>NC_086100.1:101696009-102296009 GCF_963921235.1 Mobula hypostoma | reverse complement strand
CAAGGGGGGTAAGAAAGGTTAAAACTGGAGGAATATTAGTTGGGAATAGTAATACTAATTTTGTCTATATATATATATATATATATATATATATATATATAATGTTTTTTTGTTGCGGGGGAGCTGGAAGAAGCACTGATCGATTGCTACGCTAGTCATGTGTGCAAGCGTGGCTTTTGCCACGACCCGTAAAATGGAGGAGGGTAGTGTTGTGTATCCTTCATTCACAACATTAGTGGGGGGGTATTTTGTTTTTTCTTTTTTTGTACTTTTTCTTTCTTCTTTTTTCTTTCTGCCTGGAAGGTTGGGAGGGAGACACATAGCAACATGGTGAAGTTTAAAGAGATTCCCCAAGGAACTATGGAAGTTGAGAAGATAAATAATGTTTTAGATTGGAGTAACTTTGCTAAGAATAATGACTAATTTATTGAATATTTGAGTTTTAATGTTAACGGGCTTAATGGACCAGTGAAAATAAAAAGAATCTTAACACATATTAAAAAAATGAAGATAGGTTTAGCTTTTTTACAGGAAACGCACCTAACGGAAACAGAACATCAGAAACTAAAGAGAGATTGGGTGGGTAGTGTTGTTGCGGCTTCATTTAATTCAAAAGCGAGGGGAGTAGCAATTTTGATCAATAAAACGTTACCAATTAGAATACAAAATGTAATAACCGATTCTGCGGGGAGATATGTGATTATACATTGTCAACTTTTTTCTGAACTATGGACTTTTATGAATATTTATGCACCAAATGAAAATGATGCAAAATTCATACAAGAAGCTTTTCTGAATTTGGCGGATGCGCATGAAAAAATATTAATTGGAGGAGACTTTAATTTTTGCTTAGACCCAGTCTTAGATAGATCAACCAAGGCTGTTATAAAATCGAAGGTAGTAAATTTAACTTTATCATTGATGAAGGATTTAAATCTGATTGATATATGGAGAAGAATCAATCCTAAAGAAAGAGACTATTCGTTCTACTCCCATGGACATAAAACTTTCTCAAGGATAGATTTGTTTCTATTATCAATGCATATTCAACACAGTGAAAAATATGGAATATAAAGCAAGAATATTATCAGATCATTCCCCTTTATTAATGACAATAATAATGGCTGATAAGGAAGAAGTGGCTTATAGATGGAGATTTAATTCAACATTATTAAAACGTCAAGATTTTTGTGATTTTATGAAAAAGCAGATTCAATTTTTTTGGAAGCACCAATGCTTTTGAACAAAAAAAGTCCTACAAGAGGTAATGGATTCGGCCCAGTACGTCACAGGTGAAACGCTCCCAACCATTGAACACATATATGAAATGTTGCATAGAAGAGCCGCATCCATCATCAAACATCCTCACCACCCAGGCCATGGTCTTTTCTCACTGCTGCCATTGGGTAGAATGTACAGGAGCTTCAGGACTCTCATTACCAGGTTCAAGATCAGTTACTACCCCTCAGTTATCAGGCTCTTGGGCGACAAAAAAAAAAGGGATAGCTACATCATTTAAGGACCCTGTTATATTGTTATTTCATGCTCATTATTTATTGCTATTTATTTATATCTGTATTTGCACAGTTTGTTTAGTTACTGCTCTGTAGATTTGCTTAGTATGTCCGCAGAAAAAGAATCTCAGGGTTGTATGTGGTGACATGTATGTACTCTGATAATAAATTTTACTTTGAACTTTGTTAAGAATCTTTCCTGATAGCTGGTCAAGATTTGGGTATCACAGTGCTACTGCATAACTGTAAAAGACTAGTACAGACAGAGTTATTTTGGTAATGTTGGAGGTTGGAATCATTTACACTTACTCTTTATGCATAAGTTGCTCATTAAAAAAGCACTTTGTACTTGTTTTTGAGGCGCTTACAACAATTTCCCATCTATCAGAAAATCAGGATTGACGTTTCTCTTTGCAATTCACCCAAAGGCAATGTACAGTTTCTTGACATATTTTATGGATATGGTGACATCATAAAGATGCACAGTTTGTTTTAATAATTTAACAGCAGAGTTTGTTGTAAAAGATTGTAAGTTATGACTTTCATTAGTAACTCCCAGTGAAATGACAAGAATATAAATGAGAAGGAAACTATTGGGAAAAGACCCAAAGGATAGAATTTATATATATTTGGAAAGGTAGACTGATCAGGGATAGTTAGTATGGCTCTGTGTGGGGGATTACTGTCTCACTACTTCAGTTGAGTTTTGAGAATCTCACAATGAAAGTTGAAGACAGGAGGCAGATGTCATCTGTATGAACTAGTAGGCCATTGAACATTTTCCCCTATGATAGGCTCATCTGGAAAGTTGAGGTAAGTGGGGTCCAAGGTGAGCTATTTAAATGGACCCAAAATTAGCTTGGAGGTATAGGTTAATGTTGGGCAGAAGCTTTTCTGATTGAAACTCTATGACCGGTGGTATAATGTAGAGATAGGTGATAGAACCCTTGTTATTACTGATATTCACTAGTGACTTGAATATGAATGTAGGAAGAATGATTCATTTCTGGATTACTCAAAGACTAGTGATATTGTGGATAGCAAGGATGGTTTTCGAAGACCTCAGCAGGAGATAAATCAGATGGAAAGTTGAGCAGAGATATGAGTGAATGGAATTGAATTCTAGTAAATAGGATATCATTTATATTGAGAAGACAAATAGGTTTTTTCACCATAAAGAGTCAACTACTAAGACATGTTGATGTGCAGAGGAATCTTTGCATTCAAGAGCATAGTTTGGTGAAAGTAGAACCATGGATCGATTGGGTGGTGAAGTTGTGTTTGTCAGGGCACAGAATATAAAAGTTGAGACGTTATGCTGCAGTTAGATTCGGCCACGCGGGGTATTACGAGTTAGATTCGGCCACGCGGGGTATTACGTGTTAGTTTCGGCCACGCGGGGTATTACGAGTTAGACTCGGCCACGCGGGGTATTACGTGTTAGACTCGGCCACGCGGGGTATTACGAGTTAGACTCGGCCACGCGGGGTATTACGAGTTAGACTCGGCCACGCGGGGTATTACGTGTTAGACTCGGCCACGCGGGGTATTACGAGTTAGACTCGGCCACGCGGGGTATTACGTGTTAGACTCGGCCACGCGGGGTATTACGAGTTAGACTCGGCCACGCGGGGTATTACGAGTTAGACTCGGCCACGCGGGGTATTACGTGTTAGACTCGGCCACATGGGGTATTACGTGCAGTGCTAGTTGCCACACTATATCTTTGCACCATTCTGTTTTGCATTTGTTGCTGTATTTATTACATGCAACAGTACAGCACTGAATAGGCCATTCGGCCCACAATGTTGTGCTGAACTTGATGCCAATTTATACTAAATGTCCTCCTGTGTATCATCCTTATCCCTCTATTCCCTTTCTATTCGTGTGTCTATCTGAAAGCCTCTTCTACTCCAACAAACTGCCTGCTTCCAATACTACCTGTGGTTAACCTATTCCAGACTTCTGCATAAATAAAATCTTGCCCCTGACATCACTGTTAAACTTCTCCTTTTAACTTTTAACACACGTGCACTGGTATTTGACATTTGTATTCTGTCTGTCTACCTTGTCTGTGCCTCTCACAAGGTAAATAAACTTCTGTCAGGTTTCCCATGAGCCCCCACCGTTCTAGAGCAAATAGTAATGTTTGTCCAACCCTTCCTTAGAGCTCAGTATCTAATCCAGGTAGCTGTTCAACACCCTCTCCACAGTCTCCACATCCTTCCTGTAATGGCGCAATATTCCAAGAGCGGACTGACTGAAGTTTTGTATAGCTGCAGCATGAATTACTTACTCTTCTACTCAACACTGCTTCCAATGAAGGCAAACACGCTACATGCCTTCTTTACCACCTTACCCACTTGCGTAGCTACTTTAGGTGAACTATGAACTTGGACCCTAGATCCTTCTATACTTCAATGCTTGTGCGGGATGTACTATTAAATGTCTGCTCTCTCATTGCATTTGACCTCCCATAGTGCTACACCTCACACTTCCCTGCCCATTATCTGTAACTGATCTATATTCCATTGTATTCTTTCATAGTCCTTTACACTGTCCACAATTCCACTAATCTTAGTGCCATCCACAAACATTCTAATCCACATTTTCATCCATGTACCTATCCAAACCTCTCTTAAATATTGAAATTGAGCTTGCACTGGCAGCCTATTCCACACCCTCATGACCCTCTGAGTGAAAATGTTTCCCCACATGTCCCCCTTAAACTTTTCACCTTTCACCCCTAACTCATGACCTCTAGTTGTAATCCCATCCAATCTCAGTGGAAAAAGCCTGCTTGCATTTAACCTATCTAGACCCCTCATAGTTCTCTATACCTCTATCAAATCTCCTCTCAATCTTTTACGTTCCAAAGAATTAAAGTCCTAACCTGTTCAATCTTTCCATATAACTCCGGTCCTCCAGATCCAGCAGTATTCTTGTAAATTTTCTCTGTACTCTTTCAATCTTATTTACATCTGTCCTCAAGGTAGGTGAACAAAACCTGCACACAGTATTCCAAATTAGGTCTCACCAATGTCTTAAACAACTTCAACATAACATCTCCTCTGTACTCATACTTTGATTTATGAAGGCCTATGTGTCAAAAACTTTCTTTGTGACCCTATCAACCTGTGACGCATGTTCCATGAGTTATGCATTTGTATTCTCAGATCTCTTTGTTCTACCACACTCCTCAGTGCCCTGTCATTCACTGTGTAAGACCTACCCTGGTTGGTCCTACCGAAGTGCAAAACCTTGCACTTGTCTGCATCAAGTTCCACCTGCCATTTTTCATCCATCTTTCAAGCTAGTCCAGATCTCTCTGCAAGCCATAATAGTCCTCCTCACTATCCACTACATCCCCAATCTTGGTGTCATTGCAGACTTGCTGATCCAGTTTACCACATTATCATCCAGATTGTTGATATAGATGACAAACAACAATGGACCAGCACCAATCCCTGCAACACTCCACTAGTCACAGGCTTCCAGTCAGAGAGGCAACCATCTACTCCCACTCTCTGTCTTCTCCCACAGAACCGACGTCTCATCCAGTTTGCTACCTCATTTTGAATGCCGAGTAATTGAACCTTCTTGACCAACCCCCTATGTGGGGCCTTGTTAAATGCCTTGATAAAGTCCATGTAGACAAGATCCACTACCTTGCCGTCATCAACTTCCCTGGTAATTTACTCAGAAAACTGTAAAATTGTTTAGACGTGGCCTACCACACGCGAAGCGATGCAAACTGGGGAAAATAAAGCCTCTATTCCATATACCCTCCAATCACACACAGGTGGTCAGACTGAAAATCTAGTTTTACTGAACAACTTCCTGCTAGTTGACATTACTTGTTCACATGTTGCTTGGATTTCCAAAATCTGCAGATTTTACAAACGAAGCCACATTGACTATCCTGAATCAGTTCATGTCCATCCAAATACTCATAAATCTGGTCCTTTAGAATACCTTTCAATAACTTTCCCACTACTGATGTCAGGCTCACCAGCCTATAATTCTCTGGTTTATGTTTAGAGCTTCTCTTAAACAGCAGGACAACATTCGCTATCCTCCAATCTTCTAACACTTCACCTGTCACTAAGGGTGATTTAAATATCTCTGCTAGGGCCTCAGAAACTTCTACACTTGTTTCCTGCATGATCTGAGGGAACACCTGGTCTGGCCCTGGGGATTTATCCAGCCTCACTTGCCTCAAGACAGCAAACACCTCCTTCTCTGTAATGTGCATAGAATCATAAAGTTGATGCCGTTTGGTCCCACTCCTACAGACTCTGTGTCCGTCTCCTGAGTAAATACAGATGCAAAAAATCCATTTAAGGTCTCCCCCCCAACTCTTTTGGCTCCAAGCGTGGATTATCATTACGATTTTCAAGGGCAAGAGGATTGTCCCTTGCAATCCTTTTGCTCGTAAATAGAGTCCCTCGAGATTCTCCTTCACCTTGTCTGCTAGGGCAATCTCATGCCTTTGCTTGCATTTCTTATACTCCGTGCATCCCTCATTTTTTCCTACCTGCCTATATCTGCTATGCACCTCCTTTTTCTTTTTAACCAGGGCTTCAATATCTCTTGAAAACCAAGGTTCCCAAAACCTGTTATTCTGACAGCCACATACAAGCTTTATACTCTCAAGAGTTCACTTTTGAAGGCCTCCTACTTACCAGGTACACCTTTGCCAGAAAACAGCCTATCCCAATCCAGTTACCAGATTCTTTCTGATACCATCAAAAATGGCTTTTCTCCAATTTAGAATCCCTACCCACGGACCAAGCCTTTCTTTTTGCGTATATACTTGAAACTCTTGACATTATGATCACTGGATGCAAAGTGTTCCCCCACACAAACTTCTGTCACCTGCCCTGTCTCACTCCCTAATTCTCTCATTGGGTCTTCTACATACTGATTAAGAAAACTTTCCTGAACATTTTTGACAAACTCTATACCATCTAGTTCTTTTACTGTATGGGAGTGCCACTCAATATGTGGAAAGTTAAAATCGCCTACTATAACAATCTTGCAACAGTCTGCGATTTCCCTACAAATTTGTTCCTCTAATTCTTTTGGACTGTTGGATCATCTGTAATATAGCCCCATTAACATGGTCATACCTTTCTTATTGCTCAATTCCACCCATAATGCCTCACTGGACTAGTTCTCCCATCTGTCCTGACTGGGCACTGCTGGGACATTTTCCTTGACTAGTAATGCCACCCCTCCTCCTTCAATCCCTCCCACTAGGTCACGTGTAAAGAAATGGAACCCCGGAATACTGAGCTGCCAGTCCTGCCCCTGCTGCAACCAAGCCTCACTAATGGCTATAATGTCATAATTCCAGGTGTTGAGCTCACCTGCCTTTCCTATAATGCTTCTTGCATTGAAGCATACCTAGCTCAGGGCAATATTTGCACTATGCTCAACCTTTTGCTTCCTGACTTTGTCCGAGGTCTTAATATTATCTGTCTCCACAGCCTCTCCTCTACCTTCTAGTGCTCTGGTTCCCATCCCCCTGCAACTCTAGTTTAACACCCCCCCCCCGCACCCCCGTGCAGAATTAGGAAGCCTTCCCATGAGGATATTAGTCCCCCTGCAGTTCAGCTGAAAACCATTTGTTCTGTATAGTCTCACCTTTCCTAGAAGAAGGCCAAATGATCCAGAAATCTGATGCCCTCCTTCCCACACCAACTCCTAAGCCATGAGTTGCACTAGTTCTGGCCTCATTAGCATGTGGAACAGGTAGCACTTGTGAGATCACAATCTTGGAGATCCTGCCCTTTAACTTAGCACCTAACTCTCTGAACTCCCTTTGCGGAACCTTGTCAGTCTTCCTACCTCTGGCCCAATAACTCTCCTCTCAAAATATCCTCTACGAGATATCCTGCACCAGGGAGACAAAGCACCAACATGAAGTCTCTACTTTGGTCACAGAAATACCTATCTTCATCCCTTACTATCGAATCTCCGATCGCAGTCACTTTGTGATAGTCACAGAAATGCCTATCTTCATCCCTTACTATCAAATCTCCTATCACAGTCCCTTTGTGGCAAAACAGGCAAGGGTAAAATCAGGCAGAGCTGGGCTGTAACATCTTGAAGAATCCCACCCACTGTTTGTCCCATTCCATCGGGGAGGAGGCTACGTAGCATCCGCACCAGGACCATCAGACTCTAAAACAGTTACCTTCCCCAAACAGTAAAGCTGTTCAACACCTCCACCCACTAACATCCCACCACACCCCCCAGCACTACCATAGAACCATAGAGTCCTACAGCACAGAAAACAGGCCATTCGGCCCTTCTACTCTGTGCCGAAACTTTATTCCGCCAGTCCCATTGACCTGCATCCAGTCCATAACCCTCCAGACCTCTCCCATCCATGTACCTATCCAACTTATTCTTAAAACTTAAGAGTAAGCCTGCATTTACCACATCAGATGGCAGCTCGTTCCACACTCCCACCACTCTCTGAGTGAAGAAGTTCCCCCTAATGTTCCCCTTTCACCCTAAAGCCATGTCCTCTCGTGTTTATCTCTCCTAATCTAAGTGGAAAGAGCCTATTCACATTTACTCTGTCTATACCCTTCATTATTTTGTAAACCTCTATCAAATCTCCCTTCATTCTTTCACGCTCCAAGGAATAAAGTCCTAACCTGTTCAGTCTTTCCCTGTAACTCAACTCCTGAAGACCCAGCAACATCCTAGTAAATCTTCTCTGCACTCTTTCAATCTTACTGATATCCTTCCTATAGATAGATGACCAGAACTGTACACAATACTCCAAATTTGGCTTCACCAATATCTTATACAACCTCCCCATAACATCCCAACTCCTATACTCAATACTTTGATTTATGAATGCCAGGATGCCAAAAGCCTTCTTTACAACCCTGTCTACCTGTGACGCCACTTTCAGGGAATTATGTATCTGAACTCCCAGATCTCTTTGTTCCTCCGCTCTCCTCAGTGCCCTACCATTTGCTGTGTATGTCCTACCTTGATTTGTCCTTCCAAAATGCAACACCTCACACTTGTCTGCATTAAATTCCATCTGCCATTTTCTGACCCATTTTTCCAGTTCGTCCAGATCCCTCTGCAAGCTTTGAAAGCCTTCCTCACTTTAACACTTTATCATTTCCTGTTCATCACCTTACGTACAGACACTCCTGTGCCTAGCGTCACTTTATGGACATACAATCAACCCATGTATGTATTCTATGTATATATTGTGTGTTTTTTTATTATTGTGTTCTTTATTATGGTTTTTTTGCTATATTGGATCTGGAGTGACAATTATTTTGTTCTCCTTTACAGCTATCTAAATGACTGGAAATAATATTAAATGATCTTGAATCTTGAAATAAAACATCTGTATTTTTCATCACAGAAAATCTGGCACTAACAACCATCTGTAAATCTCAGTTACAGATCGAAACTATTGCCTGTGTCACAGTGTTACCACCCACCAAGGGTTAGTGACTGTCTATGGCCGTAAGACACAGATGGCTTGCTCTACTAACTAGGGAAGAGTGTTCTTCCTGGGAATTAAATATCCAAAGATATCAGGCAATACAGAAGGATAGGCAGGAAGGTAAAGAAGGTGGGGTAGCATTCTTAATTAAAGATGAGATCTGGGCAATAGTGAAAGATGATCTAAGATCTAAGGAGCAGAATGATGAATCCATCTTGGTAGAGATTAGGAATAGTAAAGGGGAAAAAAAATCACTGGTGGGAGTTGTCTATCGGCCACCAAATAATAACATTACAGTGACACAGGCATGTATGAATGGAACAGCAGTCATCATGGGAGACATAGATTGGGTGAATCAAATTGGTTGAGGTGGTCTTGAAGAGGACTTCATATACGTGATAGCTTTCTTGAACAGTATGTTACTGAACCTACAAGGGAACATGCCATCTGGTCCTGTTCAATGAGACAGGTAGAATTAGTGATCTTGTAGTTAGGGATCCTCTTGGAAAGAGTGATCACAGTATGACTAAGTTTCTCATAGAAATGGAGAGTGCTACTAGTTCAATCTAAACACAGTGTATTATGCCTAAACAAGGGAGACTACAATGGGATGAGGGAGGAGTTGGATAGGATAGACTGGGAACACAGGCTAAATGGTGGGATAGTTGAGGAACAGTGGAGACTTCCAAAAAGCCAGCCACGGACACCTAAGGAAATAAAAGAAGGCATTAAACTAAAAGTTCATGCATACAAAGTCACCAAGAGTAGTGGGAAACTGGAAGACTGGGAAAACTTTAAAAAACAACAAAGAACCACTAAGTGAGCAGTAAAGAAAGGATCGGTATATAATGAAAATAACCTAGTACAAAATATAAAGATGGAT
The DNA here is from genome assembly GCF_963921235.1 of Mobula hypostoma. Taxonomy (NCBI): domain Eukaryota; kingdom Metazoa; phylum Chordata; class Chondrichthyes; order Myliobatiformes; family Myliobatidae; genus Mobula; species Mobula hypostoma. Next base: position 102,286,123 of record NC_086100.1, on the reverse strand, counting down.
AGTAAAAGATTTTATAATTGTATAAAGGGGAAAAGGATGGCTAAAGTGAAGATAGGTCCCTTAGGGGACGAGAAAGGGGAATTAATATTGGGTAATGAGGAAATGGCTGAGGCTTTGAATGATTATTTTGTGCCAGTCTTCATGGTGGAGGACACATCTAACATGCCGAAGAGAGGTGATTTGGATGCGATGGGAGGTGAGGACATCGATACAATAGCTATCACTAAAGAAGTAATGCTGAACAGACTTGTGGGCTTGCAGATAGATAAGTTCCCTGGTCTTGATGATGTGCATCCCAGGGTACTGAAAGAAATGGCAGAGGTTATAGTAGAGGCTTTGGTGCTGATTTACCAAAATTCTCTGGACTCTGGGCAGGTCCCAGCAAATTGGAAGACAGTGAATGTCATGCCACTGTTGAAAAAAATGATGTAGGCAAATGGCGGCTAACTATAGGCCTGTTAGTTTAACATCTGTAGTTGGGAAAATGCTTGAAGCTCTCATTAAAGAAGAAATAGCTTGGCATCTGGAAAGAAAAGGTGTGTCCTGTTTGACAAACTTACTGAAGTTCTTACAAGCGCAGTGGATGGAAGAGAACAGATGGACTTGGATTTCCAGACAGTGCTCACCCCATAAAAGGCTCACCATAACATAAGGATACATAGAGTGAGTGATGTATTCGCATGGATAGAGGATTGGTTAACTAAAAGAAAGGGAATAATGGGAACATGGGTGCTTCTCTGAGTGACAATCAATGGTGAGTGGTGTTCACGATATACATTAACGATCTGCAAGAGGGGACAGAATGTAGTGTATCTAAGTTTGCTGATGATACGAAATTGAGTGGAAAAGCAAATTGTGCAGAGGATACGCAGAGTCTGCAGAGAGATATAAATAGGTTAAGTGAGTGGGCAAGGGTCTGGCAGATGGAGTACAATGTTGGTAAATGTGAGGTCATCCATTTTTGAAGGAAAAATAAAAGAGCAGGTTATTATTTAAATGGTAAAAGATTGCACTATGCTGCTGTGCAGAAGTACTTGGGAATGCCTATGCATGAATCACAAAAGGTTGATTTGCAGGTGCAGCAGGCTATCAAGAAGGCAAATAGAATGTTAGCCATCTTTGCTAGAGGGATTGAATTTAAGAGCAGGAGGTTATACTGCAAATGTACAGGGTACTGATGAGGCCACACCTGGAGTATTGCATGCAGATCTGGTCTCCTTACTTGAAGCAGAATATACTAGCTTTGGAGGCAGTGTAGAGGACGTTCACCAGGTTGATTCCAGTGATGAGGGGGTTCAACTATGAGGAGAAATTGAGTCTCCAGGGACCGTACTTACTGGAATTCAGAGGGATAAGAGGCGATTGTACAGAAACATATAAAATTATGAAAGGGATAGATAAGATAGAGGCAGGAATGTTGTTTCCACTGGTAGGTAAGACTAGAACTAGGGGGCATAGCTTCAAGATTCAGGGGAGCAAATGTAGGATGGAGATGAGGAGGAACTGGTTTTCCCAGAGAGTGGTAAACCTATGGAATTCTCTGCCCAATAAAGAAGTGGAGGCTACATCAGTAAATATATTTAAGACAAAATTGGATAGATTTTTGCATAGTAAGAGAATTGAGGGTTATGGGGAAAAAGCAGGTAGGTGGAGATGAGTCCATGGTCAGATCAGCCATGATCTTATTGAATGGTGGAGCAGGCTCGACAGGCCAGATGCCCTGCTCTTATTTCTTATGGTCTTAACACCCAGAAGCTGTCACTCCATGTCAACCCTCGGACTACATTGAGAGTTTCCTTCAAAATTACTGACCCACTTCCTATAAATTAGAAGATGAATAATGTGAAAATTTGCCTGTCTAGAAAGCAGATCAGCTTTCTACCTTTTTTAGGGAGAAAAATAAATACTTCTTGAAGTAAGGATGATTCAATAATGCAATTATCTTTGTTTTTTGTGACTTTTAATTTGGTGTTAGCACTCTACTCATCGCCAGTTTAATGTATCAAAAATGCTCGAAGTCCAACCTCGAGGCAATAAAGCTTACTGTCATTATCCCACAACTTTATTGCAAGGAATTGGGACCCCCTGTGAATTGCTCATCACCCTACGTGTTTGGATGATTTGTACCACATTACTGTTAGCTTCAAGAAAGCAGCTTAATCACCCCACAATTAATTTATGAAATTGTGGTATTTGCATAGTAAATTGCTACTAAACTTTGTGGGGGAAATTAAGCTGTATAATTAACAGGAGTAAGTGCTCTTTTAATGATATATAGACTGCTAATCAAACCACCCGAAACGTAGTAAGAAATAAATTGTGAAATCTCACTTTTTTAAGTTGTGAATTGGTTTTTGTGAATTTTTAATAGTTTATTTCATTATTTTTACTTTGTTTAATTTCTCTTTGAAAGCTGTTGTGTTTTACCACGCCCCCCCCCCACCCCATTCCATTTAGTCATAGTCATAGTCATAGTCATACTTTATTGATTCCGGGGGAAATTGGTTTTCGTTACAGTTGCACCATAAATAATAAATAGTAATAGAACCATGAATAGTTAAATAGTAATATGTAAATTATGCCAGTAAATTATGAAATAAGCCCAGGACCAGCCTATTGGCTTAGGGTGTCTGACCTTCCCAGGGAGGAGTTGTAAAGTTTGATGGCCGCAGGCAGGAATGACTTCCTATGACGCTCAGCGCTGCATCTCAGTGGAATGAGTCTCTGGCTGAATGTACTCCTGTGCCCAACCAGTACATTATGTAGTGGATGGGAGACATTGTCCAAGATGGCATGTAACTTAGACAGCATCCTCTTTTCAGACACCACCGTGAGAGAGTCCAGTTCCATCCCCACAACATCACTGGCCTTACAAATGAGTTTGTTGATTCTGTTGACGTCTGCTACCCTCAGCCTGCTGCCCCAGCACACAACAGCAAACATGATAGCACTGGCCACCACAGACTTATAGAATGTCCTCAGCATCGTCCGGCAGATGTTAAAGGACCTCAGTCTCCTCAGGAAATAGAGACGGCTCTGACCCTTCTTGTAGACAGCCTCAGTGTTCTGAGACCAGTCCAGTTTATTGTCAATTCGTATCCCCAGGTATTTGTAATCCTCCACCATGTCCACACTGACCCCCTAGATGGAAACAGGGGTCACCGGTACCTTAGCTCTCCTCAGGTCTACCACCAGCGCCTTTTGTAGATCACATTGTTTACATCATCAAATTCTGGTTCAATATCCATACTCATTGTTGTGCAGGGAGGATTGAATGTCTGCTGGGATCGTCCTTTTTTCATTATTGTTCTTGCATGCAACAAGTTGACGTCTCTTTTAAAAGAAACAATTAACCTTCCATAGTGCTTGGGTATAACAATGAGTATTTTGACAGCATTAAACAGCCCAATCAGTATTGTACCATATTATGTACATTGATGTTTTGAATATATGAAGATAAGAAATTCAGATCAGATTCAGATACCTGGAAATGCGTTAACAACCAGTGCAACCTGTCACGTACCCCGTAATGGGTTAAAGAACCAGCAGAAATAGAAAACACTTTGGACTCCAGTATTGCTATTAACTAACGTTAGCTATTAGTAACTAACTAATATTAACTAATTAACTAATATTAGCTATTAGTAACTACACAATACAGTAACATAAATGCAGATATATCAAACAGGTTAGCAATGATTATATATTTAAGTGTGGAAATATATGAAAACCAAGCTTCTTCAAGTCTGGGGTAATTAGTCTTACGATGATGAGTAAAGTTCAGGTCAGTTTGTTGTATTGAGTTGAGTAGTGATAGAGAGAGAGGGGGGAGAGATTTGAGTCTTCAGGTGAGCTGACGCCGTCGATCTTCCCGTTGTCTTCCAAAATCCTTTAAAGGTCACCAACTGTGACCACAACAGAGGGCACCGTTCTTCTGTGATGGAATTATCAACCTAGGCAAGGGTTGGACACACGAATAACTCCCCACCGATCACACCCTTTTCACACTGCGAGAGCTACTGATCGATCCTCCAAAACCCACCTTTTCTGTGGGCACGACAAAGCTCATTTAGTGTCCAAAACCATGTGTCTCTAGGTCTAACAGCTGACCTCCTATTTATCTCACCATACTGATACCAACTGTCCATCAAGCAGCTCCTCCCTTCTCTCTCTGTAAGAACTTGGAAGCTGCTAGTGTCCTTGTAAAAGTGTAAACAAACAGTGAGCAGTCTTCGCCTCTCTCTCTCTTTCTTCCTCTCTCTTTTTAACAAGGTGTCTGTGTTCCACAACTCTCTCTCTCTCTCTCTCTCTCTTTTCAAAAGCACAGTTCATAGGGGTAATTCAGGACGCCATCACAAACCCAAAGATATTTATTTATTTATTGGGCGGTAGTGTAGAATAGCCCCTATCCAGCTCTTCGATCCACCCCGATTCAATCCTAGCCTAATCACGGGACAATTTACAATGACCAATTAACCTTAGAACCAGTACATTTTTGGACTGTGGGAGGAAACCGGATCACCCTGAGGAAACCTGCGCCGTCACCGTGAGAATGTACAAACTCCTTACGGACAACGGCGGGAAATTGAACCCCGGTTGCTGGTACTGTAAAGTGGTGTGCTAACCATAGTGCTACCGTGTTGCCCCAATGCTGAGGGTAGCCCACGTCTGTCACCACACATAGCAAGCCCACAATGTTCAGCAGAACAATGCAAGCAACAGCAACAAAACAAAATAACAACAGCAAGGCAGCCCCCCACTGACCCACTCGCTTGTAGACACAGACAGGCCTCCAATCCCAGGACAGGCCACCTTCGTTTATGTTTAACCATTTACTCCCGTTAATTACATGGCTTTTTACAGACATGCAAGGTATGTAATCATCAACAGTGCTATTGTCTTCTAAGAATCCCTGCTTCCTTTATCAATTTCACCACATTTGTTGAGATTTATGGACAGTTTACATGTGAATTTTCTCCAGCTGACTTGCTGCATTTCTTCAGTTCCAGTGAAGATTGAGAAGCCCTTTAAATGGGCTTTCCATGGTCGTTACAAAGGATGTACTGAGAAAAGTCCTGGAAATTTATCACCTTCATTTTCAGCCTTGTCGAATATGCCAGAAGTAAAGCCTTCTCTGCACCTCTGTCCAACTCTGTTGGAGGAGGTACAGACTAGTGTTACATGATTTTGTTCTTTCATAAGGCATATAGTGGCTTGGGCAATAAGCTGCCAGTTGCTGCATCAGAACAGACATACTTGTGTTATAAGCCTTGTCCAGAGGAATTGGTTAAGACAATTCACACTCGTTACATAATTCTTACAGTCAATGGGAAGATTCATTCGTCTTCCTGGATTTATATTGGATCGTGTGAGGTATCTAATCCACTCAATCTGCGGCATTTTCTCAAAATTAAGATTCTCTTTCATCCTCCATTTGCACCTTCTGCCTTTTTAAATGCAACACATTTTGCTGCTTAGACCATGAATATAATGTGAGAATTCTTTAATGATGTTTCATGAAAATGCACACTGCAGCTGCTACTGGGAAAAGATGCTGAAAGTAACCCTCCTTTCCAATGTATGTTCATAATAAGCAATATGTACACATCAGTTTATGACTTTTTATTCATTCCGTTGTATAAAAGAATGACTTCTTGTGTCTTAGGAAACTTGGGCGCCCAACTGGTTGAATATAAGGAAGATATGTACATAACCTCTGACTGTGGCAATACATGGAGGCAGGCAAGTAAACTAACTAAGTGCTTTGCACAACAGTTTGAACAGGTCTGTTTCTGTGGTTGATATGTTGGTCATTGTGTGCATATATGTTGTGCAGTTCTCATTCCAACCTCTGGTGGGTTTCACTGTAAGGAGGGTGACATAATCCCCATGAGCACTAGTTTCAAAGGAGTGTGTTTCTTTTTTTTCTGAGATTTATACTCCTGTAACTTTTATAATTTAGAATACTTTTATCCTTAAACCTTAATCTGCTTGGAGATCCATTCTTTCCTTACAAATAACAGCCATAAACACCCAGTGGCCAGTTTATCACGTAATGCATAAAAACATGCTGACGTGGTCAAGAAGTTAATTTGTCATTCAGATCAAACATTAGAATGGGAAAGATGTATGACCTGCGTGATTTAGAATGACAACCATGGAATGACTGTTGGTGCCAGACGGGGTAGTTTAAATATCTTAGAAACTGCTGATCTCCTGGGATTTTCACGCACAATGGCATCTAGAGTTTACGGAGTATGGTGTGAAAAACAAAAAAAAACTTCCAGTGAGCTGCAGTTTTGTTTTCAAAAAAGCCTTGTTAATGAGAGAGGCAGAGCACAAAGGCCAGACTGTTTCAAGCTGATGGGAAGGCGACAGTAACTCATATAAGCACACGTTACAACAGTGGTGCACAGAAGAGCATCTCTGAAAACACAACACATTGAAGTGGATGGGCTACAGTGACAGGAGACCATGTACATCCATTCAGTGGCTACTCTATTAGATACTTCCTCTACCTAATAAAGTAGCAACCTTGTGTATGTGACTCATGAAGCAACCAGCTAAGCATTAAGCACTAACTATCATGGGGATATCAAAAAGCACTGGACTAATTGGCAGATGAAAAAGGGAAATTAAACTTTTTTCTGCAAGGGGTTAGGTTGAGGATAGCCTAGTCTTTTGCTCCTGAATGCTTCAGTAGTGCCACTACCAAAAAAGAACTCCTCTGCTCCATCCTTCATTACATTTGACCACCTCCACTCCTACTGCCAAAAGCGGATCTTCCAAGTGGCCAAACACATTAACTCCTATCCCCATTACCATTCTGACATGTTAGTCCATGACCTCCTCTTGTGCCAAGATGAGGCCACCCTCAGAGTGGAGGAGCAACACCTTATATTCTTTCTGGGTAGCCTCCAACCTGATAGCATGATTATTGATTTCTCCTTCTGATAGAAAAAAAATTCCTCCCTCTCCCCTCTTCCTCTATTCCCCACTCTGGCCTTTTACCTCTTCTCACTTGTCTGTCAATTCCCCCGATGCCCCTCCACTGTCCCTTTCTCCTATTGTCCACCTCTCTCCTATAAAATTCTTTCTTCTCCAGCCCTTGATCTTTCCCACCCACCTGGCTTCACCAGTCACCTTCCAGCTCGCCTCCTTTCCCTCCCCCCACCTTTTTATTCTGTCGTCTTTCCCCTTTCCTTTCCAGTCCTGATGAAGGGTCTCGGCCAAAACATCGACTGTTTATTCATTTCCACAGATGCTGCCTGAACTGCTGAGTTCCTCCAGCATTTTGTGTCTGTTGATTTGGATTTCCAGCATCTGCAGACTTTCTTGTGTTGATGATTTACTCTGCTCTTTTTAAATTTGAGAAGTCACCTGATGGTTTGGCTAATGGCTTCACAGAAGGAAATAATATTCAAAAACTACTGTGAAAATAATCACAAAACTCTTAAAGCTATCCTGCAGTGCCCTTATGGTTGGGTATTATAATATTTGATGCAATGTATGGAAGTGAATCTTCACTATTATTTGTATTTGAGAAGACATTTTCAGCTCTATTGTAATATTAAAAATCATTTTTCAAGCTATCCTACAAAGCCTTTATGCTTGGCTGCTATGGATCTTATTACAATTTTCTAACTAATCCTTCGGTATTATTTTTATTTGACGAGAGATTTCCAGCGATACCGTAATTCTGAATATTTTTTTCAAATTTCACCTTGTGTATACCATACGTTATTTTACTTTACCAGGATGATGCCTGGACTGGAGGTCACGTCTTACTACAGATAGGTTGAGTGAGCTAGGGCTTGGTTTTTCTCTTTGCAGAGGAGAGGATGAGAGGTGACTTGATAGAGGTGTACAAGATGATAAGTGGCATAGATCAAATGGACAGCCAGAGACTGACTGTTCCCCAAGGCAGAAATAGCTTATACGAGGGGGCATCATTTTCTGGTGATTCGAGGAAAATATAGGAACGTTCTTCACACAGAGTGGTGGGTGCTTGGAATGCCCTGCCAGGTTGTAGAGGCAGGTACATTATAGGCATTTAAGGAAATTTTAGCATGTGGATTATAGAAAAATGGAAAGTTATGTGGGAGGGAAGGGTTAGATTGATTTTAGAGTAGGCTAAAAGGTCAGCACAGTATCAAGGGCTGAAGGGCCTGTACTTTGCTGTAATGTTCTACTTTTATAACATCTTAAGACAGAAAAACAAATGAAGGTGTTGGCCCTAACGGAATTGTAAACAGCATTCAAATCAGTGATGCGAGGGAGCCAATTGGTCTGTGTGAGTAGTCAGCTAAATGGAATCAGAATCTGAACATAAGACCATCTGGGAATACCAGGTGCAGGGTTCACTGCCTAGGGAAACAGATGATCCGGCCAGCAGGCAGAATTCATGCCCCAACAACAACCTTGCTCACATTTCATATGCTAAAGGAAACTGATTGCATAGTGGTTAAATCACAGGCTGTCCATTCATGAATTAGCTATTGTTAACATAAATCAGGGCACTAATAAATGTTTTTAGTTAGTACTGAACATAGTATTTTAACATATCTTACATTCATAATGACAAATATGAATGTGATTTGTTTGCTTCTTGAGTTCATTTTTTGAATTTTCCTATTAATTAAAGGATGAAAAAAGCAATAACTGGCTTTAAAATGAGTTTGAAAGTGTTCTTCAGTTGTCAGTAACAACTGCTGTCATTTTGTTGAAAGCAGAATTTATTTTTTTTATGGATCACACCCACATCCAGTTTTATTCTCATCATCTTTGCATTTTCCATTTTCTGTCAATGAACAATTAGCATTTAACTCACATTGACTTGTTTGTGCAGTATGCTGAATTCAATCATACTACAATCCATTATCTGGTAAACTGATGGCTTTAGTCTGGATTAGTAGTATAAGTGGAATTCCCCAAGCTGTGATCTCATCTTGTCTGATTCCTAACAGAGCACTTTGACACTAGATGCAAAGCAAGAGAGAAAATTAGGTGAATCAAATTCACTTTCAGGAAGTACAGAGGGAGATTTGCAAAATTATAGTGCCAAGCTATGTTGCATTTCGATTGATCTAAAAAACACAGATGCTGGAAATCCGAAATAAAACAGAACAAGGTGAATGTTGCAGTTTAAAGAATCTTTGTCAGAAATCTCATCCCAAATCTTGAAAGGGTCTTTGAATTGAAACATTAATTCTGTTTCTTTTTTACAAGATTCACTATACCTGCGATGTGTTTCCAGCGTTTTCTGTTCAAAATTCTCTATTCACTCTGTTGGTGAGTGGAATGTGGAGGGAAGAATATGGAAGTACATTTCCACTTAAGCCTGAGAGCTTTTTAGTTCATTGCACAGATCTTTTCAAGTTTTGAATTAAATCAGAGTTGCACTTGTTATCTAGTACTTCAATTATTTTTAAAATAATGCTGAACTTGTTTATTGTTTGGAAGGTAAATGATGTGAGTCTCAGTGATAATCTCAATGTTTTATAGATTCACTGTTGGTATTTCCTTTAGGTATTTGAGGAAGAACATCACATTCTGTACCTCGATCATGGTGGTGTTATTGTCGCCATCAAGGACACCTCAATCCCCCTAAAGATACTAAAGTAAGGAATTTCACTGGTAATTCAAAAATTATGAACAGTTAATAATTTTAATGTATCATTTGCAAAACCTGTCTTTATTGTGACTTAAATTTACTTCGGTAGCACCTGGGTTGAGTGGGAAGGACCTCAGTCTGAGTGAGGCAGTGGAAGGACCGCAGTCTCTGGAACATTCGGAAAGTCAGTTAGTGGACACATGTCACAAGGAGGAAAGTGTGAGAAGGAAGTGGGGGTTGGCCTGTCTTGGATTTGGAAGGTATTCTGAAGTAGCAAGGGAAGGTGGAATGGCCTGGAAATGAATGGGTGCTGAGTTTTGGTTGTGGTGGTGGGATATTGATATGATTTTACAACTGGCTGAAACTTAACTTTTGGTGCACATTTTTTAAATATATCCTTCTTCCTGGGTGATTAACATCAGTAACAATTTTCAGCTGTTTCCTTATTTAATTGAGTCCCCTGCCTGTGCACTTCACCAATAAAGGACAATTGGATCTCTTGTCAGACTCCAGGGAGGAGCAGGTTTACATATGATCTGTTTAATGGGACTCATAGAGTCACAGAAAGCTACAGCACGGAAACGGGATCTTCGGTCCGTCTAGTCTGTGCTGAACCATTTAAACTGCCTAGTCCCATTGACCTGCACCTGGACCATAGCCTTCCATTTCCCTCCCATCCAGGTATGACCTACCCAAACTTGTCTTAAACATTGAAATTGAAATTGCGATGGCAGCTCATTGCACACTCCCATTACCCTCTGAGTGAAGAAGTTCCTTCTGGTGTTTCTTGCCACGTGGTTACCCCTGTACTCCAGTGATGGACAATCACTGTAGAGTTAATCTGAATCAAAACCGGAGGCTCAGCAGTACCTTCAGCTGTCAACAGATGGTGCCAGTTGCAGCTGTAAATGCTCTAATTCTTGGAAGCAAATCCAATCGAGTCACCTGGACCAATATCTAAAATTTTAGAAAATATTTGCCTGACAAATAAAGAAGATATTGATTATAATTTTGCAGATTCCGATCAGGAGTAACCGCTGAGTTGGCTGGGATCATGTTGTTTCTCCTTTACAGTAACAATTGCCCTAACTATGATGAGAATAATGAAATACTGCATACTTTACATCCAGATTCAGTGTAGATGAAGGATATACTTGGACAACACACAATTTTACCAGCACTTCGGTCTTTGTAGATGGACTCTTGAGTGAACCAGGGGATGAAACACTCGTTATGACGTGAGTACTTAAATAGATTAAACTCATTATGTTTTCTAAGCTAATATTGGTGTGGACATTTTGTGGTCCGACCTGCAAGTCTCTCCTTTCAGGCAAGAGAGGTTAGGATAAGGATTATTCAATATATCAAAGGTGTGAATATAAATTGTTTCTATACTCTGAACTGTTGCTTAACCTGTGTGAGAAGTGCACTCCACTCAATTCAATTACAGAGCAAATAGCAATGATAGATTGGAACAATATACACTGATCAAAGATGATTGTTGAGCTGGAACGCTTATTGTAGTTGGCATGTGGATTATCAGTCTCCTTGTAGTGCTCTTGACTTCTTTGCTGGAACTGATATGGGTTAATTCTAATTACGTTTCATTTTTTAAATAGAAAGCAGAAGACAGAGTTACAAATTGTTTGTGCTGCTTTCCAGTTATGATCTATTGAAAGTAATTTCTTTGGGTTTCAGTTCGGTCTGCTGACAAATAATTTTTGCCCTTACTTTTAAAATCTAGGAAGTGTGCAAATCATAGTCTGTTCAAAATGTATTGAAAATATGTGATGAACTCACAAACACAGCAGATGTGCATTTTAACAGATACAAAGGGTTTAACCTATCCATTGTGTCTTCCCTGTGGTTACAGGTACAGAGACTCAACAAGTAGCAAGACACTTAATATAAATACCAATGCAATTAAAGTAGCTACCTGTTATGCCTATGAACAAGAATTCATCACAGTCACAAGTTATATCCTCAAGACAGCTTGTGAAAGACCAGGCCTGCCAAAGTGTCTCAGCCAGAAACGTCAACTGTACTCTTTTCAATAGATGCTGTCTGGCCTGCTGAGTTCCTCCAGCATTTTGTGTGTGTTGCTTGAATTTCCAGCATCTGCAGATTTTCTCTTGTTTGTGAAAGACCTTTTCAATTGCAGGTAGCATTCCAAAAGTTACCTTTAAATGGTAGTAGGCATAACTTTACAGGGTTAAACGGAAAACTGTTTCTGATTAATATGTATGTGTGCATGAAAAATAAGATGTTAGATACACATATCTCTCTTCCCAATATACAATTATGAAAGAAGCTGCAGAGGGTTGTAAATTTAGTCAGCTCCATCTTGGGTACTAGGCACAAAGTACCCGGGACATCTTCAAGGAGCGATGTCTCAGAAAGGCAGCGTCCATTACTAAAGACCTCCAGCACCCAGGACATGACCTTTTCTCACTGTTACCATCAGGTAGGAGGTACAGCAGCCTGAAGGCACACACTCAGGAACCCCTTCTTCTCCTCTGCCATCTGATTCCTAAATGGACATTGAACCCTTGGACACTAGCTCACTTTTTTAATATATATTCTGTTTTTTGCACGATTTTTAATCTATTCAATATATGTATACTGTAATTTATTTATTGTTATTATTCTATTTTGTTTTTTATCTTTTATATTATGTATTGCATTGAACTGCTGCTGCTGAGTTAACAAATTTCACATCACATGCTAGTGATAATGATTCTGATTCTGATTACTACCTTAAGCCATCAGGAACACCAGAGGGGTAGCAGAGCGAGCCTGGAGATGGCTGTAGATCAGGAGTGTATCTTGGCAGAGTGCTACTCAGACACAAGTCAGAGCCTGATCAGCCCCAGATGCATTGCCCGGGTCAGGGTGTCTGATGTTGAAAGACCGAAAGCACCCTCTGACCCTGGGTTACATCACTGATGATGTGGCTGAGCGCATTGCATGATTTGTCATTCTATCTATAAAGCAGGCAGGTTGGCGTAGCTAACACACATCAAAGTGGCTGGTGAACGCAGCAGACCAGGCAGCATCTCTAGGAAGAGGTACAGTCGACATTTCGGGCCGAGACCCTTCGTCAGGACTAACTGAAGGAAGAGCTGGTAAGAGATTTGGGAGGGGGAGGGGGAAGGGGAGATCCAAAATGATAGGAGAAGACAGGAGGGGGAGGGATGGAGCCAAGAGCTGGACAGTTGATTGGCAAAAGGGATATGAGAGGATCATGGAACAGGAGGCCCAGGGAGAAAGAATGTGTGTATATAAATAAATAACAGATGGGGTACAAAGGGGAGGTGGGGCATTAGCGGAAGTTAGAGAAGTCATGCCATCAGGTTGGAGGCTACCCAGACGGAATATAAGGTGGTGTTCCTCCAACCTGAGTGTGGCTTCATCTTTACAGTAAAGGAGGCCGTGGATAGACATATCAGAATGGGAATGGGATGTGGAATTAAAATGTGTGGCCACTGGGAGATCCTGCTTTCTCTGGTGGACAGAGCATAGGTGTTCAGCAAAACGATCTTCCAGTCTGCGTCGGGTCTCGCCAATATATAGAAGGCCACATCAGGAGCACCGGACGCAGTATATCACCCCAGCCGACTCACAGGTGAAATGTCGCCTCACCTGGAAGGACTGTCTGGGGTCCTGAATGGTGGTAAAGGAGGAAGTGTAAGGGCATGTGTAGCACTTGTTCCACTTACAAGGATAGGTGCCAGGAGGGAGATCAGTGGGGAGGGATGGGGGGGAACGAATGAACAAGGGAGTCGCGTAGGGAGTGATCCCTGTGGAAAGCGGGGGGGGGGAAGGGAAAGATGTGCTTTGTGGTGGGATCCCGTTGGAGGTGGCGGAAGTTACGGAGAATATTATGTTGGACCCGGAGGCTGGTGGGGTGGTAGGTGAGGACCAGGGGAACCCTATTCCTAATGGGGTGGCGGGAGGATGGGGTGAGAGCAGATGTGCGTGAAATGGGAGAGATACGTTTGAGAGCAGAGTTGATGGTGGAGGAAGGGAAGCCCCTTTCTTTAAAAAAGGAGGACATCTCCCTCGTCCTGGAATGAAAAGCCTCATCCTGAGAGCAGATGCGGTGGAGACGGAGGAATTGCAAGAAGGGATGGCATTTTTGCAAGAGACGGAGTGAGAAGAGGGATAGTCCAGATAGCTGTGAGAGTCAGTAGGCTTATAGTAACCGTCAGTAGATAAGCTGTCTTCAGAGATAGAGACAGAAAGATCTAGAAAGGGGAGGGAGGTGTCGGAAATGGACCAGGTAAACTTGAGGGCAGGGTGAAAGTACCAGGTAAACTTGAGGTAAACTCACGTTTGGGGTAGCTAAAATAGAATTTTGAATTACAGACTTATCGCAACTCCAAAGTTATAATGTGAAGTTTATTGTCATGTGCACAAGTATGTGTGCATGGGTATGATGAAAAACTTAATTATAGTAGCATCACAGGCACAGAGCATCAGATAAGCAGTACTCACAAGAAAACATACATTAAACATAAATTACACACAATTTCTACATAATTAGAACAAAAAAGACAAAGTTATTTTAATGCAAGGTAATCAAAGTGGTCACTGTGTAGCTCAACTGTAATGTTTGCAGTTCAGGAACTGGAGGGAATTAGTAGTTCTTGAACGTGGTAGGGTGGACTTCAGGCTTCCGTACCTCCTGCCCAATGGTAGCTGCAAAAAGATGTCACGGCCTGCATGGTTAAACGCTTTGTATCTGTTAAAATGCATACCTGCCTTGTGTGTGATGTCACAGCAGGGTCCACGACTTTCTGCAGCTTCTTTGCTGATGGACATTGCCTTCTTGAGGCAGTGCCTCTTGTATACACTACCGATGCTCGGGAGGGATGTGCCCATGATGTACTGGGCTGAGTCCTGCCTGTAGCTTCTTGTGTCACCGTGCATTCAGATTATCCACCCAGATCATGATGCAATCAGTCAGGGTACCTCCAACAGTACATCTGTAGAAGTTAGTTAGCGAGTTTGGTGACAAGCCCAAGCCCAACCTCCAAAACCTAAGGCACTGGTATGCTTTCCTTTTGATTGCATCAATGTGATGAGCCCAGGACAGGTTATCCAATATGGTAACAGCCAGGAACTTAAAGCAACTGACTCTCCACTATCAATCCCCCAATGTGTACAGGCACACGTTCACCCTCCTTCCATGGGGCTTGCTCTCCAACCTTTTGCAGGTGGGTTTGGATATATATGAGTAACCTGCTCCCAGTTGTTGTGACTTTCGTTAGCGTGGGCAGACAGGTAACTGCAATTAACTTAATTATAAGACATTAATGAGGTGCTTTTGATTAGAATTTCATTGACCTTTAAAATGTAGCATCTTCAATAAGCAGGAAGTGTATCAACTGCACTTGTTTCAGATTTATCAACTTCCAGTGGCCTAAATTTAATTGGTACTTTGGTACTAGTTTTGAAACCTTGCATTTTTTTTTAGTACATAAAATATCCTTACTTTCAGTGCAGGATGGAATCAGATCCTTCTTGCAAAATCATATCATTAGTCTAAAGCAATTATCCCTGACTGCAGACAGCACGGCAGCATATTCAGGACAACTGCTGATATCTTGCTGTGCAGTAATCCGAGAGGGGCATCTGCTTGTCAAAGCACACAAAAGAAGAGGAACACATATTGTGGCACAGTGATATGGCAAGCAGTATTGCTGCCTCACAGCTTCAGAGACGGTAAGACAGAGGAGCAGAATTAGGCCATTTGGCCCATCAAGCCTGCTCTGCTATTCCATCATGGCTGATTCATTAATCATCTCAACATCATCTCCCTGCCTTCACCTCGTAACCTTTGACACCCTGACTAATCTGCCTTAAATATACCCATGGACTTGGCCTGCACAGCTGTCTGTGGCAATAAACTCCATGGATTCATCACCCTCTTGCAAAAGAAATATTTCCTCATCGCTGTTTTAAATCAGTGTTCTTCTTTCTGAGGCTGTGCCCCCTGGCCCTAGATTTACCCCACTTCGGGGGGCATCATCTCCACAACCACTCTATCTAGGCCTTTCAATATTCAATAGGTTTCGAAAAAATCCCTCATCGTTCTTCTAAACACCAGTGAGTAGAGGCCCAGAGCCATCAAACGCTCCTTATATGTTAACCCTTTCATTCCTGGTATCGTTCTCATGAACCTTATCTGGACCTCTCCTATGCCAGCATATCTTTTCTTACATAAGGGGACCAAAACTGCTCACGATACTCCAAGTGTGGCCTCAGCATTACATTGTTGCTTTTGTACTCTAGTCCTCTCGAAATGAATGCATTTGCCTTCCTTACTATCAACTCAACCATCAAGTTAACCTTTAGGGAGTCCTGCACAGGGTCTTCTAAGGCCCTTTGCACCTCTGAATTTAGAATTTTCTCCCTATTGAGAAAATAGTCTACGCATTTTTCCTTATACCAAAGTGCATGACCATTACTACCTCTCCAGTGTCATTTTTCAGTGGTCAGATAACCACTTTCATCTCTCTTTTTCTCTTTTACTTTTTATAGTAAAATCTCTTTGTATGTTTGTATATTATTGGCTAGCTTATCTTTACATTTCATCTTTTTTTCCCTTTATGCTTTTTTAGTTGGCTTCTGTTGGTTTTTAAAAGCTTCCCAATCCTCTAACTTACCACTAATTTTTGCTTATTATATGCTCACTCTTTTGCTTTTATACTGTCTTTGACTTCCCTTGTCAGCCAAGTTGCCTCATCCTCCCTTTAGAGTACTTCTTCATCTTTGGGATGTATCTATCCTGTACCTTCTGAATTGCTCCCAGAAACTCCGGCCATTGTTGTTCTGCCTTCATCTCTGCTAGTGTCCCCTTCCAATCAACTTTGGCCAGCTTCTCTCTCATTTCTCTCTAATTTCCTTTACTCCACTGTAGTACTGATACATTTGATTTTAGCTTCACTGCCTCTTAAAGGTTCCTTTATCTTAAGCTCACTTATCTAATCTAGTTCGTCACACAACACTCAATCCAGAATTGCCTTTCCCCTAATTAGCTCAACCACAAGCTGCTCTAAAAAGGCATTCTACAAATTCCCGCTTTTGGGACCAACCTGATTTTCCCAATCTACCTGCAGTTTGAAATTGCCCATGACTTGTCCTTATTACATGCCTTTTATAACTACCATTGTTATTTATATCCTACATCCTGGCTACTGTTCAGAAGCCTGTCTATAACTCCCATCAGGGTCTTTTTACGCTTGCAGTTTCTTAACTCTGCCCATAAGGATCCTATTTCACTTCTTTCAAAGGATTTGATGTCATTTTTTTTACCACCAGAGACATCCTACACCCTCAACCTACCTGCCTATCCTTTTCATACAATGTGGATCCTTGGATGTTAAACTCCTAATTATGATCTTCTCTCAGCCACAATTCAGCAATACCCACAACAGCATACTGACTGCATGCATTCAAATTTAGCACCTTCAGTCCTGTATTAATCACCCTTTTCAAGTTTGGTCCCCTGTTACACTTCAGCTCATTCCACTGACTGCAATTTTGCCCTATCATCTGCCTGTTCTTCCTCACAGTCTCACTAGAAACTGCATCTTAGTTGTATACCAACTGCCCAATCGTCAGCCCTATTAGGCTGGTTCCCACCACCCTGCCCCCCAACCGCCAAATTACTTTAAAACCTCATCGACAGCTCTAGCAAACCTGCCTGCTAGGATATTGCTCCTCCTTAGATTCAGATGTAGCTCGCCTTTCTGTGCAGGTTATCCCATCCCCAGCAGAGATCCCAATGATCCAGAAATCTGAAAGCCTGGCCCATGCACTTATTTTTCAGCCACAGATTCATCTGCCAAATCATCCCCTTCTTACCCTCACTGTTGTGTGGCACAGGCAGCAATCTAGAAATTACCACCATTGAGTTGTAATCTTTTCAGCTTTCTACCTAACTTCTTATATTTTCTCTTCAGGACCTCCTTCCTCCCTTTTCCTACCTACATCATTAGTACCGATATGTACCACGACTTCTGGATGATCACCCTTCTCCTTTACAATGCTGTGGTCCATAGAATCCTGACCTGAGACATCCTTGACCCTGGCACCCTAGCAACATTACCATCCGGGTGGCTCTTACATCAACAGAATCTGTTATCTGCTCCTTTAATTATGGAATCCCTTATCACTGCTGCACTCCTCTTCTTCACCCTCCCCCTCTCAGCCACAGAGACAGACTCATTGCCAGAGATCAGGTTACTGTGGCTTCCACTTGGCAGGTCATTACCCCTCCCTCCCCAACTGTATCCAAAACGGTAAACCTATTATTGAGGGGAATGGCCACAGGGGTGCTCTGCACTGGCAACCTATTCCCTTTTCCTCTCTGATAGTTACCCAGGTACCTGCCTTCTGCATCTCAGGGTGACTACCTCCCTGTAGCTCCCATCATCACCTCCTCATTTTCCTGTATAACCTGAAGATAATCTAGCTGCAGCTCCAGTTCCTTAACACAGTCTATAAGGAACTGCAGCTCAGTGCACTTCGTGCAGAAATAGTTATCAGGGAGACTGGAGGTCTCTCAGAGTTCCCACATCTCACATAAGGAACACACCACTAACTCTAGACCCTATCTCCGTGCACAGGAAAAAAAACTTACTAGAAATTTACTTTGAACCTCTGCCTGTGCTTGCGCAAGCCCATTGAGCAGAAGCCTAACCACTCTTAACGCTGTCCATTGACACAATGGTCACTCCCACTGACACCTCGCTTCTCTTTACTGGGCCCTGCCAACTGCCTAATAGATGGTTCTGATTGCAGCCTCCTGAAAAGTCCCGAAAGACCCTGAGCTCTTTTAATACTTTGTGATGCCTCACCAATGAATGACCTTTTGTGTCGATTGCAGCCTGCCAGTAAGTCCCAACATCATCCCAGCTCTTTTTAAACCTTACACTGTGTGACCAATAAATGACCTCGCACGATGATCGGACTTCTGATATCTAGCGCAGTCCATGTGGAGCTTGCATGATCTCCCTGTAAGCTCATGGGTTTGCTTCAGGTGTTCCAGTTTCCTTCCACGTCCCAAAGGTGTGCACATTGTAGGTTAGTCGGCCCCTCTAAGTTGTGTAGATTATTGGCAGAACGTTATATAAAGTTGGAAGCAAAGGCTGCGGGGAAATTGAGTGGATGAGTGGTGCTGTTGGATGAGCTGCCATAGCTCCTTGCATTTAATAAGGACATAGAAAGTATGACTGCTGTAGAGGAGAGAGAGACTGCAGGGGAGAGGGAAAGGACATTGAACACCATAAATGCCAGGAGGAAGATTTTGCTCGCTGAGTGACCATGAGGCAGAAAACTGCGGGGGCACATTGGCTGTGGAGTGTACCGTGGCACCGTAAGGGCCTGAATTTGGTGCCATCCTTGGGTGCTGACTGCGTAGAATATGCATGTTCTGACTATGACTGTGTGGATGCCTCTGGGAGGTACAGTTTCCTTCCGCATTCCAAAGTTGCGTTCTAATGACCCCTTATGGCAGGTGGGTGGCAGGAACAAGTTGATAAGGATGTAAGAGAGAATATGGTGCATTTTACTCTCTCTCCCCCCCCCCCCACCTCCCATCTTTCTTTATTTCCCACTCTGGCCTCTTACCTCTTCTCCTCTGCCTATCAGTCCTAAAGAGGTGTCTCGACCTGAAACTTTGCCTGTTTGTTCATTTCCATGGATGCTACCTGACCTGCTAGGTTCCCCCAGCATTTCATGTGTGTTGCTTTGGATTTCCAGCATCTGCAGACTTTCCTGTGTTTATGATTTGCTGCTTCACTGTGAAGTCTCCTCAAGGGATGCTGACCCTGAAAAAGTTGACATCTTTTCTTCAACTGGAATTGAGTGAGACCCTCTCTCACTGCTCCCCCCTCTGTGATCGCATGTACTCGCTCCGACTCACTACCACAGCCACGTATCTTCCTGGGAACTTGCCTTCACCGCCATTTTCTTCCACAAGGCTTCCAGCTCCATATTCAGTCCTCCCAGTTTGGTCACACTGAGGATCCCAGATACTCACGCTTGATTGACTGCTTCTCCCTCCAAATTCTATGTTCTACCCTCTCCGCTCTGCAGAGATAACTGAGTGCCCATTCTCGGTCTCCAGGCCTTTTTCTTCTACACCAGCCATGGAGCTGTCCAACATTACATCGTCCGCCAGATCCATGCTTTAAACCACCAGTTCTTCGCCTCTCTCGTGTCCAGGAAGGATTGGAAGATCACCCACCTTCAGACTGCTGATCCTGCCAGCTCCCACTCCAGTTCCGATGGTCCCGAACGCTTCCAGACTGCGGTCCCTGCTGCCCCCTCCTGCTCGAACCTTGACTTGATTAGATACCCCCAGACTACAGATCTTGCCGACTTTAAACACGGCTCCAGCTGCCTTTGGACACCTCCGGATCAGCGACACAATTGTCGCCAACAACCCCGGGCGCCTTCAGACTGCAAATTGTACAACCTTTATCTCCAGCTCAGCCACCAGCACCACCAGGCCAAGACTTTCCTCACTGGTGCTGGGCCCCTGGGCTCCTCTTCCCCAACTACCACTCTCCCTCCCTGGGTTCCTCAAGCTCTACTCTTACCTCTTGGGCCCTCGGAGCCTCCATCCTCCTCCCACCCCACCTTCCCTAAACACCCTAACCCACCACCCTTCTCTGACGCCCCTGCCTCCTCCCCGTTTCAATTCTATCTCCAATCCCTATGACCTTAAAACCGTACGATGTAGGAGCAGACTTAGACCATTCAGCCCATTGAGCTTGCCCCACCCTTTCATCATGGCTGATCCATTTCCCTCTCGACCCCGATCTCTTGCCTTCTCCCTATCTCCCTTCATACCCTGGCTAATCAAAAAACCAATTAACCCCTGCCTTAAGAATACTTAGCCTCCACAGCTGCCTGTGGCAATGAATTTCGCAGACCCACTACTCTCTAGCTCAAAAAATTCCTCCTCATCTCCATTCTAAAAGAATGCCGCTCTATTCTGAGGCCATGTCCTCTGGTTTTAGACTCCCCCACCACAGGAAACATCTCTCCACATCAACTCTATCAAGACCTTTCAATATCCAATAGGTTTCAATGGGATCCCACCTTATTCTTCTGAATTCCAGTGAATACAGGCTCAGAGCCATCAAACACTCCTCAGATGATATGCCTTTTCAATCCCTCCAAAACTGCTCACGGTATTCCCAGCGAGGCTTCACCGATACCTTATAAAACCTTAACATTACATCCTTGTTTTCATATTCTAATCGTCTCGAAATGACTGCTAACATTGCATTTGCCTTCCTCACCACCAACTTAACCTGCAAAGTAACCTTTAAGGAATCCTGTACCAGGGCTCACAAGTCCCTTTGCACCTTAGATTTTTGAATTTTCTCTCCATTTAGAAAATAGTCTACTCTTTTATTTCTTCTACCATACACTTCCCAACACTGTATTCCATTGCCATTTTGCTCATTCTCCTAATGAGTTGAAGTCATTCTGTAGCCTCTCTGCTTTATCAGCACTACCTGCCACCCCCCACCCCCATCTATCTTTGTATGGTCTGCAACCTTGGCCACAAAACCATCCAAATGATTGACATATAAAGGAAAAAGAAGAGGTCCCTACACAGACTCTAATGGAACACGACTCAGTAATTACCAGCAGCCAATCAGAAATGGCTTCCTTTATTCCCACTCTTTGTCTCCTGACAATTGGCCAATGCTCTATCCATGCTAACCAGTAAATGTTGTGTACTTTGATTTTCAGACACCTTTGACAAAGTGTCACACATAAGGCTGCTTAACAAGTTAAGAGCCCATGGTATTACAGGAAAGATGTCAGCATTCTCCAGACTCATGGTAGCCATGGGCACCCATATAGCCCCAGCTGTACTTGCCTTTTTGTGGACTACGTAAAACATGTACCAAGCCTTCCCCAGTACTGCACCCCAACTCTTCCTCCACTGCACTGATGACTTCATTGGTGCTGCTTAATGCACCCAAGCTCACCAATTGTATCAACTTTGCCTCTAACTTCCACCCTGTCTTTAAATCCACGTGGTCCATTTCTGACACCTCCTTCCCCTTTCTCGATTTCTCTGTCTCCATCTTCAAAGACAAAGTGTCAACTGACATCTTTTATAAACCTACTGGTTCCCACAACCGTCTTGACTATACTTCTTCCCACCCTGTCTTCTGCGAATGCTATTACTTTTTCTCAGTTCCTTCCTCTCCGCCGCATCTATTCCCAGGATGAGGCTTTTCTTTCCAGTACCTTCTTCAAAGAATCGCATTTCTTTTCCTCCACCAGTGATGCTGCCCTCACTCACATCTTCTCCATTTCCTGAACATCCACGTTCACCCCATCTTTCCGCCGGCTTAACAGCGATAGAGTTCCTCTTGTCCTATCCTACCACCCCATTTTGCTTGCACATCCAACACATCTGCAACTTCTGCCATCTCAAAAGGGATCCTACCACCAAACACATCTTTACCTCTCCCCCCCCCCCAAGCCACTCTCTGCTTTCTGCAGGGAAAGCTCCCTCCGTGATTCCCTTGTCCATTTGTCCCCTCTCCACTCATCTCCCTGAAAGCTGCCAAAGTGTCCACCTCCCTGTTCACCTCCTCCCTCACCTCCATACACAACCCCAAATCATCCTTCCAGGAGAGGCAACGCTCCACTTGCGAATCTGTTAGGGGCCATCTGTTGTGTCTTGTGTCTATTGATGTGGCCTTCTCTACATAAATTAGGAGTCAGTTTCATCAAGCACCTCTGCTCCATCTGTCTAAAGCAGAACTTCCTGTTGGCCAAATATTTTAATTCCAGTTTCTATTCCTTTTCGGATGTCAGTCACAGAGCCTTCTTGTGCCACGATGAGGCCATGTTCATGGTGAAAGAGCACCACCTTTTATTCCATAGCCTTCCTCCTGATGACATGAATTTCAATTTCTCCTTCTGGTAAATAAAAACTTCCCTCCCATTCCCCTCTTCTTCTATTCTCCATTCTGCCTTTTACCTCTTCTCACCTGCCTATCACCTCCCCTCGGTGCCCCACTCCTTCCCCTTCTCCTATGGTTCTCTCTCCTCTCTGTCAGATTCCTTCTTCTCCAGCCCTTTACCTTTCCTATCCACCTGCTTCACCTATAATCTTCTACCTATACTCCTTCCTCTCCTCCCATCTTTTTATTCTGCCAACTTTTCTCTTCCTTTATAGTCCTGAAGAAGGGTCTCACCCCAAAACGTCGGCCGTTTATTCCTTTCCATAGGTGCTGCCTACACAACCCTACACAAATCAGGAGTGGAGCCCCTAAGGTGGTTGGATGACGTATCACGTCACCTCCCGGCAGCTCCTGCAGCCAAGCTGATGCCAAATGTACTACTTCGCATTCCTTTGGGCCACATCCGCGAGGCCGAGAGGGGCATCTTGATGTCTGGCAGCCCAGGATCTCCATATTCATCGCCCAGGTCTGCGTCCCGGGATGGGCGCATCCATTATCTACTTAGACAGACAGAGCCATTAGTTAGTTAGATGCTGCCTGACCTGCTAATTTCCTCCAGCATTTTGTGTGCGTTGCTTTGGATTTCCAGCATCTACAAAATTTCTTTATGTTGCAAGGAGATGTGTGAAATGTGGACTGATGGTCTGAGAGCTAGCATGGGCAAGGTGACTGAACAGCAGTACTCTGTGGACTAATGACACATGGGAAAGGAAGTTGTTTTCTCTGGGAATGAGAATCTGTTTTCAATGAAGAAATGTTGGAAGAAATTCAGAATCAGTTTTATCATCACTGGTGTATGCCATGCAGTTTGTTGATTTGCATTGCAGTGCAATGCAAGTCATAAAATTTACTGTAAGCTACAATACTAGTAAATAGTACAAAAGAGGAATAGAAACATATATAGAAACATAGAAAATAGGTGCAGGAATAGGCCATTCGGCCCTTCAAGCCTGCACCGCCATTCAGTATGATCATGGCTGATCATCCAACTCAGAACCCTGCACCAGCCTTCCCTCCATACCCCCTGATCCCTTTAGCCACAAGGGCCATATCTAACTCCCTCTTAAATATAGCCAATGAACTGGCCTCAACTGTTTCCTGTGGCAGAGAATTCCACAGATTCACCACCCTCTGTGTGAAGAAGTTTTTTCTAATCTCAGTCCTAAAAGGCTTCCCCTTTATCCTCAAACTGTGACCCCTCGTTCTGGACTTCCCCAACATCGGGAACAATCTTCCTGCATCTAGCCTGTCCAATCCCTTTAGGATTTTATACATTTCAATCAGATCCCCCCTCAATCTTCTAAATTCCAACGAGTATAAGCCTAGTTCATCCAGTCTTTCATCATATGAAAGTCCTGCCATCCCAGGAATCAATCTGGTGAACCTTCTTTGTACCCCCTCTATGGCAAAGATGTCTTTCCTCAGATTAGGGGACCAAAACTGCACACAATACTCCAGGTGTGGTCTCACCAAGGCCTTGTATAACTGCAGTAGTACCTCCCTGCTCCTGTACTCGAATCCTCTTGCTATGAATGCCAGCATACCATTCGCCTTTTTCACCGCCTGCTGTACCTGCATGCCCACTTTCAATGACTGGTGTATAATGACACCCAGGTCTCGTTGCACCTCCCCTTTTCCTAATCGGCCACCATTCAGATAATAATCTGTTTTCCTGTTTTTGCCATCAAAGTGGATAACTTCACATTTATCCACATTAAATTGCATCTGCCCACTCACCTAACCTATCCAAGTCACCCTGCATCCTCTTAGCATCCTCCTCACAGCTAACACTGCCGCCCAGCTTCGTGTCATCCGCAAATTTGGAGATGCTGTATTTAATTCCCTCATCCAAGTCATTAATATATATTGTAAACAACTGGGGTCCCAGCACTGAGCCTTGCGGTACCCCACTAGTCACCACCTGCCATTCTGAAAAGGTCCCGTTTATTCCCTCTCTTTGCTTCCTGTCTGCCAACCAATTCTCTATCCACATCAATACCTTACCCCCAATACCGTGTACTTTAAGTTTGCACACTAATCTCCTGTGTGGGACCTTGTCAAAAGCCTTTTGAAAATCCAAATATACCACATCCACTGGTTCTCCCCTATCCACTCTACTAGTTACATCCTCAAAAAATTCTATGAGATAGTGAGATAGTCTTCATGGAACATTCAGAAATCTGATGGTAGTGAGCAAGAAGTTGCTCCTAAAATGTTGCGTGTGTGTCTTCAGGCTCCTGTACCTTAGTTATGAGAAGAGGGCACATCCCAAATAGTGAGGGTGGGTCCAGGACTCACAGAATATGTCCCAATGAAAGGATGAGCTACATGCACAGGCGCACGTGCACATAAACACAGTACTCCCCAACAGCCCGTCTCCACCCTCACCTCGAGGTTGCCTCTGAAATTATGGGAATGAAAATCTTACTCAATTTCCCTCTTCTCCATTTGAACAAAAGCAGTGAGGAATAAGAGAAAGACCACCCCCGGTTGACTGCAGAAGGAAATCCACCACCTCTTCAACGTAGGCTTTTCCTGGAATCAGCCGGGCAAGATCATTAACATTGCTTCTTGATGATGACTGCGTTCCATTTGACTTGATATAGAGTAGATATCTTCTTATTGGAAATGCTGCTGCATCACCTTAATGGCATTTTGGCCACAGCTTACATTAGCACTCTTATGTTTTTCTTAGTAGAAAGTGTAAAAAGATCCTTCCTAGCATCTCCCTCTGTCACCAGAATGGCATGAATTATAACAGAGAGAGATGCTAGGAGAGATGATGCAGGGCAAGGAGGTGAAGGAGGGTGATTAGATGATGACCCTTATTTGCATCATATCGTGGGCCTCCAAGAGTGGCTTCGTGGATGAGCAAATCAAATTGGAGTGATGTGAGTCAGACTGAGATGTTTTAGGCATGAGTGGGCTCGAGTGCGTAAGGAATATAATGCAGATTCATCAGATGATGGGACCGTACATATACACTGCCACAAAGGATCATAATTGAGAAGATTCATGACAGTGCAGATGGAACTAATGAAATAGTCATATAGAACATGGAGAGGTCCAACCCTAGGCTTTGCAGAGCCATGAGATCATAATCTCCACTCTGGATAGGATGCAGCTTTCTTTGAAAGGGCTCTAAGTCAGTCCTGTCACATTATCAGTCTTACTCCAGTTGGCTTTAGGACACACTTTCATTTTTTCTCTCTCCTTTTTCTCCCTCTGTCCCTCTCACTGTACCCCTTGCCCATCCTCTGGGCTTTTCTCCCCCCTCCCCCCTTTCCTTCTCCCTGGGCCTCCTGTCCCATGATCCTCTCGTATCCCCTTTGCCAATCAACTGTCCAGCTCTTGGCTCCATCCTCCCTCTCCAGACTTCTCCTATCATTTTGGATCTCCCCCTCCCCCTCCCACTTTCAAATCTCTTACTATCTCTTCTTTCAGTTAGTCCTGATGAAGGGTCTCGGCCCGAAACGTCGACTGTACCTCTTCCTATAGATGCTACCTGGCCTGCTGCATTCACCAGCAACTTTGATGTGTGTTGCTTACATTATCAGTCTGACTGGTTCAGCTGACAGCTAGAATGGAGATGCAGAGAAACAACACAAGAGGTCTTGCAATTTACATGCAGTTATACCGTGATCGAGTTTAAAGCCTGTGAGCAACGTGGGCCTTCTGCAGCACAATAATATCCCAACTACCTCTAATTGAGGGTCTGTCAACTGGCTCAGTTCTGGGTGAGGGTTCTGAAGGAATGGTGGAGAAATGTGGGTGACAGCAGATCTTTGGCCATTGTCAACTTCGACCACGAAGAAAGCCCTCTATGTAAAGTCAACAAATTGCCCCCAAAATAGCCTCTCGGTTAGCAAACTTAGCCATGCCTCACAGACATCCCAGCCTGTTCATTAAATTGCTTGAGGTTAGCAATCTTTAGCTGGCCCATCTACGGCAGCAGTTCTTAAGGAGCATGTGTAAGAATGCAGTGTTCCAGCAGCCACAGAGAGAACGTTTACATAGTGCTCAGTCACCAAGACTCATTTTTTTTCTCTCAGGAGAGAAGTGCTTCTGAATGCTAAGTTTGTCACATCAGCATGTGCAACCACCTGGAATAAAAATGCAAAACAATGCAAATGCAAATACTTCATCAGAACAGTTCTTCTGAAAAGTTATTGACCTAAAGCATCAATTGGTGACCTTTCTATGTGATGTGCCTTGCTTATACAGCAAAGAATCATTGGCTGTTTAGGACTGTAATGCAGAGAAACGGTTTCACTCAAGAGGGCAGTGAACCTTTAGGTTTCTGTACCACAGAGGACTTTGTCATTGTGTTCATTCAAAACTAAATTCAATAGATTTTCAGGTATAAATGAATCAGTGGACTGGGGTTAGTGCAGGAAAATAACGCTAAGGTAAAAGAGTAGCAATAGCCTTGATCAGTGACAAAGTACACATGGGCCAGATGGCCAACTCTCACTTCTATTTCTTCAGTTCTTTTGTAGAAGGCTAAAGGTGGAGTACAAAGAGACTTGTTTCCATATGCTGTACTTCCTTGTGATGTAGAATGTTATTTATGCTATCGATGAAGGCTCAGAATAATCCCATTATTCTGATTTCCTCGCTTAGTTACCAGTAACCTGTTCTCTCACACGGCCACCCAATTGTCCCTCCCAATTATAGACCCTCCCAATTATTATTGACCCTCCCAATTGTCCTGCAACATACCTTTACAGGGGTAAATTAAATTAGCCAATTAACCTAAAAACACAAATGTCAAAGGATAACTTCAATTTCTTCAATAGATCAGTTATATAAGGCAGTAGCTGACATTTGTAAGTTTCCTGTCCCTCCACTTCCAACTCTAGAGGTGGGACTATTTTCAGGAGACAGATAGTCTGAAAAGGCATCGTCACCTCCAGATCTTTCCCTTCCATTTTACATTCTCCCCCACAAACAGTCAAAAATGATGCAGATCTTAACTCAAAGTGTCAGCCATCCGTCTGCCTCCATAGATGCTGACTGACCTGCTGAGTTCCAATAGCAGTGTCCTTTCTTTTGCTCCAGATTACAGCACCTGCAGTCTCTAGTGTTTTTGTCATAATCAGAAGCTTTTCTGACAGCTGAATTATTCAAGCACAGCATGGGATAATGACCACTGTATTGGGTAAGGGATAAAGACGAACAGCACTGAAGGGCATAGATGAAGAAGGCCAGTGCTTTATAATGTGACTGGGCTTGAAGAGAAATCTAATGCTAGGCAAGATAAATTGAAATGAAGCCTAAACCACAGGATGCAGTTGAGACAATTTTTTCTGAACTGCTTGGGTCAGTAAATCAATTCCAGGACCCTGTCCATGACCTAGCCATAACACTGAAGCTGCTTACTTATTTTACTTCCTTGATAACAGAGATGTGTTTATTCTTCCCATTGTTGAGAAAAAGGATATCTCTTTATGTTCTGCTTTTGCCCAGCAGTATTTCAGAATCATTCATTCAGGGTGCTGCTATTGCTCTATCTGTAGCATTTGGAAATGTCATGGTTGCCAGCATTGATTGTTTAACTTAAGACCCCAGTTCTGCCATGATGGAATTTGAAGTTGTATGGTTTGATCAGTAGTACAAGTAGAGAAGAAATCCAGTATTTATTCCACTATTCTGGTACCCTAATTTCAGAACCCAAGAAATTAATTGTATTTATTGCTAAACCTGGAGAATCTGACAGAGATGACTTCCGGTTTCCTTCTACACATCCCTGCATTTCCTATCAGAATCCTCAGGACTGCACCTCCTCCCTGAAAACTACCTTCATAGCAATATCATAACTGCCTGCTCCTTGTCCTGTCCATCTCCAAACCCATCCCCCGACACTACAAGTGAGCCTCCCCACTCTTCCCTTGTTACCGATTCTATAACACCTCCCATCAGCAGGCCAAGCACCATCCTCAACCCTTTTCCAATCCCTCTCTCCCTCCCATTTTATCCTTCCCTCCATGGTCTCCTTCCCAGTATCCGCTTTTGACCCAGGCTCCTACTCCAGCCCCTATCATGTCTTCACTTTCTCCACTCTGATGCTGAGTGGTCTGTCCTCAGCAGATGCTTCATTTGTACACTTGTACTGCACCTCCTTGAATTCTGAGTCTTTTTGCCTATTTTACCTGGATATCTTCTGGTTCTAAATGATTATATATGCATCTTTAATGTCAAACTCTTCTGTGCCTGTTGCTTTGGATTTCCAGCATCTGCAGATTTTCTTGTGTTTATGATTTGCTGCTCCACTGCAAAGTCTCAACTTTGACATCAACTGCC
Source organism: Mobula hypostoma (assembly GCF_963921235.1). Taxonomy (NCBI): domain Eukaryota; kingdom Metazoa; phylum Chordata; class Chondrichthyes; order Myliobatiformes; family Myliobatidae; genus Mobula; species Mobula hypostoma. The sequence continues at coordinate 102,257,194 of NC_086100.1, read as the reverse complement.
TTGACTTCTCCACTCCCTTCAACCACTTCAACCTTAGCCCCACTGAGCACACAGCTGTCCACTCACTCCGCATCATCCCAGTCTGATGTCAAACCTGCATTCAAAGGTGATATCATTGTAGTCTTTCTGTCTGACGAAGCTAGGTGGAAGCTCTTTTATGTCTTCCCCAGCCTAGACCATAACCATGCCAACGAACACCAGTCTGTCACTCTTTCACAGGTCTTGTCACCTCAGAAGATCTCTCTCCACAACCTCCAACCCTGTACTGCCCACTTCTAGGCTACCTTCTTCCTAAGACCAGCCAACTGCCCTGGTGCACCAATTGTTTTTGCCTGCTGTTCTTCCAGAGAACTTGTCTCCTCAACCCTCAACTCTATCTTGTATCCCTTTGTCCAGTCTCTTCCTACCTACATGGCAACACCATGCATGCTCTGCACCATGGTCACAGCTTTCACTTCCCTAGCTTCTCCCCTCACCATGAACATCCAGTCTTGCATTTATTTCTAGTGGGAATAGAGTTCCTCTGCACTACCACTCCTCGCTGCCTGGCCGAACTCCATTGCATCAGTTCTCGAAATGAAACTTTCTGTTCTAGTACATCTGAAATTCCTCATTTCTCAGAAAACATGGATTTCTCTCTGCCGTGATGGGGATGTCACCTGTATCACTTCCATTCCCTGAACTACTTCTCTTTTGACTCCTCTCACTTTCTAGAAATCAAAGACTTGGGCTCGTGTATGGCTCAAGCTGTGTCTACTTTTCGTTGGCTACGTGGGCTGTCCTGGTTCCAAGCCACTTCCGCACCATTTCTCGACTCTTTTTCTGCTACATTGACAACTGCACCCACATGGAACTTGTCAGTTTTATGACTAACATCCCACTCCTGCCCTATCCCCAACTTCACTTGGGCTACTTCTGACAACTCTCCACTTTCTGCATCCATTGCCATTTATTACAAATCCACCAATTCCCACAGCTACCTAGATTACGCCTCTTACCACCCTATCTCCAGTTCCTCTGTCTCCATTGCATCAGTTTTTGAAATGAATCTTTCTGTTCCAGTACATCTGAAATTCCTCATTTCTCAGAAAACATGGATTTCTTTCTACTGTGGTTGATGGGGCTGTCACCCATATCACTTACATTCCCTGGAACCTCCTCCCTCAAGCAGAACAGAGGTAGAGTTACCATGGTCCTTACTTTTCAACCTTCCAGTCTGCACATCCAGTACATCAGTCATCATCATTTCTGCCAGCTGCAACACGATTCCGTTATTGGTCATGTCTTCACCTTGCCACCCCTTTCTTGTTTCCACAGAGACCACTAGCTCTGTGACTCCCTGGTTCATTCATCCCTCCCCACTGTCCTTGTCCCTATTCCTTCCCCAGACTCTTTCCTCTGCCCCTATGCCTCTCTCACCACTATCCAGGGAGCCAAACAGTATTTCCAGGTGGAGCAGGGACTCCCACATACCTCTGGTCTTATCTATTGGATTTGGTTCTCTCAATGTGGCCTCCTCTGCACTGGTGAGAAAAAAAACATATATTGGGCAACTCTTTTGCCAAGCACCTGTGCTTTATCCATACTGGCTATCTTAAATTCTTGGTTATGAATTTCAAATCACCTGCTGTTCCCACAACAACCCAACTGTTCACAGCTTCCTCCACTGCCAGTGTGAGGCCGAACACCATCTAGAGCAGGGATTCTCACCTTTTTTATGCCATGCGCCAATACCATTAAGCGAGGGAACCCCGATCGTGAAAAACAGTACCTTGTAGTCCACCTGGGTAGTCTACAGCTCAAAGACCTGAACATTGTTTCAAGTCATTTCCAATTTCAGAATACCTTTTTCTCTCCTCCTGATCCATCCAAGTCCTCAATACACACCCTTTCTTTTGAACCCCCCAACACCCCAACCCCTTGCTTCCTCTCCCGGCCTGGTCTGTCTGCTTATCAATCACACACGCAGTTGACTATCCCTTCCCCTGCTGTTGCGATCCCCAGCATCCCTCCCTTACCTGGTTACATTCTCAACCTTCCTTTCTTCTTAAATTATTCCATAGTCTGCAGTCACTTAAATGTCACAAATCACCTCCCAGTCTATCACTCTCTCCACCCGCTCCCCACCCAACCCGGCTCCATCTGCTCAGCAGCCCTTCACCTCCTGGATTGCTTGCCAATTCCTATCTCCCCTGGGTAGAAGATTACACAAGATCTGTTGAATGGGTGAGCAGGCTCAAAGGGCAGAACAGATTACCCTTGCTCTGAGTTTTGGATGAATTAGTGAACAGCAACACAAAACAGACTATGCACACTTCAGTGACCTTCATTCTCTTAGCTGTGTATGATATTTATGACAGAGAACCCCATTTTCATTTTGCATTTTAACTCATCTCCAATGTTCTGGCATTGATCCAAGAACTGCATTTCCACACTCACATAATGCCACGTCTGAATGCTGGTCTGCTTTACTTTCTGTGTCTAGAGGCTGATTTTTATTCCATTTAATCCTTTCTGCTTAAATTAAGCTTTACATAATACTGGCCATCTCACTGGTTTACTTGGGTTCAATAAAAAATCTAAACAGGAATAAAGGCTAAAATGTCCCCAGCAGCAAATGTACCATCACATTGAGCACATCTGATTCTGTACAATATTTATTGCTTTTAAAATATGAACAAGAATCAATCTCTTTCACAAAACTGATGACGTAAGTAACCCGCAAAAGAGGCACAGTGTTTGATCTTAACCTACACATAGACAAACTGATGGAAAGACATTGACGCTGTTGTCAAACTGGCTTGATGCTTGATCAGTGGCTGGAGGAGACATGGTGTGCTCGCGGTCCAACAGACTCTGGTATAAGCAGTCAGTTCTGAACATTCATGTTCTCTGTGATCTTTGTTATTGGATTCTCTTTCTGCTTGTCAGCATTATATTTAAGCAAACCATTTAGCTGTATCTGCTCTACTTCTGCTGCCGTCTATAGGCCTAAGAATAAAATATTCTTTAGCCTGCAGTATGCACATTGAGTATAAATCAGTAATGGTCTGGAGCTGACAGTTACCCTTTTTAGTGTTATAATTAAAGTGCACTAATTGCCAGACATCACATTAAAAATGTGCTTTGTTAGATTAGTTCAAGATCTTGTATTTTCAGGTTACACTGATGGCTGTGCTGCTAGTTCCCAAAAACTGCTTTGATTTGCAATGCATTATTTACTTCAGGATGTTTTGCACAATATTTTATGCAATTTGCCTTACTTCTAGGAAATTGTTCACCTTAAAGCTTGTTAAAGGAGAGGGGATATTGTGGCAATCTTTTGTGATGAGAAAGCCATAATTTTAAAACACCTAGCCATTTCCCTGCAACTTGCCTCCTCAATACCAGGTTCAGTGTCTGGAATTTAAGTGAGCACATGTGTACTTTCAGCATTATTAAGGATTGTGGACATGTGCAATTCATGGTAAAGGACCACAAAATTATATCATCGAGCTGCAAAAGTATGCGTAGTTCAGAACTGTCTTTTGTGCCAACATGGACCATTGTCCAGGCTATCAAGAGTTGAGGGAGTATTGATGCAAATGTATATTCCAGTGCTAGATCACAGTGTTTTGGAGAACCTGCATGTAGAAGTATTTAGAGTGGTGACTATAGATACAAACATTGATTGCACTAACACACATCAAAGTTGCTGGTGAACGCAGCAGGCCAGGCAGCATCTCTAGGAAGAGGTACAGTCGACGTTTCGGGCCCAGACCCTTCATCAGGACTGTACCTCTTCCTAGAGATGCTGCCTGGCCTGCTGCGTTCACCAGCAACTTTGATGTGTGTTGCTTGAATTCCTCGTGTTTGCATTGATTGCACTAAATCCTGATTATAGTTATTGAGAAAGCCACTGCATCTCCACAAAGAACAGGGAAACAAAACAAGATCTGAAAAACCTTGTGTGCTATACTTACTACCTGATTCATCATTTCATATGGAAGAGCTAAACGGATCAGCAAAGGAGCTAAAATCAACAGTGAAAGGATGTTCATAGGAGAATAACACCTGACAAGGGTGGAGGAGTGGAAGAGCGATCTACATTCACTCAATACAAGGTCTGCCTTTTTCAATGGGACCCTAGCAGCAACACGTCCTTACCTCCAACCCCCCCTCCCCCCACCACTCTCCACTTTCCACAGAGCTCACTCCCTCCATGATTCCCTTTTCCATTTGTCCCTCCCCACTAACCTCAGAATCCGAATCATGTTTAATATCATCAGTATATGTTGTGAAATATATTGTTTGCAGCAGCAGTGCATTACAATACATAATAACAAGAAAAAAGTAAATTACAATCAGAAAATTAAAAAAAATAAATTAAGTAAGTAGTGCAAAAATAAAGCAAAAAACAAGAAAGAAAAAATACTGGGGTAGTATTCATGGGTTCATTGTCCATTCAGAAAACTGATAGTGGAGGGGAAGAAGCTGTTCCTGAAACATCGAGTGTGTGCCTTCAGGCTCTTGTACCACCTCCTTGATGACAGAAGTAAGAAGAGGGCATGTTCTGGGTGATGGGGGTCCTTAATGACGGATGCCACCTTCTTGAGGCACCGCCTTTTGAAGGTGTCCTTGCTGCTAAGGAGACTACTGCTCTTGATAGAGCTGGCAGAATTTACAACTTTCTGCAGCATTTTCCGATCCTGTGCAGTGGCCCCTCCGTAACGCATCGTGACGTGGCCAGCTGGAATGCTCTCCAAGGAACACCTGTAGAAATTTGCAAGTCTTTTGTGACAAACGTCAAACTCCAAATGAAATATAGCTGCTGATATTCCTTCTTTGTAATTACATAAATATGTTGGATCTTAAGATAGATCTTCAGAGGTGTTGATACCCAGGAACTTGAAACAGCTCACTGTTTCCACTAGTGACCCCTCATTGAGGTTTGGTAGTTGTCCTTCAACTTCTCCTTCGAGGAGTCCACAATCAGTTCCTTAATTTTACTGACGTTGAACGGAAAGTGGTTGTTGCGACTTCACTAACCAGCTGATCTCTCTCGCTTCCTGTATGCCTCTTTGTCACCATCTGAACTCCTGCTATCTATAGCTGTGTTGTCAGCAAATTTATAGATGCCATTTGAGTTGTGCCTAGCCACACAGCTGTAGGTGTGGAGAGAGTAGCGCAGTGGGCTAATCACGCATCCTTGAGGTGCGCCAGTGTTGACTGTCAGCAAGGAGGAGATGTTATTTCTCATCCACAAAGCCTGTTGTGTCTTGGTGAGAAAATCAAGGATCCATTTGTAGAGAGAGGTAGAGAGGCCTAGAGTTTGGATTTGTTGATTACAACTAAGCATATGATCGTGTTGAATGCTGAGCTGTAATCAATAAAGAGCAGCTTGACGTGAGCATTGCTCTTGACTAGGTGATCCAAGACCAAGTGGAGAGCCAGTGAGATTGCATTTGTTATTGACCTATTGTGGTGAGAGGCAAATTGCAGCAGATCCAGTTCCTTGCTTAAGACAAGAGTTGACTCTAGCCATGACTAACCTCTCAAAGCATTTCATCACCATAGATGTGAGAGCCACTGGGCAAGCTGTTGAGGCAGCTCACCGTGCTCTTCTTGGGCACTTGTATGATTGTCACCCTTTTGATGCAGATTCAGTAATGACGGCAGTAATAAAAGATTGAAGACGTCCTTGAACACTCCCACTAGTTGGTTGGTACAGGTTTTCAGTGCCCCACCAAGTACACCATCAGGGCCTAGCACTTTGCGAGATGTTCTGACGTCGGCCTCCCAGACAGAGATCACAGGGTCACCAGATCCTTCAGCGATTCACATTGATGTAGTTTTATTCTCCCTTTCAAAGGCATTGAGCTCATCTGGGACTGAAGCATCACAACCATTCGTGATATAGGTCTTGCTTTGTAGGAAGTAATGGCCTGCGAGCCCTGCCAGATGAATACAGTGACAACTGTGGCATATTCATTCTGAATTGAGGGTGAATCTTTGAATATTGTCCTGTCCACTCACTCAAAGTAATCCTGTAAGTGCTCCTCCACCTCCCTTGACGACCTTGGTCCTCACCACTGGTGTTGCAGTCTTTAGTCTCTGCCTGTGTGCTGGGTCAAGTGCAGTCAAGAGACCAGACTTCCCAAACTGTGAGCATGGGATGACACAAAGTGTTCTTGACAGTGGTTTAACAATGGTCAAGTGTGTTGGCCCCTCTGGTTCTACAGATGATATGCTGATGATAGCATCCTTCAGTAGGGTAAACCTACAGAAAGCATCCAGCTGAGATGGGGTAACTGGCCAAGTATTAAAGATCTGTGTTATTCAGCTGGCTGGAGTGCTTAATCTTTAACCGTCTCACTTCTACAGTCTGAGGCGCCCACCTGCTTTAAGCAGGCTTCATTTTACTGGTGCCTAAGAAGAATGTGGGATACCTGCTTTAATGACTATCATCCGTAAGGTGGATGTGGACAGGATGATTCCTATGGTGGGGTTTTTCAGAACTAGAGGGCACAGCCTCAAAATTGAGGGGCAACTCTTTGGAACAGAGGTAAGGAGGAATTTTTTTTTGCCAGAGAGTAGTAAATCTGTGGAATGCTCTGCCATAAGTCCGTGCATATATTTAAGGTGGAAGATGATCATTTCCTGATCGGTTGGAGCATCAAAGGATATGGCAAGGAGGCAGGTGTATGGGGTTGAGTGGGATCCAGTATCAGACATGATGGAATGGCGGAACAAACTCGATGGGCTGAATGGCCTGATTCAGCTCCTGTATGTTATGGTCCAGTAGCACCTACAGTACCTATATAAAAAAAAATTCAAACCCCCCACCGCCCCCTAGAAGTTTTCTTGTTTATTGTTTTACAAAATAGAATCACAGTGGATTAATTTGGCTTTTTGGACACTGATCAACAGAAGACTCTTTCGTATCAAAGTGAAAATAAATCCCTACAAAGTGTTCTAAATTAATAATAAATATAAAGGACAAAATAATTGATTGCATAAGTATTCACCCCCCCATTAATATGACACACCAAATCGTCACTGGTGCCGCCGATTGGTTTTAGAAGTCACATAATTAATTAAATGGCGATCACCTGTGTGCAGTCAAAGTGCTTCAATTGATTGTACTAAAATACACCATTTAGTATTTTTGTACGAAAAATACATCTGGAAAGTCCAACCGCTGGTGAGTCAGTATCCTGGCAAGAACTACACCATGAGGACAAAAGAACACTCCAAGCAACTCCGCAAAAAAGTTATTAAAAAGCACAAGTTTGGCGCAAGCCAGACACTGCACATCATCAAAAACACACCATCCCTACTGTGAAGCATGGTGGTGGCTGCATCATGCTGTGGGGATGCTTCACTGCAGTAGGCCCTGGAAGGCTTGTGAAGGTAGAGGGTCAAATGAATGGAATACAGGGAAATCTTGGAGGAAAACCTGATGAAGTCTGCAAGAGAACTGCAGCTTGGGAGAAGATTTGTTTTCCAGCAAGACAATGACCCAAAGCATAAAGCCAAAGCTACACAGGAATGGCTTAAAAACAACAAAGTTAATATCCTGGAGTGGCCAAGTCAGAGTCCAGACCTTGATCCAATTGAGAATTTGTGGCTGGACTTGAAAAGGGCTGTTCATTCACGATCCCCATGCAATCTGACAGAGCTTGAGCAGTTTTGTAAAGAAGAATGGGGAAAAATTGCAGTGTCCAGATGTGCAAAACTGACAGAGACCTATCCACATAGTAATTGCTGCCAAAGGTGCATCTACTAAATACTGACTTGAAGAAGTGAGTAATTATTTTGTGTTTAATAATTGTAATAAATTTAGACTAGTTTGTAGAAATTTGTTTCAATTTAACATATAAGTGTCTTTTCTATTGATCAGTTTCAAAAAAAACCAAATTAAATCTACTGTGATTCAGTGTTGTAAAACAATAAAACATGAACATTTCGAAGGGTAGGGGGAGTGAATACTTTTTACGGGCATTGTATGTCACTTGCTTTCACTTTATATGAGTGATAGAATTCAAGCCCTGCCATAGCTACCAAGCATCCTTTGTTGATTCAAGTTTAGTCCAGAATTGCTACGTCGTCCTTGAGATGGCTTTCTGGAGGTTGTACCTGGACCTCCTGTAGTTTTTTACTTGGTCACTGACCTGGCCCTCAGGAGACTGTGGGTCTCTTGGTTCTGGTTGGGAAGACCCTGAATGATTTTATGGGGACACATTCACCCACAGGTGACCTTATAAAGTCTGTGATAACCATGGTGTATTTGGTCACATCCTATGAGTTGTCCATGAACATGTCCCAGCCTACCAACTTGAAGCAATCCCATATCTGCTTCTGTGCCTTCCGCAACCACCTCTTTGTTGTTCTTACCTCTGGAGCCTTGCTGTTTGGCCTGATGAACCGTCTTCAACTGATGCATTAAGTGTTCATTCACTTCCATAGATGCTATCTGACCTGCTAAGTTCCTCCAGCATTTTGTGCATATTGCAATGCAAAAGGTGTTCACTGGTGTCTAATTAGAGCCTATCACAATATATTAATAAAGGAGGGGATTAGATATAAGGCCATTTGTTGCCTATCTACTTCTGATTCTTGCTGCCGAGGAGCAAGTATAAGAAATTTCTCTCCATCTACACAACAGAAACTGGGCATGTGAACAGTTAAATAAAGCCTTTACTGCAGAGATCCTGCACTGTTCCCATCCTGCAAGTTATTTGGTTTCTGTGTTCTTCTGAGTTGACAGTCATGAGTATTGAAGTGATTATGATTATATTACTCAGTCAACCTTGCAGAAAGATGAATCAGACAGCAGAAGCATTTTAACATTTATTACTTTTCCTCACGAAAAAGGTGATAAATACAGAACTGAAGGTGTTATATTTATACAGGACTGAAGATGTTATATTTGAATGCAAGCAGCATACAGAAAAGGTAAATGATCTTGTAGCACAGTTAGAGATTGGCAGGTATGATGTTGTGGTATTACCGAGACATGGCTGAAAGATCATGTGTGGCTGGGAGCTTAGCAACCAAGGATACACATTGTATTGAAAGGACAGGCAGGTAGGCAGAGGGGGTAGAGTGGATCTGTTGGTAAAAAATGAAATCAAATTCTTAGAAAGAGGTAACAAAGGATCGGAAGATGTAATATCCTTGTTACATGCAAGCCCCTGAACAGCAGCCAGCATGTAGGAAATAATTTGAATGGGAAATAGAACAGAAATGAGTCATTTCAAAGAGCAGATAGACTGGGGAAAATTAGGTTGGTGCTGGATCCCGAGAGGGAATTTGTAGAATGCTTACAAGATGGCTTTTTTTTATTGTCAAAGAGTGTATATACAATCCAACTCTGATATTCGTCTTCTCCAGATAGCCATGATGTACAGACATCAACCACCCCCCACATGAAAAGAAAAAGAAGCAAAACTCGCAAACCCCAAAACCCTCACCCCTCCCTTGCATAGAAACTAACAAATCACCCACAAAGAAAATGGCAGCTGGAACATCAAACCCAAACCCCTCCCTCACAAAAAAAGCGACAATAACATCAGACCCCCACCCTCCTCCCTCACAATAAAGAACAGCAGAAGTAGCATCAAACCACCAACCCCTCTCTCTCACACAAAAACTAACAGATTGTCCACACAGAAAAACTCCAACAAGAACATAAGACTCCAAATCCCTAAACGGTCCCTTGCGCACAAAGCAACATACTGCCCACCCACCAATCGGCAACAAAGAAGAAAGCACAGAAAACTAAAGGAGAAAAACATAAACTACAGTGCATTAATCACACAAGTCTCAGAGTTTCAAAAGCATCCTCCCGTCAGCATCGAAGTGAGCAGTTGCATGAACTCGATCCTTCCGTGAAGAGTGACCGCTGACCTCCTCTGTATTTGCCTTGATGCTTCAGTCTTCCTCAATGCTTTGGAATGGAGTCAATCATGGCCCCACACCCCATCTCTGGTCTTCTCCACAAGGTAGCTCATGCTCTCAGTCCTCTCCAGGTCCAGCAGAACACTAGGTCATTCGATTCATTCCAAACTGCACATCACAGGCTCCAAGAGTTTCCAAAACACAACCATGACAAAAACAACAAGCAGAAGACGTAGCTAAAGTGAAATAGTTGAAGGGATTAGCTATTTGGAAGACGTTGCCCAAAGAATCTTTGTTCGCTGGCGTCTTCTGGACTGGAAGTCAGAGCAGTTTATGGTTGAGCCCACTAGGGGAAAGGCAGTTCTGCATTGAGTGTTGTGTTGTGTAATGAATTGGATTTGATTAGGGAGCTGAAGGTAAATGAACCTTTAGGGGGCATCAATCATAATGTGATAGAATTCACCCTACTGTTTCAGAAGGAGAAGCTAAAGTCAGGTGTATCAGTATTACAGTGGAATAAAGGGAACTACAGAGGCAAAGAAAGGAGCTGGCCAAAGTTGATTGGCAGGGGACACTAGCAGGAATGATGGCAGAGCAGCATTGGCTGGAGTTTCTGGGGACAATTTGGAAGGCACTGGATAGATACATCCCAAGATGAAGATTCTAAAGGGGGAATGAGGCAGCTGTGACTGACAAGGGAAGTCAAAGACACCATGAAAGCAAAAGAGAAAGCACATAATAGAGCATAAGTTAGCAGAAGTTAGAGTATTGGGAAGCTTTTAAAACCTCTCAGAAGGGTTTTTAAACAATTAAGATATGAAATATGAAGGTAAGCTTGCTGAATATATCAAGTTTTTTCAGATATATGAAGAGTAAGAGAGAGACTAGAGTGGATATCGGACCGTTGGAAAATGATGCTGATGAGGTAGTAATGGAGGACAAAGAAATGGCAAACAAACATAATAAGTATTTTATGTCAGTTTTCACTGTAGAAGACACTGGCTGAGTGCCAGAAATGCAAATGTGTCAGGGGGCAGAAGTGAGTGTTGTTGCTATTACAAAGAAGAAAGTGCTCGGGGTGCTTAAGAGTCTGAAGGTAGATAAGTCAGCTGGACCAGATGGACTCGACCAAAGGGTTCTGAAAGAGGTAGCTGAAGAGGTTGTGAAGGCATTAGTAATGGTCTTTCAAGAATTACTAGATTCTGGAATGGTTCTGGAGGACTGGGAAATTGCAAATGTCACTCCACTCTAAGAAGGGAGGGAGGCAGAAGAAAATAAATTATAGGCTAGTTAGTCTGTAGTTGGGAAAATTTTGGAGTCCATTATTAATGACGAGGTTTCGGGGTAATTGGAGGCACATGATAAAATAGGTCAAAGTTTGCATGGTTGCCTTAGGGGGAGTTCTTGCCTGACAGCTCTGTAGGAATTCTTTAAGGAAATAGCAGGCAGGATAGACAAAGGAGAGTCAGTGAATGTACAAGGAATAAAGGTGTAGACTATTTTCTAAACGGCAAGAAATTTAAAAACCACAGGTGCAAAGGGAATTAGGGGTCCTCATGCAGGATTCCCGAAAGGTTAACTTGCAAGTTGAGTTATTGGTAAGGAAGAGAAATCAAATATTAGCATCCATTTCAAGAGGACTTGAATGTAAGAGCAAGGATGTGATGCTGAGGCTTTATAAGCCATTGATCAGACCACACTTGAAGTATTGTGAGTAGTTTTAGACCCCTTATGTAGGAAAAGATGTGCTGGCATTGGAGAGGGTCTAGAGGAGGTTCACAAGAATGATCCTGGGAATGACGATGTTAATTTATGAGCAGTGCTTGGTGGCTCTGGGCCTGTACACTCTGATGTTTCAAAGAGAGAAACCTATCAAATAATGCAAGTCCTAGACAGAATGAATGTGGAGAGGAGTTTTTCTACAATGAGTGAATCTAGGACCAGAGGGCACGGCCTCAGAATAGAGGGACACCCTTTTGGTGCTGAAATGAGAACAGATTTCTTTAGCCAGAGGGTCATGAATATGTGGAATTCATTGCATGGACAGCTGTGCAGGCCAAGTCATTGAGTATGTAAAACAAAGGTTAATAGTTTTGTTGTTAGTCGGGACATCAAAGGTTAGGGGAGAAGGCAGGAAAGTGGGGTTAAGAGGAATAATAAATCAGGCATGATGGAATGGTGGAGAAGATTCGATGGGCGGAGTGGCCTTAATCTCCTCCTATGTCTTATGGTGTTATGGTTTATGGTTTTGTGTGATGCAGAGAGCTGGAGCGCTCGACAAAAGGGAAACTTTAGTTCTGTTTTTGACTCCCTTTTTGACCAGTTTGAAAATCCTCATAAAACCACCTCCTTGCAACCCAGCTCACTGTCTTTTATTTTCTGTCAATAGTTTTCCGCAGCATGTTTTTGGAACTCCTAGAACAGCACCAATCTGTATTTCTTTAATGCCAATGGGATGTTTCACAATATTAAATCTCATAAGGAGATTTTAGAACAAGTATCTTGGACAATGAGATAGGTTTAAAGTAGGAAAAGAAAAATAGAGAAAATTTTGAGAGAGAGTTGCAGGTCAGGGCTTGCAAGGTGAAGGTGGAGCGGTTAAACTTAGGGTTGCGTAAATACAGTTTCAAAACTGGACAGGCATTTTGGAGATGACAGGCTAGAATGGTTACATTGGTTGGGAAGGACAGTGCTATTTAGGGACTTCAAAGTAAAATTGTGAGGTTTGGAATTGAGGTGTTGCTGACAGCAAGCCACTGTAGGGTCAGCAAGTAGTGACTTGATGCATGAAGTTGGAATTTGCACGAGCTATAATTTGGAGCTGGGGAAATTCAAGTTCCAGCTGGGGAGCAGAAAGTGAGAGGACGTGAGCATTGTCAAAGCCAAACATTAGGAAACTTTGGATGAGGGTTTCAGTGGCATGAGTTGAGGTAGGGACAGATTTGGACAATGTCATTGAGGTGAATATAGGCTAGATTGGTGATTGACAAACTCTTATGCATGGGAGGAATCATTAATGGCCTCTTGCTGCTGAGGTCAGGATGATTGTTACCCACCTTAGCCCAGATAAGGTAAAATCAGAATATGTTACTGACTTGACTCAGCTAGTACTGGAAAGGCCATTGACACAGCTATAGATATAAATATACCCTCAGGCTATATTTACAAATACGTCTGAAAGAGCTTTTACACTGAGCATTTTTTAATTACTTGATTTTCTCCATCTGGATGTGTTCTTAAGAGGATGACCATGTTGAGCACCTTGAAGTGCTGCAGTCCTTCAGAAGAAGCTGCTCATTTATAAAGCTGCAGATATAGGACCACCTTCTACTTAATCCTACGTCAGTTTTCAAATGTTTTTGGCAAAACCTCATTAGCATTTCACTTGCTTAAATTATGACGACTTATAAAAAGATAGTTAAATTATCTGGAAAATATACTGGTGAATATTTGCATTTTCTTCATAAAATCTATTTACAGTTGTAATTCTCAGTTTTAAAATAAGGCTTTTAAAAGATTAAACACATAAGTCAACATTTATAAAAATATTTATTTATACTTTGGAGAGATCAATTAAAGTTTTAACAGATAGCTGAGGAAAATATAGAAACATAGAAAATAGGTGCAGGAGTTGGCCATTCGGCCTTTCGAGCCTGCACCGCCATTCAGTATGATCATGGCTGATCATCCAACTCAGAACCCTATACCAACCTTCCCTCCATATCCCCTGATCCCTTTAGCCACAAGGGCCATATCTAACTCCCTCTTAAATATAGCCAATGAACTGGCCTCAACTGTTTCCTGTGGCAGAGAATTCCACAGATTCACCACTCTCTGTGTGAAGAAGTTTTTCCTAATCTCGGTCCTAAAAGGCTTCCCCTTTATCCTCGAACTGTGACCCCTCGTTCTCGACTTCCCCAACATCGGGAACAATCTTCCTGCATCTAGCCTGTCCAATCCCTTTAGGATTTTATACGTTTCAATCAGATCCCCCCTCAATCTTCTAAATTCCAACGAGTATAAGCCTAGTTCATCCAGTCTTTCTTCATATGAAAGTCCTGCCATCCCAGGAATCAATCTGGTGAACCTTCTTTGTACTCCCTCTATGGCAAGGATGTATTTCCTCAGATTAGGGGACCAAAACTGCACACAATACTCCAGGTGTGGTCTCACCAAGGCCTTGTATAACTGCAGTAGTACCTCCCTGCTCCTGTACTCGAATCCTCTTGCTATGAATGCCAGCATACCATTCGCCTTTTTCACCGCCTGCTGTACCTGCATGCCCACTTTCAATGACTGGTGTATAATGACACCCAGGTCTCGTTGCACCTCCCCTTTTCCTAATCGGCCACCATTCAGATAATGATCTGTTTTCCTGTTTTTGCCACCAAAGTGGATAACCTCACATTTATCCACATTAAATTGCATCTGCCATGAATTTGCCCACTCACCTAACCTATCCAAGTCACCCTGCATCCTCTTAGCATTCTCCTCATAGCTAACACTGCCACCCAGCTTCGTGTCATCCGCAAACTTGGAGATGCTGCATTTAATTCCCTCATCTAAGTCATTAATATATATTGTAAACAACTGGGGTCCCTGCACTGAGCCTTGCGGTACCCCACTAGTCACTGCTTGCCATTCTGGAAAGGTCCTGTTTATTCCCTCTCTTTGTTTCCTGTCTGCCAACCAATTCTCTATCCACATCAATACCTTACCCCCAATACCATGTGCTTTAAGTTTGCACATTAGTCTCCTGTGTGGGACCTTGTCAAAAGCCTTTTGAAAAGGGGGGAAAGCGAAGGGTCAGAGGGGGGAAAGCGAAGGTGAGCAGACAGGTAGTGCAGAGCACCCCTGTAGCCATTCCCCTGAATAATAAGTTTATCGTCCTGGATACTGTCGGCGGGGACGACCGACCAGGTGTGAGCCACGGTGGCAGGGCCTCCGGCAGTGAGTCTGACCCTGTGGTGCAGAAGGGTGGGACGGAGAAGAGGAGAGCTGTCATCATTGGAGACTCTATAGTCAGGGGAGCAGACAGGAGATTTTGTGGACGTGAGAAGGACACCCGCATGGTTTGTTGCCTCCCGGGTGCCAGGGTCCAGGATGTCTCTGACCGGGTGCACGACATCCTGGTGTGAGAGGGAAAGCAACCAGAAGTCGTGATACATGTTGGGACCAACGACATAGGTAGGAAGAGGGATGAGGTCCTGAAGTGTGAGTTTCGGGAATTAGGCAGAAGGCTGAAGAACAGGACCTCAAGGGTGGTGTTCTCAGGATTGCTACCAGTGCTACGTGACAGAGATGGTAAGAATTGGAGGAGATGGCAGTTGAATGCGTGGCTGAGGAGTTGATGCAGGGGGCAGGGTTTTAGATTTTTGGATCATTGGGATCTCTTCTGGGGAAGGTGGGACCTGTACAGATTGGATGGGTTGCACCTGAACTCGAGGGGGAGCAATATTCTTGCAGGTAGGTTTGCTAGCATGGTTCGGGAGGGTTTAAACTAATTTGCGAGGGGGATGGGACCCAGAGCGATAGAGCAGTGAAAGAAGTGCATGGAGTAAAGCCAGATCTAACATACAGAGAGGCTTTGAGGAAAGAGAAGCAGAATAAACGGTGTAAAGACAGTAAGGTAGAAGGGCTGAAATGTGTGTACCTAAATGCAAGAAGCATCAGGAACAAAAGTGATGAACTGAGAGCTTGGATACATACATGGAATTATGATGTAGTGACCATTACAGAGACTTGGCTGGCACCAGGGCAGGAATGGATTCTCAGTATTCCTGGATTTCAGTGCTTTAAAAGGGATAGAGAGGGTGGAAAAAGGGGAGGAGGGGTGGCATTACTGGTCAGGGATACTATTACAGCTACAGAAAGGGTGGGTAATGTAGCAGGATCTTCTTTTCAGTCAATATGGGTGGAAGTCAGGAACAGAAAGGGAGCAGTTACTCTATTGGGGGTATTCTATAGGCCCCCTGGTAGCAGCAGAGATACAGGGGAGCAGATTGGGAGGCAGATTTTGGAAAGGTGCAAAAATAACAGGGTTGTTATCATGGGTGACTTTAACTTCCCTAATATTGATTGGCACCTGATTAATTCCAAGGGTTTAGATGGGGCAGAATTTGTTAAGTGTGTCCAGGATGGATTCCTGTCACAGTATGTGGACAGGCTGACCAGGGGGAATGCCATACTAGATCTAGTACTAGGTAATGAACCGGGTCAGGTCACAGATCTCTCAGTGGGTGAGCATCTGGGGGATAGTGACCACCGCTCCCTGGCCTTTATAATTATCATGGAAAAGGATAGAATCAAAGAGGACAGGAAAATTTTTAATTGGGGAAAGGCAAATTATGAGGCTATAAGGCTAGAACTTGCGGGTGTGAATTGGGATGATATTTTTGCAGGGAAATGTACTATGGACATGTGGTCGATGTTTAGAGATCTCTTGCGGGATGTAAGGGATAAAATTGTCCCAGTGAGGAATATAAAGAATGGTAGGGTGAAGGAACCATGGGTGACAAGTGAGGTGGAAAATCTAGTCAGGAGGAAGAAGGCAGCATACACGAGGTTTAGGAAGCAAGGATCAGATGGGTCTATTGAGGAATATAGGGAAGCAAGAAAGGAGCTTAAGAAGGGGCTGAGAAGAGCAAGAAGGGGACATGAGAAGGCCTTGGCGAGTAGGGTAAAGGAAAACCCCAAGGCATTCTTCAATTATGTGAAGAAAAAAAGTATGACAGGAGTGAAGGTAGGACCGATTAGAGATAAAGGTGGGAAGATGTGCCTGGAGGCTGTGGAAGTGAGCGAGGTCCTCAATGAATACTTCTCTTCGGTATTCACCAATGAGAGGGAACTTGATGATGGTGAGGACAATATGAGTGAGGTTGATGTTCTGGAGCATGCTGATATTAAGGGAGAGGAGGTGTTGGAGTTGTTAAAATACATTAGGACAGATAAGTCCCCGGGGCCTGACGGAATATTCCCCAGGCTGCTCCACGAGGCGAGAGAAGAGATTGCTGAGCCTCTGGCTAGGATCTTTATGTCCTCGTTGTCCACGGGAATGGTACCGGAGGATTGGAGGGAGGCGAATGTTGTTCCCTTGTTCAAAAAAGGTAGTAGGGATAGTCCAGGTAATTGTAGACCAGTGAGCCTTACGTCTGTGGTGGGAAAGCTGTTGGAAAAGATTCTTAGAGACAGGATCTATAGGCATTTAGAGAATCATGGTCTGATCAGGGACAGTCAGCATGGCTTTGTGAAGGGCAGATCGTGTCTAACAAGCCTGATAGAGTTCTTTGAGGAGGTGACCAGGCATATAGATGAGGGTAGTGCAGTGGATGTGATCTATATGGATTTTAGTAAGGCATTTGACAAGGTTCCACATGGTAGGCTTATTCAGAAAGTTAGAAGGCATGGGATCCAGGGAAGTTTGGCCAGGTGGATTCCGAATTGGCTTGCCTACAGAAGGCAGAGGGTCATGGTGGAGGGAGTACATTCAGATTGGAGTATTGTGACTAGTGGTGTCCCACAAGGATCTGTTCTGGGACCTCTACTTTTCATGATTTTTATTAACGACCTGGATGTGGGGGTAGAAGGGTGGGTTGGCAAGTTTGCAGATGACACAAAGGTTGGTGGTGTTGTAGATAGTGTAGAGGATTGTCAAAGATTGCAGGGAGACATTGATAGGATGCAGAAGTGGGCTGAGAAGTGGCAGATGGAGTTCAACCCGGAGAAGTGTGAGGTGGTACACTTTGGAAGGACAAACTCCAAGGCAGAGTACAAAGTAAATGGCAGGATACTTGGTAGTGTGGAGGAGCAGAGGGATCTCAGGGTACATGTCCACAGATCCCTGAAAGTTGCCTCACAGGTGGATAGGGTTGTTAAGAAAGCTTATGGGGTGTTAGCTGTCATAAGTTGAGGGATAGAGTTTAAGAGTCGCGATGTAATGATGCAGCTCTATAAAACTCTGGTTAGGCCACACTTGGAGTATTGTGTCCAGTTCTGGTCACCTGACTATAGGAAGGATGTGGAAGCATTGGAAAGGGTACAGAGGAGATTTACCAGGATGCTGCCTGGTTTAGAAAGTATGCATTATGATCAGAGATTAAGGGAGCTAGGGCTTTACTCTTTGGAGAGAAGGAGGATGAGAGGAGACGTAATAGAGGTGTACAAGATAATAAGAGGAATAGATAGAGTGGATAGACAGCACCTCTTCCCCAGGGCACCGCTGCTCAATACAAGAGGACATGGCTTTAAGGTAAGGGGTGGGAAGTTCAAGGGGGATATTAGAGGAAGGTTTTTTACTCAGAGAGTGGTTGGTGTGTGGAATGCACTGCCTGAGTCAGTGGTGGAGGCAGATACACTAGTGAAGTTTAAGAGACTTTTAAGAGTTTAAGAGAGTTTTAGTGACTACTAGACAGGTATATGGAGGAATCTAAGGTGGGGGCTTATATGGGAAGCAGGGTTTGAGGGTCAGCACAACATTGTGGGCCGAAGGGCCTGTACTGTGCTGTACTATTCTATGTTCTATGTTCTAAAATCCAAATACACCACATCCATTGGTTCTCCCCTATCCACTCTACTAGTTACTTCCTCAGAAAATTCTGTGAGATTCGTCAGACATGATTTTCCTTTCACAAAGCCATGCTGACTTTGTCAGATCATTTCACCGCTTTCCAAATGTGCTGTTATCACATCTTTGATAACTGACTCTAGCATTTTCCCCACCACCGATGTTAGGCTAACCGGTCTATAATTCCCCGGTTTCTCTCGCCCTCCTTTTTTAAAAAGTGGGGTTACATTAGCCACCCTCCAATCCTCAGGAACTAGTCCAGAATCTAAAGAGTTTTGAAAAATTATCACTCATGCACCCACTATTTCTTGGGCTTCTTCCTTAAGCAGTCTGGGATGCAGACCATCTGGCCCTGGGGATTTATCTGCCTTCAATCCCTTCAATTTACCTAACACCACTTCCCTACTAATATGTATTTCCCTCAGTTCCTCCATCTTACTGGACCCTCTGTCCCCTACTATTTCCGGAAGATTACTTCTGTCCTCCTTAGTGAAGACAGAACCAAAGTAGTTATTCAATTGGTCTACCATGTCCTTTCTCCCCATAATCAATTCACCTGTTTCTGTCTGTAGGGGACCTACATTGGTCTTAACCAATCTTTTTCTTTTCACATATCTATAAAAGCTTTTACAGTCAGTTTTTATGTTCCCTGCCAGTTTTCTCTCATAATCTTTTTTCCCCTTCCTAATTAAGCCCTTTGTCCTCCTCTGCTGGACTCTGAATTTCTCCCAGTCCTCAGGTGAGTCACTTTTTCTGGCTAATTTGTATGCTTCTTCTTTGGAATTGATACTGTCCCTAATTTCTCTTGTCAGCCATGGGTGCACTACCTTCCTTGATTTATTCTTTTGCCAAACTGGGATGAACAATTGTTGTAGTTCATCCATGCGATCTTTAAATGCTTGCCATTGCATATCCACCGTCAATCCTTTAAGTGTCATTTGCCAGTCTATCTTAGCTAATTCACGTCTCATACCTTCAAAGTTAGCCTTCTTTTAGTTCAGAACCTTTGTTTCTGAATTAACTATGTCACTCTCCATCTTAACGAAGAATTCCACCATATTATGGTCACTCTTACCCAAGGGGCCTCCCACAACAAGATTGCTAATTAACCCTTCCTCATTGCTCAATACCCAGTCTAGAATAGCCTGCTCTCTAGTTGGTTCCTCGACATGTTGGTTCAAAAAACCATCCCGCATACATTCCAAGAAATCCTCTTCCTCAGCACCCTTACCAATTTCTTTCACCCAATCTATATGTAGTTTGAAGTCACCCATTATAACTGCTGTTCCTTTATTGCATACATTTCTAATTTCCTGTTTAATACCATCCCCAACCTCACTACTACTGTTAGGTGGCCTGTACACAACTCCCACCAGCGTTTTCTGCCCCTTAGTGTTATGCAGCTCTACCCATATCGATTCCACATCCTCCCGACTAATGTCTTTCCTTTCTATTGCATTAATCTCCTCTCTTACCAGCAATGCTACCCCACCTCCTTTTCTTTCATGTCTATCCCTCCTGAATATTGAATATCCCTGAATGTTGAGCTCCCATCCTTGGTCATCCTGGAGCCATGTCTCTGTGATCCCAACTATATCATATTCATTAATAACAATCTGCACTTTTAATTCATCCACCTTGTTACGAATGCTCCTTGCATTGACACACAAAACTTTCAGGCTCGCTTTTACAACACTCCTAGCCCTTATACAATTATGTTGAAAAGTGGCCCTTTCAGAACAGTTTAAGAATAAAAAGGAATGACTTGCAAAATACAGTTAAAATTTATTTTAAATAGGCATTCAATTTTACTCAAACACGATTGTCTACAACATCAATGAGTACATTTTGATTTTTGTTTCTCCCCACCCTCCCTGAAACCCATTGCTTCCTCGCCACATTGAGAGGAAGGAGTAAAAATGCAGATTGGACTCCAGAGTTATCACTATAACTAATAAAACAAAATGTAACTGGTGAAATAAAGTTTAACTTGAACTTCTCAAGCTGCATCCTCAGATATTCATAAATACTTCCTAATAGAATCACCAAATACAGAAAGTACTTAGCTCCAGCAGAATCTGTGCAGAAAGAATTGGAATTGATTCTTCAAGTCAATGTTCTTCATTGGAATTAAGAAAAGTTACAAATCAAACCTGGTTTAAAGTTACAGTGGAGGGGGAAAGATGGAGAGAACAATCCCATTTCAATAGAAGTCTGTTTGTGGATCTGTGTGACAGTCCTTGCTTCAATCATACTCAGCTCCATTCTTCATTCTTTTCCCACTACATTAATAATTCTACTGGTGCAAGCTCCTGCTCACATATAGAACTCAACAGTTTCATCATCATTGCTGCCACTTTCCTGTTTGTTCTCACAGACATCCTAGGAAGCTTCATAGATCCAGACTACACCTGACTGTGCTATTGAGTAACTGTCCCTGTTTCAGTCCTGTTCAGGTTTCTGCACTGTCATCTCACTTGCCAGAGTATTATTACTTGCTGTTCTCATACAGAACTTTAAGTCATTGTACATTTGCTTTGTGATTATGTCTTTGCATTATCCATCTCTGATTCTTCCCTTCTCATTATCTACTTCTTCTTCTCGGTCTCAGAGGAGAGGTTGGTGATCAAGATCCATTGCTAATCCATAGACTCCCTGTGGCTATCTGAAGCACATCTCCTCCAACCCGGGTTTCTGCTTGGACTCTATTTCATTTTTTTCCAGTTTCCCCGCCACCATCATATCAGTTCTGATGACAACACATTGCAACACCACTGCTTCTGAGATGAGAAGTACACACAACGTGCTCGAGGGGAAGAAGTGAGGCAGCATTTAGAGAGGGGAATAAGCAATTGATATTTCAGGCCAAGACCCTTCATCAGGACAGAAAAGGAAGGGGGAAGAAGCTAAAAAGTTGAGGTAGGGGAAGAAGTACAGGCTGGAAGGTGATAGGTGAGAGCAGGTGAGTGGAAAGGTTTGTAGTTTGGGGAGGGGGCAAGTTAAAAGGAGAGGGAGGAATCTGATCGGAGAGGATCATGGATGAAAGTGAAGGTGAAGGGGGACCAGATGGAAGTAATGGGCAGGTGAGGAGTTGAGAAGGGGTGAGAGCATAATCAGAATGGGGAATGGCAAAAGAAAAAAAGGAGGAGAGGGAGAGATTACTGGAAGTTAGAGAACTTAATGTTTATGCCATCAGGTTGGAGGCTAACCAGATGAAATATGAGGTGTTGCTCCTCCAACCTGTGTTTAGCCTCATCATAGCAATAGAGGCGACAATGGACAGACACGTCAGAATGGGAATGGGAAGGCGAATTGAAATGGGCAGCCACCAGGAGATCCTGCATTTTGCAGCTCAACAAAATGGTTCCCCAATCTGTGTCAGGTCTTGTGATGTAGAGGAGGTCACACCGTGAGCACTGCATACAAAAGATGACCCTGACAGACTCGCAGGTGAAATGTCACCTCACGTGGAAGGACAGTTTGGGGTCCTGAGTGGTGGTGAGGCAGGAGGTGTAGGGGTAGGTGTAATACTTGTCAGGCTTACAGGGATAGGTGCCAAGAGGGAGATCTGTGGGGAGGGTCAAATGAACAAGGGAGTCACACAGAGAGCAATCCCTAGGGAAAGCGAAGTGAGGAGAGTTGGGAAAGATGTGTTTAGTGTTAGAATCCTGTTGCAGATGGCAGAGGTTTGGAGAATGATGTGCTGGATATGGAGACTTGGAGCTTGGTAGTTAAGAACAAGAGGAACCCTATCCCTATTACAATGGCGGGAGGAGGCTGGGATAAGGGCAGATGTGTGGGAAGTGGAGGAGATGCAGGTGGGGCAGCATGAGTAGTAGTGAAAACAGAGGTCAATCATTGGTAATGCTCTAACGTCCAATAATCTCTACCCTCCCCCCGCTTCTCTCTTTTCCCATTCCTCATTCTGATCACCCTCTCACCCCTTCTCTTCTCCTGACCTGCCTATCATCTGTCTCTGAATCCCCTCCTCCCCTTTCTTCCATGGTTCACTGTCCTCTCCTATCAGATTCCTTCTTCTTCAGCCCTTTCTCTCTTCCATCCAGCTCCTCCCAGCTTCTTACATCATCCTCCCTCCCCATCACCTGGTCTCATCCATCACCTGTTCTTCCCTACCACCTTCCTTCTTATTCTGACTTCTGCCTCCTTCCTTTCCAGTCCAGATGAGGGGTCTTGGACCAAAACATCGACTGTTTATTTCCCTTCAAAGATTCTGCCTGTCCCTTCTGAGCTCCTCTCGCATTGTTTCTCAGCATCTGCAGAATATATTGAGTTCACAGTATTTAAGTGATGACTTCCCCATTTCCTTTACCGTAGTTCCCTCTGCCACAGTTGACAGGACTCTGAATTGCATTGACTTTCTCCTCCCAATCAGAACAAGCATTGGGGCACCTTGTCCTTACATTTCACACGACTAGTTTTCACATTCATTGGATCGTCCTCTGTACCTTACAGTGTGGTGACATTGATGGCTCATCTCCTCCCCTCCCTTTACACCATTTGATTGCTTCATGACTCTCAAATTCACGTACTGTAGGCCATTTGCACTATTCCCCATTCCTCTTTCACATCTCACCACTCTACCACAGGGGTACAACACCTGCCCTTTTATCCGAGGATCCAAATGAAACTTCAGCATGAATCTGTGCTACACTTCAATAAAGTGATCTCTATAATGATGAAACCAAATGTAAATCGGGTGACTGCTTTGCAGATCATTTCCATTCTGTCCTCAGGAATGCCTCTGAGATCTCATTTACATCTTATTTTAATGCGTTGTCCCACTCCCATCTTGACTTTCCTTTGTTTATATTCTTACACTATTCCAATGATGCTGAATGTAAACTCAAGGAACAGCATCTCATTTTCCACTGCAGCCCATTGTAGCTGTCAGGACTTAGACTGAATTCAATGGTTTCAGATTACCAGCCTTTCCTGTTTGTTTCAGAATTGACTAGTTCTGATGAACAATCATCAGCTTGGCATTTTAACTCTGTTTCTCTGTCTGACCTGGTAGGTACTTCCAGCAATCTGTTATATTTTAGATTTCCAGCAATTGCCATGTTTTATGCCATTTTTGCATTTCTTTCCTCTGTGTTCATTCAGTTTCCCCTGTTTACAATTCCTGCAGACAGATCAGTTGTAATATCATTACTCATGTTCGGCACGCAGCACCAGATTCCACGCCACGCAACTCAGTTTCTTTCGATTATACCCTATCACTGACATTCCCTTTGTTTTTCCATCTTTCCGATACCTTTTCCTGGTTCTGATGAAAAGTCGACAATCTGAAAAGTTAACTTTTTTTCTGTGCAGATGCTACCTGACCTGCTGCTTATTTCTAACATTTTATTTTTGGTTCCTTGCTTTTTGATTGGTAGTTTTTATATTTTTGTTTAAAAAGTATACTGTGGGTATTTGTGAATGCATATGCTTTGTAGTAATTTAGTGCTGTTCTTGATTTTGAAGAATGTGCAGCTCAAAACTAAAAGATGACCTTTGATGTAATAAAAATGGGATGTAAGGTAATAAAAATGTTCTATAACATAGGTTTAAAAACGTTAATCAAGATGGTAAAGCAAGCCATTTAGCTAAGACATAAAGGGATTATGGTTCTGCTCTGTGTCTTGTAATGACCTTTTCATATTTCTGCATTATTCCTTTTTAAAAAAGTAAATGGGAATAGATCTTTAAAAAGTAGCATTAATAATGTGTAGTCTACCACTCATTAATACCTTAATGTTAAATATTAAAATAATTACCAACCCACATCTGGCAAACAGGCTGACAGCTGTCTGTGGGTTTTGACGCTAAGTTTACCAACCAGATAACAATGAAAGGAATCATTTCCCAGCTCAGCCAAGGAGTATCAGAGCAACTCACACGTGTGAAAACGGTTTTGCTAATGGACCTCTGTTCAATGAAAGCAGCAGGAAGTGGGTTTGAGATTGGAGAGGTGAACAACAGCAAAAGTGAAAAATGGCAGCAAAGCTTGCTGCTATAAGCACATATTTAATTATCATGATAGTGTTTAATAATTAATGGATAGATTTATTTATAGAATGCAAGGAGCTAAATTAATGGTAAAAATTGAGAGACTTAAACTGTTGCAAACAATAACTTTCAGGAAAAAAAAGTTAAAGGAGCCCCCATTTGACCTAGTCATAATGTCCAAATTCACATGCCACTATTCTGAAGCTGGGAGAGGGAATTATTTGAAGCACCTTCAATTACTCCAAAAGACTGAGGTTTGGTAAAATACTGAAAGGCTTTTATTCACTGTACAATACGACCTCCACAGTGAGTGTCTGCCCCCGGACTGAGGGAGAGGGGCAAGGTGAACACCTTTATACAGGACTCTGTGGGAGGAGCCACAGGGGCAGTCAGCAGAGGGGTGTGTCCAGACAGGTAACCGAGTTGCAACATATATACATGGTTTACCACATTCACCCCTCCTTTTTTTAAAAAGAGTCCCGCGGGGTGAAGTGACTCACAATATTTACAAGAAGTGTATTTACAGGTTAAGTCTATCAGGCGGTCGAGTCCGTCGCTGTGACCTACGTAGCACCGGCGATGGCGGTTGTGCTGGCTCCGGCCTGACTTCAGGTGCCAGCACATTAGGCGTCGGTAATCCCTCGTGTGCATCGCGCCCGGTATGGGAGTGTCGTGTGATGTCTGTATAGGGTTTGGGGTGCACGGTGTCTCGTAGGTACATACATTGGTGGGTACGGGGTCAATAGTCACCACGGAGTGTTCAGGGTAGGGGCCCGGAGCTCCTGTGGGCGCCAGGTCTCGGATGGAGACCGTGTCCTCCCGCCCATCAGGTAAAACCACATTGGCATACTGGGGGTTCGCATGAAGTAAGTGAACCCTCTCGACTATCGGGGAGTATTTATTGCTCCTCGCATGTTTCCGGAGCAGCACTGGCCCCGGGGACGTCAACCAAGTTGGTAGGGTGGTTCCAGTGGTCGATTTTCTGGGAAAAGAAAAGAGCTGCTCATGAGGGGTGGCATTGGTGGCCGTGCATAACAGGGAGCGGATAGAGTGGAGTGCCTCGGGAAGGACCTCCTGCCAGCGGGAGACCGGCAGTCCCTTTGACCTGAGGGCTAAGAGTGTGGCTTTCCATACCGTGGCATTCTCCTTCTCCACCTGTCCATTCCCCCGGGGATTATAGCTCGTGGTCCTACTGGTTGCAATTCCCCTAGCCAGTAGATATTGGCGCAGCTCGTCACTCATAAACGAGGACCCTCTGTCACTGTGGATATAGCATGGGTATCCGAACAGAGTGAAGATCTTGCGCAGGGCTTTTATAACTGACGTGGTAGTGGTGTCGGGGCAGGGCATGGCGAAGGGGAACCGCGAGTACTTGTCAATTACGTTAAGAAAGTACACATTGCGGTCGGTGGAGGGAAGGGGGCCCTTAAAGTCAACACTCAGTCGCTCAAAGGGGCAGGTGGCCTTGATGAGTGGTGCCTTTTCGGGTCGGTAGAAGTGCGGTTTGCACTCTGCGCAGACTTGGCAGTCCCTGGTCATCATCCTGATCTCAAGGGAGTAAGGCAGGTTCCCGGCTTTCACGAAGTGGAAAAGCCGGGACACTCCCGGGTGGCAAAGGTCTACATGTAGGGCGTATAGCCGGTCGATCTTCACGCTGGCGCATGTTCCCCGGGATAGGGCATCGGAGGGCTCGTTGAGCTTCCCAGGCCTGTACATGATGTCATAGTTGTAGGTGGAGAGTTCGATTCTCCACCTCAGAATTTTATCATTTTTGATTTTGCTCCGCTGCTGATTATTAAACATGAATGCGACTGAGCGCTGGTCAGTTAGCAGGGTGAACCTTTTGCCGGCAAGATAATGCCTCCAGTGCCTAATAGCTTCCACTATGGCCTGGGCCTCTTTCTCCACCGTGGAGTGCCGAATTTCAGGACCTTGAAGGGTACGGGAGAAGAACGCCACTGGTCTTCCTGTCTGGTTAAGGGTAGCAGCCAGCGCAAAGTCAGAGGCGTCACTCTCTACTTGGAAGGGAATGGCCTCATCCACCGCATGCATTGCTGCTTTGGCAATGTCCCCTTTTATGCGGTTGAAGGCCGCGTGGGCCTCGGCAGAGAGGGGGAATGTGGTGGACTTGACCAGGGGGCGGGCCTTGTCTGCATAGTTAGAGACCCATTGGGCGTAATATGAAAAGAAGCCCAGGCACCTTTTGAGGGCTCTGAGGGTAGTGGGAAGAGGGAGTTCCAACAAGGGGCGCATATGGTCGGGGTCAGGGCCAATAACTCCATTCTCCACGACACACCCAAGGATAGCAAGTCGGGTGGTCCCAAATACACACTTGTCCTTGTTATAGGAGAGATTGAAAGCTTTGGCCGCTTGGAGAAATTTTTGGAGGTTGTTGTCGTGATCCTGCTGGTCGTGACCGCAGATGGTGATGTTATCCAGATATGGGAACGTAGCCTTCAGTTGGCACTGGTCCACCATCCGGTCCATTGCCCTCTGGAAGACAGATACACCATTCGTGACACCGAAGGGGACGCGCAGGAATTGATAAAGCCTGCCGTCCGCCTCGAAGGCAGTGTAAGGGCGGCCCTCCCGGCAGATGGGGAGCTGATGGTAAGCGGATTTTAGGTCTATGGTCGAGTACACCTTGTACTGTGCTATCTGATTGACCATATCCGCGATGCGGGGTAGAGGGTACGCGTCGAGCTACGTGAACCTATTGATGGTCTGGCTATAGTCCACGACCATCCTATTCTTCTCCCAGTTCCGAACAACCACCACCTGCGCCCTCCAAGGACTTGTGCTTGCCTCATTGACCCCCACCCTGAGCAGCCGCTGCACCTCCGACTTAATGAAAGCTCTGTCCCCCGCTCTGTACCTCCTGCTTTTAGTTGCCATGGGTTTACAGCCGGGGGTCAGGTTGGCGAACAGCGGTGGGGGAGGGATCCTGAGGGTGGGGAGGCCGCAAGTGGTGTCGGTAGTGTGGCAGTTGGCATGGTGTTGGGTGGGATGCGCGGGTCGGTGTGTGTGTGTGGTCAGTAGCGGGGTACGTGACATATCTCTACAAAACAAGGGATTTATGACAGTAATTGGCGGGAGGGGCCCTTCATACTTCATTGTCACGCTTTTCAGGTGGCTCTGGAAGTCCAACCCCAACAGCACAGGGGCACACAGTTGAGGCAAGACCAGTAACTTAAAGTCCCGATATTCTGTGCCCTGCACCACTAGTGTCGCTACACAACCCCCCCCCCGGATGTCTGTTGTATGCGACCTGGAGGCCATGGTGACCCTCTGACTTACCGGCCGTATTGTGAGTCCACAATGCTGCACCGTGGCCGGGTGGATAAAACTCTCCGTGCTGCCTGTGTCAAACAGGCAGCTTGTCCTGTGCCCCTCCACCAGGATGTCCATCATTGACCTTGCGAGCTGGTGGGGAGCGCTTTGGTCGAGGGTCACGGAAGCCAGTGTGGGTTCGCTGTCTTGGTCCGGCGTGGTGGGGTACCCCGTGAGCACCCGTTGGTCGTAGGCGGTGGGAGGTGGCGCCGACCAAGGTGGCCGCCCCCATGTCTCACACGTGGTGGCAGTGTGCAGGGAAGATGGCGACCCCCACGTCTCGCACGCGGTTTTGACTTACAGACCTTGGCGAAGTGGCCCTTCTTTCCGCAGCTGGAACAGGTAGCTGTCGGGCCGCGCAGCGTTTCCGGGGGTGCTTCTCAAGTCCACAGAAGTAGCACTTCGCGGACTCACGACTGGCTGCAGCCGAGGTCGATTCGCCGGCGGGTTGTGGGATCTGCGGCGCCCACGAGGCCATCGGGGGATCGCGTGCCTGGAGAGCCTCGGAGTTATGCAGAGCGGCCTCCAACATATCAGCCAGCTCGATCGCCGAACTTAGGGTAAGATCGGCTTTTTCCAGCAGCCGCTGGCGCACGTACACTGACCTGGTCCCCGTGACGAAGGCGTCTCTCACTAGGAGCTCTGCATGCTGCGCCACCGTCAGCTCCTGGCAATTGCAGGCCCGCACGAGTGTCTGTAGGGCCCGGACAAACTCAGCACTCGATTCCCCGGACCGTTGTTGCCGTGTCGCTAAGCGATGCCGAGCATAGACGCTGTTTATCGGCCGCAGGTATTGACTTTTGAGTGCATTCATTGCGCCGTCGTAGTTTGGCTGGTCTCTGATCAGCGAATAAACCCGTGGACTGACCCTGGAGAGTAGAACTCTGCGCTTCACTACGGGGTCGGTCGCTTTAATCTCCTATAGATACGCTTCGAAGCAGGCCAGCCAGAGTTCGAAAGTGTTTCCAGCGTCAGGCATTTGCGGATCGAGGTCTAATTTTTCTGGTCTCAGGGCCTGTTCCATGTTTTAAAACGTACAGCGAATAAAATTGAAGCACCTTCAATTACTCCAAAAGACTGAGATTTGGTAAAATACTGAAAGGCTTTTATTCGCTGTACAATACGACCTCCACAGTGAGTGTCTGCCCCCGGACTGAGGGGGAGGGGCAAGGCGAACACATTTATACAGGACTCTGTGGGAGGAGCCACAGGGGCAGTCAGCAGAGGGGTGTGTCCAGGCAGGTAACCGAGTTACAACATATATACATGGTTTACCACATTATTGCAAATAATCTGGACAATATTTACTCCTTAATGCATATCAGTAAAGGAGATTACTTACTGTAAAGGATCATTCGTGAGGCAGAGGCATAAATAAACAGGAGTTACAGGGAGATGTAAAAGTCAGGAGACAGGTAGCTGGGTGACTGTCAGGAGAGGGAAGGGGAATAGATAGAATGAGCAGAGCACCCCTGTGGCCGTTCCCATCAATAATAAGTATACCGTTTTGGATACTGTTGGTGGGGACGACCTACCAGGGACAAGTTACACTGGTTGTGTCTTTGGCACTGAGACTGGACCCTCAGCTCAGAAAGGAAGGAGGGAAAAGAGGAGAGCAGTAGTGATAGGGAATTCGATAGTTAGGGGGACAGATAAGAGGTTCTGTGGGGGAGATCGAGAATCCCGGATGGTCTGTTGCCTCCCTGGATAGAATCAGACAGGACAGGAAAATTTTTAATTGGGGAAGGGCAAATTATGAGGCTATAAGGCTAGAACTTGCGGGGGTGAGTTAGGATGATGTTTTTGCAGGGAAACGTACTATGGACATGTGGTTGACATTTAGGGATCTCCAGCAGGATGTTAGGGATAAATTTGACCCGGTGAGGAAGACAAAGAATGGTAGGGTGAAGGAACCATGGGTGACAAGTGAGGTGGAGAATCTAGTCAGGTGGAAGAAGGCAGCATACATGAGGTTTAGGAAGCAAGGATCAGATGGGTCTATTGAGGAATATAGGGTAGCAAAAAGGAGCTTAAGAGGGGGCTGAGGAGAGCAAGAAGGGGGCATGAGAAGGCCTTGGCGAGTAGGGTAAAAGAAAACCCCAAGGCATTCTTCAATTATGTGAAGAACAAAAGGATGACAGGAGTGAAGATAGGACCAATTAGAGATAAAGGTGGGAAGATGTGCCTGGAGGCTGTGGAAGTGAGCGAGGTCCTCAATGAATACTTCTCTTCAATATTCACCAATGAGAGGGAACTTCATGACAGTGAGGACAATATGAGTGAGGTTGATGTTCTGGAGCATGTTGATATTAAGGGAGAGGAGGTGTTGGAGTTGTTAAAATACGTTAGGACGGGTAAGTCCCGGGGCCTGACAGAATATTCCCCAGGCTGCTCCATGAGGCGGGGGAAGAGATTGCTGACCCTCTGGCTAGGATCTTTATATCCTCGTTGTCCATGGGAATTGTACCGGAGGATTGGAGGGAGGCGAACATTGTCCCCTTGTTCAAAAAAGGTAGTAGGGATAGTCCGGGTAATTATAGACCAGTGAGCCTTACGTCTGTGGTGGGAAAGCTGTTGGAAAAGAATCTTAGAGATAGGATCTATAGGCATTTAGAGAATCATGGTCTGATCAGGGACAGTCAGCATGGCTTTGTGAAGGGCAGATATTGTCTAACAAGCTTGATAGAGTTCTTTGATGAGGGTAGTGCAGTGGATGTGATCTACATGGATTTTAGTAAGGCATTTGACAAGGTTCCACACGGTAGGCTTATTCAGAAAGTTAGAAGGCATGGGATCCAGGGAAGTTTGGCCAGGTGGATTCAGAATTGGCTTGCCTGCAGAAGGCAGAGAGTCATGGTGGAGGGAGTACATTCAGATTGGAGTATTGTGACTAGTGGTGTCCCACAAGGATCTGTTCTGGGACCTCTGCTTTTCGTGATTCTTATTAACGACCTGTATGTGGGGGTAGTAGGGTGGGTTGGCAAGTTTGCAGGTGACACAAAGGTTGGTTGTGGATAGCGTAGAGGATTGTCGAAGATTGCAGAGAGACATTGATAGGATGCAAAAGTGGGCTGAGATGTGGCAGATGGAGTTCAACCCGGAGAAGTGTGAGGTGGTACACTTTGAAAGGACAAGCTCCAAGGCAGAGTATAAAGTAAATGGTAGGATACTTGGAAGTGTGGAGGAGCAGAGGGAACTGGGGGTACATGTCCACAGATCCCTGAAAGTTGCCTCACAGGTAGATAGGGTAGTTAAGAAAGCTTATGGAGTGTTAACTTTCATAAATCGAGGGATAGCGTTTAAGAGTCGCGGGGTAATGATGCAGCTCTATAAAACTCTGGTTAGCCCACACTTGGAGTACTGTGTCCAGTTCTGGTCACCTCACTATAGGAAGGATGTGGAAGCATTGGAAAGGGTACAGAGGAGATTTACCAGGATGCTGCCTGGTTTAGAGAGTATGCATTATGATCAGAGATTAAGGGAGCTAGGGCTTTACTCTTTGGAGAGAAGGAGGATGAGAGGAGACATGATAGAGGTGTACAAGATAATAAGAGGAATAGATAGAGTGGACAGCCAGCGCCTCTTCCCCAGGGCACCACTGCTCAATACAAGAGGATATGGCTTTAAGGTAAGGGGTGGGAAGTTCAAGGGGGCTATTAGAGGAAGGTTTTTTACTCAGAGAGTGGTTGGTGCGTGGAATGCACTGCCTGAGTCAGTGGTGGAGGCAGGTACACTAGTGAAATTTAAGAGACTACTAGACATGTATATGGAGGAATTTAAGGTGGGGATTATATGGGAGGCAGGGTTTGAGGGTCAGCACAACATTGTGGGCTGAAGGGCCTCTACTGTGCTGTACTGTTCTATAAGATCTATTACCGATTATATTGGTGCTTTTGGTAGTTTGATCTACATTGTTGCACTTTCTATAAAACGTTTTCAATAAGACCTTGATGACGGTAAAACACAACAGAACATTGCAAGATTAGAAAAGATAACTGCATTCGAAAGGCAGATGCTGCAAATCTGAAAGAGAAGTAGGAAATGCTGCTCAAACACCAGGAATTCTGCAGAATGTGGAAATTCAAGCAACACACATCAAAGTTGCTGATGAAGCCACACTCAGGTTGGAGGAACAACACCTTATATTCCCTCTGGGTAGCCTCCAACCTGATGGCATGAACTCGACTTCTCTAACTTCCGCTAATACCCCACCTCCCCCTGTACCCCATCCGTTATTTATTTATATACACACATTCTTTCTCCCTCTCTCTCCTTTTTCTCCCTCTGTCCCTCTGACTATACCCCTTGCCCATCCTCTGGGTTCCCCCCCCCCCCCGTTGTCTTTCTCCCTGGGCCTCCTGTCCCATGATCCTCTCATATCCCTTTTGCCAATCACCTGTCCAGCTCTTGGCTCCATCCCTCCCCCTCCTGTCTTCTGCTATCATTTTGGATCTCCCACTTTCAAATCTCTTACTAGCTCTTCTTTCAGTTAGTCCTGACGAAGGGTCTCAGCCTGAAACTTCGACTGTACCTCTTCCTAGAGATGCTGCCTGGACTGCTGCGTTCACCAACGACTTTGATGTGTGTTGCTTGAAAATGCTGCTAATGCTCCGCAGGTCAAATAGCATCTGTGAGGAAGAATGAGCATTCCCCAGGATGACAGGATGGACAATGGTTATTGAAACATATTTAATTATTGAATGTCAGCTGGCAGCAGTTATTCATTTGTTACTTGAGAAGAAAGTAACTACTTATTGTGTTGGTATCTAGACTTCAATCATCACTGGTGAAATGTCAGTCACTTTGAATAGAATAGACCCACAACTTGATCAGATGTAGTTCAGATAGACAAAGACTGCAGGGCTTTTCTCAGTTGGGATTTCAAGCTGAGGAATTTGTCAGTTGAGCCTGAGTAGGGTGAGATGGAAGCACACAGGAAAAAGCACGTGATTGGGGTAAAGATTACTGTATCAACATAATGGGCAGAGAATGAGAGATCTAAGTAGAATTAGATTTACTGCAAGTGGAAGATGCTCCCCATAATGGAACCATGGGCCAGTGGGTGGAATTAGAACGATTCATTTAGCAGACTTCTCACCATGTGCTGATAGTAACTGTGTTCTACAGAGACAAGTTTAATTCTCTTTCATTTGTCAGGATTCTTGATCATCGTTACAAGAGCCTGATACATAGGCAATTGCTTCCTGTGGATTATTATCTCCCCCAAGTGGAATGTAGGTAAAATGCATAAATTCATTCAAATAAGTGAGCTGGTACAGCCGATTGCCTGAAGTTCTTCAAAGAATTTAAATTACAAGGACAACTTGTGAGATACTAAACAATTTTTCAGTGAGTTTGCTGCAGGCCGTAGAGAGGACATGTACATAAAGTTCAAAAAGAGCCACCCGTTGTTGAGAAGACTGTACGGTCTATCCTTCTCCCTGTTAATGCTCCCTGTATATTTGTACAATAATGAAACTTGCTTTTTTATCAACACAAGAATATTATATGATAGGGTAAAATTTAAGCAATATTATTAATCTTTTAAAATATTCATTCTAACCTACTTTCTGTTTCAATCGATCTTAACTATTTGGTTTTAATGCTGAAGCATTTTCAGTTACACCAGATGTGCTACATGTTCCACACCAAAGCGCGTGAGGAGGAGGATAGAAAGGAAATATATTTGTCTATTTTCAGGCCCTTGACAGCCTACAGATCAACAATACTTCTTCACAGACCGTCAGAACTACAAAGTTGTTGCTTTACTTGTGATTATTTGTTACATCTATTTTCCAGAACAGAGTTATGATTATGTTGTTGGAAAAAATTATCTCTTACTGTAAGCTTGAGAAAGAAATAGAAGCAAGTCATGGGTTTTCCATTCCACTTATCTTTTACACTTTGGTGTGTATAAATTGCTGGATGCATAATTACTCGTTTATTTCGCAACCAGCCTTATGTAAGGGCTAAATCCAAATTATTGTTGCCGTAGAAAGAGTCTTCATGCATTGAGGATGTGGAAATGGTTCCAGGAGTATGTTCTATGCATGAGTGCGGATGTTTTGGCCTAAGTTCTGCCAGGTAGTCTCTTTTTTTTGGGCGTGTGCGTGCGCATTTGTGCGTCCGCGTGTCCGTGCGTGCGTCCGTGACGATGTCTTTTTCATGGCTTTTTACAAGGCGCGGAGCAAGAGAGAGAGACTGCGTGGCGCGTCACTCCTCACACAGAGATTTTTGCAGTATTTTCCTTTTATTTTTACAAGGTCGAGTTGCGATCTCGACACTCAACCCGGCACGGATGGAAGGCGTACTCGGGAGCGGACCCGACTAGTTTCGAACCCGGGAACCTCCGCTCCCGGGTCCGGCACCGATATCGTTGCGCCACCAGTCGGCCCTGTGCCAGGTAGTCTCAATAATGAAGGGATTATTATGTGATAACTGATATTTAGTAGAAGTGTGCAATTGGTCATTTGGTGCTTCATCCTGCACAACTGATCACAGTGGCAATATAGCAGCAAGAGAAACCCTGCACCATCAGCATTTAATGGGATCAATAACTGGTTGCAAGATGATTGCTGACTGATACTCGTACTGAATGATGACTCAATCCTGTGTATTGGGTGCTTTCTTCCATTATTTAAAATTGCTAGTGTTTATAGAACCTGGCTTGGCAAGTTCTAAAGGACTTCAGCCCTACTTCATGGCCTGTTCTCATCCATTGTTCAAAGCACGGCTGCATTGCTCAACATTCTCCTTTGATGCAAAAGCATAAGATCATGAGCTGTAGAAACATCAAAGGTGGAAAAAAGGGAGAAAGGGTCTTTGCAGGGTGAACAGGGAACTGTTGTCTTAGATGAACGTTTAAAGATGGCCTTGCTAATTTTATCATGCGAAAATCTGCAGGTGCTGAAAATCCAAGCAACACACACAAAATGCAGGAGGAGCTCAGCGGTCCATGCAGCAGCTAATGGAAAGAGTGAATGGTCAACGTTCTGGCCGAGACCCTTCTTCAAGACCGATAAAGGTTCTCAGCCCAAAGCATTGATTGTTTACTCTGTTCCATAGATGTTGCCTGGGTTGTTGAGTTCCTCCAGCATTTTGTGTGTGTTGCTAAATCTGTCACCCGTTTCTGTCACAATGGTAGCTGCTGAGCAGGTGAGAACCACATTGTTAGTGGATATCAGGATAATTATGGCCGTGACTTTTATACTTGTTGAGATAATTTTAGATTGGAGTTGAAAATACTTGCAGAGATTGCTGCCCATTGAGAAGGAAATCAATGGTGATCTGTGTTTGTCGAGAGCTAATTAAATTGATTTCTTTCACCAGAGACCTACAAGCAGGGAAAGGAAAGGTTGAAGAAAGGGCACTGGAAGGATGGCATTGGTGAGGTTACACATCCAATGGAGCCTGAGGGAACACAGTAGATTTGCATCTGGCTAAACCATTACCACACTAATGTTATTTTAGCAACGTTAGTAATTGTTGGAAAGGTGGTAGCCACTAGAAATCTGAAGTAAAACCAGAAAATGCAGGAGGTACCTAAGCAGGTCAGGCAGGATTTGTGAAAAGAGAAACAAAAGTTAATATGTAGAAGTAAAGACCCTATACAAAGCTCTGTGCAAGGATGCTGCTTGACTCATCCATGCTCCATTGGTTTTCAGTTTTACTGCTAATATCCCAAGCATTTCATTAAACATACTAACACATTAGCCTGTGGCTGCAATCCACCCATGCCTGGCTATGTCCCCAGACTTCTTCCCAAGCCCATTTTCTCTGTGTGTTTGAGATCATACGGACACATATGCCTTTCACACATTAACTGCTCTTGCACCACCTCGTCCTGTAGGAGACAGAAGCAAGCCAATGAATATCATAAATTGGCTCTCTGGACTGTAATGACTGAAAAGCTGGTGGTGACTAGCTGTAAAAATAAGTGAGAGTTTTGGAGTTGTGAGAACTAAAGGCCAAAATGCAGCATTTGAGGTATGAACCAAGAATAGGGAGTGGTCAGCGGTTGGACATTATCTTTGGAAGGATAAATAGAGTTAACATTTCAGATCAAAGATCCTGAATGCCTGCAGCATTTCAGATTTCCATCATTCTGTTTGGTTTTATTTTCATAGTGATTGATAATGTGAGCTGTTAAGCGGTGTGCAGTTCAGTGACAATCTTAGGCATCCGTTAGTCTTGCGAGACCATGGATCTGCACCTGGAAAGTCTTCACTCTTCAGGGAACAGGCTAGGCAGGGTTGTATGGAAGACCAGCAGTTGCCCATGCTGCAAGTCTCCCCTCTCCACGACACCGATGTTGTCCAAGGGAAGGGCATTAGGACCCTACAGCTTGGCACCAGTGTCATCGCAGAGCGATGTGTGATTAAGTGCCTTGCTCAAGGACACAACACGCTGCCTCGGCTGGGGCTCAAACTCACGACCTTCAGATCGCTAGTCAAATGCCTGAACCACTTGGCCACGTGCCCACACAATATTGTTATTTATTTTCATAGTGAATGATAATGTGAGTTCTTAAGTAGTGTGCAAGTTAATGGCAGTAGTGTTATTTATTTTGATAGTGAATGATAATATGAGTTGTTAAGCAGTGTGCAGGTTAATGGCAGTAGTGTTATTTATTTTGATAGTGAATGATAATGTGAGTTGTTAAGCAGTGTGCAGGTTATGGCCTAGTGTTATTTATTTTCATAGTGAATGATAATGTGAGTTGTTAAACAGTGTGCAGGTTAATGACAGTAATGTTATTTATTTATTGAGATACAGCGTGGAACTGCCCTTCAAACAACCCCCGATTTAATCTGAGCCTAATCACGGGACAATTTACAATGACCAATTAATCTACCAACCGGTACATCTTTGGACTGTGATAGGAAACCAGATCACCCGGAGGAAAACCGTGTAGTCATGGAGAGAATATACAAACTCCTTACAGACAGCAGTGTGAACATGTAACATGGCAATTGAAGGTTTTTTATTGACCTCAACTGTACGTGTGAACTTATCGATATGTTTTAAAGCCATTCTTAGCTACCTGATGGTAACAGTTGTATAAAGAACAGGTAGTATGAGGACCATAAGTGATGGGAGCAAAATTAGGCCATTTGGCCCATCGAGCCATATGCTGGCTCATAGCTTGCATCAAAAGCTACAGCTACAAGC
This sequence comes from Mobula hypostoma, assembly GCF_963921235.1. Taxonomy (NCBI): domain Eukaryota; kingdom Metazoa; phylum Chordata; class Chondrichthyes; order Myliobatiformes; family Myliobatidae; genus Mobula; species Mobula hypostoma. The sequence continues at coordinate 102,220,236 of NC_086100.1, read as the reverse complement.
TATAACCAGGTTATGGTGGAGCAGACGTAATGGTCTGAAATTGAAGTTACTCGTATGTCACGTGCACACTCATTTAGGGCCGTTAGTGAATTTGGCCCCAAGGGATATTCTTTTGTTAACATTCTGAAGTGTTTGGATTCATCTCTGTTGCAGGATCTTTGGTCACATTAGCTTCCGCTCAGATTGGGAACTGGTAAAAGTGGACTTCAGACCATTGTTCCGCAGACAATGTTCACCCAATGACTATGACTCCTGGGACCTAATGAATCAGGTATTGCAGAGTGAAACAGAGAAATAAAGATATTGCATGTGAATGTTTGATACACACTCTAATATCATAAACTATTGTTATTTTTATATCAAACTAAAGTCAGCTGAGAATTAGGGAGCACAGCTCACTTATATATTTATGAGTAAAGATGATCAATTTTCTTGAGGGCAAGAAGGATGGATTCTGCAGGATTAATTAGCTAATGGCAGCTGATGCCAGGTCAATTATTAATTTTAAATTTAGGATATAGACTTTTGATAACCAAGACGATAAATAATATGTCCCAAAGGCAAAATGGAGTTCGATCGTATGTCAGCCAGAAGCAGTTAACTGAGAAAATAAATGTGTTCTTATATTTGCCAACCTTCTAAGGGCCTCTTCGATTCAAGTCATTAGGTTTTTATAGTAGGACACTTTAAAAACATATAAATATACAAAAGTATTCAATTTACAAATTCAGCAATGACAGTGAAAGTTGAGAGTCAATATTGCCTATTTTGCATCATAGCACTACATCAGAATTACTCCTGATGTAGTTATTGTAAATGAATATTACAATTTATTTAAAAACCCATTATTTAAGTGGTAGAAATCAAAACCTTTCTATTAATCATTATTGCTGGTAGCTTTTGCCCCACCTCAAACAGATGTGGATATCACTTTGTAGTTCGAGATTTACTGTGTCAATGAATAATGTAAATGCATAGTAATTCATACTGGTACACCATTGTCAGTGAAATAGAATGTGATTGTACTTTAATTTCTGAATTTACCTAAAATTGTCATAATAGATAAAGAATTCTAAGTGCAAAAGATGTTCTTTTTCCATTATCATTTGTGACAGTGTAATGCTGGAGATTGGTACTTTCACAAAGTTAGTGTCCAAGTTAACTGACATGTATACCCACAAGCAAAGTTTTGTACAAGCACTTGCATTTTTAGACACAAATATTTTACACTGTGTTTGCAGCTGTTTGTTCTTATCATTCCCATTCAACATTTGGAGGCTTATTTCACTTTGCTGGCACACACATCAAAACAGTAGCAACAGTTGTTCTTGCCAGGCTGAGAGTAGTGCTGATTTCACTGTATCTGGAGCTACCTGTCTGTAAGTAACAAAAACAAAATCTCTGTTAAAGGTAATTCCTGTGATTTCAGGCAAGGCCCCTGCGATATGTTTTGCAGTTGTGTGCTGAAATTTTAGCTTGTGCCATGCTTACAGAACCAAACTTCAGAAAGCTGCTTTAGTTTTCCAGTGTCTTCAATTAGTTCTCAATATTACATCAATAAATCCATAAAATACTCCTCGTAGTGTTAATAGTCTTTGATTGCAAAGTCTTTTAACACTTCAGAATCAGATTTAAGATTATGGGCAAATGTCATGAAATTTGTTGTAGTACATTGCAATACATAATAGTAAAATCTATAAATTATAATATGTAGATATAAATAAGAAAATTGAACTAAATAAATATTGATAAAAGAGAGGGGAAAAATAATGAGGTAGTCTTCATGGGTTCATTGTCCATTCAGAAACCTGATGGCAGAGGGGAAGAAGCTGTTTCTGAAACACTGAGTGTGTGTCTTCAGGTTGCTGTACCTCCTCTTTGTTGGTAGCAATGAGAAGAGGGCGTGTCCTGAATGATGGATGCCACCTTTATGAGTCATCACCTTTGGAAGGTGTCCTGGATGCTGGGGAGGCTGGTGCCCATGACAGAGCTAGCTAAGTTTATAACTTTCTGCAGCCTTTTCTGATTCTGTGCAGTGGCCCCTCCCTTCGTACCAGTCCATCATGCAACCAGCTGGAATTCTCTCCATGCTATATCTGCAGAAATTTGCTAGTATCTTTGGTGACAAGCCATTTCTCAAACTCCTAATGGAATTTAGCCGCTGTTGTGCCTTCTTTGTAATTGCACACATATTTTAGGAACCTTATGGAAAACACATCCTCCTGCCTGTTAGTGCACAAAAATGCACAAACTAAGATGGTGCTGGTGATATACAGTGATGTTTTGAAAGCAGTTCACAGAACTACTAAATTTAATCTTTTAAACTATGATCGCTGTGATCCACAGTTTGTGTAATTTCCCTTTAAGAAACATGCTTTTGAACAGTCTAAATGAACTAGCGATTGTACCACCTCCTGAAGGACTCAACAAAGTTGACTCTCAGGAACTTAGCTACTACAGATGGGCTGGAGACACAGGAATCTTGGGTCCCACGTCACCGGGTTCAGGAACAATTGTTGCCCTGTGGCTATTGTGCTCCTGAATCGGTTCAATGGCCTCAGCACGGAACGGACTCCGCAGCCTGTGGACACGCTTTCAGGAACTCTGCAGCTCATCTTCTGAAGTATTTATTTACCTTGTATTACTTGCATGGTGTGTCTTCTCGTGAACATTGGATGTTTGTCAGTCTTGGTTATGTGTGGTTTTTTGATGGATTCTATTGTATTTCCTTGTTTTCCTGTGGGTATCGGCAAGATAATGAAGCTAATGGTTGTATAAGGTATATATACTTAAATGATAAATTTACTTTGAACTTAACATGGAACATTGACATGGAGGAGTACAATATGGGAACAGGTCCTTCGGCCCGTGATTTGGTGCTGATCTAGTTAAGCTAGTAATTAAATGCCTAACTTAACTAATCCCTTCTATCCCTCTATTCTTTTCACAGTCATGTACCTACCTAAGAGCCTCCTCTTCGATTTTCCTCTACTCCCAACCCATAGCACATTCCCCGCACCCACCACTCTCTGTGTAAAGAAGCTTGCCCTGCACATCCTCTTTGAATTTACCCACCTTCACCCTAAATGCACATTTCAACCCTGGGAAAAACATATGGCTGTCTATTCTGTCTATGCTTTTCATAACCTTATGAGCTTCTATCAGGTCTCCCATCAGCCTCTGCTGCTTTAGAGAAAATAACCTAAGTTTGTCCAACTTCTTAAAGCACATGCCCTCTAATCCAAGGAGCATCCTCTTCTGCACTTTCTACGAAGCCTCCACATCCTTCCTATAATGGGGCACCCAGAACTGAATGCAGTACTAATCTGCATTTGATAAAGCTGCAACATACCTACGCTCAGTGACCACGTTATTAGGTACAGGAATGGAACCTGGTCTTCTGCTGCTGTAGCCCTTCCACTTCACGGTTGGTTGTGTTGTGTGTCCAGAGATGCCCTTCTGCACACCACTGTTGTTATTTGAGTTACTCTCATTTTCCTGTCAGCTTGAACCACTCTAGCCATTCTCCTGTGACTTCTTGTTAACAAGGACGCCACAGTAGTGCAGCAGTCAGCGTGAAGCTTTTGCAGCCCGGGATGCCGGAGTTCAGAGTTCAGTCCCGGTGTCCTCGGTAAGGAGTCTGCGTGTCCTTCCCGTGGAATGTGTGGCTTTCCTCTGGGTGTTCATGTTTCCTCCTACAGTCCAAAGACGTATCAGTCAGTAGGTTAACTGGTCATTGTAAATGTTCCCGTGATTAGGCGGGTTGCTGGCAGTGCAGCTCGAAGGGCCTGTTCTGCGCTATATCTCAAAATAAATAGATGAGGCGTTTTTGCCAGCAGAATTGCTGCTCACTGAATGCTTGTGATTTTCGCAGCACTACTTGTAAATTCTAGTGTCAGGTCTGCACAGGCATTCTCCACTATTCGCTTCCAATTCACCACCTGCAGCCTAATTAAATCCAATGCTCATGTACAATCCTTGTTCACTCATTGAAGCAGCCAGCTCCATGTTTTCAGTTCCCTTGTTGCCTTGTCACGTTACATATCCGTTCTGTCTTGTTTTGTAGCCCTTGGTGGCTCATTATTTTGCAGTTCAGTTTAAAATGTCGTTTACTGTTAAAACATCTCTGCTGCTCTGTGTCTGGGTCGGGTCTCCTCTACACCTCCTTACGGGATGAGTGAACCAACGATTGATCCAACGGTGTAGGCTCACCTGGAGGAATTCATGCATCTCCATGAGCACATGATCCTGAAGCAGCAGGAAACCACTGACCATCTGCTCACCACTCTCCATCTTGATACAGCAGCCCTGCACCAGTCAACCTTCCCCTCAGAGCACCAGATTCATTGCCCAAATGCTTTACTGGATCCCCAACCTGATGACGCAACTTCCTGTCCCACTTTGAGCTCCAGCCATCTCTATAGTGTATGGACCAAGCCAAAATTGCCTGCGTTGTCTCTCACCTGACTGGGCGAGCTCTGACCTGAACCACCACTAACTGGGACAACAAAACCACCATTTTTAATAAATATAAGGAATTCACTGTCGAGTTTTTGACCATCTGGGAAGTGGAAGGGGGACAGTCAATGGGATACTTCACCTGCGTTAAGACACGCTCACTGCTGTCACACCGTGGAATTCTAGACCTTCAAGGCAGGGTGGGGCTGGAATGCAGAATTGCACATGGCCCATTACCATCACGGCCTCTCAGAGTGCTTGAAAGACGAGCTGTCTACCCAGGAGACACCCATCAACCTCAAAAGCCTCATCATTCTGACCCCCGAATTGACAAACGTCTTATGGAACCAGATCATCAGCCAGAATCCCAGTTCCATTCCTAGAACCATTTCAGCTGCAGGAACACATCATCAACACATGAGAGGGCATCAGAGAGCACCATGAATCCATCCAATTCCTCTTTATGAATCCATTCAATTCCTCTTTATCGACTCACCATACACTCTTCTCATCTTGGGTTACTGCCGGCTCTTCTCTCACGACCCTCACTTCACTTGGTCATCCGGTTCACTGCTGAGCTGGGGACCCACCTGCCTGCAACCTCAGTTGATTTCACCTCGTAAATTCATGGAGACCGAGGAAACGCTTGAACTCACCAAAACCACACAGGAATATCACAACTTAGTCACTGCCTTCAGTAAGAGATAAGCTAGCACCCTGCCGCCTCTCAGACCATGCAACTGCGCAAACGATCTCTTCCCAGGCACCACCCTTCCCCAAAGTTCTCCCTCTCCCCTCTTGAGATTCAGGCCATTAAATCACCACCTCGCCGAAGCGCCTCGGGGAGTGGGGGGGCTTCATTCGACCATCCCCGTCCCTGGCTAAATGCAAAATTCTTCTTTATCAAGAAGAAGGATGGGGCTCTATCTCTGCATTGACTTTTGTGGACTCAACAAATAAGAACTGCTACCTTCTCCCCTTGATGGATAACGCATTTGAAACAATCTGCGAGGCCCTGATCTTCATCGGATTGGATCTATGGAGTACACACAACCAGGTCTGCATCCACCAGGGAAGTGAGTGGAAGACAGCATTCATAACACCCACTTGGCACTTCACATTCTTGGTAATGCCTTTCGGACTTTCCAATAGCTACAGCGCCCTTGGGTTTCTCTGACTTCTACCGCTGTTTTACCAGGAACTACAGCCAAATCACTGCTCCTCTAAACTACCTCACAGGTGACCTGGTCTGCTGTCGCGGATCACGGGTTTGAAGAGTTCAAGAGACTGTTCAGCACCTCTCCATTCTTTGGCATCCAAGCCCCTCTGGATCTTTTGTGGTAGAAGTGAGCACATCTGATATGGGCTCCGGGGCCAATCTCTCCCAGCAAGGACCAGGCAGGAAGACCATTAGACATAAAAGCAGGATTAGGCCAATTGGCCCATTGAGTCTGACATCATTCCATCATGGCTGATCTGTTATCCATCTCATCTTCATTGTCCTATTAGACCATAAGGCACAGGAGTACAATTAGGCCATTTGGACCATCAAATGATGGCACAAAGGTGTGTCATTGAATAAAAGACACAACCTTGTGCTTCCTTCTCATGCAGGTTCAACTCTACACAACTCTTTTACGGTGTAGAAGATAGGGGGCCACTTGCCATTAAAGGGGTCTTGGAGGAATAGAGACATTAGCTGATGGGAAACCTCAAACCCTTCCTGACTGAACGGACCATCAGAACCTGACATTCATACAACAGGCCCATCAGTCAATCCATGACAGGCTCACTCAGCCTTTTCTTAGAGCAATTCAACTTCATTCTCTTACTGACCCGGCTCCAAGAACACCAAGGCAGACACCTCAGCTGAAACTGAGATTGACTCTCAGCCCATCATTCTATCCTCCCAGATCATCGCCCTGATCACCTGACATCTTGTGAACCAATCCACCAGACCCTACAGTAGAAGCCCGCTCCCACCAACACACCCGGCAATGGTAGCCGTGCACTCTGAGGCAGTCCAGTGGGCCAATTCCTCATCCCTCTCCAGCCATCCAGGCCCACGATGGACTCTGGATTTTCTGCAATGCCTGTTCTGTGGCCCACCTTGATCACAGACAGACGCCAATTTGTCGTTGCCTGTCCTCAGTGTGCCCAGTCCAATTCCTCCAACCAGAAGCCATCTGGCCTTCTGTGGCCTCTACTGGATCTTCTAATCCTGTGGTCTCACATTGCATGGATTGCATGGCAGGTTTCCATCTTCCGGTGATTGTGACAGTGGTGGGCCAGTTCTCCAAGGTGGCCCAATTCATTGGTCTCTCTAAACTTCTTTCAGTCGCTAAGATGACAGACTTTGCTCTCCCATATGTAGTTCACCTCCACCGTTTCCTTCAGGCCATTGTGTCAAACTGGGGCCCACAATTAATCTCATGCTTCTGGCAAGCCTTCAATTCCTTCCTCCGCACCTCAGTGAGTTTGTCCTCTGGTTATCGTCCGCAGAGCAACGGCCAGTCAGCAAGTGGAGAAGTATCTGTGATGCTCCACCGTCTCTATCCCTTCCACATGGAAATAATATCTGCTCAGGGCCAAGCTGCCCCACAATCTACACACCTCATCTGCCATGGGTGTATCGCCCTTTGAAGTGCTTCATGGCTACCAGCCCCTGTTGTTCCCCATGGAGGTTCCGTCACCAGGGCTCTGGTTCTCTGACGCCACAGTTCTTGGAAAAGAGCACAGAGGGCCATTTGCACTTATTGTCACCAGGCTAACCACCATCAGTGCTCAGCCACACTTCTCCAGCTTGGGGACCATGTCTGGCTGTTCCCTGCACATCGACCCCTGCAAACGCTTGTCCTGGTCCATTGGTCCCTTTAAGACTACCTGTCACTTACTGTCTCTGGCTGCCACTGCCCCTCAGGATCACACCTACCTTCCTCATGTCTTTTCTCAAGCCTGCTGCCCATGGACCACTCAACCCATCTGAGCCTGCACCTCTGGAACCCAGGGTGGTGGAAGGTGGTCCAGTGTACACGGTTTGCTGGTTAATGGATTCATGTTGTTGAGGATGGGGTGTGCCATAGCTGGTCGACTGGAAGGGTATAGCCCAGAGGAGAGGTCTTGGGTGCCGTCCAGTTTCACCTTAGATCCATCGCTTATCAAGGAGTTCCACCAATCCCATCCAGGTCGTCCTGGGCTGTCGATTGCCGGCAAAAGGAGGGAGAAGGGTCCTGTCAGGCCTGCATAGGCGGTATTCTGGTATCTGTCCCCCACTTTTCCTTCGCTACATCGACGACTGCATTGGCGCTGCTTCCTGCACGTATGCAGAACTCGTTGACTTTATTAACTTTGCCTCCAACTTTCACCCTGCCCTCAAGTTTACCTGGTCCATTTCCGACACCTCCCTCCCCTTTCTAGATCTTTCTGTCTCTTATCCACTGATGTCTACTATAAGCCTACTGACTCTCACAGCTATCTGGACTATTCCTCTTCTCACCCTGTCTCTTGCAAAAACGCCATCCCCTTCTCGCAATTCCTCCGTCTCCGTCGCATCTGCTCTCAGGATGAGACTTTTCATTCTAGGACGAGGGAGATGTCTTCATTTTTTAAAGAAAGGGGCTTCCCTTCCTCCACTATCAACTCTGCTCTTAAACACATCTCCCCCATTTCACGTACATCTGCTCTCACTCCATCCTCCCACCACCCCACTAGGAATAGGGTTCCCCTGGTCCTCACCTACCACCCCACCAGCCTCCGGGTCCAACATATTATTCTCCGTAACTTCCGCCACCTCCAACGGGATCCCACCACTAAGCACATCTTTCCCTCCCCCCCTCTCTCTGCATTCCGCAGGGATCGCTCCCTACACAACTCCCTTGTCCATTCGTCCCCCCCAACCCTCCCCACTGATCTCCCTCCTGGCACTTATCCATGTGAGCGGAACAAGTGCTACACATGCCCTTACACTTCCTCCCTTACCACCATTCAGGGCCCCAAACAGTCCTTCCAGGTGAGGCATCACTTCACCTGTGAGTCGACTGGGGTGATATACTGCGTCCGGTGCTCCCGATGTGGCCTTTTATATATTGGTGAGACCCGACGCAGACTGGGAGACCGCTTTGCTGAACATCTACGCTCTGTCCGCCAGAGAAAGCAGGATCTCCCAGTGGCCACACATTTTAATTCCACATCCCATTCCCATTCTGACATGTCTATCCACGGCCTCCTCTACTGTAAAGATGAAGCCACACTCAGGTTGGAGGAACAACACCTTATATTCCGTCTGGGTAGCCTCCAACCTGATGGCGTGAACATTGACTTCTCTAACTTCCGCTAGGCCCCACCTCCCCCTCGTACCCCATCTGTTACTCATTTTTATGCACACATTCTTTCTCTCACTCTCCTTTTTCTCCCTCTGTCCCTCTGAATATACCTCTTGCCCATCCTCTGGGTCACCCCCCCCCTGTCTTTCTTCCCGGACCTCCTGTCCCATGATCCTCTCGTATCCCCTTTTGCCTATCACCTGTCCAGCTCTCGGCTCTATCCCTCCCCCTCCTGTCTTCTCCTATCATTTTGCATCTCCCCCTCCCCCTCCAGCTTTCAAATCCCTTACTCACTCTTCCTTCAGTTAGTCATGACGAAGGGTCTCGGCCTGAAACGTCGACTGCGCCTCTTCCTATAGATGCTGCTTGGCCTGCTGCGTTCACCAGCAACTTTGATGTGTGTTGCTTGAATTTCCAGCATCTGCAGAATTCCTGTTGTTTGCAGTCTCCACCCAGCTGGCAGGAATCACCTGCCACTCATTTCCAACTCACCAGCCTATTTAAACCCAGCTCTCATTCACAATCCTTGTTCACTCATTCAAAACCAGCCAGCCTCAACCAGTTGCTCCTAGCCTTCAATTACCCTGTCTTGTTAAGTGTCTGTTCCTTCTCGTTTTATGACCCTCGTGGCTTATTATTTTACGGCTTATAAGTAAATTATTGTTCACTAATAAATCATCTCCACTGTTCTGCTTTTTGTTCATTTCCTATTCATTCTCTGTGCATTTTCTGATATCTAGAAACTGTTGTGTGTGAAAATCCAAGATCAGCAGTTTCTGAGCTACTCAAACCCACCCCATCTGGCCCCAAAAATCACTCCATAGTCAAAGTCATTTGGATCACATTTCTTCCCCTTTCTGATGTTCCTGCACATCCTTTTGACCATGTCTGCGAGCTGTTATGCGTCGAGTTGCTGCCACATAATCAGCGGATTACGTTAACAAACAGGTGCAGGTCTACCTAATAAAGCAGCCACTGAGTGTAGTTTTCTGGCTCTGAAAATCAATGCAGGCAAGCATACCATGCAGCTTCTTTACCGCCCTATCCATCTGTGCAGGCACTATGAGGGAATCCTCTGGATATCACCACTGCGAAGGCTCCTGCCGTTAACAGTGTACGTTTACATTCAATCTCCCAAAGTGCAACACGACACAGTATCGCAGAATCGATGCTTATCAATATTTCATAATGTAGGCATAGTTTTAAAAAAGACAAAAAATATGACAGTTTAGTAAAATATTTGGAGGTTTTGTGTCTGTAATGTAGCAGACATGCTAAGATAGGTATTAGTGGAGGCTTTGTGTAAAGAGAGAGAGAAGCATTAGTTGGGTCAGTTAATCTAACATCAAATGTGGGCGTATTAATGGGAAAAAAATCCAAGTACAGCAGGAATCAGCATTTAGAGTGACACTGATTTTTCAAGGACAGCATCAATTTGTTAAGGTAATACTGAGACATTAGCAATTGAAATTGCTGGAAGGAAAGCAGAGGAGATATTGAGAACACTGACACAGGTATGAAGCACACAATAGCCTTCCACTGAGTGGTGCCATTTCTGTGAGGTGTTAGGCTGTGGATACTCACCATCAGTTTGTCTTTGTTTAGGATGAGCATTGCATCATGGGAGAGAAGAGACAGTTCCGCAAGCGAAAAGTATCGTCATGGTGCATTAAGGGGAAGAACTTCACTTCAGCCCTTTTGTCAAAACCTTGCCAGTGCACAGCATTTGACTTTGAATGGTAATGAATTGGCTTTTGTAAATAGAGACTTGTTTTACTAAATTAGAACTGTAAATAGAATGGCTCAAAGCTAAAGTTTGTGTGGTTTAGCAATTAGTTTACAAAAGCAATGTCATTCCTCTGCATCACTTAAATAAATACAGTAAATCTTAAAAGCAGCGTTTGTGAAACATGTGAATTTATTGTTTTGGTTATTGTATGGAACGCACTTTGTATATATTTGTTTGAATGTGTTGCATTTGAAACCCCTAATACATAGATAACTGTTAAGATAATGGGAAAAGTAACCTGAATTTCCTGGTGCAAAGCCTCATGTAACATTTGTACAAGTATCGGGGCATTTTGTTACACCTTCATAGGAAGCTATGGCACAGAAACAGGCTTTTGGCCCACCTAGCCTATGCAGAACTATCAGTCTGCCATGTCTCATTGATCATAGCCCTCCATACCCCTCAATGTACCAATCCAAGTGTTACAATCAAACCCATATCCACCTCTTCCGCTGACATCTCATTCCACACTCATGACCCTCTGAGTGAAGTTCTCCCTCATGTTTCCCTTAAACATTTCATCTTTCACCCTTAACCCATGACCTCTAGTTCTAGTCTCACCCTACCTCTGTGGAAAAAGCCAGCTTGTATTTACCCTATCTATACTTTTCATAAATTTGTATACTCTTATCAAATCTGCCTTCATTCTTCTACGTTTTCAGGAGTAAAGTCCGACCCTATTCCACGTCTCCCTATGACTCAGGTTTTCAAAGCTCAACAACGTCCTTGTAAATGTTCTCTTTCAATCTTATTGATATCTTTCCTATAGGTACTGTAGGTGACCAGAATTCCATATATTGTTCCAAATTAGGCCTCACCAATGTCTTATGCAACTTCAGCACAGCGTCCCAGCTTCTCTACTCTGTACCCAGTGTGCTAAAACCTCTCTTTACGACCCTATCTACTTATGTTGCCACTTTCAAGGAATTTTGGATTTGTATTTCCAGGTCCCTCTGTTCTACCACACTCTTCAGTAGCCTCCTTCCAAAGTGCAAGTCCTTCCATCTGCCATTTCCCCAGCTGGTCCAGATCCAATTGAAAGCTTTGCTAGTCTTCCTCACTGTCTACTTGGTGTTATCCGCCATTTGCTAATCCAATTTGCTACATTATCATCCTGATTGTTGATATAGATGACAGGCAATAATGGACCCGGTCCCGATTCCTGCAGCACTCCACTAGTCAGAGGCCTCCAGTCAGAGAGGCAGCCATCTGCTACCACTCTCTGTCTTCTCCTGTGAAGCCAATATCTAATCCAATTTACTGTCTCACCCTGAATGCAAAGCAGCTGAACCTTCTTGACCAAGGTCCCATGTGGGACCTTGTTAAAGGCGTTGCTAAAGTTCATGTTGGCAACATCCACTGCCTTTTCTTCATCAGCTTTCCTGGTAACTTCCTCAAAAAACTCTGTAAGATTGGTTATATATGCCTTAATCACACACAACACCATGCTGACTATCCCTAACCATTCCTTATCTACCCAATACTTAGATATCTGGTCCCTTAGAGTACCTTCCAATAACTTTCCCGCTACTGATCTCAGGCTCACTGCCCTATAATTTTCTGGTTTATTCTCAGAGCCTTTCTAAAACAGTGGAACAACCTTAGCTATCCTCCATTGCTCCAGTATCTCATCTGTCACTAAGGATGATATAAGTATCTCTGCTAGGGTCCCTGCAATTTCTGCGCTTGCCTCCTGCAGGGTTCAGGGGAACATCTGGGGATATAGCCACCCTAATTTGCCTCAAGACAACAAGCATCTCCTCCTCTGTAATCTGTGTAGGCACCATGACCTCACTACTGTTTTGCCTCAGGAATAACTGCAAAGAGAATGCTAATGTGTAAAATCTGTCTCAGCATTATTAAACTGAGTACTTAGACACTATTCCTAGTGCAGAAATGTACAAAGATAGGAGCAGTAAAAGGCCTTTCGACCTTTTAATTCTGCTGCATGATTCAATATGATCTTGATTGATACTCTATCTCAAAGCCATCATTTCCGCTTTTTCCCATGGATGCCCTTTGTGACTCAAAATCCATCTACCTCCTTAAATATATTCAGGAACTTGGCCTATTAATTTAGAGATGCAACACATTAACAGGCTCTTTGAGCCCAGCTGATCCCTTGCCACCCAATTACATCCATGTGACCAGTTAACCTACACGTCTTTGGAATGTGGGAGGAAACTCACTTGGTTACGGGGAGAGCTTGCAAAGTCATTGCAGACAGCAGCAGAATTGAACCCTGGTTGTCAGCACTGTAAGAGCATTTCGCTAACTACAATGCTACCATGCTGCCTCATCTGTGCTAGAGAATTCCAAAGGCTCACTGTGCTGTGAGTGAACAGATCGCCATCCTAGTTTCATATCCTGAGACTGTGTTTCTGGATCTGTCAGCCCGAGAAGTATCAGCTGAGCCCCAGCAGAAAGTTGTTAGTTTCAATGAGATCTCCTTTCATTCTAAACAAGAGGAAATACAAGCCAAGTCAACCTAATCTTTCCTCATGCACGTTTTCCACCATCTGAAGAACTGTTTTGGTATTGTAGCCGTACAACCTGCTTCAGATTGTGCTCATTCGAGGTTAGTAGCCAATTTTTTCCTTCATTGTAGCAATCAGCATGCTTAAATAGTTAATATTTAATACATAAAACAAAAGTATTGCAACAGTGATCTAGGTACAATCTACCAATTTCACATACTTACTCAGTAAAAATGGGGTACCCAAGTCATGTACATGACATTCATTTCAACGTGAGACTATGATTCCAGTCAGACACTAAATTAACTAAAATTTAACAAAGACCAGAGAACAGAACAGCACAGGAACAGGTTCTTCAGCCTAAAATGTCATGCCGACCCTGTAAATCAAAATCTTCAAAATTCAATCCCTCCTGCCAACACAATCTCCAGATCCTCTATCTTTCTGACATTCATGCATAAGGTGCCTGATCATGTGCTTGATAAGGTGCTACACATGAGGCTGCTTAATAGATAAAATCCTCTGGCATTTCAGGAAAGATACTAGCATGGATAGAGGAATGGCTGACAGGCAGGGGGCAGTGAGTGGGAATAAAAAGGGCCTTTTCTGCTTGACTGCCAGTGACTAGTGGTGTTCCTCAGGGGTCAGTATTGGGACCTCTACTTTTCACGTTGTTTGTTAATGATTTGGATAACAGAATTGATGGCTTTGTAGCAAAGTTTGAGGATGATATGAAGATAGGTGGAGGGGCAGGTAGTGCTGAGGAAGCAAAGCGATTGCAGCAGGACTTGGACAAATTGGAAGAACGGGCAAAAAAACGGCAGATAGAATACAGTGTTGGGAAATGTATGAATGCATTTTGGTAAAAGGAACAATAGTGTGGACTGCTATCTAAATCGGAGATGGTTCAAATATCACAGGTACAGAGGGATTTAGGAGTCCTGTGTAAAACTTCCAGAAGGTTAATTTGCAGGTTGAGTCTGTAGTAAAAAAGGCAAGTGCAATGTTGGCATTTATTTCAAGGAGAATAGAATATAAAAGTAAGGAGATAATGGTGAGGCTTTATAAGGCACTAGTCAGGCCGCACTTAAGAGTATTGTCAACAATTTTGGGCCCCATATCTCAGAAAGGATGTGTTGTCATTGTAGAAAGTCCAGAGGAGGTTCATGAGGATGATTCTGGGAATGAAGGGGTTAACATATGAGGAGCATTTGGCAGCTTTGGGCCTGTACTCACTGGAATGTAGAAGAATGCGGGGGATCTCATTGAAACCTATTGAATGTTGAAAGGACTAGATGGGTGGATGTGGAGAGGATGTTTCCTATGGTTAAAAGTATCCAGAACTAGAGGGCACAACCTCAAAATTGAGTGGTGACCCTTTAGAACAGAGGTAAGGAGAAACTGTTTTAGTCAGAGACTAGTAAATCTGTGGAATGCTCTGCCACAGACGGCAGTCCATGGGTATATTTAAAGTGGAAGTTGATAGTTTCCTGATCAGTCAGGGCATCAAAGGATATGGCGAGAAGGCAGGTGTATGGGGTTGAGTGGGACCCGCGATCAGCCATGATGGAATGGCAGAGCAGACTTGATGTCTGCCTATGTCTTATAATCTTATCTAAATGTCTCTTAAAAGCCTGTAATGTATTTGCCTCTACCACCATACCAGACAGCGCATTCCAGGCATCCACCACAGAGTAAAAAAAAACACCTCTCACATCCCCTTTGAACCTGCCCCCTCTCACCCTTAATGGATACCCACTGGTATTAGACATTTCTACCCTAATTTAGAGCTTCAGTGAGGAATTTCTACCCCTCTATGCTTAATGCAGTGTTGTTACTTAACTTGAAAGTTATTTAGAATCTGTATGGTGGATTGTCAACATGTCTGCCAGCCATCAACATGCATAAATCAGTATCTGTTTAAAATCATAATCAGAAAAGAATATTGGGGTGTAAACAACAGGTTTCTCATTCATCATGCCTAATGGTAAGTTATAAATCTACTCCTATGTTGGAGTATTTCTAACTGCTCTTTGTTTCTTTTTGTTTTGCAGTGATTATGGATTTGAGCAGCAAAATAGTGGTAGATGTGTCCCTGCATTTTGGTACAACCCAGATTCCCCTTCTGAGGACTGTAAGTTGGGACAGTTATACACCAGAAGCTCTGGGTAGGTACTGCATGTCTGTCAAAGACAATACTTCATAACCTCTGATTCATTAAATCAAAAGCCAATCCCTTCCTTCCTTCTCATTCACTCTTCACATCTTTTGGTTTGCATATGTTGTTCCACGTGATAAGTTATTAATAGCATTCGTCTAACATTTTATTTTGACCATAAACAGCAGTCTTCTCCTCATCCCTTCTTCCTCTCAATAACAGACTTTCATGGATGCAGTATTGGTGATTTAAGAACATAGGGCAGCACAGTGGCACAGTCCTGACCTGTGGCAGAGTTTGCACATTTTCCCCGTGACTACATAGGTTGCTTCTCACATCCTGAAAATATGTGGGTTGGTGGGTTAATTGCCCACTGTAAGTTATCTCTAGTGTCTAGATGAGCAGTGGAATCGGAGGGGAGTTGATAGGATCACAGGGGGAATAAGATTTGGGACGGCACAGTAGTGTAGTGGTTAGCACAATGCTTTACAGTACCAGCAACCTGGGTTCAATTCCTGCAACACACATCAAAGTTGCTGGTGAACGCAGCAGGCCAAGCAGCATCTGTAGGAAGAGGTGCAGTCGACGTTTCAGGCCGAGACCCTTCGTCAGGGTCTCGGCCTGAAACGTCGACTGTACCTCTTCCTACAGATGCTGCTTGGCCTGCTGCGTTCACCAGCAACTTTGATGTGTGTTGCTTGAATTTCCAGCATCTGCAAAATTCCTGTTGTTTGGGTTCAATTCCTGTCGCTTCCTGTAAGGAGTTTGTACACTCTCCCTGTAACCACATGGGTTTCTTCCAGATACTCTGGTTTGCTCCCACAGTCCAAAGACGTACCAGTTGGTAGTTTATTTGGTCATTGTAAATTGTCCTGTGATTAAGCTAAGATCAGGGAAAACCGAACGGCGTGTCTCAAAGGGCCAAAATGGCCTATTCTGTGCTGTATCTCAATAAGTAAATAAAAAAGATGTATTAGGGCAGAAATGGTGTAAGAATGGACGCATGATTGAGTTTCCAACTCCCCAGCACCATACTTGACTGTCGGTATGGATTATTGTGCTAGATTTCTAGCATTAAACTGATTAGAATTACTATTGAGTCATGGGTGACACGATACAACAGAGCTTTGTGTCCCCAAACAGTCCTTCCAGGTGAGGCATCACTTCACCTGTGAGTCGACTGGGGTGATATACTGCGTCCGGTGCTCCCGATGTGGCCTTTTATATATTGGTGAGACCCGACGCAGACTGGGAGACCGCTTTGCTGAACATCTACGCTCTGTCCGCCAGAGAAAGCAGGATCTCCCAGTGGCCACACATTTTAATTCCACATCCCATTCCCATTCTGACATGTCTATCCACGGCCTCCTCTACTGTAAAGATGAAGCCACACTCAGGTTGGAGGAACAACACCTTATATTCCGTCTGGGTAGCCTCCAACCTGATGGCATGAACATTGACTTCTCTAACTTCCGCTAGGCCCCACCTCCCCCTCGTACCCCATCTGTTACTCATTTTTATGCACACATTCTTTCTCTCACTCTCCTTTTTCTCCCTCTGTCCCTCTGAATATACCTCTTGCCCATCCTCTGGGTCACCCCCCCCCCCGGTCTTTCTTCCCGGACCTCCTGTCCCATGATCCTCTCGTATCCCCTTTTGCCTATCACCTGTCCAGCTCTCGGCTCTATCCCTCCCCCTCCTGTCTTCTCCTATCATTTTGCATCTCCCCCTCCCCCTCCAGCTTTCAAATCCCTTACTCACTCTTCCTTCAGTTAGTCCTGACGAAGGGTCTCGGCCTGAAACGTCGACTGCACCTCTTCCTATAGATGCTGCTTGGCCTGCTGCGTTCACCAGCAACTTTGATGTATGTTGCTGGTGTTTTAGATTTCACCCAGTTTCTATTTCTCATAAGTTAAAGTTCAGCGGTGTACACACATATACAAAATAAGTATAAATTTTCTCATAGTTCGTTGTGTTTTCTTTTTTTTAAATTTTATTTTTATTTGGATAAGGAGTTCACAATTATCATGTACTTTGTTCACACATATAACCTTTTCCATTTTTTATATGTATAAAACTACAATTATTTATACATTCTTAAGTACACATTGAGATGATATAAAAGCAAAATAAACATTTAAATAGATAATTATGTACTGTGGTAAATCTAACCTATTAGGCTAAGTAATGAAATTAGTTGTTAAGAAAAATGGTAATAATAGTTTCCATACAACCCTATTTGGCAGAAAGCTAAATTAATAAATTTGCTATTAGGAATATATTCTATTTGGTGCTCATTGCTTCTAATAAATATGGACAAATCATTATTCTGAAATATTGATATACAGTGGATTCCAGTTAATGGGCATCAGTTAATCAAGCCAACCACTTATTTGGGACAACTTTTAAAGAACAAAAACTAATTGAGAAATAGTCAGGATTCCATTCATCTCTTTGGAGACCATACCGATTAATTAGGGCAGGAGGCCGTTGCCGAACAGTTTCTAACTAGCGTTAGTTGCATGCATTTGCATTGCCATTAGACACACACTGTGCTTCGAGCAAACTATCTTTAATAGTGTCAGTTGCATGTGTTTGTGTTCAAAAAATAATGATTTTCATCACTGGTAGTTATCAAGATAAGCTGTAAAACAATTTAGGCAACATACATCAAAGTTGCTGGTGAACGCAGCAGGCCAGGCAGCATCTATAGGAAGAGGCGCAGTCGACGTTTCAGGCCGAGACCCTTCGTCAGGACTAACTGAAGGAAGAGTGAGTAAGGGATTTGAAAGCTGGAGGGGGAGGGGGAGATGCAAAATGATAGGAGAAGACAGGAGGGGGAGGGATGGAGCCGAGAACTGGACAGGTGATAGGCAGAAGGGGATACGAGAGGATCATGGGACAGGAGGTCCGGGAAGAAAGACGGGGGGGGGGGTGACCCAGAGGATGGGCAAGAGGTATATTCAGAGGGACAGAGGGAGAAAAAGGAGAGTGAGAGAAAGAATGTGTGCATAAAAAAGAGTAACAGATGGGGTACGAGGGGGAGGTGGGGCCTAGCGGAAGTTAGAGAAGTCAATGTTCATGCCATCAGGTTGGAGGCTACCCATACGGAATATAAGGTGTTGTTCCTCCAACCTGAGTGTGGCTTCATCTTTACAGTAGAGGAGGCCGTGGATAGACATGTCAGAATGGGAATGGGATGTGGAATTAAAATGTGTGGCCACTGGGAGATCCTGCTTTCTCTGGCGGACAGAGCGTAGATGTTCAGCAAAGCGGTCTCCCAGTCTGCGTCGGGTCTCACCAATATATAAAAGGCCACATCGGGAGCACCGGACGCAGTATATCACCCCAGTCGACTCACAGATGAAGTGATGCCTCACCTGGAAGGACTGTTTGGGGCCCTGAATGGTGGTAAGGGAGGAAGTGTAAGGGCATGTGTAGCACTTGTTCCGCTTACACGGGTAAGTGCCAGGAGGGAGATCAGTGGGGAGGGATGGGGGGGACGAATGGACAAGGGAGTTGTGTAGGGAGCGATCCCTGCGGAATGCAGAGAGAGGGGGGGAGGGAAAGATATGCTTAGTGGTGGGATCCCGTTGGAGGTGGCGGAAGTTACAGAGAATAATATGTTGGACCCGGAGGCTGGTGGGGTGGTAGGTGAGGACCAAGGGAACCCTATTCCTAGTGGGGTGGTGGGAGGATGGAGTGAGAGCAGATGTACGTGAAATGGGGGAGATGCGTTTAAGAGCAGAGTTGATAGTGGAGGAAGGGAAGCCCCTTTCTTTAAAAAATGAAGACATCTCCCTCGTCCTAGAATGAAAAGCCTCATCCTGAGAGCAGATGCGGCGGAGACGGAGGAATTGCGAGAAGGGGATGGCGTTTTTGCAAGAGACAGGGTGAGAAGAGGAATAGTCCAGATAGCTGTGAGAGTCAGTAGGCTTATAGTAGACATCAGTGGATAAGCTGTCTCCAGAGACAGAGACTGTTTTGCTCACTACAGTTTCAAGCATTCAGGCTTGGAGATGTCAGAAGCAGACGGGAGTGCTTTCACTACTTCAACAAGTTAGAAACTATGAAGAATTTGAAGGTATCAACAAGCATGTTGAATATTACAATGAAAATGAAGATTTGGAGGATGCAGTCATCAATGGCATTTTATGAATGCAGTCCATTATCTACACTAAGTGTCTGTGTTGATTTAGTTCATTTAAAGAAGAAGAAGATACTTTATTGATCCCAAAGGAAATTACAGTGTCACAGTAGCATTACAAGTGCACAGATATACAAATATTAGAAGAGAAGTAAGAGAGAATAAAAAAATGAGTTTTCTCAAACAGTCTAACAGGAGGGGTCATCACTTCCCCAACTATAGGTTGAGTTCATTATAGAGCCTAATGGCCGAGGGTAAGAATAGCCTTGCATCACTGTTTGGAGCAGCGCAGTTGTCTCAGTCTATTACTAAATGTGATCCTTTGTTCAGCCAAGGTGGCATGCAGAGGGTGAGAAGCATTGTCCAGAATTGCCAGGATTTTTGGTTTGGTCCTTAGCTCTACCACAGCCTTCAGTGTGCCCAGTTTGACTCCTATAACAGAGTCAGCCTTTCTAATCAGTTTATTGAGCCTGCTGGCATCACCCGTGTTGATGCCATCACCCCAGCACACCACCGCATAGAAGATTGTACTGGCGACAGAAGACTGGTAGAACATGTGAAGGAGAAGCCTGCATACTCCAAGGGACCTCAGTCTCCTCAGGAAGTAGAGGTGACCCTGGTCCTTCTTGTACACAGCCTCTGTGTTGGTGCTCCATGCAAGTCTGTCATTCAGGTGCACCCTCAGGTACTTATAGGTCCTCACCACATCCATGTCATCACCATCAATAGTAATAGGGAGCAGTGGAGGTTTAGTCTTCCTAAAGTCCATCACCATCTCCTTTGTCTTACTGATGTTGAGCTGCAGATGATTCTGCTTGTACCATTTGACACCAGGGCCCTGTATTCATCCTCCCGTCCTTCCTTCAAACACCTAACTATTGCTGAATCATCAGAGAATTTCTGCAGATGACATGACTCGGTGTTGTATCTAAAGTTTGAGGTATGCAGGGTAAACAGGAAGGATGCCAATACAGTGGCCTGAGTCCCCAGTGCTCTTATGGCCATGTCTGACACACAGTCCTGAAGCCACATAAACGGTGGTCTGTCAGTCAGGTAGTCCATTATCCACCAATACAATGATAGTGCCAGCCTGCATTGACCAGAGCTTTTCCCCCAGCAGTGAGGGCTGTATGGTACTAAAGGCACTTGAGAAGTCAAAAAACATGATCGTCACAGTGCTGCTCTGCTTATCCAAATGGGAGTACGCTCTGTTCAGCAGGAAGATGACAGCATCATCGACTTCAATGAGATTCTTGGTGGGCAAACTGCGGGGGTCGAGAGCTGATCTGATCAGGGATTGGGGTCAGCCAGAACCAAGGTCATCATGATGTGTGAGGTCAGGGCCACTGGACAGTAGTCATTCAAGACTTTCTGTCAGCCTTTCTTGGGCACTGGCACCACACATGATGTTTTCCACAGTCGGGACCCTTTCCAGGCTGAGACTCAGATTGAAGATGCACTGAAGAGCTCCATACAGCTGCTTAGCACAGTCAAAAAGACGAGATGGGGATGAATTCCTCCGTCAATACGCATTAGGAACTAATACATAGTTTTGTAGTATTGCATGAGTATTGTTTATGTTTTAATTAGTTTTGTCTTTCATTTAAATACATAATCTGTTACTCAGTTTGTCTTTTAAACCATTTCCATGAAACTTTGACTGATTGGGGCAGCCCAATAATTGGGCAAAATGTACTGGTTCTAATGTATCCAAATTAACTGGAATCCACTCTATATCTGGCGTCAGCATATGTAGTATCACTTTCAGAGGCAACGGTAGTGCTAGTGTACATCATGGAGGGCAATGTGGACATTGTACATGCAGAATTCCTGATCTGTTCTAATGCTCTACGATCTTGATTCAAATATGAAACATTTTGACACCAACGCAAAGCAGTCACGGAAATGACATGTGCTTCATTCTGAGGTGTTTCTGCAAAAAGAAAGTGACACTTTAGGTGTTGATCAACCTGCTGATGGCTTGTTTTCATTCAGAAACTCATGACTGGCTGTGAATTTGTCAAAGCCACTGCTTTGAAGTAATTTTGATTAGTACTTTTCATTCTAGACTGGGAAACATCCTGGGAAAAAAAATCCAATTGGCAGGAAGAAAGATACAGAGAGACATGCATGAAGTATTCAGTGTGCTAATTTCCCTCTCCTTCACTCTATCTCTATACTTAATGTGTGGGATATGTGTAACTGTATATATTGGTCTGAAGGCTTAAACATTCCATGTGTTGGGCAGTTACAGGAAGGTGGCACTCAACCTCTGTAAAGGTGGTTTGGACAAAAGGCAAGGTTCCATGCAGCTCCGATGCCCACTAATGGCTCCCAGAGGGCTCCGTATAGTCACAAAAGGAGAAAGGCTAGCAGTCAACCCTGGCGACGATGTTACATTCTTGATATCTCAGAGTCAGGTAACAGTGCTTTTCTGATTGTAGATGAATATAATTATAGTTTTATCATCCAATTAATATAATGTTGTGACTGTGAGTGAAGTCAGAAGAGTGACAGTGAAACAGGTGATATGGAAGTCTTTATTCATTGCAACAAGCTGGCATTCTTCTGGAGACACTCACAGTAGACTCTCTCAAACTAAAAGTACATTTAATTTTTATACCCTTAAAATCAAATTTAATAGAGATTATTCCATAATTACAATGACATCATCTACCCCAATATTTTGGGTTGACAGTGCTTCCTCTGCATTACATATCTACAGTGGGAAACATCTCTGAATGTTCGAACACCCCTGTTGGGACAAGCTAATTGACACATTCTCTTAAAAACTTATGAAGACAGAGAGCCAGTTGCCCAAGAGTAGTGTTTGTGCAAACTGACTTCTAAGTCCACAATAGATCAGCTATTGATTGCAACTATACCTGTGACAATGATTGATATGCTCAGTAACAACATCAGCCTGATCTGTCAGCTTGAACTCATGTCACAGTGGTGCAAATAACTTAGCTCATGTGGCCTGGTTAGATGCAGGCCAATTAAGACAACCCCATTGTCTTATCATTTGGCTGATGCATATTGTCACCATTTTGCAAACCATAACTCTTGGTCTGCTTTTAACTTCTATTTTCTGCTTTCAATTTACAATTTAAAGTAAGAACTGAAGACTGATTCTTGTTTGAATTAATATTTGCTATATTCGCATAAATCCAAAATACTCCTTAACAACATAAGATGCATACTAATACAAAAAAGTGGATATTGTTAGGAGATACAAGAGGTTGCAGATGTTGGAATCTGGAACAACAGACAAAGAGCTGGAGGAATTCAGCAGATCAGACAGCACCTATGGAGAGAAATGGACAGTCAATGTTTCAGGTCAAGAGCCTATATCTGAGACCTTTCCTTTGTTTCTTTGTTTGTTGCATCTTGATATTCTTGTGTAGCTTTCACAAAGAACGAGTACATTCATCAGTTAAGTGTAAGTGTAGTTTTATTTCCATCATTACACAGCTGAAACATTATCAATCATTATTTAATTGACCCCTTACTTTTAAAGTAGGGATCAATTAAGTAATTAGTGTCAATGCAATTAATGTGGATCAATACTTTTAATGATTAAGCATACATTGATAATTTACCTATTGTACATCAACAGTCAGTTAATGCAATTAAGTTCAAATGCATATATTCTGTAATTATTACCATTTGGTAATCTTAGCCATTGGACTATTTTTGTCAAAGCAAATACAGTCTATAGAACGCAAACAACAGGAATTCTGCAGATGCTGGAAATTCAAGCAACACACATAAAAGTTGCTGGTGAACGCAGCAGGCCAGGCAGCATCCTGGCGAAGGGTCTCGGCCTGAAACATCGACTGCACCTCTTCCTAGAGATGCTGCGTTCACCAGCAACAGTCTATAGAACACAAGTAACATCACTTTTAAAAATATACCCCTTGTAGTTTGTCCTTTTGTCATTCATCACATTTTTGATTATCTGTTTGTGAGTCAGTGCACACACTGTCAGTGGTCTATTAAGTGTATCATTTCCATCCTTAGTGAGACAGGCTACTTCATTGCAGACAACAGACTGATCCAGGAACCTTCTTAGTTTTAAGGCTGCAACTTCCAGTGCAATTACCCAGCTAGTGATTAGAGAAATTCAGTTATTTCCTTTTGCTTTTTAAGTAAATCAGACTAACATGCAGCAATGAGACAAAGTCAAAGTGAAGATAATACTTTTACTAAAATGTCCTTTATAAAGATTCTGATTCAAGAGCAACAGAACCCGATAATGTCGTTATTGTGAATGTTCTGCCCTCAGTATAAAGCCTTGACCCCTACCACTTAAAAGATGATAATTTGTAGTATTTTTTGGCAATTCACTAAAATCCACATCTTTGAAATGTAGGAAGTTCTAGAGGGAGAGGATATAAGAGCAGGGATGTGATGTTGAGGCTCTTTAAGACACTCGTGAGACCACACTTGGAGTATTTTGTGCAGTTTTGAGCTCCTTATTTTGGAAAGGATATACTGACATTGGAGAGGGTTCAGAAAAGATACACGAGAATAATTCCAGGAATGAAAGAGTTCCTGTATGAGGAATGTCTGGCAGCTCTTGGGCTGTATTTCCTGGAGTTCAGGAGAATGGGGGGGTGGGGGGGATCTCAGAGAAACATTCCAAATTTTAAAAGGCCTGAACAGATTAGATATGGCAAAGTTACTTCCCATGGTAGGGGAATCTAGGTCAAGAGGGCACACTTCAGGATATCTCAGGGCTTTCTCATGGTTCTGATATTCTCATTTACTATCTGATAATTATTTTTGTAATAAAGAACCCTGGTTAATACTTTCTCTGCCTCTGTCCTAATGGTACTAAATACAGTATCTGCACTACAGAAATCAGTAACGTTTCCCAACTGGAAAAAAGCCTGTGGTATGTCGAATTATCAGGTGAACCAGTAGATTTTGGGATACTGCAAGTCTGTCTTTATTGATGCTTTGCTGCACGCTTGAGTGGAGGAGGAGGGTGCTGATGCTTGTTTGCTGGTGAGGGAGGGGGGTCGTTGCCTTGCTGCTGTCCGTGTGTGGGACGGGGGGTTTGGGCTTTTAACTGTCATTCATTCTTTGAGGCAGTTCTCTGTTTTTGTGGATGTTTGCGAAGAAAAAGAATTTCAGGATGTATATTGTATACATTTCTCTGACATTAAAAGTACCTACTGGAGGCACTAGCCTGGGATTACATTTGGTGGCTGAAAATTGATGATGACATTGAGCACATTGTCTGTGCATGCGACCCATGCCAGCAGTCTCGACCTTTAAACACTCCCATAGCATTGGCCAACCGAACTCTGGAGACATTTACACGTAGACTGCGCAGGACCACATGCTATTAGTGGTTGTTGATGTGCATTCTAACTGGATCGAGATCAAAGTGGTGAAAACTTCGACCAGCCGGTTGATGATAAACATTTTACGCACACTATTATGTGCATATGGAATGTCTGATACTGTCGTCTGTGATAATGGTCCCGTGTTACAAGTAAGGAATTTAAATTACTTTTAACATGACAATGGAGTTTGGTTGCTACGTATGTCCCCTTACCACCCATCATCAAACAGTATTGCTGAAAGAGCTGTTCAGACTGTCAGGCAATGGATATACATGTTGAATGGAGACATACACACAAGAATCAATCGGTTTTTGTTTGGGTACTGAGTAATTCCACAAACTACCACAGGTTTCACATCGCCTGAGCTATTGATGGGCTGCAGGTTGCATTCCTGATTGGATTTATTGCATTTGGAGCCAGAAAAACGAGTTACATGGTCAGCACAACATTGTGGGCCGAAGGGCCTGTATTGTGCTGTAGATTTCTATGCTCTATGAAAAAGTGGGTGTGAGATGTGGCAGTGACCACGATAGCTGGGATGGGGATACTTACAACTTCATATATTCTATCCACTTTCCTTTGAAAATCCTGATAAAATCTAGCATTAAAGTCCATGCAAAAATGCATGAGCGTTCATCTGGAAGTATACATTTCCAATTTATGCCAGCAAGTAGAATCAATTACAGAGAGCCTTCGCATCAGCTGTAA
The DNA here is from genome assembly GCF_963921235.1 of Mobula hypostoma. Lineage (NCBI taxonomy): Eukaryota > Metazoa > Chordata > Chondrichthyes > Myliobatiformes > Myliobatidae > Mobula > Mobula hypostoma. The sequence goes on along the minus strand of NC_086100.1, from coordinate 102,194,820 downwards.
CTCTGACGTAAATTACAGGAATAAAATCAACTGCATGTGTTAACAAGATCACAGCTGCTACCTTTGATTATAGTTGTCAGGGATAACAAATATATATATGTATTTTTTTATGATGATCACAACATTCTATTAATAATCTCAGAATGGGCTAAAGATTCCAATATTGTTCTGGTTTGTAACTGTACACAGCTGAAAATGATGCAAAAGTCATCAGAACTTCCTTTGTGAATATGGTACCATTCAGTTGACAAATCATTTTCCAAATTTAGATTTTGTTTTTGTAACAAAATTTCTATAATGCCAGCATCAGAATATGTGTAACCTAATTGTGTATTTTTTTGCAAAAATCTTCATTGAAATGTTAAGTTGCTTCTCCCAACTGATTTAGATTTACAAAGTAAATAGCAATTAGAACACGGTAAATATTTTGAAGAATCAGGCAACAATTGGCTGATCATTGCAGTAGGAAATCAAAGCTTTCAAAAATGTAGTAAACTGAAGTAGCAGACTTATATTTTTGGAATTGTGTAATTCAAAATAAAGCTTATCAAGACTGTAAAATCAGGAAACAAGTTAAAATAATTCTTTCTGATCTGCCTCTGCTCTTAGTCATTTCCTGTGGCATTTATTCTAATCCATACCTATTAATGTCTGTACACACAAAGCATCTTAAAGGGTGATCTCACTGTTCTGTCATCAATGTAGTCACCTGCTTGATGTTCATTTAGGGAAATAGGGTTAACAATGGACTGGGATCGCATGCTAGAGCTTTAAGTGTCCAAAGTCAGCAATAAAATAAGAGCAGCACTAACATAGTCTCAAATGAAGGTATCTGAAATAAAATCTCCTTTGATTGAAAGTAAAACTTTTTGTAGTTCACAATTACAAAAAATATCGTTGTGCCAGCTGGACTAGAGTAAGAATAGATATATATGTGTACTGACTGACGGACCAACAGGCTAGACAGAACTAATCGGTAAATGCCAGATAACACACATAAAAGTTGCTGGTGAACGCAGCAGGTCAGGCAGCATCTATAGGAAGAAGTACAGTCGACATTTCGGGCCGAAACCCTTCATCAGGACTAACTGAAGGAAGAGTTAGTAAGAGATTTGAAAGTGGGAGGGGGAGGGGGAGATTCAAAATGATAGGAGAAGACAGGAGGGGGAGGGATGGAGCCAAGAGCTGGATGGTTGATTGGCAAAAGAGATATGAGAGGATCATGGGACAGGAGGCCTAGGGGGAGCAGGGGGGAAAAACCCAGAGGATGGGCAAGGGGTATAGTGAGAGAGACAGAGGGAGAAAAAGGAGAGAGAGAAAAAGAATGTGTGTATATAAATAAATAACAGATGGGGCATTAGCGGAAGTTTGAGAAGTCATTGTTCATGCCATCAGGTTGGAGGCTACCCAGACGGAATATAAGGTGTTGTTCCTCCAACCTGATTGTGGCTTCATCTTTACAGTAGAGGAGGCCGTGGATAGACATATCAGAGTGGGAATGGGACGTAGAATTAAAATATGTGGCCACTGGGAGATCCTGCTTTCTCTGGTGGACAGAGCGTAGGTGTTCAGCGAAACGATATCCCAGTCTGCGTCGGGTCTCGCCAATGTATAGAAGGCCACATCAGGAGCACCGGACGCAGTATATCACCCCAGCCGACTCACAGGTGAAGTGTCACCTCACCTGGAAGGACTGTCTGGAACCCTGAATGGTGGTGAGGGAGGAAGTGTAAGGGCATGTGTAGCACTTGTTCCAGTTACAAGGATAAGTGCCAGAAGGGAGATCGGTGGGGAGGGATGGGGGGGACCAATGGACAAGGGAGTCGCGTAGGGAGTGATCCCTGTGGAAAGCAGGGGGGGCGGGAGGGAAAGATGTGCTTAGTGGTGGGATCCCGTTGGAGGTGGCGGAAGTCACGGAGAATAATATGTTGGACCCGGAGGCTGGTGGGGTGGTAGGTGAGGACAAGGGGAACCCTATTCCTAGTGGGGTGGTGGGAGGATGGAGTGAGAGCAGATGTGCGTGAAATGGGAGAGATGCGTTTGAGAGCAGAGTTGATGGTGGAGGAAGGGAAGCCCCTTTCTTTAAAAAAAAAGGAGGACATCTCCCTCGTCCTAGAATGAAAAGCCTCATCCTGAGAGCAGATGCAGCGGAGACGAAGGAATTGCGAGAAAGGGATGGCATTTTTGCAAGAGACAGGTTGAGAAGAGGAATAGTCCAGATAGCTGTGAGAGTCAGTAGGCTTATAGTAGACATCAGTAGATAAGCTGTCTCCAGAGATAGAGACAGAAAGATCTAGAAAGGGGAGGAAGGTGTCGGAAATGGACCAGGTAAACTTGAGGGCAGGGTGAAAGTTGGAGGCAAGTTAATGAAGTCAATGAGCTCAGCATGCGTGCAGGAAGCAGCGCCAATGCAGTCGTCGATGTAGCGAAGGAAAAGTGGGGGACAGATACCAGAATAGGTTTGGAACATAGACTGTTCCACAAAACCAACAAAAAGGCAGGCATAGCTAGGACCCATACGGGTGCCCATGGCTACACCTTTAGTTTGGAGGAAGTGGGTGGAGCCAAAGGAGAAATTATTAAGAGTAAGGATTAATTCCGCTAGACAGAGCAGAGTGGTGGTAGGGTCCTGACGAAGGGTCTCGGCGACTGCACCTCTTCCTACAGATGCTGCCTGGCCTGCTGCGTTCACCAGCAACTTTGATGTGTGTTGCTTGAATTTCCAGCATCTGCAGAATTCCTGTTGTTTGGTGGTAGGGGGGAACTGGTTAGGTCTGGAATCCAAAAAGAACCGGAGAGCTTTGAGACCTACCTGATGGGGGATGGAAGTATATAGGGACTGGACATCCATGGTGAAAATAAAGCGGTGGGGGCCAGGGAACTTAAAACCATCAAAAAGTTTCAAGTGTGAGAAGTGTCATGAACATAGGTAGGAAGGGATTGAACAAGGGGGGATAAAACCGTGTCGAGGTATGCAGAAGTGCGTTCGGTGGGGCAGGAGCAAGCTGAGACAATGGGCCTACCTGGACAGGCAAGTTTGTGGATCTTGGATAGGAGGTAGAAACGGGAAGTGGCGGGGTGGGAACTATAAGGTTGGTAGCAGTGGATGGGAGATCCCCTGAGCGGATAAAGTCAGTGATGGTGTGGGAGACAATAACCTGATGCTCCTTAGTGGGGTCACAATCAAGGGGTAAATAAGAGGAGGTATCCACGAGTTTTTGCTGTGCCTCGGTAAGGTAGAGATCAGTACGCCAGACTACAACAGCACCCCCCTTATCAGCGGGTTTTCTAGTAAGGTTAGGATTAGTGCAGAGGAGCTGAGAGCAGAGCGTTCGGAAGGAGTAAGGTTGGAAGAGAACAAGGTGCGGTGAAGTTTGAGACAGTTGATGTCCCGTCGGCAGTTAGCAATAAAGAGATCCAGAGCAGGCAGAAGATCAGAGCGGAGTGTCCATGAAGAGGAGGAGGGTTGAAGACGGGAGAAGGGGTCACCGGTGGGGGTGGGAGAATCCTCGCCGAAGAAGTAGGCTCGGAGACGGAGCCGGCGGAAGAAGAGTTCTGCGTCATGGCGAACGCGGAACTCGCTGAGGTGTGGGCGAATGGGGACAAAGGTGACGCCCTTACTGAAGACAGAGCGTTCTGCCTCAGAGAGTTGAAGGTCAGAGGGGATGGTAAAGACCTGGCACGGATGAGAAGTGGGATCAGAGGGGGGAGGGGTGTCACTGGAGAGGGGAGGGTTGGGGTGAGAGGAAGATGGAGCCTCTGAGGGCCCAGGAGCCGTCGGTGGGATCTGAGGGAGGCGGGGTTGCAGAGTTGTGGTGGTAAATGCCAGATGTTCACATTGTACTGGAAGTGCAAAAATAGTGCCTTTCCTCACATTAACATCCACTAAATTAACAATGTGGGTTCAGTGGGCCACCAGTTAGTGCTGCTGCCTCAAAGCTTCAGGGACCCAGGTTTGAGCCTGACCTCAGCCTCCGTCTGCTATTTTTTATTGATGCAAACTAATTTTTGAACAATATTTGTTTTCTGAGAAGATTGTTTAAATGAGCTTACAACAGTAGAAAATAGAATGAGAAAATGTTGGCATGATTTTTTGTCGAACTTACATGGAGGCATTAGTAGTGATCTTTGAAGAATCACTAGATTCTGGAATGGTTCTGGAAGACTGAAAAATTGCAAATGTCACTCTACTCTTCGAGAGGGAGAGAGGAAAAAGAAGGAAACTATAGGCCAGTTAGTTTGACCTCAGTGGCTGGGAAGATGTTGGAATCGATTATTAAGGATGAGATCTCAGGGTACTTGGAGGCGCATGATTAAATATGCTGTAGTCAGCATGGTTTCCTCAATGGAAAACCTTGCATGGCTTTGTGAAAGGCAGGTCGTGCCTTTACAAGCCTGATTGAATTTTTTGAGGATGTGACTAATCACATTGATGAAGGTAGAGCAGTAGATGTAGTGTATATGGATTTCAGCAAGGCATTTGATAAGGTACCCCATGCAAGGCTTATTAAGAAAGTAAGGAGGCATGGGATCCAAGAGGACATTGCTTTGTGGATCCAGAAATGGCTTGCCCACAGAAGGCAAAGAGTGGTTGTAGACGGGTCATATTCTGCATGGAGGTCGGTCACCAGTGGTGTGCCTCAGGGATCTGTTCTGGGACCCCTTCTCCTCATGATTTTTATAAATGACCTGGGTGATGGAGTGGAGGGATCAGTTAGTAAATTTCCTGATGACACAAAGGTTGGGGGTGTTGTAGATAGTGTGAAGGACTGTCAGTGGTTACAGCGGGACATTGATAGGATGTAAAGCTGGGCTGAGAAGTGGCAGATGGAGTTCAACCCAGATAATTGTGAGGTGGTTCATTTTGGTAGGTCAAATATGATGGCACAATATAGTATTAATGGTAAGACGCTTGGAAGATCGGAGTGATCTTAGGGTCAGAGTCCATAGGATGCTCAAAGCAGCTGCGCAGGTTGTCTCTGTGGTTAAGGAGGCATACGATGCATTGGTCTTCATCAATCGTGGGATTGAGTTTAGGAGCCGAGAGGTAATGTTGCAGCTATATAGGACCCTGGTCAGACCCCACTTGGAGTACTGTGCTCAGTTCCGGTCGCCTCACTACAGGAAGGATGTGGAAACCATAGAAAGGGTGCAGAGGAGATTTACAAGGATGTTGCCTGGATTGGGGAGCATGCCTTATGAGAATAGGTTGAGTGAACTTAGCCTGTTCTCCTTGGAGCAGCAGAGGATGAGAGATGACCTAGTAGAGGTATATAAGATGATGAGAGGCATTGATCGTGTGGATAGTCAGAGGCTTTTTCCCGGGCTGAAATGGCTAATACGAGAGGGCACAGTTTTAAGGTGCTTGGAAGTAGGTACAGAGGAGATGTCAGGGGTAAGATTTTTACGCAGAGAGTGGTGAGTGCGTGGAATGGGCTGCCGGCGACAGAGGTGGAGGCAGATACGATAGGGTCTTTTTAGAGACTATTTTCTAAATGGAGAGAAAGTACAAAAAAACTGAGGTGCAAAGGGACTTGAGAGTCCTTGTGCAAGATTCCCTAAAGGTTAATTTGCAAGTTGAGTCTGTGGTGAGGAAGGCAAATGCAATGTTAGCATTCATTTTAACAGGACGAGAATATAAAAGCAAGGATGTAATGTTGAGACTTTATAAAGCAATGGTGAGGCCTCACTTGGAGATTTACGAGCCATTTTGGGCCCCTTATTGAAGAAAGGATATGCGGAAACAGGAGAGGATTCAAAGGAGGTTCATGAAAATGATTCCAGGATTAAATAGCTCGTCATATGAAGAGTGTTTGATGGCTGTGGGCTTGTATTCTCCAGGATTCAGAAGAATGAGGAGTGAACTCATTGAAAGCTATTGAACGGTGTAAGGCCTCAACAGAGTGGATATGGTGAGGATGTTTCCTCTGGTGGGAGAGTCTAAGACCAGAGGACACAGCCTTGGAGTAGAGGGGTGTCCTTTTAGAACAGAGATGGTGAGCATTTCTTTTAACAGAGAGTGGTGAATCTGTGGAATTTGTTGCCATAAGCAGCTGTGGAGGCCAAGTTGTAATGTATATTTAAGGCAGAAGTTGATAAATTTTTGATTGGTCAGGGAATGAAAGGATATGGGGAGAAGGCAGGACATTAGGGCTGAAAGGAAAATTGGATCAGCAGTGATGAAATGGCAGAGCAGACTCGATGGGCCAAATGACCTAATTCTGCTCCTATATCTTATGGTCTTGTCCATTTGATGTCAACACTGAGTTGTTGTTATTTCTCTGACAAAAACCTAGTTGAACATCACAATTTGCAGTGACATGATTATGTAATTTGGAAGCAGAATGGTTATAACTCCTTCTGGATATTCCTTATCTTTGCAAAAAATCCCTATTTATTTGCTTTGCAAAGACTGGAAGAACTTAAATTGCACAGGTGGCAGTGTGTGATACAGTGGAATGGGTGTTGTTCTATGTACTTCTCCTTTATGATAGTAACCTGTCCAATAAGATTATAAGACATAGGAGCAGAATTAGGCCATTCAGCCCATCGAGTCTGCTCCACCATTCCATCATGGCTGATACCGAATCCCACTCATCCCATACACCTTCCTCCTTGCCGTAACTATAAACTAGAAGAAAATCTACAATTAAAGAAGTGTGGTATCTGCCAGTGGAATCCTTTATAATTTTATCATGTTTCTATAAGAGTTTTTCTTTTAAAATGGTGACACTCACACTAGAAAGTATACTGATGTTGTTTTGGATACACAATCCAGAAATTAACAAATAAAACTTTATCTATCCTGTAGTTATTTTTCCATTTCCCTTTGTTATGGAGGTACTGACCTTCATTAACATTCAGTGCTCCAAGTGGCCATTCTTTATGTTAAATGTCAGAAAGCTTTTCGTCTGCCCCCTAACTAAGCCTGATTCTGTTGTCATTGAATCTTATTAACTCTTCAAGGTTTATAATGAAGAGTTTATGAGTTAGGTACCTTTGGGTGATAATTACTAATGTTAAGACTATTGTAGCATAATGAAGCTTCCAGCCATTATACCTCGCTGCTACGTCATTAAACTATTGGGAATGGGAGGGAGGAGATTGACAAACAGATGCACTCTGCAGGACAGAGACCATTGTATGCTTCCAGTATATGTGAAAGAATCAGTCACAATTCAACAGGGACTTTAGGATTTGAGATAGATCATGTCTGAAAGACTTACAAAATCTATAGTAAATCTCCTCTTAATCTACCTTTGTGAGTTCTCATTCTGGCACTTTTTTTTATTAGGGTGATACATTAAACACAACATATCAGGTGAATCTTGGAGATGGATTTAAGGCGATTTATGTCAACCGCACACTGGTGGATGAACCAATTCAACACAGATATGAGAAACCAGGAATCTACCGTGTCTCTGTCAAAGCAGAAAACATTGCAGGCTCTGATGAAGCCATGGTTTACATTCAGGTGAACTGTAAGTTGTGAAATCACAATTTCACTATCATATTCATTAAAACGTTTGACAATCTTTTTCAAAAAGAAAATACGAGATAGGGTAATGTTATAATTAGTGACATTTTACTTTATCCCAAAATCAGGATATTTGTATGTTTTGGATTGATTTTGAAGAATCTGTACATTTCCACAGAGAAAAAAAGCACAGCTGGATACTTCAGTCCTAAATTAGCAGTTTTCTGTCACCAGGAATCTTGACAAAAGAGAAACTTATTTCCCTGTACCTCCACACAAGTCTTCAGATAATTGTTAAAGTGTATATTTTTTCTGATCCTTAAGAGCAAACTGTCTAGTAAGAACAGGTGAAATGGGATTACTTTTCTTCACTTAGTTTTGTTGAATTTGTTTTGTGACTCTTGTCTTGCTTATGAACGTGGTAGACTTCACACCTTTCAATGTGGGATTGAAAAGTGAGAAGCTCTGTGTACTTGGGGTGGGTTAGGGTTCAGTGTTGTTCACCACGCACCAAGCTGGCTCAGCTTTTGTCGCAGGTGGTGGTGAACCAACCGGAGGCCAGCAGTCTCTACCGGCCTTAGAATGCTTGACAGTTACTCTTCCCTCCATGTCATACAGGATAAATGGGAAGTCAACCCCTAGAGGACTCTGTCATTTAGTAGGATACAGGCTTGACCTCAACACCACTTTGCCCCTCTCTTCCCATTTCCCTTGACTTCCTTGTAATTTAAATGTCAGAATCTGATTTGAATGTATGTCCAATGATTCTATATCCATACCTCCCAAAGATTCATGAATCTGATGAAAAATTTGTCCTCTTCTCCATCCTAAAGAGCCAACCCATAATATGAAACTCTGCTCCTAAATCCAATACATATAATCACAGAGACATTCTCTCAGCATCCACTCCGTGAACCTGTACTAGAATTCTGTACGCTTCAAAAGCATAATTTTCATTCTTTTGGATTCCGATCAGTATAAGCTCTGTCTTTCTTTATTTGTTACCTCCTTTGATCTAGGAATTAACCCTGTTGACATTGCTTTGATTGCAAGCACATCCTTTCTTAAATAAGGAAACAAAGATCTGTGTGCTGTTACCCGAGGTACAATCTCAGCAGCACCTTTTAAAGTTCCAGCAAAAGTCCTCCACCTCCTGATTGCTTGTAGTCACTGCATGCTAACTTCTTGTGTTTCATACATTGGGACTCATTGGAGTCACTGCATAAATGATAACTTGCTTTTCATTCATTCTTCTAAAACACGTAACATCACTGTTTCCTGAATTCTTCTCCACCTGTTAGCTTCTTGCTTATCTAGTTAATAATCCTCTGCAGACTTTTTGCATCCTGCTCATAATTTATCTTCTGTTTTAGCAAATTTGGCAGTAGTGCACTCAATACCTCAAGCATTAGAGGCCCCAGTAATGGTCCCATGGCAATGCCCGTCTTAAAATTACCCGTATCACTGTTCCTTCATCTGAAAATTACCCATATCACTGTTCCTTCATCTGAAAATTACCCATATCACTGTTCCTTCTTCTGTAAATTACACATATCACTGTTCCTTCATCTGAAAATGACCCATATCACTGTTCCTTCATCTGAAAATTACCCATATCACTGTTCCTTCATTTGTAAATTACCCATATCACTGTTCCTTCATCTGGAAGTTACCCATATCACTGTTCCTTCATCTGAAGATTACCCATATCACTGTTCCTTCATCTGAAAATTACCCATATCACTGTTCCTTCATCTGGAAGTTACCCAAATCACTGTTCCTTCATCTGAAGATTACCCATATCACTGTTCCTTCATCTGGAAGTTACCCGTATCACTGTTCCTTCATCTGAAGATTACCCATATCACTGTTCCTTCATCTGAAAATTACCCCTATCACTATTCCTTCATCTGGAAGTTATCCGTATCACTGTTCATTTATCTGCTGCAGGGCTTCAATCCTGGCACCCCCTTTAAGAAAGCAGTTCACCACCATTTTAAGAGCTATCAATAAGGAACACTAAATTCTGGACTTGCCGAGTACGCATAATTCTCATACATAAATAAACATAATGGCAGGACAAGTATTGGATAAAATTTCGGACTCAATGCTTTACCTTCTAAGGGAAGCCACAAGGGTTCCCAAGGCATCTCTGGATTTTAAGCTGATCTCGAGCTATAATATCAATTGAGAGTTTATTGCCAAATTAATTAAAAGTGGGATAGGACTCTCTGCAGAAAATAATTCAGACTGCATATTGGAATAATTGGACTCCATATTTTGTAAAATTGCCTCAGAAGAGAAAAGAGTTTGTCTTTGACTTCTGCACCTGTATCAAACTATGCTCCACAAAGCTATCAAAAATTCAAACTTTATCAAGTTTGTTTTAAAGTCAATATGTGAAATGTAATGAATTAACTGAAGTATGTAAAGCTTTTAAACTACCTTTTCATGTGCAGATGTTTTGATGATTTATTTTCCCTGGGTCTCCTCAGCTCCATTGCAGTTTGTGCATCTGGAGGTACTGCCAGTTGTCCGTAGAAAACAGCAAGTGAACCTGACAGCGTTAGTGCAGCCCAGTAACTCCAACCTTACAGTCTTTCAGTGGTGGCTGGGAGATAGCCTTGAGGTGGGTGTCATTTCTCATGTGTCTTGCCTATAAAGTGCTCTTCCTTGTAGTAAAATGTAATAATCACCATGTTTTTGTATCACCTCTTGTAGCCTCATCTCACTCTGGAAAACAGTTTAATAACCAGCTTTAGTGAGAACAGTCAGATTAAAGTCACAGTCCAGGCTTCCTGTGGTAGTTCCATGGTTCAGGACTCGAAGGTGGTGAGGATATTTGGTAAGTTCAATATTTATTTTGCAAATCTAGAGAATCTGGCACCTCAAGTCAAGTCAAGTCACTTTTTATTGTCATTTTGACCATAACTGCTGGTACAGTACATAGTAAAAACGAGACAACGTTTTTCTGGACCATGGTGCTACATGAAACAATACAAAAACTACGCTGAACTACGTAAAACAGCACAAAAGCTACACTAGACTACAGACCTACCCAGGACTGCATAAAGTGCACAAAACAGTGCAGGCATTACAATAAATAATAAATGAGACAATAGTTGGCAGTAGGTTGGTGTCAGTCCAGGCTCTGGGTATTGAGGAGTCTGATGGCTTGGGGGAAGAAACTGTTACATAGTCTGGTCGTGAGAACCCAAATGCTTCGGTGCCTTTTGCCAGGTGGCAGGAGGGAGAAGAGTTTGTATGAGGGGTGCATGGGGTCCTTCATAATGCTGTTTGCTTTGCGGATGCAGCGTGTGGTGTAAATGTCTATAATGGCGGGAAGAGAGACCCCGATGATCTTCTCAGCTGCCCTTACTATCCGCTGCAGGGTCTTGCGATCCGAGGTGGTGCAATTTCCAAACCAGGCACTCTCTCAGTGACTCTCTCATATTGTGTATTCCAGATGCTCACCGCTCTCTGGGTGAGAAAGGTCTCCCTCAGTTTCCTTCTAAATCTCATATTCCTGACCTTCTATCTATATCCTCTATTTTAATCTACTTTTGATATGGGAAAAAGAGCTGCTCCGGATGCTCTCAATACAACCTCTGTAGAGTGTGGTGAGGATGGGGGATGGGAGATGGACTTTTCTCAGCCTTCGCATAAAGTTGAGACGCTGCTGGGCTTTCTTTGCTATGGAGCTGGTGTTGAGGGACCAGGTGAGATTCTCCGCCTGTGCTTTTTACTGAGAAAACTTGTCTAAGGAATATAGACCCACCCATCCTTCCCAGAGGAATCCATACCAGGAATGTGGGAGCACTAAATCTCTTCTGATTATTAGTAGACTGCCATGCAAATAATTTTAAATAATACTTAATGTTATAAATTCATATGTGGTTTTGGACAGAGCCATAGCGTTATACAGCTTGGAAATGGGCTATTCAGCACACCATGTCCACACTGATTAATCTGTGTTGAACCCACCTTCCAGTACATGGCCTGTAGCATTCTATGCCTAGGCAATTTAAGTGCTCATCTATATGTTTCTTAGGCCAGGGGTCCCCAACCTTTTTTGCACTGCGGACCGGTTTAATATTGACAATATTCTTGCGGACTAGCCGACCGGGGGGGTGGGGGGGTGGTAGGGTTGCCAACGAACAAGAGTGGCAGTCAAATGCGTTGTTTACCCAAAAGACTATAATGACCATGAAGCCTTGCGCGGGCACCAATGTGCATGCGCGTCCTGACCTGCCGATTCCTCCCCCCCCCCCCACAAGCAAATCTTTTTTGGCGATTCTGTTCGTGGGGTTGGGTGTTAATCACTACCGGAATATAGGTGATAAATGGGTAATACACTCCATTTTGTTTCTAAAAGGGTTTATCTAACGAATTTAATATTAAACACAGCGCATATTTTCGTCGCATGGATATAATGATAAGTCAATTATCAGGGGAGCTTGAAGTGTTGAACGAACTTCCAGTAGAAGTGGCAGAAGCAGGTTCGATATGATCATTTAAAGAAAAATTGGATAAGTATATGGACAGGAAAGGAATGGAGGGTTATGGGCTGAGTTCAGGTCGACGGGACTAGGTGAAAGTAGCGTTCGGCACGGACTAGAAGGGCCGAGATGGCCTGTTTCCGTGCTGTAATTGTTATGGTTATCTAGGTCACTTATAAGTCAATAGCATCATAACATTTTAAGTAATATTTGGATATTAAACGCACAGCACGTATTTTCCCCGTATGAATGTATAAAATCATTGCAACACACCAATATCGCTAAATCAGTGGGAGCCCTGGGCTTGTTTCCCTGCAACAAGATGGTCCTATCGAACCCCTCGAAGGGGGTTCCTTATGTCCAGTCTATTCCGCAGTTTAGTTTTCGTTGCATTCGTTGCAGAAAACTCCACTTCGCAGACAGATGTTGGAAATGAAAGCAACGTTTTCAGTGCTTTCGTGGCTATCTCAGGATATTTAGCTTTGACTTTGATCCAAAATGCCGACAGAGATGTTATGTCAAACATACTTTTCAGCCCGTCGTCATTTGCAAGCACGAGGAGTTGATCGCCTTCCCGCCCTGACACGGATGACGCACGGGTCATGACCTCGCATGCGTAATGGCTGATCAGTGACGGTGACAGGGAATGAGGAAAGGTGCAGCTGACCAAATCATATCGTTTCCTCGTGGCCCGGTAGCGCATGCTCTGTGGTCCGGTACCGGTCCGCGGCCTGGTGGTTGGGGACCGCTGTCTTAGGCTATGTCCACAATACGTCGGATAATTTTGAAAACGCCGGTTTCAAGTAAAAACGACAGGCGTCCACACTAAGCGTTTTTCAAAATATCTCTGTCCACATTAGACGGATATTGGGGCGAATCTCCTCCTACTGGGCATGCGCAGGACACATAGAAAACAAGCGAAGAGGAAACAATATACTTAGTGCGCGTTTGTCCAGTTACAGAGTAGAAGAACTTAAGAGGAATTGCTCTTGGCTGTCACGCAGGAGGACTTAAAACTAAAAAAAAACAAATACTGGAGCATATGGAGGCAACCGACAGGGAGTTCATGGACAGTATGACCCGGCTGACGACGAACATTGAAAAACTGACTAACTCTGTTGCATTAATAAAGCACCTTGTTAAATGTGTAAAACATATCTGCATCAGCGTTATCTTGTATTTCCATACAATGTTACATTAGGCTGTTACACATCTATTGTCAGAGAAGTACTTGCATAAATAGGTAAACCACCTTCATACAAGCAAGGACAGAAAACACGGCAAAGTGAGTATACTTCTTTATTCAGTAAGCTATGGGTCAAAGTATTTGGTGAGTACATTTCTAACTCTTCTAGCTTCAGTCTCATTGCCGTCTGTTCTGAAATTGTTAGGTTCTGTGAAGCGCAGAGTCAAGTATCGCTGTGATGATTGTACGCTCTAGTATCAATTCTTTGGCAACAATAAAGTAGTAATAATAATAAGAAGAATAATAAGAAGAAAACAATGAAATGCCGGGCTGCCGCCATCTGTTCCGGCATGTTATGACAGCAGTTTTAAAAAGCTCCGGTTACCCCATACACACTGCAACGGATATTAGGCGTTTTCAGATTTATTCACTCTGGAGACCGTTTCTGAAAATCTCCATTTTCGGGGGCTGAAAACGCCGTCTCAGTGTGGACAGAAGGTCAAAACAAAGAGAAAAAGCTTCGTTTTCAAAATTATCTGGCGTAGTGTGGACGTAGCCTTACTTGTTGTCAGTGACTCTCTCAGATTGTGTATTCCAGATGCTCACCACTCTCTGGGTGAGAAAGGTCTCCCTCAGTTCCCTTCTAAATCTCATATTCCTGACCTTCTATCTATATCCTCTATTTTAATCTACTTTTGATATGGGAAAAAGTTTTCTCAATTGTGTCCACTGATAATTTCCATCATTCCAGTGAAAACAGACTCAGCCTCTCCAGTCGTTTTACTGCACACTATACTCCTGTTGAGCTCCGGCCAGTTTTTTTTTCATGTTTGACCATAATCTCTCTGATCTTCCATTCATTCCCCCAACTAATCTGAGAGGTAGCTTTTTCCACCCAGAAGGTGGTCAATACATGGAATGAGCTGCCAGAAGAAAGGTTGCGACTGGTACATTAACGGCATTTAGAAGATAGTTGGACAGGTACAGGGATAGGAAATGCTCAGAGGATATAAGAACATAAGAAATAGGAGCAGGAGTTGGCCATCCGGCCCATTGAGCCTGCCCCACCATTCAATAAGGTCATGGCTGATCTGTCCATAAACTCAGCTTCATCTACCTGCCTTTTCTCCATAACTCTTAATTCCCTTACTATGTAAAAACCTATCTAACGGTTTTTTTAAGTATATATAGTGAAAAAGCCTCAACTGCTTCCCTGGGCAGAGAATTCCACAGATTCACCACTCCCTGGGGAAAACAGTTTCTCCTCATCTCCGTCCTAAATCTTCTCCCCTGAATCTTGAGGCAATGTCCCCCAGTTCTAGTCTCAACTACCAATGAAAACAACTTTCCTACTTCTGTCTTATCTATCCCTTTCAAAATTTTGTATGTTTCTATAAGATCCCCTCATTCTTCCGAACTTCAGAGATTATAGTCCCAGACAACTCAATCTGTCCTCATAGGTTAACCCCTTCATCTCTGAAATCAACCTGGTGAACCTCCTCTGCACGACCTCCAAAGCCAGTACATCCTTCCTCAAGTATAGAGACCAGAACTGCACACAGTATTCCAGGTGCGGCCTCACCAGTACCCTGTATAGTTGCAGCATGACCTCCCGGCTCTTGAATTCAATCCCTTTAGCAATGAAGGCCAACATTTCATTTGCCTTCTTAATAACCTGTTGTACCTGCAAGCCAACTTTTTGCGATTCATGCGCAATCACTCCCAAGTCCCTCTGCACAACAGCATGCTGCAATCTTTCACCATTTAAGTAATAATTTGCTCTTCTATTATTCCTTCCAAAGTGGATGACCTCGCATTTACCAACATTGTATTCCATCTGCCAGACCTTGGCCCACTCACTTAACCTATCTATATCCCTCTGCAGACTCTCCACATCCTCTGTTCAATTTGCTTTTCCACTCAGTTTAGTGTCAGCAGCAAATTTTGCTATGCTACACTCTGTCCCCTCTTCCAAATCATCAATGTAAATGGTAAACAGCTGCGGGCCCAGCACTGACCCCTGTGGCACCCCACTCACCACTGACTGCCAACCGGAGAAACACCCATTTATACCAACTCTCTGCCTTCTTTTGGTTAACCAATCAACTATCCACGCCAATACACTTCCTCCGACTCCATGCACCCGTATCTTATTTATAAGTCTCTTGTGCAGCACCTTATCGAACGCCTTCTGGAAATCCAAGTATACGACATCTACCTGTTCCCCTCTATCCACTGCACTCATTATGTCCTCAAAGAACTCCACTAAGTTTGTCTAACAGGACCTGCCCTTTCTGAATCCATGCTGCGTCTGCCTAATAGAACCACTCCTTTCTAAATATTTTGCTATTTCTTCATTAATGACAGCATCAAGCATTTCCAAAAAATGTTTTGCTATTTCTTCCTTAATGACAGCTTCAAGCATAGGCCAAAAGCAGACAATTAGGACTAACATAGATGGAACAGACAGTAAATCTCAGAAGGATATGGGCCAAACATAGGCAAATATGACTAACTCAGATAAACATCTTGCTAAGCATGGACTAGTTGAGCCAAAGGCCTGTTTCCTTGCTTTGTGCCTCTTTGACTCTGACTCTGAATCTAATGAAGTGGAATGTCCCATATGCTTTCTTAATCACATTATCTTCCTGCACTGCTACCTTCAAGGATCTTTGGATTTGCAAAGCAAGGTCCCTCTCTACCTCAACACTACCCGGGACCTGATAATTTCATGGTGTACATCTTAGATATACCGGTATTCCCAAAATGTATCACCTCACATTTGTCATGATTAATCTCCTCTTGCCATTTCTCAGCACATTTCAACAACACATCAATATCTCCCTCTAGCCCAAAGACTGCCCTCCGGACAACCAATAACAGTGTGGTGGGTAGACATAGCTATCTATCAGGAAACTTTTTTTAAGTGATTTCTCCCATTGATCTTTTTTATTACATTTCAAATTACTTTTAATGCTAGGAGTTCAGAAATAAATCAAAACAAAGTGCAAACTTTTTGAATATATCTAGCCAATATTTTTGGATAGGAATCTATGGAAATTCCAGGCACAGATTCCAATTTTACAGGTGGTTATGTAAGGTTGTGTCTTCAAGCATACACTTGGTGAGCTGGCCTTTGAGAAATGTTACTGTGACATGAATCATTATATCACTTGAACTTGAGGTCTTCATAGCAAAATAACACCAACTCTTTGCTAATCAACCAAGTGAAATCTAATTTACAAGCTGTTGCCAGTCTATAACATTTAAATAAATAGTGCCTCAGTCTCTGTTCTACAACAAATACATCCCTTTTTCAGATCAGTTGGAAGTCCTGCCTCTGGAGTTTTCTCAGAACATCGATAGTTACAACCCTAATGTGCCAGAATGGAGAGAAGATATTGGACACGTTATATCAAGGATTTTAGCAGAGGTAAAGTATATTTTTACCTTATTCACATGAGTGTTGTCTCATCAAAATTCGGCAGAATATCACAGGCATGTCAAACTGGAAAGGGGAAGGAAAATAAACTAACTATCTCTATGATTTGGAACTTATGTTCAGTTGGCCAGTTAAGACTATACCCTAGTGCGGGAAAAGGTACATAATCTTACAATGATTTTATTACTACAGAATCACAAAATTATTTTGGCAGGGACAGAGAATATTCAGTTCATCAAATCGAAGTCAGCCTTCTACAAGTGCAACCAAGTTTTGTTATTTCTCAGTCTTGCAGTTTCTTTCCTTTCTCATACTTGAATCTGCCTCCTTTCAGGTTTAAGTGACAGTTTAATTGGTTTAAGTATTACTAGTTATGCATAGTTAGATCAATTTTCATTAGTCACTATCAACCAAAAATTGCTCTAAGATATTATTGCTTTCATAGTTTTGTCTGGGCCAAATAACACAAACTGCTTTTTCCATTGACTAAGAAATGATAGGAATAAGTTGTCCTTCAGCCTCTGACATTCACTAAGGTCACATGATCATACAAGACCGAAGTTCAAAGTAAATTTATTTTCAATGTACATATACTGTGACAGGAAGCTGCCATAACATATTGCATGGGCTGTTTGGAAGAACTACTTACATAGAAACATAGAAAACCTACAGTACAATACAGGCCCTTTGGCCCACAAAGTTGTGCCGAACATGTCCCTACCTTAGAAATTACTAGGCTTTTCTAAGCTCCATGTACGTATCCAAAAGTCTCTTAAAAGATCCTATCGGATCCGCCTCCACCACCGTTGCCGGCAGCCCATTCCACGCACGTTGTCATTTACATTGTCCCCTCTCCTGTTTTCTTTTGAATCCTCCAGTAAGAAGGTCCATGTTTGAATTTCCATTTCACTTTGGATATTTGGATTTCCTTTGGGGTGTTTAAACTGAGAAGGTATTCCATTCAGTTTCATACACTTTGATAACATTTTGCCCGGTGGCTAATTGAAGTGGGTGTTTTCATTTTTGACTCTAATTTTTTTCTTAGACAAACTCCAAATTAGATGTGTATAATGTAACTTCAAAGTGACACCCTCAACCTCCTCCCCCCATTTTGTTTTCAAGTAGCCGTGCCATTTTGTAACCTCCTACCTTGCCTAGTCTGCACTTTCACCTTCTCTCTGTCCTGTCCACTCTGCCATCTTCCTCTTGCCCAATTTGCACAGGTTCCTTGTTCTCTTGCCACAGTTTCCTCTGGCAAAATCCCCTCTATTGTATGTTTAGCTCCTACCCGATTCTGAAATGAAGCGAGTACGCAGTCTCCCCCCGGGTTAATGTTCTGTTTTATCCTCCACAGTAGCATTGCATTAGAGTGGAAATTTCTGGCGAGTGATGGTGGACATCAACTTCAAATTCATTAAATATTCCCTACGAACGTTGTAATATTAACATTCAGTACTCACCTAAGAACTGCACAAGGAATATTAAATGTGGGCCTTCCTCTTTTGACCTCATTGGATCCAAATTATTCTGCTCCTACTGGCAATGGATATTTAAGTTTTAGAACAAATTTTATTAACCAGTTCATTAATATTAATTTCATCTGTAGAAACAAATGTATCTCTCATTCCATTCAATCATTTGAAAGAAGATCAATTAGCATTTGGAATAATCTCGGTGTAAAACAGTTTTAAATTATACTAATATTGGCTTGTTTTAGACAACAGGTATCCCTGAGGAATTACTGCTGACAGTGGTCAGAATAGGTTTACCCACCACAGCAGAACTATACCTGCTCCCGCCACTGGAAAAACCAAAGAGGAAAAGGAGCACAGCCACTGACAAGGTGATGTGATGCTGACATTATAAAGATAACTCAAAGCTTTATGCAAACAGCCAATGCTATAGAATTGATTATGTCATGAATTACATAGGGACAAGTTACATTTGGATGGTGCATATAACAGGGAGCAATGTCCCAAAGTATTTCAGAAAATGTGGGTGAAAATTCACTGCAGTTGCTGGAAACTGAAACAAAAGCAGAAATTACTGGAAAAACTCAGCAGATCAGACAGCATCTGTGGAAAGTGATTTTTAGGCATAACTATTATATAAATAAATAAAGGCATACGTTAGTCTTGCAAGACCATGGATCTGCGCCTGGAAAGTCTTCACACTCCAGGGCGCAGGCCTAGGCAAGGTTGTATGGAAGTCCGGCAGTGCTGCAAGTCTTCCCTCTCCACGCCACTGATGTTGTCCAAGGGAAGGGCATTAGGACCCATACAGCTTGGCACCAGTGTCGTCGCAGAGCAATGTGTAGTTAAGTGCCTTGCTCAAAGACACAACACATTGCCTTGGCTGGGGCTCGAACTCACGACCTTCAAATCGCTAGTCGAATGCCTTAACCACTTGGCCACGTGCCCACAACTATTATATGGAAGACATGTTATGCAATATTAGCACGTTAAATAGAATATATTCAGAGCGATTGGGTGTCATTGAAGCATGGTGGAATATTAGCAGTGAATTGTATTCCATGACCTCATAGCCATTAATCTGGTGTTATAAACCTAATTCAAGATAACACTGAGGACAGTGGTAAAGCACCAAGCTGGAAATACTTTGTGGGTTGTCTGTGTTAGCCTTTTTCTGAAGTTGCTGTCATCAAAGACACCAATCTTTAGCTAATTGGGTGAACTCAGAATGGTGAGTACACTGGGTAGAGTAGACAACATGGATCTCCAGCAATGACGTGGCAGTGATGCCAAAGGCTGCTACTCTTGGGTAGGTTATTTCTGAGTTATTACCAGAGCAACACTGGAATCTCAGTGACAAACTATTCCTCTTTATTGGGTCAAAATCCTGGAGATCCCTACCTTTGGGGAGAGGTCATTTCATAGCCAATCAGCCTAATTTCCAGCACAAGCTTGGGATGAAGGAGGAAATCAATATACCCAGAGGGAAGTGGGTATTGCATATGGTGATAGGGAAAATGTGCAAATGCCACAGCAAGGGGGCACTGAAGGTCATACTTGCTGGAACTGTGAGACAGCAGCACCAGAGGATCATCCGGTAGAATAGAATGCAGCACGGTAGCATTGTCTGAAACCTCAAACTTCCTGTCAATCAGAGGTTCCCTACCTGGCATCCCTGAACCCCTTGCTTAATGGTATTGGCCCATGGCATAAAAAAGGTTGGGAACCTCTGCTCTAGATAGAATAAACCCAATTTTTCTCTGTCGTCTAGTTTAGAGGCATTAATCCAGGTACGTTGTTAATTGTTACATTATGTTGTAGAAACATCCTTTTTCATCACTCAGATCGTTCAGAGATGACAGCTGCTGCTGTGTTCTTGTGGCAATCTAATGGATAATTACACAATTAGCAGGTATTTCAGCCACTTTTCAGGGTTAGGGAGAGCTTCATGTTGGGTTAGTCACCAACACATAATAAACTTGGGCTATGTCCACACTAGACCGGATAATTTTGAAAACACTGGTTTCGCATGAAAACAATAGGCGTCCACACCAGGCGTTTTTGAAAATACCTCCATCCACATTAAAATGGGTATTTGGGTGAATCTCCTCCTACTGGGCATGCGTAGGACACATCTACAGAAAACAAGCGAAAAGGAAACGGTATACTTGGTACGCATTTGTCCAGTTACAGACTAGAAAAACTTAAAAGGAAATTGCCATACGAAAGACTTGGTGCGCGTTTGTCCAGAAACATTTCCTACAGCCATAGTCTCTTCACCAATGAAAGAGACGACAGCTACAACTAAATGCAATAAGTCTTGTTACTGGGCAAAAGTGAAATTTCCTGTTACCTCATTTGTTTGACTTTACTTTTGCCATGTCTTTGTGTATTATTTTGCTGTATTTAACATGTGCAATATAACAAGTTACCGGGCAAAAGTGACAATTGCATCTATTGAATGTTTGCACAAGCAATACATTACTAAAGCACCTTGTTAAATGTATAAAACATGTCTGTATTGGTGTTATCTTGTATTTCCATACAATGTTACATTGGGCTGTTACACATCTATTGTCAGATATTGTCGTGGTGTTGGAGGTTGCGTTCAAGAAAACAATGGAATGCCGCGCTCCCGCCACCATTTGTTCCAGCATGTCATGACGGCGTTTTTAAAATTAGTTGGTTACAACGTACACACTACAACGCCCAGCCGGCATTTTCAGATTTAAACACTCTGGAGAGTGTTTTAGAAAAGCTCCGTTTTCGGGGGAGGAAAATGCCGTTTCAGTGTGGACGGAGGGTCAAAACGAAGAGAAAAAGCTTCGGTTATGGATTTATCCAGTCTAGTGTGGACGTAGCCTTGGTGAATTATTGGTACTAATTTTAACTATGAAGTAGGAAAAGTAAAGACATAATACACTCTCAAAGAACTATAAATTAGCCTACTTATTTCACCCTGTATTTAGTAATTGCCAGCAAATTATCTCAGTAATCAAAATGCGATGCTCAGTGTGATGTGTGCGTAGAATTGCTGCTGTTAAGAATGGTGTGAGTGACTTGAGTTTGGAGCTCTATTGTGATTCATTCAGTTGATAGATTGATTCTTTTATTTGTCTGCAGGGGATTGAATCTTTAATAGAAGCTCTGACAGAAAACCAAGTCAAAATTTCTCTGAAACCAGGGGTTGAAGTGACTGTTACACTGGCAGATTACAGAGCCGGTAAGATCACAATAAAAGTTGCATTAAAACAGGCTTGAATGTTGTCACATAATGTACACATAAGTATTTTCAACAACATAGCAAAAGCACAAGCACAATGTTCACAGTTCCAGTTCTCTGCAACGCATGGGTAGACTGGGGTCAAAAATCTGATCCCATTCCAAAATGTAATTGTCTGGGCTACTGAATCAGGATTGAGGAGAGAAATCTGCTCACCAGCCCTATTGATTGAACTTCTGAGTGAATTTACCTAAAACCAATAGCCCTCTGGAAGTTGATGAAAAACCAAGGGGGTTGGGAGGGAAAGAGGGGTGTTTAAGGTAACCAGGTTTAAATGTAGAGCTTAAACAGTACCACCGAGTTTGAAAGGTTTGGGTGTTCGAGAGAGCCTGAATGTTGTTGTACGAAAACCATTGAACCTTCACATACAGGTACAGTGCAGCAGGCATTTGGTAAGGTTCCCGTGGGTTGGCCTTTATTGCAAGGAATTTTGAGACAAGTATAAAGATGCCTTACTGTTAGTTTAAAAGCCGTTGAATATATATATTTTGAATAGTATCTACAGTTCTTGCTTTCTCTACCTCAGGACTAATAAAATGTGATAGAGACAATGCAAAGAGAGTTTATCAAATGGATTCCTGTAAAGAGGCTAATGCCCAAGAGGAGATACTAAGTAGTGTTAGAAGGCATCATTAAATAGTAACTGCTTGTCTGCAGCTCCACTGGGAATCACCAGATACTTCCGTTTAAGACTACTGCAGCTGAAATCCAGAGTCACAACCATGGGTACTTCAGTAAGCAGTTTCATTTTTAAGATGTTTTAAAAATCTATTGATACCCAAAATCAATGAACCTCTGACAGCAGTGCAGTGAGGGCAGTTCCCCTTTAGGGAAATGGAGGCAGGGATATTGTATCAGTCTACAGATACAACTGAAATGTAGAGGCTTTAGACCCCCCCACACTCAACTACCTTGCTGGTGAATGTACAGTCTCTGGAAAATAAAACTGAAGATCACAGAGCAAGGTTGTTATACCATGGGGATGTCAGGGACTGCTGTTGACTTTGCTTCACAGAAATATGGCTATCCCCTGGCATTTTGGGCTGCAGTTCTATGGCTTTACCGTTTCCCACAAAGAGAGGATAGCTTAGTCTTTTAAAGGCAGAGGAGGTGGAGTATGCTTTATGATTAACTCACTGAGGTGCACAAACGTGGCAGTTCTGTCTCAGTCCTGATCACCCGACCTGGAACATCTAGTGGGTAAATGTCATCCATTTTATCTGTCAAGATAGTTTTCCGCTGTCATCCAAAAAGCGGTGTAAATTCCACCTCAGGCCAATGTCAGGTAAGCAGTGAAGGAGCTGAGCAATGTAATCAGAGGGCACAAGACTGCACACCATGATGCCTTCCCGATTATTGTGGGAGATTTCAACCAGGCCAGCTTGAAGAAGTCTCTGAACAACTACCACCAGAGGAACCAACACATGACCACTGTTGTACCACCATCAAGAACCCTTACTGTGCCATCCTATGTCCACACTTTGGAAAGTCCAATCACCTGGCTGTCCCAGCATATGGGCAGAGACTAAAGAGCGCAGCACCTGTGGTGAGGACCAAGAGGTATGGTCAAAGGAGGTGGAGCAGCACTTACAGGACTACTTTGAGTCGGTGGTCTGGACAATATTCAGGGATTCATCTTCGAATCTGAATGAATATGCCTCAGTTGTCACCAGCTTCATCTAGACCTGTGTGGATGAGTGTGTGCCTTCAAGAACATACCGGTTATATTCAAACCAAAAGCTGTGTTTGAACAAGGAGATTTGAAGTCTGCTGATGACTAAATCTGTGGTATTCAAGACCAGTGATTCAGAACTATACAAGAAGTCCCAGGTGCATTCTATGGAAGGCTATTTTAAGAGCAAAAAAAATGCCATTTGAGGTTAGGGATGGAATTGAATGCACGTCAGCTCTGGCAGGGTTTGCTGGCTATTATTTCCTACAAAGCAAAACCTAATGAATGGCTATGATGCTTCACTCCCAGATGGGTTCAATGGCCTTGATGCACACATTGAAAGGGAGAATACAACTACACCAGTGTAGTTTTGCAGCGTATGGTGTCCCTACGATCTCTGTCTTGGAGGCCAGTGTCAGAACATGTTTCAAAAGGGTGAACACTCACAAGGCATCAGGCCCTGATGGTGTACCTGGTAGGACTCCGAAAACCTGTGCCAACTAACTGGTGGGAATGTTCAAGGACATCTTTAATTTCTCACTGCTGCAGTTCTCACATGCTTCAAAAGGGCGGCTATCATACCAGTGCCCAAGCAGAGCCAGGTGAGCTGCCCCAATGACTATCACCCCGTGGCTCTCATATCTACTGCGATGAAGTGCTTTGAAAGGTCGGTCATGGCTAGAGTCAATTCTTACCTAAGCAAGGACCTGGACCCGCTGCAGTTTGTCCACCATCACAATAGGTCTGCAATGGATGAAATCTCACTGGCTCTCCACTTGGCCTTGGATCACCTGGACAATTGTAATACCTATGTTAGGCCGTTATTTATTGACTACAGCTCAGCAGTCAACACAATTATACCCTCAGTTCTAACTAACAAGCTCCAAATCCTGGGCCTCTGTACCTTTCTTTGCAACTAGATCCTTGTCTTCCTCACCCGAGCCACAGTCTGTGCGGATTGGAGATAATATTTCCTGCTCACTGACAGTCAACACTGACATACCTCAAGGATATATGCGTGGCCCCCTGCTCTACTGTCTATACAGCCATGACAGCGTGGCTCAAATCCCAATTATAAATTTGCCAACAACACAACTGATGTTCACAGAGTTTCAGATGATGACGAGGAGGCATACAGGAGCTGGTTGAGTAGTGTCACAGCAACAACGTTGTACCTAACGTCAGTAAGACCAAGGAACTGATTGTGGACTTGAGGAAGGAGAAGTTGAGGAAACACACACCAGAACTCATCAAGGAATCAGAAGTGAAAAGGGTGAGTGGTTTCAAGTTCCTCAGTGTCAGCATTCCTGAAGATCTACCCTAGGACCAAAATATTGATGCAATTACAAAAGAGGCACGGCAGTGGCTACATTTCATTAAGTGTTTGAGGAGAATTAGTAGATCACCAAAGACACTTGCAAATTTTCACAGATGTCCCGTGGATAGCATTCCAACTGGTTGCATCACCATCTGGTATGGAGGGGCCACTGCTCAGCATCAGGAGAAGCTGCAGAAAGTTGTAATCTCAGCCAGTTCCATCATGGGCACTAATCTCCCCAGCACAGACGTCACCTTCAAAAGGTGATGGCTCCAAAAGGTGGCATCCACTAGTAAGGACTCCCGTCACCCAGCATATGCTCTCTTCTCATTTCTGCCTTCCAGAAGGTGGTACAGGAATCTGAAGACACACACTCAAAATTTCATGAACAGCTTCCTCCCCTTAACCATCAGATTTCTGAATAGACAATGAACCTATGAGCACCACCTCAGTATTTTCCCTCTCTTTTAGCGCTACTTAGTTAATTCGACTTTCTTATTTTGAATATAGTTATTGTAATTTGGTTATTACTATGTATTGCAATGTACTGCTGCCCCAAAATGACAAATTCCGCAACCTATGCCAGTGATGTTGAACCTGATTCTGAAGTACCTAAGGGTTCATCCATTATGATTCTAATTTTTTATACTGATTATTGGAAGAAAAGGGTGACTAGAACCAAAAACCACAATCTCAAATTGTGTTATCCATTCAGAATTAAGACAAGAAGGAATTTATTTTAGAGAGGAAAGTGATTTTTTTTAAAAAAGCTGTAGAGGCAGTGTTGCTGAATATACACAAGGCAAGATTCAAGTTTGTTTATCACGTGTACGTCGAAAACTAAAGTGAAACACATCGTTTGCATTAACAACCAATGCAAGCGAGGGTGCATTGGGGACGGCCCACAACTGTCGTCACACATTCTGATGCCAGCAGTCCAGCAAATTCAGTAGATGTTTTTGGATGTTATGGAGTCAAGGGATATGAAGCTAGAAATGGTGCTGGGATTGAAACCTACTGACATAGTCTTGCTCCTACTTCCTGTATTCTTGTGTTTCTTCCTCCAGACATTTTCAACTTAGATTTGTGCAAGCTCAGAGCCTGTTATCATTCCCGTGATTGTGTACATTGAGCAACTGATAAAAGAATATTACTTTGCAGGGGGTAAATGTTGAACAGTAATCCCAACAAAATACTTATTAATCTCATTTGTGAAAAGTAATTTTTAATTCTTATTACTATTTCAAACTTTTGAATGGAAAGATAGAAAATTAATTTTATCGAGTTCTTTTTAAAATTTGTTTTTAACAAACTTGAAAAGAGGATGCTGTCCAAGTTGCATGCCATCTTGGGCAATGTCTCCCATCCACTACGTAATGTACTGGGTGGGCACAGGAGTACATTCAGCCAGAGTCTTAATCCACTGTGATGCAGCACAGAGCGTCACAGGAAGTCATTCCTGCCTGTGGCCATCAAACTTTACAACTCCTCCCTTGGAGGGTCAGACACCCTGAGCCAATAGGCTGGTCCTGGACTTATTTCCATCTGGCAGAATTTACATATTATTATTTAATTATTTATGGTTTTATATTGCTATATTTATACTCTATTCTTGGTTGATACAACTGTAACGAAACCCATTTTCCCTTGGGATCAATGAAGTATGTCTATCTATCTATCTATCCCTGTGCTGAAGGATAGAAAGCCTTACGTTATAATTTGATGTCAGGTTATTAAAGTGCTTTTGACTGCTGGTTTCAATATTATATCACATTTTCTTCTTCAGTTTCCCAGAAGAGCATTGGAGGAAAAGGCCTGTGGGTTATAGTGGTTATGTTCGTGTTGTGCCTGTTAATCGTTGGCGCTTTCATTTTGCACAAGTTGAAAAGGTAAGTGCTTTTCAAGGGAGATGTAATAGTAAACAGTTTTGTAGCTTGTTCAAGAATGTACAATCCAGCCAAGGAAGCTCTGGCTGCTGTTATCATAAAAGTTGTGTAGAATGAGATGGAACGAGAAGAGAGGGAATCCAGCGGAACATGAGCTCCAGTGTTTGTACTCAGGTGGAAGGTATCCAGAGTCTCTTCCACTGTGCTGTGAGAGGTCTCAGCCTCCGCTGCTAGCAGTGCGCTATTGCAGATTGCAGAATATAACAGGAAAAGAGCTGAAGTGTGTTGCACTGAACTGAACTGAAGCAGTGGAGGCATGATAATTAAATAATAAGGAAGCAGGCAGTAACAATCCCAGCTGTGAGCAGAGAGTCTTGCTCAGGTCATTAAATTTATTGTAGTATTGTTTCTTTGCCTTAGGTCCTTTGCTCTTCATATGAACCTTTGCCTAAATCTCCTTACCCACAGTTTCTAATAACTTGGTTCCTCTGCTGAGCAGAAGATGCTTTAACCTTACCTCCTCTTTCCTGCCAACTTTCTTGAAAAAGGCTCCATTGTCTTTCCCAGACATTACACCCTTTTGTTGTGCAGCATTTTCAGATGATTGTCCTGATAAGCTTATTGAGCTGAAACATTAATTCTATTTCTCTGCAAAGATGTTCTTTGACCTGCTGTGCAATTCTAGCATTTTCTGAGTCTTCTTCAGTTACTCAGCATCTGTAGTTTTTCTTTGTTTATTGATTTTCAGAAGTATACAGACAAAATTTTATGAACAAACGTGCCAGTACTCTATACTTCTTTAACAAACCATTTGAGTCATAGAACATCACAACCCAGAAACACTGGCCCCACAATTCCATGCTGATCGGTTGTTCTACCTAGTCCCATTGGCCTGCAGCTGGACCTTCATATCCTTGTACTTCTCCAAACTTCTCTTAAACGTTGCAATCAAATATACATCCACCACTTCCTCTGGCAGCTTGTTCCACATTCACACCACTTCTGAGTGAGGAAGTACCCCCTCTGGTTCTCCTTAAGTTTCACCATTAACCCATGACCTTTAGTTCTAGTCTCACCCAGCATCAGTGGAAAATGCTTGCTTGCATTAACCCTATCCATACTCCTTTAACGTTTTAGAAATCTAGATATTGCACATTAGACCTCAATTTTATCAAACATGTTTTAATAAATTACAGTGTAAGTAGAACTGGGCCACCAGTTTAGGTTGTCCTGAGCAGTGGCTTTGTCTCATGAAGTTTAAATATTCTTTGAGAAAAGCTGGTTAGCCACAGGAAGGAGAATATATAGTGTTAAAGTGTTCTCTGCAGATGTATTGCCTTTAAGTTACCAACAAATTGATATTGACATATGTCTGCAGTGTTCTCTATTTAAGTAATGACATTCTCATTGAGTTACAGCATTAGTTGTACAGACAGATGCAACCACTCTTTGTTTTATGCCATGTCACTTGTGGTTGTAAAGGTCACTCATTCCTCCTTGAATGAATTAACGCAGATGTTTACTCCTTGCCAATTGAACTGCATAATTTTGACAACCACGAAAGCTTTCTCATAATGCCAGCAACTCTGTTTGAAAACCTTACAGCTGACTGATAGTGACCTGTATGTGGAATAGAAAATGGCAGATCAGGAGATCAGAGGCACTTATACAGTGCCTTGAAAAAGTATTCAGCCCCCACAACTATTTCACGTTTTACTGTCTCACTTTCTAAAGTTAAAATATATTAAAGTGGGATTTTTTTAGCTAAAACATTGGGCATCATGTCAAATCAAAAGAAACAATTGAAAACCTGTCAACAATTTACTGAAAATTAAAACAACAAAATTGTGAGAGTGGAAAAGTATTCATCCCCCCTGTAATTACTGCACAGCTGTCCTCGGGTATAATATTGTCGATTACCTTACCAACTCACTCAATTTGTTGATGCAGAAAAATGGAGGATCACCTGAATAGATACCCCCTCTCTCTCTATATGGTCCAACAGTATGGTAGATTTTCAACAGACCAAACCAAAATGAAGACAAAAGAGCATTCAAAGCAATGATAATAGAGCAGCTCAAATCTGGGGAAGGGTATTAGACCGTCTCAAAGGTACAGAACATACCTCAGAACTCAGTAAAGTCCATTATGAAAAAGCAGAAAAATATGAAACTGCAACCACTCTGCCTGTGTCCCTCCACACATAGCTGCCGCAGAAGAATGGCCCTTGTAAGAGAGGCGACTGTGACTCCAACAGCCACTCTGAGTGAGCGGCAGAGGCCAGTGGCTTCAACTGGAGATGAAGTTCATGGATCCACAATCTCTAAGGTCTAGCCCTAAAAGGGTATTTATGGGAGAGGGGAAAGGAAGAAGCCCTGGCTTAAAAAAAAATATATGATTGCCTTTGAAGACTTTGCGAAGTGTCACTTAGATGATACTCTTAAGGACATGGAAGACAGTCTTGAGGTTGGATGAGTTTAAAGTGGAACTTTTTGGCCTCACACTAAGAGGTATGTGTGACCCATCCCTACTGAAATGTACCGTGCTGTGGGGATACTCTTCAGCAGCAGGCACTGGAAATCTGGTCAGGATTGATGGGAAGATGAATGCTGTTAAATACAGAGAGATTGTGGATAAAAACCTGCTAATCTCTGCCAGAAAGCTTAAACTGGGAAAGAAGCAAACAACAGGAATTCTGCAGATGCTGGAAATTCAGGCAACACACATCAAAGTTGCTGGTGAACGCAGCAGGCCAGGCAGCATCTATAGGAAGAGGTGCAGTCGACGTTTCAGGCCGAGACCCTTCGTCAGGACTAACTGAAGGAAGAGTGAGTAAGGGATTTGAAAGTGGGAGGGGGAGGGGGAGATCCAAAATGATAGGAGAGGGCAGAAGGGGAAGGGATGGAGCCAAGAGCTGGACAGGTGATTGGCAAAGGGGATACGAGAGGATCATGGGACAGGAGGTCAGGGGAGAAAGACAAGGGGGGGGTGACCCAGAGGATGGGCAAGGGGTATAGTCAGAGGGACAGAGGGAGAAAAAGCAGAGTGAGAGAAAGAATGTGTGTATAAAAATAAATAACGGATGGGGTACGAGGGGGAGGTGGGGCATTAGCGGAAGTTAGAGAAGTCGATGTTCATGCCATCAGGTTGGAGGCTACCCAGACGGAATATAAGGTGTTGTTCCTCCAACCTGAGTGTGGCTTCATCTTTACAGTAGAGGAGACCGTGGATAGACATGTCAGAATGGGAATGGGATGTGGAATTAAAATGTGTGGCCACTGGGAGATCCTGCTTTCTCTGGCAGACAGAGCGTAGGTGTTCAGCAAAGCGGTCTCCCAGTCTGCGTCGGGTCTCGCCAATATATAGAAGGCCGCATCGGGAGCACCAGACGCAGTATATCACCCCAGTCGACTCACAGGTGAAGTGTCGCCTCACCTGGAAGGACTGTTTGGGGCCCTGAACGGTGGTAAGGGAGGAAGTGTAAGGGCATATGTAGCACTTGTTCCGCTTACAAGGATAAGTGCCAGGAGGGAGATCAGTGGGGAGGGATGGGGGGGGACGAATGGACAAGGGAGTTGCGTAGGGAGCGATCCCTGCGGAAAGCAGAGGGGGGGGGAGGGAAAGATGTGCTTAGTTGTGGGATCCCGTTGGAGGTGGCGGAAGTTACGGAGAATAATATGTTGGATCCGGAGGCTGGTGAATGGGGGAGATTTCCTCACCTTTGTCCCCCTTCGCCCACACCTCAGCGAGTTCCGTGTTCGCCACGATGCAGAACTCTTCTTCCGCCGTCTCCGAGCCTACTTTTTCGGCAAGGACTATTCCACCCCCACTGATGACCCCTTCACCCATCTTCAACCCTCCTCTTCTTCATGGACACCCTGCTCTGGTCTTCTGCCTGCTCTGGATCTCTTTATCGCTAACTGCCGACAGGACATCAACCGTCTAGACTTCACCGCACCTTGTTCCCATTTCAAACTCACTCCTTCTGAACGCTCTGCTCTCCGCTCCCTCCACACTAATCCTAACCTTATTATTAAACCCGCTGATAAGGGGGGTGCTGTTGTAGTCTGGCATACTGACCTCTACCTTGCCGAGGCACAGCGACAACTCGCAGATACCTCCTCTTATTTAGCCCTCGATCGTGACCCCACTGGGGAGCACCAGGCCACTGTCTCCCACACCATCACCGACTTTATCCGCTCAGGGGATCTCCCATCCACTGCTACCAACCTTATAGTTCCCACCCCGCCACTTCCCGTTTCTACCTCCTACCCAAGATCCACAAACCTACCTGTCCAGGTAGGCCCATTGTCTCAGCTTGCTCCTGCCCCACCGAACTCGTTTCTGCATACCACGACACGGTTTTATCCCCCCTTGTTCAATCCCTTCCTACCTATGTTCGTGACACTTCTCACGCTCTGAAACTTTTCGATGATTTTAAGTTCCCTGGCCCCCACCGCTTTATTTTCACCATGGATGTCCACTCCCTATATACTTTCATCCCCCATCAGGAAGGTCTCAAAGCTCTCCGCTTCTTTTTGGATTCCAGACCTAATCAGTTCCCCTCTACCACCACTCTGCTCCTTCTAGCGGAATTAGTCCTTACTCTTAATAATTTCTCCTTTGGCTCCTCCCTTCAAACTAAAGGTGTAGCTATGGGCACCCTTATGGGTCCTAGCTATGCCTGCCTTTTTGTTGGCTTTGTGGAACAATCTATGTTCCGTGCCTATTCTGGTATCTGTCCCCCACTTTTCCTTCGCTACATCAACGACTGCATTGGCGCTGCTTCCTGCACGCATGCTGAGCTCGTTGACTTTATTAACTTTGCCTCCAACTTTCACCCTGCCCTCAAGTTTACCTGGTCCATTTCCGACACCTCCCTCCCCTTTCTAGATCTTTCTGTCTCTGTCTCTGGAGACAGCTTATCCACTGATGTCTACTATAAGCCTACTGACTCTCACAGCTATCTGGAGTATTCCTCTTCTCACCCTGTCTCTTGCAAAAATGCCATCCCTTTCTCGCAATTCCTCCGTCTCCACCGCATCTGCTCTCAGGATGAGGCTTTTCATTCCAGGACGAGGGAGATGTCCTCCTTTTTTTAAAGAAAGGGGCTTCCCTTCCTCCACTATCAACTCTGCTCTCAAATGCATCTTCCGCATTTAACGTACATCTGCTCTTACTCCATCCTCCCGCCACCCCACTAGGAATAGGGTTCCCCTGGTCCTCACCT
The DNA here is from genome assembly GCF_963921235.1 of Mobula hypostoma. Lineage (NCBI taxonomy): Eukaryota > Metazoa > Chordata > Chondrichthyes > Myliobatiformes > Myliobatidae > Mobula > Mobula hypostoma. The sequence goes on along the minus strand of NC_086100.1, from coordinate 102,163,355 downwards.
ACCACCCCACCAGCCTTCGGGTCCAACATATTATTTTCCGTAACTTTCGCCACCTCCAACGGGATCCCACCACTAAGCACATCTTTCCCTCCCCGCCTTTCTCTGCTTTCCGCAGGGATTGCTCCCTACGCGACTCCCTTGTCCATTCGTCTCCCCCATCCCTCCCCACTGATCTCTGTCCTGGCACTTATCCTTGTAAGCGGAACAAGTGCTACACATGCCCTTACACTTCCTCCCTTACCACCATTCAGGGCCCCAAACAGTCCTTCCAGGTGAGGCGACACTTCACCTGTGAGTCAGCTGGGGTGATATACTGCGTCCGGTGCTCCCAATGTGACCTTCTATATATTGGCGAGACCCGACGCAGACTGGGAGACCGCTTTGCTGAACACCTACGCTCTGTCCACCAGAGAAAGCAGGATCTCCCAGTGGCCACACATTTTAATTCCACATCCCATTCCCATTCTGACATGTCTATCCACGGCCTCCTCTACTGTAAAGATGAAGCCACACTCAGGTTGGAGGAACAACACCTTATATTCCGTCTGGGTAGCCTCCAACCTGATGGCATGAACATTGACTTCTCTAACTTCCGCTAAGGCCCCACCTCTCCCTCGTACCCCATCTGTTACTCATTTTTATACACACATTCTTTCTCTCACTCTCCTTTTTCTCCCTCTGTCCCTCTGACTATACCCCTTGCCCATCCTCTGAGATCCCCCCCCCCTTGTCTTTCTTCCCGGACCTCCTGTCCCATGATCCTCTCGTATCCCCTTTTGCCTATCACCTGTCCAGCTCTTGGCTCCATCCCTCCCCCTCCTGTCTTCTCCTATCATTTTGGATCTCCCCCTCCCCATCCCACTTTCAAATCTCTTTCTAACTCTTCCTTCAGTTAGTCCTGACGAAGGGTCTCCGCCTGAAACGTCGACTGTACCTCTTCCTAGAGATACTGCCTGGCCTGCTGTGTTCACCAGCAACTTTGATGTGTGTTAACTGGGAAAGAAGTTTGTCTTTTAGCAAACCCAAAGCACACTAACAGAGCAACCATGGAGTGGTTTCAAATGAAGAAAACCAATGTCCTTGAGTAGCCCAGCTAGAGTCCTGACTTTAACCCAATCGAACATCTCTGGCAAGACTTCAAGATTGCTGTCCGATGCCACTCCCCAACTAACCTGGCACAGAGTGAGCAATTTTGCAAGGAGGAATGGGCAAATCTTGCTCCATCATGCTGTGCAAAACCAACAGAGACTTAGCCAAAAAGATTACTGGCTGTAATAGCTGTGAGAGGTGACTCAACTAAGTACTAAACAAAGAGGGACAAATACTTTTGTCAACATTCCAGTTTTTGAATTATTTGTTTTTCATGCTTTATAATTTTCCCTGTTTTTTTGACTCTACTGTGAAAAAAGGAGCATGTGATTCACAAATAAAAATTCTCAGTTAAATTGATCAAAATCTCGGGTCGTTCAACCCTATGTGAACAAAAGGTGGGGTGGGGGGCTGAATACTTTTCCAAAGCTCTGTATATATTTGTATAATTTGATAGTGCATTTTTAAATTACTTGGCAACTAATAAAATATTTTGAAGGAGAAAATAGAAAATAGTTACAGGTGTTTCTTTGCTGTAATTTTCAAATTAGGTCATTTGTTAGATCCAAATTGTGACAGTATTTTGGTAATATCATGGTCTCATCTTATAGTCCTGACCGACATTCCTCATTATTGCAACAGTTCAGACAGATCAGGTGGTCCTTCATCTCATTTGCTATTACAGTAATTAACTTTTGATAAGTGCAACTTCCATGTGATATTTCCTGTGTAACTACAAAAATTGCACCTTGAAACAAATATTGATGCTGAGGAGCTCTGAGATTTCATTGGGACATGTTGGAGAAGCACATAAATGCATGTTTATTCTGCGATTATGCAAATGATGCTGATTCACATTCAAATATCCACTCTACTCCATGGTTAAATGAGCTGTACTGTAAATCTGAGGTTCAGCTAAAATTCTCCCAAAGTAGGCCAAATCAGTCCAAAGAATCATAAAATATCAAGTGCAATTTACAAGAAGTGCAAATCTTCCCTATTTATTTTAAATGATTTTGCACTGGAACCTGTTTAAATCACCTTGGATCACCCCACTTTCCCTACACTGACTCACTTAATCATCAGTGAAGAGTTTCTTTTAATTATCCCTATTTACAATTCCTCAGGACTAATTTTACATGCAAGGGTACAAATATTAAAAATTGTTTGACTAATCCCTGAAAGCTAGTAAAAGATTATATATTATTTTGTAAATTAAGTTATTTAAAAGCAAGATATTACAGGTGCTGGAAATCTGGAATTAAATGAACAGTTAGCTAAACTCTTCAACAAAACTCAAGAGTTTCGGGTATTAGTTATTTCAATTAGATTACTCACAGAATAGACATTCTGATTAAAATACTGATCTTTTGCGATGAATTTGTGTTCAATTACATTAATAAAACTACTACTTAACAACATAGAGTCATAGAACATTACAGCACAGAAACAGGCCCTTCGGCCCATCTGCTTTGTGCGGAACTATTATTCTGACTAGTCCCAGCAACCTTCACTGGACCATAGCCCTCCACAACTCTTCCTTATGTTAACATATTTTAAACATTTATGCAAATGAAGCAGTCTGCAGTAATTACACCATTAAAATAATTTATATTGAATGTACAATTGATTTAGCAAAAATGCAAGCAGAATAAATAACTCCTTTAGCACAATCTGTCCTCTTCTCTGCCTCAAAGTGGAAATCCTGAAAACTGCAGCTATGAGATGTCAATTTCCGCCAGTCTTTTGTGCTTAGAATGTGCCAAAGAGAGGACAAGACTACACAGATGGCATCCAGACAGTTCTAAAGCAAGGCAACTCGTTTTTTTCTCCTATTTTCACTTCTTTCTCGGGGAGTGAAATTTACCTGCTTCCAACTCACCTCTTCTCAATTTGTTTATTTTAGGGGGTCAGCTGAGTGGATTTCAGTTGTAATCCATTGCTAAGTTTATCATATATAATTTCTGATTTTCTCTTTCCCTTTCCTGGTGAGCCAACACCTTAATTTGGTTGAGTACGTCCATGAATCTAGAGTGTTTGATTCATATTCTGGCGATGCCAAACATTAGTTTATTTATCAAAATATTAAATCTACATGATCATTTGTTCTTCAATTGTTTTCACTGTATTTTATGCTCTACCTCTTTTTGATTTGTTAATCTGAGCAATTTTCTGAAATTAATCCCATTTCTGTGTTTCAGTCTGTTGTCATCTGGTTGTATGTAGAGCTTACTTCCTGCTTCTCGCAGCTGAGAATGGTCCCCTACTGATGTACAATTTCACTTCCCTTCGACACACACTATTATTACAGTAGTTTTGGTGCCAGGAAATTGTTTATGGAATTCTTGCCAAATTTATCAACTGGAAAAGATTGTGTTCAATCTGTTTAGCAGTTCAGCTGTGAACAGAGACAAGGTTTTATTTGATCCACATACATGTGAGCAGTAAAGAAAATTCAAAAATAAAAAATCACAGGTGCTGGAAATCTGAAATAAAAACTGAATTTTTTTGAGATACTTGGCAGGTCGGGCAACATTGATGGTGCCCAGTACCTCTTGGGTAAAGCCCTCACCACCATTGAGCACATCCACACGGAACATTGTAACAGGAAAGTAGTCTATACTGCTCAGTCCGTCACAGGTAAAGCCCTCCCCACCATTGAGCACGTCTGCACCGAGCACTGTCGCAGGCAAGTAGTGAATACTCTCAGTCCATCACAGGTAAAGCCCTCCCCACCATTGAAAACACCTGCAAAAAACATTGTCCCAGAAAAGCAGCATCCAAAATCAAGGACCACCCCCCCCCCCACCACCACCCAGGACATCCTGTCTTCTCACTGCTGCTATCAGAAAGAAGGTACAGGAGCCGCTCACCACCAGAGTCAGGAATGGTTACTAACCCTCAGCCATCAGGTTCTTGAACCAAAGGGATAACTTCATTCAACTTCACTTGCCACAAATGTTCCCACAACCTATGGACTCACTTTTAAGGACTTCATCTCATGTTTTTGATATTTGTTATTTATTTATTTATTATTATTCCCTTTCTTTTTCTATTTGCACAGTTTGTTATCTTTTGCACACTGATTGCTCAAGTGGTCTTTCATTGATTCAATTTTGATTATTATTCTATTATAGATTTATTAAGTATGTCCACAAGAAAATGAATCTCAGAGTTGTATATGACAACATCTATGTACTTTGATAACAAATTTACTTTAAACTTTGGGAGAAATAAAGGTAACTTTTTAGATGTCTATAAAGGTTCTCAGTCATCCACATCATTATTTATCTAGCAGTAGTAAATCAGGGCAACGGGACTTGCTGTGTTGTCTAGAAGATGTTTCACCACACATCCGAGAGGCTTCTTCAGTTCTGATCCACAGTGGGTAGTTTTCCGGTTTATAAACTCTGTGAGTTGTTTAAAATTAGAGCAATCACATGAGGGTCGTAGAGGTAATGAGAGGGTCATTAGTCTTATCTTTGCATGAATGGAGGTGTGAAATGTTGTGGAGACACCAGGGTAGAGATGTTTGGACTACATTGTAAGTACCCCACCCCCTCTGTTCAGGGATAGGGTTTCCAGTTTAACAAAGATGGTTTCTTTAACCCCTCTTTCAAACCACCTGTCCTCCCTGTCCAAAATGTGCACATTGTTATCATCAAAGGACTGTCCCTTGCCCTTTAGGTGTAGATGTACAGCAGAGTCTCGATCTGAGGTGTTTGCCCTCCTATGTTGGGCCATCCGTTTGTGAAGTGGTTGTTTTGTCTCGCCGATATACAAATCTGTGCAGTTCTCATTGCATTAGAAAGCTTATACAATATTGCTCTGTTTGGGTGTAGGATCCTTGGGGTGGAAGAGTTTCTGTCTGTTGGTAGGTTTGAAAACACCTAAGGGACAACGGACAGTCCTTTGATGATACAATGTGCACATTTTTGACAGGGAGGACAGGTGGTTTGAGAGAAGCCATCTTCATCAAGCTGGAAAAGGGAGGGGATCTTATAGAAACATACAAAATTTTGAAAGGGATAGATAAGATAGAAGTAGGAAAGTTGTTTCCATTGGTAGGTCAGACTAGAACTAGGGGACATTGCCTCAAGATTCAGGATAGAAGATTTAGAATGGAGATGAGGAGGAACTGTTTTTCCCAGAGAGTGGTGAATCTGTGGAATTCTCTGCCCAGGGAAGCAGCTGAGGCTTCTTCACTAAATATATTTAAGATACAGTTAGATAGGTTTTACATAGTAGGGGAATTAAGGGTTATGGGGAAAAGGCAGGTAGATGGAGCTGAGTTTACAGACACATCAGCCATGATCTTATTAAATGGTAGGGCAGGCTCGATGGGCCGGATGGCTGACTTCTGCTCCTATTTCTTACGTTCTTATGTAAAACCCATCCCTGAACAGAGGGTGTGGGGTAAGACACCACTTATCAGCTACTTACAATGCAGTCCTAACATCGCCACCCTGGCATCTCCACAACAGTTCACACCTCCATTCATGCAAAAATAAGACTAATGACCCTCTCATTACATCTACGACTCTTAACAACCCTCATGTGATTGCTCTACCTTTAAACAACTCACAGAGTTTATAAACCGGAAAACTACCCGCCATGGATCAGAACTGAAGAAGCCTCTCGGATGTGTGAAAAGTCTTCTAGACAACACAGGTCCAGTTGTCTTGATTTACTACTAAGACCATAAGATATAGGAGCAGAATTAGGCCATTTGGCTATAGAGTCTGCTCCGCCTTTCAAGCATAATTGATCCTTTTTTTCCCCTCCTCATCCCCACTCCCTGGCCTTCTTCCCATAACCTTTGATGCTGTGTCCAATCAAGCTCTGCCTTAAATACATCCAATGACCTGGCCTCCACAGCTGCCTGTGGTTAAAAAAAAATCCAAAAATTTGCCACCCTCTGTCAAAAGAAATTCTCCACATCTCTGTCTTAAATGGCTGCCTCTCTATCCAGGGGCTGCGCCCTGTTGTCCTAAACTCCCTCACCATGGGAAATGTCCTTTCCGCATCTACTCTGTCTAGCCCTTTCAACATTCAAAAGGTTTCACTGAGATCCCCCTCATCCTTCTAAATTCCAGCAAGTGCAGACCCAGAGCTATTAAATATTGCTCATATGATAACACTTTCACTGCCGGAATCATCCTTGTGAACTTCCTCTGAACTCTCTCCAATGCCAGCACATCTTTTCTAAGATGAGGAACCCAGAACTGTTCATAATACTCAAGGTGAGGCCTCACCAGTGCTTTATAAAGCCTCAGCAGCACATCCTTGCTCTTGTATTCTAGACCTCTTGAAGTGAATGCTAACATTGCATTTACCTTCCTCACCACTGACTCAACCTGCAAGTTAACCTTTAGGGTGTTCTGCACAAGGACTCCCAAGTCCCTTTGCATCTCAGATTTTTGGATTCTCTCTCCGTTTAGAAAATAGTCTGCACATTTATTTTTGCTACCGAAGTGCATGACCATGCATTTTTCAACATTGTATTTTATTTACCACTCCCTTGACCATTCTTCTAATCTATCCAAATCCTTCTGCATCCTACCTGTTTCCTCAACACTACCTACCCTTCCACTAAATCTCATACCATCTGCAAACTTGGCAACAAAGCCATCTATTCCATCATCTAGATCATTGATATACAGCATAAAAAAAGTGGTCCCAACACTATCCCATGCAAAACACCATTAGTCACTGGCAGCCAACCAGAAAGGGATCCTTTTATTTCCACTCACTGCCTCCTACCAATTTGCCAATGTCCAAACAGAAAATCTGCAGATGCTAGAAATCTGAGCAGCACACACAGAATGCTGGAGAAACTCAGCAGGCCAGGCAGCATCTGTGGAAAAAAGTAGTCAACATTTCGGGCGGAAACCCTTCGGCAGGACTCTTGAGAAAAAGCTGAGGAATAGATTTAAAAGGTGAGGGTAGGGGAGAGAGAAACACGAGGTGATAGATGAAACCGGGAGGGGGAGGGATGAAGTACAGAGCTGGCAAGTTGATTGGTGATAGAGGTAGAAACCGTGGAAGAAAGAAAAGGGGGCAGGAGCACCAGAGGGAGGCGATGGGAAGGCAAGGAGATAAGGTGAGAGAGGGAAAAGGCGATGGGAAATGGTGAGGGAAAAGCATGGGGGAATTACTGGAAGTTTGAGAAGTCAGTGTTCATGCCATCAGGTTGGAGATTGCCCCAACGGACTACAAGGTGTTGTTCCTGCAGTCTAAGTGTGGTCTCTTCACGACAGTGGACGAACTCAGTGTAGTGGTCTCCCAATCTACGTCGGGTCTCACCTGTATACAGGAGGCCACACCGGGAGCACTGGACACAGTATATGACCCCAGCAGACTCACAGGTGAAATGTCACCTCACCTGGAAGGACTGTTTGGGGCCCTGAATTGGTAATGAGGGAGGAGGTGTAGGGGCAGGTGTAGCACTTGTTCCACTTACAAGAATAAGTGCCAGGAGGGAGATCAGTGGGGAGGGACAAATGGACAAGAGAGTCAGGTAGGGAGCGGTCCCTCTGGAAAGCGGAAAGTAGGGGGGAGGGAAAGATGGTGGAATCCCGCTGGAGGTGGCGGACATTTTGGAGAATGATGTGCTGGACGCAGAGCCTGGTGGGGTGGTAGGTGAGGACAAGAGGAACCTATCCCTGGTAGGGTGGCGGTAGGATGGGGTAAGAACACACATGCGTGATGTGCACGAAATCTCTTTCTTCCATTTCACGCACGTCTGCTCTTGTGATGGCCACAATATTATACCTGACAATCTGTAATAGTGCAATAAGATCATCCACTTATTTCTTATGCTTCGTGCACTAAGATATAGGACCTTGAATCCTGTATTTGCTCTTCTTTTTGATTCTGCATCCCTAATGCACTGATACTCACCCTGCTGGCTGCAATTTTGTCCCATCATCTGTCTGCCAGTTCTGACAGTCTGACTTCTTACTACCTTTACTTTTTTAACCATCCGTCCTATCCTGAGCCCCTTCACTCCGGTTTCCACCCCCCCGTCAAACTAGTTCAAACCCTCCCCAACAGCTCTAACAAACCTGCCTTCAAGAATATTGGTCCCCCTCAGGTTTAGGTGTAACCTGTCATTTTTGATCAGGTCATACCTCCCCCAGGGGATATCCCAATGATCCAAGAACCGGAAGCCCTGTCCCTGCACCAGTTTCTCAGCAATGCCAAACCATCTGCCAAACCATCCTGTTTCTACCCTCACTAGTGCATGGCACAGGTAGCAATTCGGAAATTACTACCCTGGAGGTCCTGCTTCTCAGCTTTCTACCTAGCTCTCTAAATTCTCTTTTCAGGACCTCTTTGCTTTTCCTTCCTATATCATCGGTACCAATATGTACCAAGACATCTGGCTGGTCTCCCTCCCATTTCAAAATGCCGTGGCGTCCATGACCCTGGCAGCCAATGGGCAACACACCATTTGGGTGTCCTGTTCACGTCCACAGAATCTCCTGTCTCTTCCCTTGACTATCAAATCCTCTATCACTACTGTTCCCCTCTTCTCCCCCTTTCCCCTCTGCACCACGAACCCATGCTCAGTGCCACTAACCCGGTCTCCATGGCATTCCACTGGGAGGTCATCCCAGACAACAGCATCCAAAACGGTATACTTATTGTTGAAGGGAATGGTCACAGCGGTGCTCTGCACTAACTGCCTATTCACATTTCCATTTCTCCTGACAGTCACCCAGCTTCCTGCAACTTTGGGGTGACTATTTCCCTGTAACTCTGATCAATTATCTGCTCACTCTCCCGTGCAAGCCGAAGGTTATCCAGTTGCTGCTCCAGATCCCTAACACGATCTTCAAGGAGCTGTAGCCAGATGCACTTCATGCAGATGTAGTTCCCTGGGAGACTTTGGGTCTCCCAGGACTCCAACATCTGGCATCAGGAACACACAACAGCCATTTACTACACCTAGCACAGCAAGAGAGAGAGAGAAAAAGGGAGCCTTAACAGATGCTTACCCAGATCCAATGTGTCTTCTGAGCCGAAGCCTCCTTAGAGCCAAAACTGGACATTCCTACTTTCACCACTGGCCTACTCCGAACAATGGCCACCCCGCTTGTCCCTTCTGTACTTTTAAGCAAGTATCCACTTGATAACTTTCTAAATCTCTTTAGCCTTTCATCGCAACTGGAAAAGTGAAAACACAAACATGCTTGAAGTTGTAGGGTGAGGAATGTTATATTTTGTAACTATAAAACATAAAGCTAATTGAAAAGAGATCCAGGAGATCAGGTCTTAGTTTTTCCTTTCAGCAAGGCACATACGTATCACATGGTGGTGTAATAACGTATGCCATTTACGTAATTTTACATATAACCCTAATGTGTTACATAAACCACAAAAATGCTTAGTCAGACAATATATTTACAATGTTACTCAAATATTACTTAAATATTAAAATACACAAGAGAGAAGGAAAACATGCAGTTTATAATCATCCTTTCGACAGAAAAATCATTGATCTTTCTGGGGAAATGCCAATAGATTATGATGAATTTGGGTTAGTAAACAGAAGAAGTCCCACTGAGGCCATAAAAAACATTAGGTAAAATGTATCCTTTGTTGTTGCTCTACCTTGTCGTCTTATTTCTGTTTATCAACCGTACTCTAGCAAGGATGAAATGCTGAGGCTGTATAAGGCACTAGTGAGGCATCACTTGAAATATTGTGAACAATTTTGGGCTCCTTATCTGAGGATGTGCAGACATTGGAGAGGGTTCACGAAAATGATACTGGGAATGAAAGGGCTACCATATGAGGACCAATTGAAGGCTCTGGGCCTGTACTCCCTGGAACCTATCAAATGTTGAAAGTCCTCAGTAGAGTGGACGTAGAGAGGGTGTTTCCTATGATGTGGAGGAGTCTAGGACCAGAGGGCACAGCCTCGGAGTAGAGGGATCTCCATCTAGAATGGAGATGAAGAGGAATTTCTCAGCCAGAGAGCAGTGAATCTGTGGAATTCATTGCCACGGGTGGCTGTGGAGGCCAAGTCATTGGATATACTTGAGACAGAGTCTGATGGATTCTTGATTAGTCAGGGAATGAAGGGTTCAGGGAGGAGGCAGGATATTGGGGCTGAGAGGGAAATGGATCAGCCATGATGAAATGACAGAACAGACTCGATGGTCCAAATGGCTTAATTCTGCTCCTATATCTAATAATAGCTTAGGTCAGCGGTGATGAACAAGCATACCGCAGACATGGGTGGCACCAACAAACTTTCTGTTACCTGGGTAATCTCGGAAATACACTATCACAAATGTCCCTCTGTTCTCATCACCTCTCTCTCGCTCTAACCTAAAAAACACTTCTTGCTTTTTCCAATTCTATAGAAAGGTCAAAAACCTGAGGAGTTAACTTCATTTCTTTTTACCCAGACTCCGCCCTATCGTTTGAAGGTTTATCCCAGTGTTTAAAACTTTCCCAACTGAACTGCTTTGAACTCACTCTCTCTCACAAATATCTGCTTCCCGCTTCCCTAAAGAAAATGAGAATGACAAAATGATACAGCACAGAAACAGGCCTTTGTCCCATCAAGCCCACACGACCATTTACACTATTCATATTTACCAGCACTCAGTCCTTCACATACTATTCTTTGACAACTCAAATGCTCATCTAATTCTTTCGTAAATAAGGGAACACCTGCCTCCACCACATCTCAAGCAGTACAATCCACGGAGATCTTTACAACCAAAATAACAAGAACCAAAATGTTGAACACCATCAGTCCGAAGCTTCCCTACAAGTCCAACTCCAACATGACTCTGAGGTCCATCATTCCAGGAGAGAATTTGTTGTTATCATTGCTGTAGCAACAGTAGTTTTTCAAAAAAGGATACCCTTTCTCTTTCTCAAGGATAATACTGTAGATCTGAGTAATAAATACTGTATGTCCCTATATGCTATAACCATTTCATCGTCATCATCAGGTGCCATGCCCAGTTTGAGCTTTGACTGCCATGCCCACACACTCCTGTTACAGGTCAAGTGGATCAATTCATTGGTATTCATTTCCAGTTCTCTGGCAGCTGTCTCCATCATCATTTATCTTTGCCTTCCTTTTGCTTTCTTCCCTTCAATCTTTCCCATAATTACCGTGCATTCCAACTCCTCTTTCCTAATCACATGTTCAATGAAGTCACGTTGCCTTTTCATGATCTCATACATTATTTCTCTTTTTGTGTTACCTCTGTTCATGACATCCTCATTAGATATTTGTTTTGGCCATGATATTCTTTGCATCCTCCTCAAAAACCACATCTCTGCTGCTTCAATTCATTTCTTCATGTTACTAGATATTGTCCAACTTTCTGAGCCATATAACATAACTGGATGAACGTAACATTTCAGTACTCTGAGGCGGGTTGTCATGCCTAATTTAGTATTGGTCAGTATATTCTTCATTCTCGTAAAGGTGTCTTTTGCCATCCCTATTCTTCTTCTGGTGACCATGTCGCACCTGCCATCTGATGTCACCCAGCTTCCTAAGTAGCAAAAGTTCTGTACTTGTTATAACCATTTACTAAAACAAATAAAAATCATTTCTCAAGGATACGGCATGGCACATTGTGGTTAGCACAGTACTTGCAACCTGGGTTCAATTCCTGCTGCTGCTTGTAAGGAGTTTGTACATTCTCCCTGTGACCGCATGGGTTTCCTCCAGGTGCTCCGGTTTCCTCCCACAGTCCAAAGACATACCAGTTGGTAGTTTAAATGGTGGTTGTAAATTGTCCTGTGATTACGTTAGGATTAAATGGAGGATTGCTGGGCGGCATAGTTCGAAGGGCCTGAAGGTCGTATTCCGCACTAAATGTCAATAGGTGAAAAGATACAATAATATTCACATTTTGAAGGCACATATTTTACTAATGTAATATGTATAATAAGAAGTCATCACTTTGATTCCATGTTTTAGTAGTTTTTAACCACTAGGTTGAAATGACTTTGCCTTTATTTTCCCAGCTCCATTTTGTACACATTCAGTAAAATTATGCATGTATTAAAATAGATCTAGACCTGTATCTTATCAAAAAATAAATGTTTTAAAGAATGTCACTATATTTACTGTTATTAGCATTTAGCACTTAAAAAACAATACTTTGCATGTTTTTTTTTTGCCATCATTTAATAGAGTAAGAAAATCAGAGAGAGTGTACTATAGGTTACAATATGGGTTCCTAATAGGTAAGGCTGGCCACTGATCATGGAGTCAAAATATTAACTCTAAACAAATGGCAGGCAGATTTAAAACTTTGTGTTGTAGGAAGATACCTGGGCAGAATGTTCATGCTCTAATGCATAATGAAAAGGAGTAAATGTATTATTAAAACAGTAAACGCATTGTTACCTTGTGTTGCAGGAAGATACCTGGGCGGAATGTTTATGCTCAAATGCATAATGAAAAGGAGCAGGAAATGACTAGTCCCGTCAATCACAGTGAAGACACACAGAACATCATCCAAGGGGAAGAGTATATTGATGATGATTTGGATTCCCAGACACTAGGTATCGGAAGAGGTAGCCTGTTCCTTTTTCAATTTTTCCCCTGTAAAAGTGACAATGTATTACATTCTCTATATAAAACTGATAGCACTGTCCAGGCCTGTGTAAATACAGAAAATGCTTTCAGTCACGCACTGCTCCTTCACAAGGTGTCCTTGACATTGAAAGCAGAATGAACTCAATATTATAACATGTTCTACATCTACTAATCATTTTCCACCATAAAACCATCATAACTAGTTTTGATGAGGTTTAACAAATTGTTAATATTGTATCACGTCATTACTTTGTCGAACAATGTTCACTCCCTGATAACTATTGGCATTTTTTAGTATTCTATAAATGTCATTTGCTCCAATTCATAACTTTAAAAGTTCTATGGACTTTCATAATGATCAAAGTTAGCTTTATTTTTTGAAGATCCCAGTGAATCTTTCATTTTCTTTGGGGATTCCATAGACGTGTCCAATTTGTATTTCATCCCTAAGATTATAACCAGTGTTTTATGCTTTCTGTTTAATAGCTTAATTATTTAATTGTTGTCATCACCACTGTCCCCCTTTACATGGGATCAGTTGAATGTCTTGCACAAATAGAATCCACTGCTGGGCTGACCTTGGTGGACAGCCTTCCCTTTACATGGACAGTTTGTAAAATCTCATGTAAATCTCATAGATAGTTGGAATCAAATTAAGCTATAGGAGTATACTCAACTATAAACTATAGACTGACACAGAGCAGGAGGAAGTCATCTGGCTCCCAAACAATACTATATTTCAAAATCAGAGCAACACACACAAAATACTGGAGGAACTCAGCAGACCAGGCAGCTTCTATGGAAAAGAGTCCAGTCATTGTTTTAGGCCGAGACCCTGAGTTCTGCTGAGGGTGAACCGTCTGTTGATGCTGCCTGGCTTGTGTGTGTTGCTTGGATTTCCAGCATCTGCAGATTTTTTCTTGTTTGTGTTTTCAAAATCAGCTTCAGATTTAATATCACTGGCATATGTGGTGAAATTTGTTGATTTTGCAGAAGCAGTACAATGCAATACATGATAAATGAAAAATCATGAATTGCAGCAAAAATATATATTTATGGAAATAAAAAAGTAGTGAGGTAGTGTTCACGGGTTCAATGTCCATTCAGAAATTGGGTGGCAGAGGTGAAGAAGCTGTTGCTGAATTTTTGAGTGTGTGCCTTCAGACTCCTGTACCTCCTTCCTAATAGTAGCAATGAGAACAGGGCATGACCTGGGTGATGGGGATCCTTAGTGATGGATGCTGCCTTTCTGAGGCACTGTTCTCTGAAGAAGTCCTGGATACTATGGAGTCTAGTACCCATGATGGAGCTGATTAAGTTTACAACTCTCTACAGCCTGCTTTGATCCTGTGCAGTAGAAACCCCCCCCACCCCCCAAAACCAGACAGTGATGCAGCCAGTTGATTTTGTTCCAATCTCCTGTTCTTTATCAATTGTTTTTATTTTTCTCTTTATGTAGTTATTCAATTCTTTTTAAGAAGTTGGTGCGGTATCTACTACCACTGCCCATTGAGACAGAGCATTTCAACCACAGGAGACTTGTGTGTAGGGGGATAAACCTTCATGTCATTTACCAATTATCCCAGTTTCTCTCTGGTCACTAAACCAGTAACTACTAGAAATTGCTTTTGTTTACTGATTTCCATTAAAGCAATGATGATTATATAGCCATCCCTATCAAATTTTGTCTTTATTTACCCATATGTGAAGAATAGCGTGTCCATCCTCTCCACATCCTCAAAATCCTTCACCCTTGGTATCATGCAAATAAATCTCTTCAACACACTCTCTCTAAGGTCTTGCCATCTTTCCTGAAGGAACATGTTCAGAATGAAATGCAGGTCTCCAGTGTTGTTGTTTATATTTTCCTAAAGTCTATGGGTCTCCAGGCTCCACATAAAAAAACACCCAGAAAGAGATTTCTTTTGGATGAAACAGCAGTAAGTTTTATACAAACTGAAACTGCAGATTGAGGTCAGTCTGCACTGTAAGAAGCCACACATTTACGCAGGAAACACTGCAACTTTGATCCCAAGTAGGCACTAGAAAAAGTTTGTTCTGTTAGGGTAACACTACTGCTATAGACCACTTCAAAAATGGTGCAGTGACTGAGATGGGAAACATTAGGTACTTTGGGATGGTAAACATTGTGTAGTCAGTGGAAATTTGGTCACAGCCAGTTAGAGAAACAGTGTAGGGTAGCGCGGTTGATTTATATGAACCAGGATTTTTTTTTTATATTTGATCTTGCAGCTGTGAAGTGTAAGCTCAGTATGTATAACAGATGGCATTCACTAATGTTTTTTGGAGCAGGGAGTCTGCCAACCGTATTCGTTCTGCCCTGTATGTGATTTTTGGATCACAATGTGGTTCCCTGATAAATAGTCTTTGAAGTGGCCTTGTAAGCTTCTTCAACCATGCTGAATTGATCATACTAAATTGCACAGGATAACTTCTTTCAATTCAAGAACAACTGGAAGCTTCCAATGACATTTGTGTTGTTTTATCAATTTCTTTACTTAAATCAAAATTTTAGTGCTTGCTAAATATGAAGCATGGTTTCGCTTGCTAGCATTCTTTTTTGGAATCTCATCTGACACTACTGAGTGACTGCTGCATTATCACCAGTGCTGTGTTTCAGATGGAACAGTAAATTAACACACTTCGCTAAGGAGTCAATAGTGTGAAGCGTGGAGTAAGGACAGATGGGTGCTGCCTCTCACCTGTTTAGCAAACGTGTTCGTAGGGGAGCTTGTGTTAAAATATTCACAAATTATCTGATTTTGCTTCCAAATTCCGTAATTCCAAGCAACATCTGACAAGTGGGAGCCCATGGTATTACAAGAAAGTTACTGGCATGGTTAGAGCATTGGCTGATTGGTAAGAGGCGGCGAGTGGGAATAAAAGGATCCTTTTCTGGTTGGCTGCCAGTGATGAGCGGTGTTCTGCAGGGGTCGATGTTGGCACCGCTTCTTTTTATGCTGTATATCGATGATTTAGATGATGGGATAGATAGCTTTGTTGCTAAATTTGCAGATGATACGAAGGTTGGTGGAGGGGCAGGTAGTGTTGAGGAAACAGGTAGGCTGTGGAAGGACTTAGACAGATTAGGAGAATGGGCAAGAAAGTAGCAAATGAAAGACAATGTTGGAAAATGCATGCTCATACACTTTGGTAGAAGAAATAAATATGCAGACTATTTACCAAACAGGGAGAAAATCCAAAAATCTGAGATGCAAAGGGACTTGGGAGTCCTTGTGCAGACACCCTATAGGTTAACTTGCAGGTAGAGTCAATGGTGAGGAAGGCAAATGCAATTTTAGCATTCATTTCAAAAGGTCTAGAATACAAGAGCAGAGATCTGATGCTGAGGCTTTATAAGGCACCGGTGAGGCCTCACGTTGAGTATTGTGAACAGTTTTGGACTCCTGATCTAAGAAAAGATGTGCTGGCATTGGAGAGGGTTCAGAAGAGGTTCACAAGGATGATTCCAGGAATGAAAGGATTATCATATGAGGAACATTTGATCGCTCTGGGTCTGAACTTGCTGGAATTTAGAAGGATTAGGGGTGATCTCATTAAAACCTTTCGAATGTTGAAAGGCCTAGACAGAGTGGAAAGGATGTTTCCCATAGTGGTAGAGTCTAGGACAAGAGGGCACAGCCTCAGGATAGAGGGGCGTCCATTTAAAACACAGATGTGGAAAAATTTCTTTAGCCAAAGTGTGGTGAATTTGTTACCACAGGCATCTGTGGAGACCAGGTCATTGGCTGTATTCAAAACAGACATTGTTTGGACACGGCATCAAAGATTATGGGGAGAAGGCTGGTGAGTGGTGCTGAGGAGGGAAAAAAAGGATCAGCCATGATTGAATAGTGGAGCAGACACAATGAGCTCAATTGCCTAATTCTACTGCTATGTCTTATAAGACCATAAGACATAGGAGCAGAATTAGGCCATTCAGCCCATCAAGTCTGCTCTGCCATTCCATCATAGCTGATCCCAGATCCCAATCAACCCCGTACACCTGCTCGTATGGTCGTAAGGTCTTCTGAAGATAAGTTAGCAAGGGTTCATGGACAGCATGTTCTGGTAAGGGGTTAAAGGAAAAGATATCAAGATTAGGGAGTATTGGTTGATGAAGATTTGATCAAGAAATAAAAATAATAAGGGCCGGCTGGTGGCGCAACGACCATCGGCGCCGGACCCGGGAACGGAGGTTCCCAGGTTTGAAACTATTCGGGCCCGCTCCCGAGTTCGCTTTCCATCCGTGCTGGGTTGAGTGTCGAGATCGCAGCTCGACCTCGTAAAATAAAGGGAAAATACTGTGAAAATGTGTGAGGAGTGGCACGCTACACCTAGTCTCTCTCTTTCTCTCCGCGCCTTGTATAAGCCATGAAAAAGACATCATCACGGTCGCACAGACACGCAGGCACACACCAAAAAAAAAAGAAATAAAAATAAGTATCTTACGTGTATAGGCACCTGCAATTATGTGAGGCCCTTGAGAAATATAAAGGTGTAGAACAAACTTCAGATGGTAATGAAGAGGGCAAAAAGAAGGTCATGAAATACTTATGACAGGTAGATTAATGATAATCCTCAGGCATTCTGTAAACATTAGGAGCAAGGGTACAGATCAGGAACCAAGATGAAAGGGGTAATCGATGTATAATTTGGTAAAGACCTACAGGAAAATATCTTTCCTATATTCACCAAAGAGAAGTATGTAGGGATTATAAGTTTAAGGTGGGATACTTAGAATGTCTAAATCATGTGGGTATCAAGAAAGCGGAGGCTGCTGAAGATCTGGTAAGGTCAAAGTCAAAGTAAATTTATTATTAAAGTACCTCTACTTTAATAGTACACATCATCGTCACTGCACACTGGCTCGTCACCGTACACGTCCTCGTTACCGCACACATCATCGTCACTGTACACATCATCGTCACCACACACTGCCTCATCACCACACACATCATTGTCACCGTACACATCCTCGTCACCGCACACTGGCTCGTTACCGTACACATCCTCGTCACCGCACACTGGCTCGTCACTGTACACATCATTGTCACTCTGCACTGGCCCATCACCGTACACATCATTGTCACCGTACACATCCTCGTCACCGTACACATCCTCGTCACCGCACACTGGCTCGTAACCGTGCACATCGTCGTCGCCATACACTGGCTCATCACTGTACACATCGTTGTCACCGTACACTGGCCCATCACCGTACACATCATTGTCACCGTACACATCCTCGTTACCGTACACATCATTGTCACCGCACACTGGCTCGTCACTGTACACATCATTGTCACTCTGCACTGGCCCATCACCGTACACATCATTGTCACCGTACACATCCTCGTCACCGTACACATCCTCGTCACTGCACACTGGCTCGTAACCGTGCACATCGTCGTCGCCATACACTGGCTCATCACTGTACACATCGTTGTCACCGTACACATCATGATCACCGTACACTGGCTTATCACCGTGCACATCGTCGTCGCCATACACTGGCCCATCACCGTACACATCGTTGTCACTCTGCACTGGCTCGTCACCATACACATCATTGTCACCGTACACATCCTCGTCACCGCACACTGGCTCGTAACCGTGCACATCGTCGTCGCCATACACTGGCCCATCACCGTGCACATCGTCGTCGCTGTACACTGGCCCATCACCGCACACTGGTTCGTCACTGTACACATCGTCGTCACCGTACACATTGTCGTCACAGTACGCTGGCTATGCAACCTTGAGATTCATTTTCTTGCAGGCATTCCAGGATAACAGAGAAATACAATTAAATTTACGTACAGCTACACCTTAACAAATACTGTCAAACAACCAATGTGTAAAAGAAGGCAAATTTTGCAAATAAGGTTCAGGATCCAAAGGTATAAAATTGATGTTCTTGATTCAGCAATTTTGGCCTGCATTCACCTCTGTCCACATTTATCCCTTGTCACTCCATCTCCCCAGGACTTTATTTTCTGCCTACTTTTCTAGACTTGACAATGAGCCAGATACTGCATCTGAGCTTCATCTTCTGATGTAAATTTGTGGATCTGACACCCACTCACAATATCCAATTTTCCAGTCTTTGCTTTCTGCCAGAGTTTTGAGTCTTGGAACAACTGCAGACATCAGGATTTGAAAATGCACTACTGATGACTGGAGCTCATTTATCTGTTTTTTTTTCTGCAGGTGGACACTCTGCTGTAGTTCTCAGCATCAACTCCCGGGAGACACACAATTATTTGAGCAGCTGATGTTTGCTCCGGATGATTGATTAAGACTCGGCTCCATTTTATTTTGTTCCTGGGGATGAGAGGAAGTGAGGCGGTGAAATGAACTTCAGTGTGCTGATGGGACAGTGGGCAAACTTGCCTCCAAGAATTACTAAGTCTTCAAATCAGTATTAGTGTGTTAAAGACACCCTTACAGAGAGAATGGATTCACTAGTCAGACCCCTGAAGCTCTCTCTGCCACGCCAAGACCTGTATCCTCCTGTGAATGAGCCCTGCCAGGAAGAAGAGCCCTGCCTTCAATAAGTTGTTATTTGAATCTCTCCCTTTCCCCCTCTTGCATCCTATCAGAGAAAAGAAAATCATATTGCATAGTATTTTCATGGTTCCACTATTTCCATTCCACTCTAATATTTTTACATCTAAATTAATTTTTTGAAGCGTTTTTATAAAAAAGTAAATATGTCCTTAATCTTTACTCAGATTGTCAATTTAATTATATCAAACATGCAATTTTTATCTCCACCACCTTTAAGAGAACCTGTCAATTAACAGGAAGAAAATTACACATGTTTTCAGTGGACCTACGATCCACCTTCCCAGATGAGACCTTTCACAAGATTGTATAAAAATTTAGCTTGTCAGTTTCTAGCTCATTCTTATGCTCCATTAATTATTCATGAATTTTAATTAATTCAATTAATTTCCACATTTTTAAAACTTTCCTTGGAATCTGCAATAACTGGTTGAAGTTGAATGATTTGTACTGTCTGTAGGTGAAAGAGCAGGAGAGTGAGGCTCTCTGGATGGCTCATTTCGAAGTACTGCCACAGGCATACTGGGCTGATAGACTCCTAATATTATGTATGATCATGTATGTTGGTTGACTGCCCCCTCTTGTTCCTAATTTTTCTACACTGAGATGTGATACACCAGTGAAGCAGTTAATATGATCTTCTCTGATATTAACTGTATTAACATTTTTATAATGCTTTTCAAATTAATTCTCGCTGTTTGGTGAGTATGCAGTGTACTGTAGACTGTTGCTAAAAGCAATAGTATTAGAAATAACCAAACTTGAAGGGATCCCTGGGGGAATGTCCCATTATTTTCACTGTCAGCATATTTAAACATTACAGGTGAAAGTGAAAGGTGTTTTTCACATGTTTTTAAGAGTGCAGTTGTTAATATAAGTGTGTTGTCTAGTGTACTATCAGTCCTTGTGGCATTGAAAAATCTAGTCCAAAAGATCCTGCAGTGGAGCCTGTTTTATTTAACATTAATTATATGTGCATGTCCATTAATGGTTTTTTCAACATCATATGCAAATTTCCACGTGTATTTGGGCTGAAATGGCTGGCCACCTGATATTCTCTCATTATGTCACTGTGTAGTTGTCTTTTCCATTTCATTTTGCCATGCCATTTTGTGACCCTTGTAGACATACTAGCTGAAACAAGTGAAAACTATTTTTCACTTACATTTCTAGATATTGTGTTATACTCTGCATTCCATCGACATTATAACCATAGGGTTCACTTTTTGGTACTAGAGTTATTATGTTACTACTAATGTCCCTGTCTAAAAATGTCTTCTTGAGTTGCCTATTTTCAAATTATTGTAATTATTACTAAATCTCTCTTCCTCCTTGGGCATTTTCTACTACTGCCCTGCCATGATCAGTCTGCTCTCATTGAAGATCCCACTTGATCTACTATCCTTAATTCACAGTAAATTTATTATCAAAGTACATATATGTCACCATATACTACCCTGAAATTAATTTTCTTGCAGGCATTCACAGAAAATACAAAGAAACACAGTAGAATCAATGAAAAACCACACACAAGACAGATAAACAGCCAGTGTACAACAAATTGTGCAAATACATAAAGAAAGAGCACAAACAAAATAATAATGATAAGTAGGCAATAAATATCAACAACATGAGATGAAGAGGTGAAGACAAGATGCTATTGGTGACAGGTATTGTAGCTGAGGGTTTGCGAAAGTAGAAACAGGAGTGAATATGAATAGCTCTGTCTGCTGCAGAGTTCTGTTGCATGCTGATTGACAGCATCAGGACCGGTAATTATATCTGACAACAGCTGGCATGCTTTACTAAAGCCTCTCTGCTCAGAAGGGGAGAAAATACAAGTATCCTGACATAGAAGTGTCTGCAGCATCAGTTTTAGATATGCCTTGAGTGCTATGTTTAAATGAAACTTAGACTACCTTATTCTTCTCAATTGGTTGTTACTCCTGAAAGGTCTCTTAGCTCATAGTCATATCTTTCAGTTAAGGAGAGTCAAAAGTTAAAAAGAAAGGACTTCCTCATTGTGACATTAGTAGTACTGACTGGCCAAGAGCAAAATATTCAGCTGATGGAAATCAAAAGGCTGGAAATACTCAGCAGGTCAAGCAGCAACTATGAATTAAAAAATAAAAGTAATGTTTCAGGTGATAGTTTTTAATCTCTTGACTCACATCCTATCCATTCTTTTGTTTGTTCCTTCCTCCACTTAGTCATCAAACGTTGCTTATCTCTCTCTAAGTCAGTTGTCTGACTTAATGAATGCGATTGGCTCTTTGGACTGTCGTAGACTGCCCAGCTTTTGAAAATCCACAGTACTGAGTCCTTTAGAAACGTCTTGATTGATGTCATGTGGATGTTAAACATCAGCTGTAAAAGGACACTTTCAGATATTTGATATAGGTCTGGCATAAGGCATCCTTGAAGCCTCTCCAGTCCTGTCACAAAATGTTCTCTAACTTGATCCCATTCAGTTGGAGGTTCCCTGTTGATGATGATGGTAAAACCTCAACAAAGTTCAATGTAAACTTTATCATCAAAGTATATATATGTCAAGATACGCTACCCAGAGACAGCCAGTATGCAATTCCACTCTGCAGGAATGACAGGAGTGTCCTCTCTGGATCAGTTGCATTTCTCTGGATAAAAATATAGCACCAGGGTCTGCTTTCCCAAGGCTAAGGAGAGTGGGGGGGCACCGGAACCCAACTCTTGGTTGGATTACAAACATGAGAAGCGGAGAGAGTGGGAGGTTTGTGGGAATAAGAGATTGAAGTTTGGGAGATGCAGGAGGTGGGTGCCTTGAGATGGCCAGATCACCTGGAAGAAGAGGTGGGGTGAAGGAAGCTGGACCGGTAGCAAAGGTGGTGGGAGTGTGGGGGTGGACACTGAGTTATCCCGATGGTGGGAGTGTGTGGGTGGACTCTGAGTTATCCCGATGGTGGGAGTGTGGGGGTGGACACAGAGTTATCCCAATGGTGGGAGTATGGGGGTGGACACAGAGTTATCCCGATGGTGGGAGTGTGGGGGTGGACACAGAGTTATCCCGATGGTGGGAATGTGGGGGTGGACACTGAGTTATCCCAATGGTGGGAGTGTGGGGGTGGACACTGTTAACCCGATGGTGGGAGTGTGGGGGTGGACACTGAGTTATCCCGATGGTGGGAGTGTGTGGGTGGACACTGAGTTATCCCGATGGTGGGAGTGTGGGGGTGGACACAGTCAACCTGATGGTGGGAGTGTGGGGGTGGACACAGAGTTAACCTAATGGTGGGAGTGTGGGGGTGGACACTGAGTTATCCTGATGGTGGGAGTGTGGGGGTGGACACTGAGTTATCTTGATGGTGGGAGTGTGGGGTGGACACACAGTTAACCTGATGGTGGGAGTGTGGGGGTGGACACAGAGTTATCCCAATGGTGGGAGTGTGTGGGTGGACACTGAGTTATCCCGATGGTGGGAGTGTGGGGGTGGACACTGTTATCCCGATGGTGGGGGTGTGTGGGTGGACACAGTTAACCCGATGGTGGGAGTGTGGGGGTGGACACAGAGTTATCCCGATGGTGGGAGTGTGAGGGTGGACACAGAGTTATCCCGATGGTGGGAGTTTGGGGGTGAACACTGAGTTATCCCAATGGTGGGAGTGTGGGGGTGGACACTGTTAACCCGATGGTGGGAGTGTGGGGGTGGACACTGAGTTATCCCGATGGTGGGAGTGTGTGGGTGGACACTGAGTTATCCCGATGGTGGGAGTGTGTGGGTGGACACAGAGTTATCTCGATGGTGGGAGTGTGGGGGTGGACACAGTTAACCCGATGGTCGGAGTGTGGGGGTGGACACAGAGTTATCCCGATGGTGGGAGTGTGAGGGTGGACACAGAGTTATCCCGATGGTGGGAGTGTGGGGGTGAACACTGAGTTATCCCAATGGTGGGAGTGTGGGGGTGGACACTGTTAACCCGATGGTGGGAGTGTGGGGGTGGACACTGAGTTATCCCGATGGTGGGAGTGTGTGGGTGGACACTGAGTTATCCCGATTGTGGGGGTGTGTGGGTGGACACTGAGTTATCCCGATGGTGGGAGTGTGGGGGTGGACACAGTCAACCTGATGGTGGGAGTGTGGGGGTGGACACAGAGTTAACCTGATGGTGGGAGTGTGGGGGTGGACACTGAGTTATCCTGATGGTGGGAGTGTGGGGGTGGATACTGAGTTATCCTGATGGTGGGAGTGTGGGGGTGGACACACAGTTAACCTGATGGTGGGAGTGTGGGGGTGGACACAGAGTTATCCCAATGGTGGGAGTGTGGGGGTTGACACTGTTAACCCGATGGTGGGAGTGTGGGGGTGAACACTGAGTTATCCTGATGGTGGGAGTGTGTGGGTGGACACAGAGTTATCCCGATGGTGGGAGTGTGTGGGTGGACACAGAGTTATCCCGATGGTGGGAGTGTGGGGGTGGACACAGTTAACCCGATGGTGGGAGTGTGGGGGTGGACACAGAGTTATCCCGATGGTGGGAGTGTGAGGGTGGACACTGAGTTATCCCGATGGTGGGGGTGTGTGGATGGACACTGAGTTATCCCGATGGTGGGAGTGTGGGGGTGGACACAGTCAACCTGATGGTGGGAGTGTGGGGGTGGACACTGAGTTATCCTGATGGTGGGAGTGTGGGGGTGGACACTGAGTTATCCTGATGGTGGGAGTGTGGGGGTGGACACACAGTTAACCTGATGGTGGGAGTGTGGGGGTGGACACAGAGTTATCCCGATGGTGGGAGTTTCGGGGTGGACACTGAGTTATCCCGATGGTGGGAGTGTGAGGGTGGACACTGAGTTATCCCGATGGTGGGAGTGTGAGGGTGGACACTGAGTTATCCCGATGGTGGGGGTGTGGGGGTGGACACAGTTAACCCGATGGTGGGAGTGTGGGGGTGGACATAGAGTTATCCCGATGGTGGAGGTGGACACAGAGTTAACCCGATGGGAGTGTGGGGGTGGACACAGAGTTAATCCGATGGTGGGAGTGTGGGGGTGGACACAGAGTTATCCCGATGGTGGGAGTGTGGGGGTGGACACTGTTAACCCGATGGTGGGAGTGTGGGGGTGGACACAATTAACCTGATGGTGAGAGTGTGGGGGTGGACACAGAGTTATCCTGATGGTGGGAGTGTGGGGGTGGACACAGAGTTATCCCGATGGTGGGAGTGTGAGGGTGGACACAGAGTTATCCCGATGGTGGGAGTGTGGGGGTGGACACAGAGTTATCCCGATGGTGGGAGTGTCGGGGTGGACACTGAGTTATCCCGATGGTGGGGGTGTCGGGGTGGACACAGAGTTATCCCGATGGTGGGAGTGTGAGGGTGGACACTGAGTTATCCCGATGGTGGGAGTGTGAGGGTGGACACTGAGTTATCCCGATGGTGGGGGTGTGGGGGTGGACACAGTTAACCCGATGGTGGGAGTGTGGGGGTGGACATAGAGTTATCCCGATGGTGGAGGTGGACACAGAGTTAACCCGATGGGAGTGTGGGGGTGGACACAGAGTTAATCCGA
This sequence comes from Mobula hypostoma, assembly GCF_963921235.1. Taxonomy (NCBI): domain Eukaryota; kingdom Metazoa; phylum Chordata; class Chondrichthyes; order Myliobatiformes; family Myliobatidae; genus Mobula; species Mobula hypostoma. The sequence continues at coordinate 102,138,541 of NC_086100.1, read as the reverse complement.
TGGTGGGAGTGTGGGGGTGGACACAGAGTTATCCCGATGGTGGGAGTGTGGGGGTGGACACAGTTAACCCGATGGTGGGAGTGTGGGGGTGGACACAGAGTTATCCCGATGGTGGGAGTGTGGGGGTGGACACAGAGTTATCCCGATGGTGGGAGTGTGAGGGTGGACACAGAGTTATCCCGATGGTGGGAGTGTGGGGGTGGACACAGAGTTATCCCGATGGTGGGAGTGTGTGGGTGGACACAGAGTTATCCCGATGGTGGGGGTGTCGGGGTGGACACAGAGTTATCCTGATGGTGGGAGTGTGAGGGTGGACACTGAGTTATCCCGATGGTGGGAGTGTGAGGGTGGACACTGAGTTATCCCGATGGTGGGGGTGTGGGGGTGTGGGGGTGGACACAATTAACCCGATGGTGGGAGTGTGGGGGTGGACATAGAGTTATCCCGATGGTGGGAGTGTGAGGGTGGACACAGAGTTATCCCGATGGTGGGGGTGTGGGGGTGTGGGGGTGGACACAGTTAACCCGATGGTGGGAGTGTGGGGGTGGACATAGAGTTATCCCGATGGTGGGAGTGTGAGGGTGGACACAGAGTTATCCCGATGGTGGGAGTGTGGGGGTGGACACAGAGTTATCCCGATGGTGGGAGTGTGTGGGTGGACACAGAGTTATCCCGATGGTGGGAGTGTGCGGGTGGACACAGTTAACCCGATGGTGGGAGTGTGGGGGTGGACACAGAGTTATCCCGATGGTGGGAGTGTGAGGGTGGACACAGAGTTATCCCGATGGTGGGAGTTTGGGGGTGAACACTGAGTTATCCCGATGGTGGGAGTGTGGGGGTGGACACTGTTAACCCGATGGTGGGAGTGTGGGGGTGGACACTGAGTTATCCGGATGGTGGGAGTGTGTGGGTGGACACTGAGTTATCCCGATGGTGGGGGTGTGTGGGTGGACACTGAGTTATCCCGATGGTGGGAGTGTGGGGGTGGACACAGTCAACCTGATGGTGGGAGTGTGGGGGTGGACACAGAGTTAACCTGATGGTGGGAGTGTGGGGGTGGACACTGAGTTATCCTGATGGTGGGAGTGTGGGGGTTGACACTGTTAACCCGATGGTGGGAGTGTTGGGGTGAACACTGAGTTATCCTGATGGTGGGAGTGTGGGGGTGGACACTGAGTTATCCCGATGGTGGGAGTGTGGGGGTGGACACAGTCAACCTGATGGTGGGAGTGTGGGGGTGGACACAGAGTTAACCTGATGGTGGGAGTGTGGGGGTGGACACTGAGTTATCCTGATGGTGGGAGTGTGGGGGTGGACACACAGTTAACCTGATGGTGGGAGTGTGGGGGTGGACACAGAGTTATCCCAATGGTGGGAGTGTGGGGGTTGACACTGTTAACCCGATGGTGGGAGTGTTGGGGTGAACACTGAGTTATCCTGATGGTGGGAGTGTGGGGGTGGACACTGAGTTATCCCGATGGTGGGAGTGTGGGGGTGGACACTGAGTTATCCCGATGGTGGGAGTGTGTGGGTGGACACTGAGTTATCCCGATGGTGGGGGTGTGGGGGTGGACACAGTTAACCCGATGGTGGGAGTGTGGGGGTGGACATAGAGTTATCCCGATGGTGGGGGTGGACACAGAGTTAATCCGATGGTGGGAGTGTGGGGGTGGACACAGAGTTAATCCGATGGTGGGAGTGTGGGGGTGGACACAGAGTTATCCCGATGGTGGGAGTGTGGGGGTGGACACTGAGTTATCTTGATGGTGGGAGTGTGGGGGTGGACACTGAGTTATCCTGATGGTGGGAGTGTGGGGGTGGACACAGATAATCCGATGGTGGGAGTGTGTGGGTGGACACTGAGTTATCCCGATGGTGGGAGTGTGGGGGTGGACACTGAGTTATCCTGATGGTGGGAGTGTGGGGGTGGACACACAGTTAACCTGATGGTGGGGGTGGACACAGAGTTATCCCAATGGTGGGAGTGTGGGGGTTGACACTGTTAACCCGATGGTGGGAGTGTGGGGGTGAACACTGAGTTATCCTGATGGTGGGAGTGTGGGGGTGGACACTGAGTTATCCCGATGGTGGGAGTGTGGGGGTGGACACAGAGTTATCCCGATGGTGGGGGTGTCGGGGTGGACACAGAGTTATCCTGATGGTGGGAGTGTGAGGGTGGACACTGAGTTATCCCGATGGTGGGGGTGTGGGGGTGGACACAGTTAACCCGATGGTGGGAGTGTGGGGGTGGACATAGAGTTATCCCGATGGTGGGGGTGGACACAGAGTTAACCCGATGGGAGTGTGGGGGTGGACACAGAGTTAATCCGATGGTGGGAGTGTGGGGGTGGACACAGAGTTAATCCGATGGTGGGAGTGTGGGGGTGGACACAGAGTTATCCTGATGGTGGGAGTGTGGGGGTGGACACTGTTAACCCGATGGTGGGAGTGTGGGGGTGGACACTGTTAACCCGATGGTGGGAGTGTGGGGGTGGACACAGTTAACCCGATGGTGGGAGTGTGGGGGTGGACACTGAGTTATCTTGATGGTGGGAGTGTGGGGGTGGACACAGTTAATCCGATGGTGGGGGTGTGTGGGTGGACACTGAGTTATCCTGATGGTGGGAGTGTGGGGGTGGACACTGAGTTATCCCGATGGTGGGAGTGTGGGGGTGGACACTGTTAACCCGATGGTGGGAATGTGGGGGTGGACACAGAGTTATCCTGATGGTGGGAGTGTGGGGGTGGACACTGAGTTATCCTGATGGTGGGAGTGTGGGGGTGGACACAGATATTCCGATGGTGGGAGTGTGTGGGTGGACACTGAGTTATCCCGATGGTGGGAGTGTGGGGGTGGACACTGAGTTATCCTGATGGTGGGAGTGTGGGGGTGGACACAGATATTCCGATGGTGGGAGTGTGGGGGTGGACACAGATAACCCGATGGTGGGGGTGTGGGGGTGGACACTGAGTTATCCTGATGGTGGGAGTGTGGGGGTGGACACAGAGTTATCCTGATGGTGGGAGTGTGGGTGTGGACACTGAGTTATCCTGATGGTGGGGGTGTGGGGGTGGACACTGAGTTAGCCTGGAGCAGTGGGAATCCAGCATATAATTGAGTGTCTAAGTAGATACTATGAATTGAATGTGATGTTGTCCAGGAGCAACATCTTCCTTTCTCCCTGCAGTGTTCTGAAAGGAGGCTTGCTGAAGGAACGGTGCAAACCCTGCTGTAGTAGCATCTGTGAGCACCAGGGTGACTTGGCCTAGATCCCCATTGAATTGTCTTACCAATATGAAACAATCCAGAAATATTTCTCATTGCATTGACTTTGAGGAAAGAAAAACAAATTTTAATTGCATCGCAATGGGGAAAAAACACATTTAAATTTCTAGGCAGCGCTGCCCAGACTGCAGATATAGCAATGGAAATCAATTGGATATTAAGATATACAGGTCAACAATATTTATTTTATGCACTATACTACTGTACAAGATTAGTGCTGCCTTCTGAAAAGCTTACAAACCCGGATCCATTATTGTCATAGCGTGGATTATCTGAACCTCTGACATCAGCAGACAGTCCAGGGTATAAAATATTGTGAGTGACACGAACCTGAGGTGGTCTGGTTATGTAACCAGTGCTTTTATCACTTGGCTCAATGTTGATTGTATCTGATATATTTGAAACCCTAGTTTAACCACCTAGTCCTTGTGACTGCAGTCTAATTTATCAAATATCAGATGCATTAAGTGCATTTAAAACACATTCAGTCTTATTTTCCAATTGGCAACTGCAGATCTTCGTATATTACTTCTATAAGGATGTTTGTAGGTAATTCAAATTATCAAGTGTTTAATTAAAAGTGTTCATATAAAGAAGTTTAAAGATCAATTTTATTGCTAAATGCAGATGGTAAGTCACACTGGATCTTGCTATAAACATGGCCAAGTCATCATGATCAGTATAGGCAGTTAACTGAAAATGTCCTAGTTACTTGTAGGTCATATTTAACATGTTCATATGGTGCACTCTACAGTACGAGTGGTGACATTACACAGGAGACAGATATGCCCACCAGTTGTACAACTGGCAAACTGACTGTGTTCTTTGTATATTGCCATTGTATATAATTTTCCCAGGTTAATTTTTTTTGAAAGTTATAGTAATATTTGTAGAATGCTAGACTTATTTGTTGCACAAATCAGTGATCTCTGTATATTTATTTGTTTGATGCTACTTATAATTATTAACAAAAATCTACAGTTTGATTGCACAGTGTAATTGGTCACTAACTGTTGTGTCTGTCTAATTTCAGTGCACAAAGACTATGTGCACATATATAAATGACTGGATGTGGTACCTATTTTGTTTAACGGGATCTTTTCAATCTTTATATTTTGATTAATGCATTGAGCACAATTAATTTTTCCAAGCTGTTTTGCTAAGCAACCTGCTGTGTATTCAGAAGTATTCAAAGGTATACCTTTCTGTGAAACTGAATGCACTTGCAATTTTGTTTAATAAACACATGAATCCAAATTACGCTTGTTTGTTTTTTTATTATGGATCAAGAAGACTTATAATCTGTGCAGACACATATTCCTTCCAGTTACCTAAATAATCAATAAATATACACCTGCTGTTTGACAGTAAATATATCGGTACATTTAACATTTAATTCTTAGAGTACCTTGGCTATTGGAAGTAAAGGGTAATGAATGACTTTAATAGTCTCAGATCCATTGGGGCAGCACTGTAGCATAGTAATTAGCACAATACTTTACAGTACCAGTGACCTGGGTTCAATTCCCACCACTGGCTGGAAGGAGTTTGTATATTCTTCCCATGACTGCACAGGTTTCCTCTGGGTGTACTGGTTCCCTCCAACAGTCCAAAGACGTATCGGTTGGTAAGTTAATTAGCCATTGTAAATTGTCCTGTGATTAGGCTAGGGATAATTGCTGGGCAGTGCAGCTCCAGGGCCTAGCCAATAAAATAAAAAATAATGTTTATCAGTGTAACTTTTTGAAGACTTCTCTTTTATCAGTACATTGTTAATTCAATGTTGACAATATTCAGTATTACTGCTCATGGGTCTCAGATTCTTGATATATAGTTAATTTTTCGATGGGATGCTGCTTTTTGATACTGTGTCATATTTGTACTGTATGTGTTTTCTGACGTGTGTGTAGAAAGCAATTATTAATCACTGGGATATTCCATCAGCATGGACAATGTGCCAGACATTGAAAATAATGATAGATTTGAGAGAAAACTAAAATAAAAGAGATGGTACAATGAGGCCTGTTAAATAAATCAGTGATTTTGCTGATTAGTTTCAATCTGTTCATGCAAATCATTGTTATACTGGAACCAGGTAAAGAACCCAAAAATCTGAATTAAAATTCTAAAATTCTCAAAAAAGCAGAAACTAACATATTAAATGGAATCTTCATGAAAGCTTTCAATTTTAAATGATTTGTGAATAAAAATAACACTTCAAGAATATGATGGGTGCACCTATCCAGGATTCTGTATCATAAAATAGCCTGTTGTGGTAACGTAGAAATTGAGTTTCTTTAGTATGCTATTTCAACAGGGAGACACAAGTTATAATGATTAGTGGAGGAACAAAATGCAAATCATTTGATTTTTTTCTACAATTTGTTTTGCTTTAATATACAAATTTAGTCTTGTTCGACTAATACACAAAGACATTAACAGTTTACAAATAAAAGTAACAAAACACTAAGGTGCAGAAATACTTGTGTCATATACGAGCTTGGTTTATACAGGATCTTTTGTTGACACTTGATTTATTTAAAAAGTAATATCGAGGTTACAATTCAGATTTTGTCTAGTCCTACAGGCAGATCAGAAGCAATATTTACATCACAGTGAAACTGTGGTTAGAAAACCCCTTGGTAGATTCACATGTGTCATCGGTACATTTGAAAAACTATTAGGTCGTGTAATATATGATATTTAGTCATAGAATGAAATGAGAGTTCACAAAAATGGAAGTCCATTTCAAAACATAAGGCTAAATCCAAGCTGGAGAATATGACAAATAAATGGCGCTCAGAGGTGACAGGCAATATCTTAGCTTAAATTTACACATTCTGTCATTCACACCTCAGTTTTCAGTTTCCTTTCGCTAGTCCCCACTTAATTCAATGCCACCCTTTTATTATGCATTGTGTTTGTGTGTGGTAATACAGGGATAATATACGCCTATGAATGATAGGGTACAGCATTGAATGACAGTCTTCTGTTTAAAGAATTGCCAACAGTTCTGCTCCCCCACTGTTTACTGATTGTACTTTCAAGACTACAGTAGCAGCATTGGAGGGTAATGTGGTGGTAATGCACCATTAAGCTGGGTGCCAACTGCCGTAAAGCAAGACAGAGAAGAAGCATTGGACTCCCACTGCCTAACTCAGGTGAAATGGACTATTGAGTCTAGTGATTACAGTATTCTGTTCACTTTTTTGCTAAATTCCTCCAGGTCTGTTTGAATACACAAAAAAAATTATCTACAGCTCTTGATTTAAACGCAATTGAAGTCTGCTCGCTTTTCATGTTTAACTTGCCTTTTAAATCTTAAAAGGATAAAAGAATGCATTCCTATTAGATAGATAATTCTGCAAGAACTTACATTTATTTGTTGCTGAAATAAACAACAGAAATAGGTGACCTAAAGATGCATTTGGGGAAGTAGAATGTCTCTGCTGCTCTAGTTGTGCCTCTGTCAATGAGCACTGCCAAGACCTATGGGGCCCCAACCTCAACACCCTAGTGTCTCTCTAATGTAATGCTACCAGACCTGAGAAGCAAATCTCATTTCTGAAAACTAAAGAAAAACAAAAAAGGCAGATACTGGTCATCTGTAAAATAAAAATGGAAAATGCTAGAAACTCTCAACTTGTCATGTGGGACATGTGGAAAGAGAAAAAGTTACAATATTTTAAGTCTAATGAGGGTGTTTAACGTAAAATTTTAACACACTCTCATTCCACAGATAACTTTCTACCATTTTATGTGTATAAGTTATAGTTTGATCAAACCTATGGCAACAGTGAAGCCTCAGACTTTAAAAATATTAATGTTTTTGCTGTCTCAGCAGTATTGGGGACTGAGAATTATTACTTAAGGCTGGATCTGCCTTTGGAAACTGGGTCAAAAATTGTGATAGGAAAGAACTATGTTTCTTAGTGACCGAACTACAGCATCATTGCACTAAATGCTCAATACAGTATGTGCCCCATTGCATTTGAATGCAATGTGTTTAAGCTTTAGGAATACTTACAATTTGAGAGGATTCCTGATTTACACATTTTTTTTTAGCTGCACTGAGTTCATATTTTAATGAATTTGGAGTTCCAACTCTGAAGTTCAGAATGAAAATCAACAGAATTTGCAAACGTATTTCATCCAGTTGCATAAGTTCTCCATTTGTGTTCCCAGCTCTATGACAGGAACACAAACTCAAAATGTTTCTCCTTTCTCTCCAAGAAAGTTGAACCTTGTGAAAACCAAGATCATGAAGGACAGAAGTGCATAGCTTCGTCAATCATTTTAAGCCTTTATAAGACAGCTTATGAATGTACAAAGAAATAACACTTTAACAAATATATAATAATTTACAAAAGCAAAACATTGATGTAAGATCAGAATAGAGAATGAATATTTTCTGGCACATGTTTGATTAGGTTCTACTTTTGTCTGGAAAATAAAAATGAGAGGATTATCCATTTCTGATCATTTATAATCTCAAATTTATAGTTTTCAATTAATATTTCATATACACAAGTTCATTATTAAAGACAAATAAATATTAACTGTCATGATACCCCTGCAGCAGGTGCTCTGTCTGCTTCATAAGCTGCTAAAGAGCTACTGAAAATAACTTTTTTAAATGGCTCAGTGAAATCTGAAAACATTTGATTTTATGAACCTAGAAAAAGCTCTGTCATATAAAAATCAGAAGCTAATTGACATCAAGGAAGATAGCCTTCAAGTATATAGCCAGAACAAAGTCAATTATTTGGAGGCACTAATGGAATACCCAGAAAAAAGATGTACAATTTTAAGAACTCTAATGTGAGATACTAATATAATTGTAGCAAATTATATATTAAAGAGATAAAGAGAAGACAATTGTGGTTTAATTTAAATGGAATAATTGTTATTGCCAGAGACAGCAATTAAAGAAGTCATGAAATATTCTGGGGGAAGAAAGGTTCAAACCTATAACTTTTGGCATGCCATAATAGGCTAGGGGCACAATTGATTGTGGCCTGTTTCCTGTGTCTGAATTGACAATATGGGACCCTGTGGACTATGTTTAATTACCAGTGCAAGATACCAATATCCACAGGGCAGATCTGTTTTTTCCTACAATTCCACTTGTTGGCAATAGCAAGAACTCAAGTCTATTTATTTGGTGACCTCCAAGAGGCAGTTAAGTATGTGTTTTTGCCCAATATAAGTATGGAAAATGCATATAGCATTCTGATTGAATGGAAAGGAATTAATTAATAGTTCCTAGAAAGGGCATGAAGATATTGAAGTAAGGCTTGTGCTCTCCTAAGGCAGCCTACAGCCACCAAAAAGGTCCTGACTACAAGTCCTTGGTAGCCATTTTGTTGTGGAGTACAAAACTAGATCTATAGGTCCACTTCTGTAACCCTGAAGTAGAAGCATGACTCTGTAGTCTACTTGATGCTGTGGCATGCATGTTTGCCTCAATGCCATAACTATTAACACTATTACAGACATCTTTAATGAAGTGAGACAATTAAACCTAGTTTTTAGGCATATTTCCTGATCCCAAACACTCCACCCAGGCATTGAAGAACAGAAGTGTGGTAATGGCAAATACTTCCAATGTTCACCTGAGCCATTTCTCAATCGGCAACAGAAAAGTAAGCCATACAAAACATGAAATTATGCTTATTTTTTCACACCCAGGTCAAATTTTATTTGCAGTGCATCTTAGCCCAAGAATTTGTCTTTGATTTTATTGGCCTTCATGGGCAGTAATTAATGCTTATTGGCAATAATTTGCAGCTGAATTTAAACATGACTGAAATCAAAATGTTTATTTTCTAGTGTAGTAACAGCTTTGCTAGATAAACTTTACCAAATACACTTCTACTCCAAATTTCCAGTCCCTAACCATACTCTCAAGTGGTTTAATTCACATCGGTGGTATCTGCACAAATGATTATAATGGAATTCTGTAATGAATACTCCTAACTGTTGTCATAGAGTCACAAGCACTACAGCACAGAAACAGGCCCTTCGGCCTATTTACACCATGCCATGTTATTATTCAGCCCAGTGCCATTGACCTGCACCCGGACCTTCGGCCTCCATACCCTTCCCATCCATGTACCTTTCCAAATCTGTTCTAGTTGTTGAAATCAAATCTACATCCACAATGTTCGCTGCCAGTTTGTTCCACACTCTGAGTGAAGATCCCCTCATGTTCCCATTAAACATTTCACCATTAACCTATGGCCTTTAGTTCTAGTCTCACCCAATGTCAGTGAAAAAGCCTGCATGCATTTACCCTGTGTTTTAGAAATATGGATATTACACAAGTGTTGATGAGCTGGGCGTATAATTTTTGTTGTTTTTACACATTACGGCCAGACAGCCAGAGAAATGTTGTATGCCATGTTATTTGGCAAGCAGCAGCAAAAAAAAGTTGTAACATTCTAAAAAGGTATAAATATTTTGCTTATCTTTATCTCCTAATCCGGTGATATGAAATTTGTGCTTCCATTATTTAGGATTAATTATAGATTGCTTGTAAAATTAAGCAAATTGAATCCCTTTCAATAATTTGGAAGAATTATTCAGGAATTGTTAGGAATGTCTCTGAATATCTGTGCAATATATTTTATGAGGCTATTTCCCTAGCACTTGACACTTTCAGTTTGAAGAGTTGGCAGTTTTTGCTATGATTAATCCCAGAAAACTGGTGTGGCCTTTCTACAAGTTATGCTAAGGCAAAGCAAAATCTTCCTTTTCCTAGAGAAACATATTTTCAGGTGAGATCTTAAACTAATACAATTTTTGATCAACTTCTATTGGTTTCTCTGATGTTAATGAGAAGGCAAACTCACTTCTGTATGGAGTAGTCACAATAAAAGGGAAGCTGCCTTTCAAGTGAAATCACAAAAGTGCAAGAAGCAGAAGGAAGTAGAAAGGGACAAAACTAGAGTGGGACACAAGCATCAGTACAGAGCAGATGGAAGGAAAAGATCAGTAGAGAGGGCGAGACTAGTGTGGGACATGAGCATCAGGGTTGAAAATGATGATGGAAGAGGTGAGCTATGAACTGGCACAAAAATGGGCATTGCAAGGCACAAGAATTAGATGAACCATTTTTTGACTACATATACATTGTTAGTTTTGGAATGTTTACTAAAAAAGTTGTAATACTTGCTACTAAATACTGTACAGCTGCCATATTCTTATGAAACTATTTCAAAGACACACGTAATAAAGTATTTTCTCAACACATTTTCTACAACAAGTGACTTGAAGCAATATGGTAATGCTTATATCATTCACAAATTTCTAGGTTTCTTCATGAGTACTGCAATTTTACACAAAAGGTTTGTTTCTGATTAGTCTGAGAAAATTAAAAAATCACATGGCCAAATAAGAACTAAAAAGACTATGTTCCTAAGCATAAACAAAACCCTGTGGACACTGGGCTTCTACACTGAAAACAGTAAATTAACAGACTTGAAAAGTCAACACCATTTCTCTCTGTGGACCCCACTAAATTTTACACTATTTTATGCTTCCGTGATTAATATACAAAGAACCAAATGATATTGAAATAAGCCACTAAGAGAACTGTGTAAGACAAAAAGAAATCAGGAATTCAGCCACAGAGTCACCAAGACTATAATGTGATAGTCAAGAATGCTCATCAAATTATTACAATGTTTTTGCAAAAGATGAACCCTAGTCTAAAACTAGTATTTGCAATTCACATTTTTTTGTTTTTCATATAATTAATTCTTCACCATTGAAATTAAATGGGAGTTTTGACAAATAAATGTTAAATATGGTCTTATATCAAATTAAATTATACATAATTACATTTTTAATTATAAAAGCACGTGAACTATCTTACAACAAAGTTTAAATTTTTATCAATATTGCTTTTCTATATGTCAGAAATTACCTGTGCATCATAGCCGTTTCCAACCTAGGTAACTTTAAGGAAGGCATGGAATGACACAAGCTAGAACAAATTGCCAGCACATTATACCGAAAGGAACCATTATCTAAACAAACAACTTTGGGAACCAAAATGTATGCACAATAAGTGTGATTTTCTTTTTAAGGAATGAATATAATGTATTGCAAAAAACTGTTTATTTCCCCTTGAGCACCAGTTGCTATTCCCAACATTAAATAAGGTGTCTACAATAAAAACAGACAAGGGGATGTATACGATTAAATGATTAAAAACAGAGCATAGAGTGTATATGATACAAGCAGATGATAAGAAATGTACAATAAAGGGTGTGTATGATACAAACAACATAGGTTATGTAGCCCTATACAATTAAAACAGACAATAGGCAGTGTAAAATAAGAACAGATAATGGGTGTGTATAATGAAGTGGCTGACAATTATCAAGGACATAAGAACTTAACCACATTTATGTTCGGGCATTCTTATAATTGTCAAAACTGTGTGGAAACTGCAAACTGTACAGGATCCATTGATTTACTATGAAACCTTTTCTTTGAGGAAGATCATACACAAAATATTCACTGTGCTTATACAATCATAGTTTAAAATTTCAATCTAAAATGCCTCTTTTGTAATAAATATGCATTTCATTTGTACTGTGGTGTTGAGGTTGAAAAATAATTTCTGGACAATAAAATCCAATCGCTGAAATAGAAAAGTGTGTGATGTTTACGTCTGCAGTGAAACAAATGGCCAATAGATGGGAGAAGGGTGAAGATGAATTGAGGTCAGGAGTCCATTGGACACAATTTAAGTATCACCCCATGTTCACAATATAATTATAAACTACACTTCAACATAGAATGTCTGCTAACTTTCAGCAAGTAGTGTGAAGACCATGAACTCTGCATAGTTTTTTTATGAAGGAAAGGACTCAGTAACAGTGCTTCTGGTCTCGACCATTATGTTTAGAGAAATAAATATAAAAAATTGTGAACTCTTCTCTTTTTTAATTTTTATGTTCCAGTCTTCAACTCCCATTCCTGTAAAAAAAAACAAAAAAGTGACAAATACCATTAAAATATTTATTTCAGATTACATTCTAGAAATTCATCTGAAGTTTATTTTAAATATTTTTAAGAGAAAGTAAAATATTATATAAATGTTGCTTGGTTACTGAATGATGCTTTAACTTGGGTGTGCGTAAGAGTTTGTTCTTCAGTTACCTGTACCTCTCCAACAATGATGCATGGTAGCTAAAGTCTAACGGCCATCGTATGTTTGAAGAATTCATACACAATTGTCTTCCACTCTTAAGGACTAGAATGGAAACAAGCTGTCATTGATCTGAAGAGACTGTTTAAAATGACTTACATCATAGGGTCACCTAGACTTAATTCCCTGCAAAAGGATATTTTTTTAAATCAATGGAATAGCAACCTTATTAAAGAAAAACTGAGACAACCTTGAGACAACTGTAATGAAAACCAATTCCCCCTGGGATCAATAAAGTATGACTATGACTATGACTATGACTATGACTAAACCAATAGAATCACAAGTGGCAAAGGAATATCAATAACGTACACATCTATTCTTGGCTGGCGAGGGAAATGCAATTAGAAAGATCCAGATGTTAATGAATGAGACAAGCAATAGAAAAATAAATCAAATAGGAAATAAAATAAACTGAACTGAACTGAATGTGTTTCTCAAGTTGTTGCTTTCTTGTGATATTTATAGAATATACTGTAGTTTGCACTGTGTAATTTCCAATCAGGCTGATGGTAGAGAAGATACAGGGTGACTTTACTGGGATGGGGATGGGTGGTGTTCAATGGACATGTACAGAAGAGTAGCCTGCAGGGAACCAAGTGAAGGACAGGAACTGGTGCTGTTGCAATGAAAGGTGACATAGATGTAATGATACATGTAGCTTCTTTTATGTAGCCTGAGAAAGAAAGAAAATATTTATACTGTTAAAGCACTACAAATCTCACAAGTTAAGACAGTGGTTTTATAGTCCGGTCAGCACAATGGCAACGGGGAATTATTGTGAAAAATGTGATATAATGTGTGGATCTAGAATACCTTGGCCTTCCTGCGTACATGTCCTCGACTTGGGGAAGAAACCATGGAAGATGGTCTTCTGCCAAGAACGGCTGCATTTACGGGCAACGCTGATGGTTCAGTGTCACTTGTATCACAGCTGGAAGCCGGAGAATTATCGAGGGTACGATGCATCAAGTTAGGGGACTGTGAAGAGGAACAATGCAGGATAATAAATTTCATATTTAGCATTCTCTCCTCCACTGGACATTTCAATTAAATGTATCATACATAGAGAATATTCACTAAAATTCTGATCGTACAGTAACATGGGAAATTAAATATTTCTATTTCAGTTTTACCTTGGGATGTTATAAAACATAGGAGCTGAATTAGTCCCATCGAGTCTGCTCTGCCATTTCATCATGACTCATTGGTTATCCCTCTTAACCCCATTCTCCTGCCTTCTCCCTGTAAGCTTTGATATCCTGACTGTCCAGGAACCCATCAATCTCTGCTTTGAATATACTCGAAAACCTGGACTCCAGGGCCGGCTGGTGGCGCAACGACATCGGCGCCGGACCCGGGAGCGGAGGTTCCCGGGTTTGAAACTAGTCGAGTCCACTCCCGAGTACGCTTTCCATCCATGCCAGGTTGAGTGTCGAGATCGCAAATCGACCTCGTAAAGTAAAGGGGAAATACTGCGAAAATGCCTGTGTGAGGAGTGGGGTGTCACACAGTGTCTCTCTCTCTTGCTCCACGCCTTGTAAAAAGCCATGAAAAAGACATCATCACAGACACACGCACAGACATGCACGCACAGACCCGCACGCACGCACACGCAGACGCACACGCACACACACACGCAAAGACCTACACACACGCAGGCACAAGCCAAAAAAGAAGAAAGGAAACCTGGACTGCACAGTCGTCCATAGCAAAATGAATTCCAGAGTCACCAGCCTCTGGCGAAAGAAATGCCTCCTCACCTCTGTTCTAAATGAACATCCCTCTATTCTGAGGCTGTGTCCGTGCTAGTCTTAGACTCATCCACTATAGGAAACATCTTCTCCACATCCACCCTGTCGAAGCCTTTCAATATTCAATGAGACCTCCCCCCCCCCATTCTTCTAAATGAAGTGAATACAGGCTCAGAGCCATCAAACACTCCTCATATGGTAACCCTTTCATTCCTGGAATCGTTCTCATCAACCTCCTCTGGACCATCTACAATGCCAGAACATCTCTTCTTAGATAGGGAGCCTAACACTGCTCACACTACTCTGAGAGCAGTCTGACCAATGCCTTATAAAGCCCCAGCACCAAGTTCTTATATTCTAACCCTCTCATTGCATTTGCCTTCCTTACCACCGACTGAACCTTCAAGTTAACCTTTAGGGAATCCTACACGAGGATTCCCAAGTCCCTTTGCACCTCTAACTTTAGAATTTCCTCCCCCTTTAGAAAACAGTTTATACCTTTCTTCCTTCTACCAAAGTGCATTACCATTCACTTCATATTCCATCAGCAACTTCTCTGCCTCTTCTCCCAATCTGTTCAAGTCCTTCTGCAGACTCTGCTCCCTCCACCTATCTTTGTATCATCTGCAAACTTAGCTAAAAAGCCATCAATTCCATGATCCAAATCCATGACAAACTACTTGAAAATAAGTGGTCCAGCGCTTGTCACTGGCAGCAACCAGAAAAGGCCCCTAATTCTGACTCTTTGCCTCCTTCCAATCAGTTGATCTTCTATACATGCCAGTATTTTTCCTGTATTACTATGGGCTCTAACCTTGTTAAGTAGCCTCATGTGTGGCATCTTGTCAAGGGCCTTCAGAAAATCCAAGTACACAACATCCACTGACTCTCCTTTGTCTGTTATTTCCTCAACAAATTCCAGCAGATTTGTCAGGCAAGATTTCCCCTTAAGGAGATCATGTTGGACTCCAACATCTTCCGAACCACTGAAGTCAGGCTAACTGGCCTATAATTTCCTTTCTTCTGCCTCCCTCCCTTCTTAAAGAGTGGAGTGATATTTGCAATTTTCCAGTTCTCCATAACCATTCCAGAATCCAGTGATTCTTGAAAGATCATGACTAATGCCCCACAGTCTCTTCAGCTACCTCTTTCAGAACCCTGGGGTGTAGGCCATCTGGTCCACGTGACTTATCAAACAGATTTTTCAGCTTCCCAAGGATCTTCTCCTTAGTGATTGCAACTACACTCACTTCTGCACCTGACACTCTCACATTCCTGGCATACTGTTAGTGTCTTCACAAAATACATATTCAGTTTGTCCACCAATTCTTTGTTACCCACCACTGCTCCAATGTAAACTCTCACCTCTCTTTGAATCTTTATATGTATGAAAAAACTTTGGTATCTGCTTTGATATTTTTGGCTCGCTTACTTTCATATTTTATCTTTTCTCTCTTTTTTTTGTTGCCTTCTGCTGTTTTTTTAAAAGGCTTCCCAATCCTCTAACCTCCCACTAGTTTTTGTTATATTATATGCCCTCTCATTTGCTTTTATGTTGTCTTCAACTTTCCTTGTCAGCCACAGTTGCCTAATCCACCCTTTAGAATACTTCTTCATCTTTGAATACACTCTATCTTTTCTGCACCCTCTGAATTGCCCCCAGAAACACCAGACATTGCCGTTCTGCCATCATTCCTGCTAGTGTCCTCTTCCAGTTAGCTTTGGCCAGCTTTTCTCTCATGCCTCTATAATTCCTTTTACTCCATTGTAATACTGATATTATGATCACTGCTTTCCAAGGGTTCCTTCACCTTATCAGATCTGGTTCATTACACAACACTCAATCCAGGATTGTCTTTCTCCTAGTGGGTTCTCTGAAAAGCCATCTTGCAGGCATTCTACAAATTCCCTCTCTTGGGTCCAGCACCAACCTGATTTTCCCAATCTTCCTGCATATTGCAATCCCCCATTGCCCTTATTACAGGCCTTTTCTATTTTCCGTGGAAATTTATAGCCCACATCTTGGCTACAGTTCGAGGTCATGTATATAACTCCCATCAGGGTCTTTTTACCCTTGCAGTTTCTTAACTCTACCCACAAGAATTTTACATCTTTCATCTTTCCTTTAAAAAATCCAAATTCCATATTCAAGGAACACTTTGTTCAAGCACCACGTACACTTTTGCATGATAAGGACCCTTGTATGGAATAAACAACCCTCCTTACATCTTGGAGAAAATATATCATGCTCATTTCTGAACTGGTTCATATTTGTCTACAAGCTACAATGTACCTGAATGGATGCCCTGGGCTTCCAGTGCAACAGTGCTCTCTCTCGTTCTCTCTCCCACAAATTTTCTCTCTTGTTTTCTCCCTGCATCCCACCCACCTTTCCCGTATTCTAATGCGTGGTCATCAAGCTGAAGCATTAAATCTGTTCCATCCTCAAAAGGTGCTGCAATATTCTATTAAAACTTCTATTACAGAAACTTGAGAGACGGGCAGGAATGGGTGATTAAGATTTTTGAAGTCTTAGAAAAGATAGAGGAGGAGGTAAAGGCCGGGGGGGGGGGGGCAGGTAAGAGTTACGCTACTAATCAGAGATAATCTCACAGATGCCCTCAGGGAGACACAATGGAGGGTTCAGACATTGAGTCCATTTGGGTAGAACTCAGGAATAGGAAGGTTATAATCACACTGATGGGATTGTACTACAGACCCCCCCCCCCGCCCCCCGAGAGCCACTTGGACATTGAGGAACAGATATGTAAATGGATTTAGGAAATGTGTTAAAACAATAGGGTTGTTGTCATGGGGGATTTCAACTTTACAAATATAAGCTGGAACATTCTTAGTGCAAGGGGTTCAGATGGGGCAGAAGTTATTAAGTATATCCAGGAGGGTTTTTTAGATCAATATGTGGATGGTCCAATGAGAGGAGGGCTGTACCGGACCTGGTGTTGGGTAATGAGCCTGGCCAGGTGACTGACCTTTCAGTGGGTGAGCAGTTAGGGAACAGTGACCATAGGTCCTTAACTTTCAGGATAGCTAGAGATAAGGATCCTTGTGGGAGAGTTTTAAATTGGAGTAGGGCAAATTACAAGGGCTTTAGGCAGGAACTAAGAAGAGTTAATTGGGAACAGCATTTTTTTCTGGCAAGTCCACATCAGACATGTGGAAGGTGTTTAAAGCTCAATTGCACAGAGTACAGGAAAGGAATGTTCCCTATTAGAAGCAAGAACAGGAGTGGAAAGATAGATGATGTCTAGAGAAATGATGAATTTAGTCAAGAAGAAAAAGGAAAAATATGTAAAGCTTCAGAAGTTAGGATCAAATGGAGCACATGATGAGTATACACAACCCAGACAAGAACTAAAGAATGAAATTAGGAAAGCCAGGAGGGGCCATGAGAAGCCCTTGGTAAGTAGGATTAAGCTGAATCCCAAGGCATTCTATACATACATCAAGAATAAGAGAATAACTAGGGAGAGGGTGGGACCACTCAAGGATAAAAAGACAAACATTTGCTTGGATGCAGAGAATGTGAGTAAGACACCTAATGAGTAGTTGCTTCAGTAGTTACCAAGGAAAAAGATATGGAGAACCGGGCTATCAGTGGTGAGTGTTAGGGTGTTTAGAGGTCAAGGAGGAGGAAGCTTTGGGCCTCCTAATGATTACTAAGGTGGATAAGTCCCCAGTGCCTGATGGGATCTACCCCAGGTTACTGAAGGAGGCGAGAGACGAGATTGCTGGGACCTTGATGTGTGTCTTTCATGTCCTGTCTAGGCACAGGTGAGGTCCTGGTTAAATGTTGTACTTCTCTTTAAAATTCTGGGAACTACAGACCAAATCTCCATCACCACCTCTTTCAGAACGCTAGGGTGCAGTTCATCTGGCCCAGGTGACTTATGTACCCTTAGGTCTTTCAGCTTTTTGAGCACCTTCTCCCTTCTAATAGTAATTGCACCCACTTCTCTTCCCTCACACTCTCCAACATCTGGCCAGTGTCTTCCAGCATGAAGACTGTTGCAAAATTCTCAGTTAGTTCTTTTGCCATCGCCTTGTCACGCATTATTACTTCTCCGACCTCATTTTCTAGTGGTCCTATATCTACTCTCATCCCTTTTATTTTTTACATACTTGAAAAAGCTTTTACTCTCCACTTTGATATTGTTTGCTAGCTTGTTTTCATATTTCATCTTTTCTCTCCTAATGATTCTTTTAGTTGCTCTCTGTAGGTTTTTAAAAGCTTCCCAATCCTCTATCTTCCCACTAATTTTTGCTTTGTAACTTTTGCTTTTACATTAGCTTTGACTTCCCTTGTCAGCTACGGTTATGCTATCTTGCCATTTAAATATTTCTTCGTTTTTGGAATACATCTGCCCTACACCTTCCTCATTTTTCCCAGAAACTCATGCCATTGCTGTTCTGCTGTCATCCCTGCCAGCATCTCCTTCTAATTTACTTTGGCCAATTTCTCTCTCATACCACAGTAATTTCCTTTACTCCACTGAAATACTGCTATGTCAGACTTTACTTTCTCCCTGTCGAATTTGAAGTTGAACTCAGTCATATTGTTATCGTTGTCTCCTAAGGGTTCTTTTACCTTAAGCACCCTAATCACCTCCAGTTCATTACATAACACCCAATCCAGTATAGCTGAACCCCTCGGAGGCTCAATGACAAACCGCTCTACAAAGCCATCTCTTGGGCACTCAACAAACTCACTTTCTTGAGATCTATTACCAACCTGATTTTCCCAATTGACCTGCATGTTGAAATCTCCCATGACTATCATAACATTGTCCTTTTGATTCTCCCTATCTCCCTCCCCTACACTCTCTACAAATTTCAACTGACTTTCCAGTTCTGGTGAGGAGCCTGTGACCTGAGCGGTTAAGTCTGCTTCTCTATTCACAACTGCTGCCTAACCTGCTCAGTACTTTACTTTATGTGTGTCTCATTTACAAATAGGAAAGTTACAAACAGAAATAGATCCTCTTGCTCTTTCAATATGCAATCGATATTTATACACCTTCTTATACCTGTGGGCTAGACGTCCTGGAAGACTTTGGCTCTATTGTCAGTCCTAGTGTGGGCCCTCCAGCAAGGGCTTTCTTCAAGCTTTCATTCACCTCTGTCAGCTCCAGTTCCAGGTTCACACGCTCAGCCTCCTTAGCTTTACATTCCTCCTCCAGTTTCTTTAGGTTTGCCTCCAGAGCAACCTGAGACTTCTTACCTACATTAAATGTAAAGAACAATGATATATGAAAGTGAAGAGGGCGTAAAGTGAATCTTAGAAATGTGTCTACTCCATTCCCTACTGGAGCATTGTTAAAATGATCACAAGTTTCCTCGATTCTAGAAGTTACGAAGTTTAGTAGTTCAAGTTCAATTGTCATTCAACCATACATGAATACCAATGAATACAGCCAGATAAGGCAGCATTACTCTGGAAGTCAAGGTGCAAAACACAGTACCAACAGTCATACACAGCACAAGGCACACATATAAGATAGCAGTAAACATATAAGATAGCAGTAAAATACAGTCACACAAAAATACACTGTATAGTCCAAGACCCTGAGTCCATGAACATTGCAGCAGTCTGCAGTCGAACACAACGCAGCCTGTTCTGCGCCGAGTAAACGATGCTGACCCCAGCTTGGATGCTGCACCACACCGCCTCTAATAGAGAGCACTGACTCTGACTCCTCTCTCCTGGGCAGCTGTAAACAGGCAACACTGCAGCTTGAGGGCCTAGTACTAACCACAACTAAGGTAATGCATCTCCCCTGTCATCCGGCTCTGCTGTCCACTAATTATGCAGAGAACCGGTCTCGCAGCATTCCATATTAACAACGTCCAACAGAATCTTGCAATCACAAGAAAAGCGACTGAGATGACCACTTGCTGTTAAACTGTACAGTCCCTTCATGCACCGACGCCTCGACTGCCTCACTGATGCAAGCAGCTCCAGTCCTTCAGTTTCTCTGCCAACAAGTGACTCGCTGATGGGGTAACCTGCAGTACGTTAAGTTATTAATGCCCAGCTGGGTCTTGTGATCATAAAAAATACACATAAAAATGACAATAACACCATTGGCAAACACGAGGAATTCTGCAGATGCTGGAAATTCAAGCAACACACATTCAAGCAAAACTTTTCGATGATTTTAAGCTCCTTGGCTCCCACCGCTTTATTTTCACCATGCCTGCTCTGGATCTCTTTATTGCTAACTGCCAATGGGACATCAACCGTCTTGACTTCACCGCACCTTGTTCCCATTCCAACTTTACTCTTTCCAAACGCTCTGCTCTCCGCACTAATCCTAACCTTACTATTAAACCCGCCGAAAAGGGGGGTGCTGTTGTAGTCTGGTGTACTGACCTCTACCTTGCCAAGGCACAGTGACAACTCGCGGATACCTCCTTTTATTTACCCCTCGATCGTGACCCCACTAAGGAGCACCAGGCCATTGCCTCCCACACCATCACCGACTTTATCCGCTCAGGGGATCTCCCATCCACTGCTACCAACCTTATAGTTCCCACACCCCGCACTTCCCGTTTCTACCTCCTACCCAAGATCCACAAACCTGCCTGTCCTGGCAGACCTATAGTCTCAGCTTGCTCCTGCCCCACCGAACTTGTTTCTGCATACCTCAACACGGTTTTATCCCCCCTTGTTCAATCCCTTCCTACCTATGTTCGTGACAATTCTCACGCTCTTAAACTTTTCGATGATTTTAAGTTCCCTGGCCCCCACCGCTTTATTTTCACCAGCAGGGATCGCTCCTTACGTGACTCCCTTGTCCATTCGTCCCCCCGCCATCCCTCCTCACTGATCTCCCTCCTGGCACTTACCCTTGTAAGCGGAACAAGTGCTACACATGCCCTTACACTTCCTCCCTTACCACCATTCAGGGCCTCAGACAGTCCTTCCAGGTGAGGCGACACTTCACTTGTGAGTATGCTGGGGTGATATACTGCGTCCGGTGCTCCAGATGTGGCCTTCTATATATTGGCAAGACCCGACGCAGACTGGGAGACCGTTTTGCTGAACACCTACGCTCTGTCCGCCAGAGAA
Organism: Mobula hypostoma; assembly: GCF_963921235.1. Classification (NCBI taxonomy): domain Eukaryota; kingdom Metazoa; phylum Chordata; class Chondrichthyes; order Myliobatiformes; family Myliobatidae; genus Mobula; species Mobula hypostoma. Next base: position 102,117,188 of record NC_086100.1, on the reverse strand, counting down.
AGCAGGATCTCCCAGTGGCCACATGTTTTAATTCCACATCCCATTCCCATTCTGACATGTCTATCCACGGCCTCCTCTACTGTAAAGATGAAGCCACACTCAGGTTGGAGGAACAACACCTTATATTCCATCTGGGTAGCCTCCAACCTGATGGCATGAACATTGACTTCTCTAACTTCTGCTAATGCCCCACCTCCCCCTCGTACCCTATCCGTTATTTATTTATATACACACATTCTTTCTCTCTCTCTCCTTTTTCTCCCTCTGTCCCTCTGACTATACCCCTTGCCCATCCTCTGGGTTCCCCCCCTCCTTTTCCTTCTCCCTGGGCCTCCTGTCCCATGATCATCTCATATCCCTTTTGCCAATCACCTATCCAGATCTTGGCTCCATCCCTCCCCCTCCTGTCTTCTCCTATCATTTTGGATCTCCCCCCCCCCCACTTTCAAATTTCTTACTAACTCTTCCTTCAGTTAGTCCTGACGAAGGGTCTCGGCCTGAAACGTCAACTGTACCTCTTCCTAGAGATGCTGCCTGGCCTGCTGCGTTCACCAGCAACTTTGATGTGTGTTGCATAACACCAATGGTTATTGTATAGTTATGTAAAAATCATGGGATTGTGGCGACCCACTTTCTAGCACACACGAACCAGCCCACGAAACAGTGCGCGCAGGCAGCGTGCCGGCCCCAGAAAGGGCGCCAGGCCATCTTCACCAGCAGGGGGAAAATCCCGCGCGCAGAAAGGGTCTGGGAATATGCATTCCCCACAGAAGTCCCGCCCCAGGGAGGGCGGGAACGGGAAGGCTTTAAAGCAGGCCGTGAAGTTTGAATAAATCTCTTTATCGCAACTCCAACTCACCGACTCGGTGTGGTTATTCTAGCGCTGTGTGTAGCACACCGCTACATTTGGTGACCCCGACGGCCCAAACGATATTTGGACCAGAGATGACTGACGCCGCATCTGTTCACGCAGTTTCATTAAAACTGCCAAGCTTTTGGCCACTGCGACCTTGTCTGTGGTTTGAACAGGCAGAAGCACAATTCCACATTCGGCAGATAACCTCGGAGTCCACTCGCTACTACTACATGCTGAGCTCACTCGACCAAGAGACTGCTGCACAAGTTGAGGAGTTTATACAGTCGCCCCTGGAGAACAGCAAATACACAGCATTCAAAGCCCTGCTCATAAGGACTTCCGGACTCTCATGGCGCGAACGAGCACGCCGCTTAATGCACCTGGATGGTTTGGGAGACAGGCCACCGTCAGCATTAATGAACGAAATGCTGGCCCTGGCTGAAGGACACAAACCCTGCCTCATGTTTGAGCAGGTGTTCCTAGAGCAACTGCCGGAGGACATACATCTGCTGCTGGCCGACACAGATTTCAGCGACCCCTGGGAGGTGGCGGCCCGGGCAGATGTGCTGTGGAATGCCAAGAAGGAGAGAGGCGCATTTGTTGCACAGATCACCAAGCCGCGTGCCCAACGACAGACCAGACCAGGCCCGGCAGCAGAGCCCAACGAACAATGGTGCTTCTACCACCAGTGGTGGGGCACAGAGGCCCGCCGCTGTAGACCACCCTGCAAATTCCCGGGAAACGCTAAGGCCCAGCCGCCGCCAATCACTACGGCGGCTGGCCATCAGGACAGCCTCCTGTACGTCTGGGACAAGCAGTCGGGACGCCGATTTTTGGTCGACACCAGAGCGGAAATCAGCGTTTTACCTCCAACGAGTTACGACACCCGCAACAGAGAACCGGGACCCACCCTGAGGGCTGCAAATGGCAGCACAATACGAACCTACAGCACCCGCATGGTGCGGCTACAGTTCAGCTCCAGCCGGTTCACGTGGGACTTCACACTGGCCGCCGTGGCCCAACCACTCCTGGGGGCAGATTTTCTGCGAGCTCACAGCCTGCTGGTCGACCTGCAAGGGAAGCGTTTAGTCCACGCCAAGACTTTTCAAACGTTCTCCCTGGGTGAAGCACAGTTGCCAGCCCCACACCTGGACTCCATCACGCTGTCCGACGATGAATTCACCAGGGTCCTGGCGGATTTCCCACCAGTACTGACACCGCAGTTCACGGCAGCCATGCCCAGACACGGAGTACAGCACCACATCCCGACCCAGGGACCACCCCTCCACGCCCGTGCTCGAAGGCTTCCTCCGGACAAGTTCCGACTGGTGAAGGAGGAGTTCAAGAGGATGGAGGAATTGGGGATTGTACGGCAGTCCGACAGCCCATGGGCCTCCCCCCTGCACATGGTGCCCAAGGCAACGGGGGGCTGGAGACCATGCGGTGACTACCGCAGACTGAACGAGGCTACAATGCCAGACCGCTACCCTGTGCCGCACATTCAAGACTTCGCAGCAAACCTACACGGCGCAAGGATCTTTTCCAAGGTAGACCTCGTCCGGGGATACCATCAAATCCCTGTACATCCGGACGACATCCCCGAAACAGCACTCATCACCCCGTTTGGACTTTTCGAATTCCTCCAAATGCCGTTCGGCCTAAAGAATGCCGCACAGACTTTCCAGCGGCTAATGGACGCGGTGGGACGCGACCTGGACTTTGCATTCATCTGTTTGGACGACATCCTCATAGCCAGCAGTAGTCGTCAGGAGCATCTGTCCCACCTCCGCCAGCTCTACTCCTGCCTGAGTGATTTCGGCCTCACGATCAACCCGGCCAAATGCCAGTTCGGACTCGACACCATCAACTTCCTGGGCCACAGGATTACTAAAGACGGGGTAACCCCTCTGCCCGCCAAGGTAGACGCGGTCCGCCACTTCCCCCGACCCAACACAATCAAAGGCCTGCAGGAATTTGTGGGTATGGTGAATTTCTGCCACCGTTTCCTCCCCTCAGCAGCCCGAACTATGCGCCCCCTGTTCACTCTGATGTCAGGTAAGGGCAAGGACATTACCTGGGACAAAGAGGCCGCAGCCGCTTTCGTTAAAACCAAAGAAGCCTTGGCAAACGCCGCGACGCTAGTGCACCCCAGAACGGACGTTCCTACTGCCCTCACGGTGGACGCATCCAACACAGCGGTCAGTGGAGTGCTGGAACAACTCATCAAGGGTCGCTGGCAACCCCTGGCATTCTTCAGCAAACACCTACAACCACCTGAACTCAAATACAGTGCTTTCGACCGGGAGCTATTGGCACTATACCTGGCAATCCGGCATTTCAGGTACTTCTTAGAAGGTAGGCCCTTCACCGCTTTTACAGACCACAAACCGCTTACCTTTGCGTTCATGAAGGTGTCCGACCCCTGGTCGTCCCGCCAGCAGCGACATCTGTCCTACATCTCCGAGTACACGATGGACATCTGGCATGTCTCGGGAAAGGACAACGTCGTGGCAGACGCACTATCCAGACCTACCATACAGGCCCTGTCCCAGGGGGTGGACTATGCAGCGCTGGCAGAGGCACAGCAGGCAGACACTGAGATCCCCAGTTACAGGACTGCAGTCTCCGGTTTGCAGCTCCAAGACCTCCCCGTAGGCCCAGGTGAGAGGACCCTACTATGTGACACAGCTACCAGCCAACCCCGCCCCGTCGTCCCGGCAACCTGGTGCTGGTGGGTTTTCGAATCCATTCACAACTTAGCGCACCCCTCCATCAGGACAACTGTCCGGCTGGTCGCCAACAGGTTCGTGTGGCATGGACTTCGTAAACAGGTCAGTGAATGGGCGAAAACGTGCATGCAGTGCCAAACGGCCAAGGTGCAGCGGCACACCAAGGCTCCGCCGCAGCGGTTCGAACCCACCCGCCGGAGGTTCGACCACATCCATGTGGATATCGTGGGGCCCCTGCCAGTGTCGCAAGGAGCGCGGTACCTCCTAACTATGATAGACTGGTTCACCAGATGGCCAGAGGCAGTCCCGCTCAACGACACCACCTCCGAATCCTGCACCCGAGCACTGATCGCAACCTGGGTAGCACGCTTCGGGGTATCGGCCCACATTACCTCCGACAGAGGCGCCCAGTTCACCTCCAGCCTGTGGTCAGCTATGGCCAGCCTTTTAGGAACACAGCTACACCACACAACTGCCTACCACCCACAGTCGAACGGACTAGTGGAGTGTTTCCACCGTCACCTGAAATCAGCTCTCGTGGCCCGCCTGGAGGGGCCTAACTGGGTGGACGAGCTTCCCTGGGTCCTGCTCGGAATCCGCACGGCGCCCAAAGAGGATCTACACACCTCGTTGGCCGAGTTGGTGTACGGCGTGCCCCTGGTCGTCCCAGGAGAGTTCATACCAGCCCCAAGGGGGCAAGAGGAAGAACCCACAGCAGTCCTGGACAGACTATGGGAGAGGCTCGGTAACCTGGCCCCCATCCCCACTTCACAGCATGGACAGAGCCCGACCTGCGTACCCAAAGACCTGCAGAACTGTAAGTTTCTTTTTGTACGACGGGGCGGACACCGGGCACCGCTACAGTGGCCCTACGAGGGGCCGTTTAAGGTGATCAGGAACAACGGTTCCACGTTCTTGCTGGACATTGGGGGGAGAGAGGAGGTTTACACGGTGGACCAACTCAAACCGGCCCATGTGGACTTGGCACAGCCGGTCCAGGCTCAGGCACCGCGACGCAGGGGTAGACATCCCAAACAGAGGCTGATCCAGACTGTGGACATTGGGGGAGGTAGCACCGGTTCTGGGGGGGGGGGTTATGTGGCGACCCACTTTCTGGCACACACGAACTGGCCCACGAAACAGCGCGCGCAGGCAGAGGGCCGGCCCCAGAAAGGGCGCCAGGCCATCTTCACCAGCAGGGGGAAAATCCCGCGCGCGGAAAGGGTCTGGGAATATGCATTCCCCACAGCAGTCCCGCCCCAGGGAGAGCGGGAACGGGAAGGCTTTAAAGCAGGCCGCGAAGTTTGAATAAATCTCTTTATCGCAACTCCAACTCACCGACTCCGTGTGGTTATTCTAGCGCTGTGTGTAGCACACCGCTACAGGATACAGTAAGATCTTCCACGTTTTGTAGGAAGCACTGTCTCCATATAATCGTAAGAAACTTCAGTCTTTCTGCACACTTGCAATCCAAGCAGAAGGGGAGGCTGCTGAAGAAATTTGAGCTTCTTTTCCGCAATAGCAGGTGTGTTGGAACTCAGAAGAGGAATTGCAACATTGGATTTTTCCATAACCAATACGACAAGATGAAGAAATGAAGTCAGGATTGAATCAGAGAGAATATAAAAAGGGGCAAGCCACTTATAACCATATAACAATTACAGCACGGAAACAGGCCATCTCGGCCCTTCTAGTCCGTGCCGAACGCTTACTCTGACCTAGTCCCACCGACCTGCACTCAGCCCATAACCCTCCATTCCTTTCCTGTCCATATAGCGATCCAATTTAACTTTAAATGACAATATCGAACCTGCCTCAACCACTTCTGCTGGAAGCTCGTTCCACACAGCTACCTCTCTCTGAGTAAAGAAGTTCCCCCTCATGTTACCCCTAAACTTTTGCCCTTTAACTCTCCACTCACGTCCTCTTGTTTGAATCTCCCCTACTCTCAATGGAAAAAGCCTATCTACGTCAACGCTATCTATCCCCCTCATAATTTTAAATACCTCTAGCAAGTCTCCCCTCAACCTTCTACGCTCCAAAGAATAAAGACCCAACTTGTTCAACCTTTCTCTGTAACTTAGGTGATGAAACCCAGGTAACATTCTAGTAAATCTTCTCTGTACTCTCTCTATTTTGTTGACATCCTTCCTATAATTTGGTGACCAGAACTGTACACAATACTCCAAATTTGGCCTTACCAATGCCTTGTATAATTTTAACATTACAACCAAACTCCTATACTCAATGCTCTGATTTATAAAGGCCAGCATACCAAAAGCTTTCTTCACCACCTTATGCACATGAGATTCCACCTTCAGGGAACTATGCACCATCATTCCTAGATCCCTCTGTTCCACTGCATCCTTCAATGCCCTACCATTTACCATGTATGTCCTATTTTGATTAGTCCTACCAAATTGTAGCATCTCACATTTATCAGCATCTTTCAGCCCACTCTTCTAACTGGCCCAAATCTCTCTGAAAGCTTTGAAAACCTACTTCATTATCCACAACTCCACCTATCTTAGTATCATCTGCATACTTACTCATCCAATTTACCACCCCATCATCCAGATCATTAATGTATATGACAAACAACACTGGACCCAGTATAGATCCCTGAGGCACACCACTAGTCACCAGCCTCCAATCTGACAAACAGTTATCCACCACTACTCTCTGGCATCTCCCATCCAGCCACTGCTGAATCCATTTTACTACTTCAATATTAATACCTAACGATTGAACCTTCCTAACTAACCTTCCGTGTGGAACCTTGTCAAAGGCCTTACTGAAGTCCATATAGACAACATCCACTGCTTTACCCTTGTCAACTTTTCTAGTAACCTCTTCAAAAAATTCAATAAGATTTGTCAAACATGACCTTCCACACACAAATCCATGTTGACTGTTCCTAATCAGACCTTGTCTATCCAGATAATTATATATACCATCTCTAAGAATACTTTCCATCAATTTACCCACCACTGACGTCAAACTCACAGGCCGATAATTGCTAGGTTTACTCTTAGAACCCTTTTTAAACAATAGAATAACATGAGCAATACGCCAATCCTCCGGCACCATCCTCGTTTCTAATGACGTTTGAAATATTTCTGTCAGAGCCCCTGCTATTTTCCACACTAACTTCCCTCAAGGTCCTAGGGAATACCCTGACAGGACCCGGAGACTTATTCACTTTTATATTCCTCTTGTTAATTTTTTTGGGCTGCTAATTTAGCTGTATACAGAGCTTTCCAGAGTGAACTAAGCTCAGAATCCTCAGCATCAACTCTAGTCTATGATTCAGTTTCAGTCTTTCTCTGTTTGTCATGTAGCCTGTGTAGTTGCTTTATTAGGTTGATAACTCTAAACTCTTGCAGATACTTCTGTGCTGTGCTCTCCTGTATTCCAGATTGAACTAGGGTTTTACTGGGGGCTGAATCAGACCACAAAGCCACAAAATGTGCTAATATATAATTATGTCCCATTATATTCAATTATAGACAAATTCATAGAGTTAGGCAAGGAAAGCTGGTGTTTGCTCTCTACTTGACTTTATTCTCAGCAACCTATCTGCCACCTGCACAGTGTATATTCACAACAGTTCGTACATCCCCTCTCCCGTAGAGTGGTACTACAACTATAGGTGAAGTGGCCTGGAACGAAGAACACTACCCGTAATGCTGTGAGCCATAATGTTGGTAAACATGGGTCGGTACATGCCGTGTGCCAACATTTAGTATTGGCAATAAAGTAACATCCAAGCTGTGGCATAGTAGTCCAGTGACTCCAACCACCAAACTTTTCATTGTGTGGTCCTCATATGGTCTCGCTGGCTGTGTGTGGCTCTTCCCAGGGTCTTGTTTCTTCCTGCATCCCAAGTACATGTTGGCTGCTGGGTTCATTGGATACTGTAACGTTGTTGGCTGTTATGAGAATCCCAGTCGAGGGGCTGGCCAAGTGTGAGAAAATTGCTACAGTGAGACAGGTGGGGGAGTTAATGGGATCGAGCTGAGAGTCGGCATGTACTTAATATACCAAATGCCCTCTTTCTACGTTATAAATAAATATGAGACAGTTCTGCACCTCTTCTACACCCTGCTGATAATAATGGTGGTGGAGAGCTGATGATAGAGGACATTCTGCAAACATCCCCAGCATGACAACCTGAATTGCATTAGTTCTTCCTAATTTGAAAGCCAGAGACAAATCTCTGCTTTGAACTCTGGTGTCACATACCAACATTAACTCATATCACTCAATTTCTTCCAAGTACAGTTCTAGGACCAGACAACATCACAAGCTATAAAGCTTAACAACTCTCCTGGTTGAGTTTTCCTTTTCTCTTCTTAGGAAGGTTCCTTGTTGGAGCAGGTTTTACTTCCATTTTGCCTTTGTAGGTTCCAGGTAGCCGATTAGGTTAATGTGGGAACTGGAAATTTCTCCACGATACAGGAGCAGTGCGCAACAAGGCAAGGGTAGTTTCCTTCCCCTGCCTTCACTAGGTTCCCGTCTGCTCCTGGCTCATGACCTCACGGTTCTCAATACCAATCCGATATACCAGATCTACAAAAGTTATTTTTAAAAACACAGAAAGCAGTAGGTGCCTGGAATGTGCTGGCAGGGGAAGTGGTGAAAGCACATAAAATAGGAATGTTTAAGAGGCAATTAGGCAGACACCTGAGCAAGCAGTGAATGGAGGGATATTGACCAAGTGCAGCAGATCTGATGAATTAAAATTGGCATCATGGTTGCAGAGACATTGTGGTTTAAAGACTGTTTCTGTCACTCAGTTCAGGACAAATGAATCATGAAGTCACAATGAACCATCAATAACTCTAATAAGGTATTTGAATGACTCAGTTTTTGTTCCAACATGATTCTAACCTCTCAATCTCATCAGAATACTGGATCCAATAATGGACACAGTAAATGTTGCCACAACAAGCACCTGCAGAAATCAGTGCTCAGTGAAGATCCATACTAAATAAATCTGGCAGAATCATATTTGATACAAAGAAAGGTGAAGTTTTTTGTGGGAAGGTGGCTACCTCAGTCCCAGCATAGTGCTGTAGGCTGGAAATTCTCCTTAACTCAGCCTTCTTATATATTATAAACACCTTGTTAAAAATGCAACAGGATTTAGCTCCAACTATTCATGCAACATAAAACACAGTAGAACAGAGCCTGGATGAGCTGACAAGCAAAGAAAATGCTTTAGTGTTGGAAACTTCATTATTGTAAGCAAGAAATGGAGACTGCCAACTACAGTCATAGAACTGATGGAGGCCATTTTTGAATGAAAAATATTTTCCTCAAACACCGTCCAAATCTTCAACCAAACACTTAGAATCAATGATCGTAGTTATCAACCTTTCCTAAAAAGAAATAGGTCATTCCTGTCCACTCTGTTTTGGCCTCTCTTGAAGCTATACACCTGAATTAAATCTACCCATTCTCATAAAGCTTCCCTACACCCTCTTGTCCTGTCGCATTCTTCTTGCAGTGTCACGTCCACAGCTCAAAACCGCATTATGTCAAAATGCCAACTCGTTATTTGTCTTTCAATCTAACTATTAATTTATTTTTGTAATTCATAGTAATTTTTATCTCTTACTGCCACTAAAGAACAAATTACACAACATATGTCAGTGATAATAAACCTGATTTTGATTCTGATTTTTGATTTGTGACTTTTTTGTACCCAGTTAACCAATCTTTGATATTTCCCTGCAACCTAGAAGTCTCTCCATCAACCACGTTGGCAATTTTCGTATCAGCAAACCTCCTAATCATAGTTCAAAGCTAAGACATTAGTAATATAAAAATTACGTAATGAAAAATTGGGACTTAGTACAGAGCCCCAAAGACCCTTCTGGTAAAGTTCTCCAGTCACTAAAATTCCTGCAGCAGTATTCCTTGCTTCCATTGAGCTGATTTTTAATCTAAATTGCCTTGCAGTTTATAGGCATCTACTTTCCTGATCCATCTGCTTAGTGGACCTCTTTCAAGAAGTACGCAGAGCAAATCAAGTGTGCTATTCACATAAACTCTCCTGGTATCCGTGTCAAGAAAATGTTGGCCACTACCTACCCTTGACAACTCCATGCTAATTGTCCTCGGTTAACTTGTACCTCTCTAAAATATCAATTCTTGCTTGATGTCACAGGATCTGGGAACAAAGCAATTCATGGCACTTATCCTCACTATCATAGTGAACAATAGAGTATTCTGCTCAATGGCCTTTCTACAAAAGATAGCACAATTCCAGCATCTTTCTACAGATCTGACAGAGTCACAGGTCCATTCCCAAAGACCCTCTAAGAATCCCAGTTCCATTCAGTCTCACTCTTGCTCCTTCCTCCTGTGCTGCTGCTCCTAGTCCTTCTCTTGCCAGACTCTACATGCCTTTTGAATAGTCTGTAGCCTTGACAAGCAGTTTCATGACATTTGAGAAGGAAATAAATGTTACTGACGTAATAAAATCTTTCCCACCCTATTCTTTAAGCTCATTCGATCCAAAGACCCCTTCCAATATCATTGAAAAAAGGCCACTTCCCATTGTATTATCTCCATGGATAATGCATTAAGCTCAATGGGCCAAATGGCCTAATACTGCTTCTATATCTTATGGACTTATTATGGATGGTGGTAAAGGACAAGAAGAGTTATGCCATTGAGCCGAGCTAGCAGAATAGTATTCACTCTGATTATACAAAAGAAATGTTAGTGTTTTTCCATGGACCTGCCACTATAGCCCGGTTAACTATGAGTAACTTTGAGTTCTAATACTGTTAAAATACTTATGGATTATTTCGATTTTCAGAAGCTTTTTCAATAAATTGATAGTAGTATTAATATATTTTGAATGCCCAGGACATTCAGCATTTTTAGGATTTAGTAATATTGATAGCCAGTTAATTCAGGGAGTTAATGATTAGCCAGCTGTTAAATTTCTTTTATTTTCTGGGTAGGCTTTATTTTGACCTCCTGCTCATGACTTCATTACATTGCAGAAGGTCCCACTGCAGTGCAAGGCCACCTGACTCTCCACTTCAAGCTGCAGCTGCCAAGTCACAAAGTAAATTCATGCATATTCTGGAAATCAGTGGTGTGCCGGACTGGTTCACAACCGAAAGCAACTTCTGGGTCAAATAAAGTCTGACTGAACTACATTTTAAACAACTAAAATTTGCAAAGTGTTTTATTTACTGTTTGCTAAAGTACAACACAAGGTTGACCTCAGACCAAACATTAGAGGAGTGAAAAGGTAAAAAGTTGGCACTTCTACTTCACACACTATTTTGGTGCCAGTGCCATCCCATTTTTAATTATACTTAGAATATTGGGACATAAAAGATACTTATCAACTAGAGTCAATATTTAATGACATTGTAGATATGACTGATTTATTTAAGCACTCTGTATCTGAATCAATGCAAAGAGAATACAGATTGTGGAAAAAAGGATGTTATCGTTTGTAATACCATGGTTCTATTCAGCTGAAGATATGATCAAAACCAGGTTCAGCAATTTTTTGTGACGGTTTCTTGATGTGTCAGTCATCAAGAAATAATTTCAATCCAACAATTTTGATCAGTTTTGTATCTGAACCATCTTCTTTAAAGGAACAGAAAGTTTTAATGTTGCTACCTGAACATGCTTCAATGGCTGTTCTCAGCTCCCTTTTGTCTTTTCTCAGTTGTGCTAGACGGGTGCGTAAGATTTCTTTCTGCTTTTTCAAATCTTCCTCCTTCGACTGCAATCTTTTTGCATCAGCCTCCACTCGATTTTTTCCATATTTATATTGATCAGCATCTGAAAGTTAATCTCATACCTTTTAGTACCTTTATATTAGATATATTCTAGCAATTGACAGCAATTCAAATAACTTCCAACCATCCCTGGTGTAAAGGAATTATTGATTAAATCAGTTAGTATACAAAACCACTAACCTATGATATATTTACCATATTCCATTAAAAGAATCATTATTTAGATGAGAAATGACTGCAATGTCAATTTGAAAAGACAAGTGTATGGTAAAGACACATTTATTAGGAAACAGTATCACCAGTTTCTGCTCGATGTTATTATGTTTAGTATGATAAAACACAAAACGTAAAACACTCACTTGATGCAGTGCGTTTAACACTTGTGCTAGGGTTTGGTTTCTTCACCTGGCTGTTTACGGCCTTTGGTTTCGATGTTGTACCATTTACAACTGTTGGCATTTTCTTTCCTTTTATCTATAAGTGGGAAAATAAGTAGTCATTTATAAATATTGGTGAAATCCCTTAAGAACTCTTTTTTCTTTTAGCAATATGTGAACATCAAATCTATTCAAATTTATACAAGAAGTGCAACACCATACCAACTGACCGTTAGCATTATAAAGTGAGTTAAAACGTTCATAAGTGAAATCAAGGAACAGTAGAGTGTGAGTTTAATTGTATCTTTGAAGTTCCAGTTTTAGTCATACTGAGAGGATGCAAGATGTGGCTGTGTGGAAAGGACTGAGAAACAGCAAGGGAAGAGAAGGCCAATTTGACTGACACCATCATTTAATTGGAAGGAAGGAAATTGCCCACTTTATGGCCAATAACTTGTATGAATCTGATAAAAATGACACTATAGGATTAAAATAAAGGTCCCTTAATGTAAACAGATTCCAATATAAATGTTGAGGAACAATTGTTGGACTTTGTACCATGATCTTGAATTTGTCAGAGCAATTCTAAACCGCTAACCTAGGGTTCTACTGATCTTTTCCACTCACTGAAGTAAATTTTGAATTACTGGTGCTTTGTGCTTGGCAATATAGTGAAAATATATTATTATTGCAATAGTCCGGCCGTCACTATACCCATAATAAACTACCAACAGATGACCAGACCTATGTCAAGCAGTTCACCTCTTCAGCATAGAAACGGGGTCCTCCTGAAGACACCAATTAGCACTCCAAGAATCTGCCAGTGCATTAACCCAGCTTGTGATCTAGCTGAAGAGGTGTTCACACTGTTATTTATCTTGGAACAGATAGGAGAAAGAGAAGTGCTCTTCTAAGCTCTATTAAAAATACTTGGTGGGACTAAGGAATTCCCACTGATGCTGCTCAACCTGCTGAGCTCCCCTTGAGAGCCACAATACCATTCCTACTCAGTTAAGGCAAAGAAATCCAGCCTTGTGATATTTATGGTTTGAGGTTTTAGAAACTGTTCCAGGGAGTGAGAGAGACAAAACAGATGCCATGATCCAGAACACAAGAAAATCTGCAGATGCTGGAAATCCAGAGCAACACACACCAAATGCTGGAGGAACTCAGAAGGCCAGGCAGCATCTATGGAAAAGAGTAAACAGTCGATATTTCAGGCTGAGACCCTTCATCAGGACTGGAAAAAAAAAATGATAGGTCAGAGTAAGAATGTGGAGGGAGGATGTGTGTTTCCATGATGCAGAATATGGGTTCTATAAAGTACAGCAAATTGTGTTTAAAGAAATAATGTTACAAATCATGATATGTGAGAATAGGCACCACAACAGTACATCTATTGTTTCACAGTGCCAGTGAGCCAGGTTTGATCCAGACCTCTGATGTTGTCTGTGGAATTTACATGCTCTTTCTGAGAGAGTGTGGGTTCCCTTTTGAAGCTCCGGTTTCTCTCTACATCCCTGGTGGAAGGTTAACCACTATCCTAAATTGCATGAATGTAGGATTTATGTAAAATGACTTATATTTCCAGTTTTCTAATTCAAAACTTAATATACTTAAAGGAAGGTGAAGCAATTCTTAACAATTTCTCTGGCATTAAATTATAAAATGCATACTATGCATTGGGATACTTCATAAAGAAATTCTCTTGCCTTCTCATGGTAGAAGATCCACCTAATTATGGTATAGCTAGAAATATCTTTCTTAATGTTATACCCCAAGGTTTTGCAATTCTTGAAGTTACGATGAAGAAGCAGGGGAATCTTCTCTGCAATATACCATCACCCTTTCAAATATAGTAACACAGAATAATCGGATGAGAAATGCCTATTTAAAAAATTGTTGGTTAATATCTGCCCAAAAGACGGCCATGGTTTCTTTTTTAGAATGTCTTGATGTACTGCTACAGAATGAGTAAATGCCATCATACAATTTGTGGATTATAGAAGTACCTGCGAGGCTGTCTTGACTGTTCCTTTTTCCGCAGTAGAGGTGTTAGTTTTATTAGTCATAGACCGCGTGGAAGACAGAGGTGAAGAGACAAGAGTTTTGTTATTTTTAGAGGAGAGTTTCTCAGTGGAAAGTTTATTCTGGACCCCAATCGGCTGTGATTTGCGAGCAATTGGTTTTGGTGGTGGGACGTTGTCATACAGGTCAGTGGTGTCACTGGAAACCTCCTCATACCAGAGGGTATCAGTATTACTGCTGAAAACTTCCTGTTCCTGCGATGCAATATGGAGCAAGCTTCAGATGTTAGAGGCAAAAACATGCAGGTAAACGCAGTGTTGTGTACAAGCTGGTGAAGCACAGACTGGAATTATATCCAAAAGCATCAAATGACTCATAAAGTTTCTGCTTCTATTAGCATAATTTGTTATTCAGTGCATGAATCACAAGGAGAAGTATTTTACCAAAATTAAATTTGGTCACAATTTCACCTGTGCAATTACTGTTGACATTAAGTGTGATGATAAGGAAAATTAGTTAGTGTAATCTTAAATAGCATTGATGGCGTGAGATAATTTAGAACCATCACATTCAAAAGTCTTTTAACACACATAAAGTTTGTCATCAGGGTAGCAATAGACACAAAACACAAATACAGTACAGAACCTTCTCATGAAAATACCCATATTTTATGAACATGCCACCAAAGTCTAATTCTAAATGCTGCTGAACCATTTCTGGGAATTAATGAAGCAAACGAAAGGCAGATAAAGATGATATTTTTATCCATTCAGACAGTTCACTGGAAATCACTATATAACAAAGTTGTATGAACTGAATAACTCAATTACACAGCCAGAAGTATTTTATGTCCCCATTACTTTGCCTATCTTTGCAGGGCTTGGTCACAATACAGTGGCAGACTTGCTAGTCAGTGTCTCACTATAATTAAGTTATTTAACCAATTATTCAGAAAATTTGCTAATTAATTAGCTTGCAATTCTAATTCACATGCTTTACTCTCTTAGGATGAGAATATTATAATTAACTTGCACCCAGCCAAACTATGTTTAAAAACAAGTCACTTTCCATTAGATATTTACATGCATTCTTCTTGATACAAAGCAAATTCCAGTTGGCAATTGGTAGGATTACAAAGGAGTTGCTCTGAGGACAGTAGGAGCCTGAAACTCACTGTCTGTAAGAGTATAGTCAGGAAAAGCCCAGGGTGGAAGTTACTATTACATTCAGCAGTTCATTTGTCTGATACAGAATTGAAGACCCAATGGTTTCCTTCGGTGTGCTAAATTTACCGTAAAACTACTTATTTAATGCATTAGTTTTAGGGTCCACCAGACCATTGGGAAAATGAAAGTTCCCAAAAGGACAAATAAAAGTTGCATGCATCCACTTTTGTTATCTGAATACAAGAAATGAAAATGCAGACACAATATTCCAGATTTAATGAATTAGATTCTTTGCACTGGTTGTTTAAAATATTTTTATAAGACTGTCAAAGATATGGCACTAATTTAAATGTCTTACTGTTCCATTTAGGCAAGGTACATCATCATAATGAAGGGAGATTCCACGTGGACATGCGTATCCATTAGTGATGTTGCCACCATATCTGTTAGGTGATATTGAGCGTCTATGTAATAAACTGAAAATGTAAAAAGAAATTGGTGAAAGATTTGTGAGCTTTCAGTACTTTATACTTACTAAATCATAGAGCTGAAATCTATAGAAACTTACATCATTGAAAGGGGTAACAATCTGCCTCAAAGAACACCTGCTATCTCTTTGAAAGAAACATCCAATCATTACTACATTCGCTTCCTCTTTTGCTATGGCCAGAATTTTGATACACGCATCCAATTCCATTTTTCAAGCTGCCATTGAATCTGCAATGCATTTCAGATTATAACACATCTGGGCATTAAAAAAAAAAGTTCTTCTTTACAATTGTTTTGCCAATGATCAAATTTTCCACATCTCCCACTAGTATATTGAAAATTCCAGCTTACTTTAATGATTAAGTGTGCCTTAAACTCCTCTGAGAAGAGCAAACCCCAGATTCTGCAGTCTATCCACATAATGAACAGCGTTCATCATGGAAAAAGCTACAACACCTTTGTAACCTCACTATCATTCTGTGTGCATAAAAAATGGATCAAAACATCCAAGAAGTGCTAGTCACTCTGTATGGTACTGGGTAATCTTCCAGGTCAAGTTGTGCTGGGGTTAGACCTACTTAAAGTCTAGTCAGCCTAATCATTTGAATGGAAAGACTGAATGCCAGACAGAAATCCAAATGCATTTTACGTCTACACAAAACACTGGCTGAACTCAACAGGTCCAGCTGCATCCATGGAGGGAAATGGACATTAAATATTTTGGATTGAGGTTCTTTATCTGGTCTCGACCTAAAATGAAAAGGTCAATCTCACTTTAACTTCTGAATTCCTTCATCATCTTGTGTATTGCACCAGATTCCAGAATCTACAATCTCTTCTGTCTACATTTACATTCACGTGTTTTTGATTTAATGGAATTAGTTTGAATGCCCTGAATTGCATGTGTTCTCCAGAGTTTTAAGTGTATTTTAAGTTTTAATAATTCAACAGGTTATTATTATGTTTAATTTTTAATATCCTTTAAACAATTATATAAATTCCAGAGATCTTCACGAACATGCAGTCTCTTTGACAGTTTTGACAGCCTGTGAGGCGGGAAGATTAGCTTACAGTGCAGTAGGCAATTCTGGGGAGGGAGCCTGTCGTTTATGATTGTGAAGAGCTTTACAGAGCAGAAGGGGACTGATTTATATGTGGTAGTTCTGTGCCAGGTAAGACAGTGTTCGCTGGGCACGTGAATGCAGAGCTTGGGCTGTTTGCCTTTTACTGTGAGATTGAGCCAGAAATGAATTCATTGTTTAGTCATTAAACATTAAGACCAATAGATAACAAATAAAATAAAAATCCCCACAAGTTTACATATTATTATTAGTTGTATTTTAACCAGAACATTTTTCCTTTATAAATTTTTACAGAAGTCAATTATTTATGATCAAAATATTGCCTTACTTGAAGCATTGTTTTGCAGTCTGTATAACACTAGATGTTGTTTCTACATCAATGTAATCATAATGTAGGGCTGATGGATCTGTGGAAGAACCAGTTTCAGATAGTAAAATGCCAAGCCACCTTCCCAGTTCCTCTCCAGAGGAGGTCTGCAAAATTAAAATGGTGAAAATCGAGTGGTAATATATCAGACATGATCAATAAAAATAAATTCTTTTACTAGGGAAAATGCATTTACAGAAACTTCCATTTTAGGTAATGCCTTAAGTGTAGAGCTCAGCTTTGAAGATACGCATCCTCATTGATAAAGTATCTAAAGGAATAACCTTAAAAATATGATAGAAAAATATAATTGGCTTTGTTCCAGATATATGACACTTAGTTAATTGCTGGAGATGTAACACCAACTTGCTAGTACAACCATGACACAGAATCAGTAGCCCACATTATAAAAATATGTCAGCAAGCAATTTACATTGGCTAATAAGGGTGTTAAGGAAAACGAATGAGAAGTTGGATGCTGATGACAGATAGCAGTAGAGGAACTGAAGATACATGAAAGGTGGGTTTGATGTGGAGGACTCTTGAGAACTTTGGAAAGGAGTAACCTTGGCAAGTATAATTAGGAAGGATCCTAAAACATCCTACAGGTATATTAGAAGAAGGAATAGGTCCCTCAGGGATCAAAGAGGTCATCTACACAGAGGTCAAAAATAAATACTTCCATTCATTACTCACATAGAAGGATTGCAGGTTTGGAGAGGTAAGAAAGGAATACACTGACATTCCACAGCATGCCTATATCCTGAACGAGGAAGTATTAGAAATGTTGATACAAATTATGTTTGTAAGTTGGATAAATCTGCAGTATCTGACTGGATCTATCCCAGCATGATAGGAGACACATGGGAAGAGATCTTTAGAGATCTGATGGAGATCTCTGCATCTTTGTTAGCCACGGGTGAGGCACCAGAAAACTGGAAGGTTAATAACATTGCTGCCTTGTTCAGTAGGTGTAAGGCTGGAAACGACAGGCTGGTGAGCCTTACAGTAGTGGCAGGGAAGTTGCTGCAGAAGATTCTGAGGGACACAATACATTTCATATAAGGCAAAGAGGCTAATTAGGAGGAGTTAACATGGTTTTGTTAGAAATTATGCCTCAATTCAAATTGAATTTGTCTGAGGAGGTAACTAAGAAAATTGAGGAAGACTGAGTGGTGGGCATGACTTATATGAGCTTTAGCAAGGCTTGTGAAAAAAATCCCATATGTTTGGCTAGTTCAAAAGGCTGAGGTGCATGGGATCAGAGGCATGTTTGAAAACTAAATCCAAAATTTGACTTGGTGATAGGAGGCAGAGGGTAGTGGTGGATGGGTGCTTTTCTGATGGAAGTTTTAATAAATTGTGTGCCGCAGAGATCGATGCTTGGACCTTTCTTACTTTGTTATATATTAATGGCTTGGATGAGAATGTAACTGGTCTAATTAATATGAGCTTATATTCTCTCCTGCATTGCTGGCAGCTGGATCTTAACCATACCAGAACCATGCTAGTGAGTGGGATACCCTATTCACTGCTGAGTACGAAGGCTTGATCACAGAAAAGAAGTGAGTACTTTACATGTGCAAGAAATTAGTATCAAATAGGCTCTTTAAGGTTTATAGGAGAAATAGAAAAGAACTTAAGAAATGAGGAGGATAAAATGAAAACCACGTATTTTTTCTCTATTATTATGTATTGCTTTGTACTGCTGCCACACGTTAACAAATTTCATGACGTATGAGAGTGATTTTAAACCTGATTCTCATTGATACTGGGAATCCAGTATTTTTAATGGTAGATATTTGCAGTCTTTGATCGCAGCTACTGGATGGCAGACCACGATAATAGGTCAGCTTGCTGCAGTTCAGCAAAGACAGTAAAGCAAATTGACAAAACGCATCCAAACGCCCAACCAGATAATGAATGGACAAGGTTTGCATTTCATGATGTCATTTGAAAGGGAAATCAATACATGTGACGTCAGCGATTCCTATGTTTAAAACATGCTTCATACTCTACTTTTTTAAATTTTAGCATGCTATTCTAAAATATAAACTTTTAACAGCATACTTTTTCCTTTGTGTCAGTACAGATTCACAATGGAGACGGGCCACTGATTGAATGATTACATGATAATATTCCATTCAAATCCTTGTTAACTTGATTCACTACTCTAATCTAATCTTGAATATTCACATCACTAATATCTCAAACACTAGCCCTTATAAGTGAAGTGCCCAGCTTTTCATAAAATAATACAGATATCTTACATTTAATCCATCCTTAAGTTTCCCTGTCCTTGAGTGCTCACATTTCTATTTAGAGAATTTTAATCCTTGAAGATAGTCTTCTAAATTTAACCAACGCATCTAAAAAATTTCAATCTCAAATTCTGACTACCCCTTTTAGAAGCATTATCTTTATAAGAATTCTTGATGAATGGTAAAAACAAAATTAATATAGTAGCTTATTGTTACTGAGAGGTTAATGGATATCATTTGATATTGTCATAATGCTAAAAAGAAATGGGGTGGAAGACAGTGGTATTTAAATTTACCAGGTTTGATCTTAAATGTATGTTCTGAAAGTTACGTAGTTGACTACAGCACCAATGTACTGTTTTCCACTTCAAGTGTAAATTAAAATTGGCACTGTTCATCTCAAAGACTTTGACATACTAATTAAGTGCAAGGTAGGGAGACTGTGTCAAGCTGTAAAATGAAAGACAGGATTAGAATCAGATACATCATCCTCCAGTCCTGTATGAGGAAGCAAAGAAATCAACAGAAATTCTGAAAATGTGGAAACTTGGTCAGTAAGAAGGATGCAATAAGCAATATCAAAACCAAAAGGGTTGATAAACACAGGACTGAAGGTGTTATATTTGAATGCATGCAGTATATGGAATAATGTAGATGATCTTGTAGTGCAGTTAGAGATTAGTAGGTACGATGTTATGGGCAATGCTGAGTCGTGGCTGAAAGAAGATCATAGATTGGAGCTTAATATCCGAGGATCCACATTATATGAAAAGGATAGGCAGAGCGTGTGGGGTATCTCTGTTGGAAAAAAATGAAATCAAATCCTTAGAAAGAGGTGACATAGGATCAGAAGATGTAGAACCCTTGTGGGTAGAGTTAGGAAACTGCAAGGGTAATAAAGAAGACCCTGATAGGAGTTATATACAGGCCTCCAAACAGTAGCCAGGGTGTGAGCTACAAATTTCAAAGAGTGATGGAAAATGCATGTAAAAAGGGCAATAATGTAATACAATCAGAGTCATAGAGAAGTACGGCATGGTAACATGCCCTTCGGCCCATCTAGTCTGTGCTGAACCATTTAAACAGCCCACTACAATCGACCTGCACCGGGACCATAACCCTACCATCGATGCACCTATCCAGACTTCTCTTGAATGGTGAAATTGAACTTGCATGTATCGCTTGTGTTGGCAGCTCATTCCACACTCTCACGACCCTCTGAGTTCCCCTCATGTTCCCCTTAAACTCCAAATTAGGCCTCAACAATGTCATACAACTTGAAAACAACATCTCATCTCAATGCTTTGATTTATGAAGGCCAATGTGCCAATAGCTTTCTTTATGACCCTATGCGCACGTGATGTCATATCAATGAATTATGGATCTGTATTCCCAGATCCTTTTGTTCTATCGCAGTCTTCAGTGCCCTACCATACAGTGTACAAGATCTACAAAATGCTGGCGGAACTCAACAGGCCAGTCAGCATCTATGCAAAAGAGTACAGTCGACGTTTTAGTCTGAAACCCTTCATCAGGATTCTTTTCCACAGATGCAGCCTGGCCTGCTGAGTTCCTCCAGCATTTTATGTGTGTTGCTTGGATTTCCAGCATCTGCAGATTTTCTCTTGTTACTGTATAAGACCTACACTGGTTGGTCCTGTCGAAGTGCAACACCTCACACTTGCCCGCATTAAATTTCACCTGCCATTTTTTGGCCCATTTTTACTGCTGGTAGTTATGGGAGATTCAATATGCTGGAAATCAGGTTGGTGCTGAATCGCAAGAGAAGGAATTTGTAAAATGCCAACAAATTGGAGCAACTTGTGGTTGAGCAAACTAGGAGAATGCCAATTCTGGCTTGGTTGTTATGTAATGACTCAGATTTGATTAGGGAAAGTTAAGGTAAAGGAACCCTTAGGAGGCAGTGATCATAACATGATGGAGTTCGCCCAGCAGCTTGAGAAGGAGAAGTTAAAATTGGATGTATTAGTATTACAGCAGAATAAAGGGAATTACAGAGTGAGAGAGGAATTGATTGGAAGGAGACACTAGCAGGGCTGACAGCAGAACAGTAACAGCTGGAATTTCTGGAAACAATTCAGAAAGATACATCCCAAAAATGAATAATTATTCTAAAGGGAGGATGAGGCAATCATGAGGGTATATAATACAGTAAACATTAGTGTGAAGGTAGAGGATTGGGAAACTTTTAAAGACCAATGAAGGCAACTAAAAAGGGTATAAAGAGAGAAGAGATGAAATATGAAGACAAGGTAGCCAATGATATAAAAGAGGATACAAAAGGATTTTTCAGATATATAAAGAGTAAAAGAGAGATGAGAGTGGATGTTGGACCACTGAGAAATGATGATGAAGAGGTACTAATGGGGGATGAAGAAATGGTGGACAAACTTAATAATGAATTATACATCAGTCTTTACTGTGGAACACACTTGCAGAATGCCAGAAACTCAAGAGTGTCGGGGCCAAAGTGAACGTTGTTGCTATTTCCAAATAGAAGGTGCTTGGGAAGTTGAAAGGTCTGAAGGTAGGTAAATCCACCTGGAATAGATGAACTAGACCCCAGGGTTTTGAAAGAGGTCGCTGAAGAGATTGCAGAGACATTAATAATCTTTCAAGAAACACTAGATTCTGGAATTGTTCCGGAGAATTGGAAAATTGCAGATGTCACACTGCTCTTTAAGAAGGGAGAAAGGCAGTAGACAGGAAATTATAGGCCAGTTAGCCTGACTTCAGTGGTTGGAAAGATGTTGCAGTGTATTATTAAGGATGAGGTTTTGGGGTACTTGGAGGCACAGGACAAAATAGGCCAAAGTCAGCATGGTTTCCTTAAGGGGAAGTCTTGCCTCACAAGTCTGTTGGAATTCTGGCACATAGAAGCAGAGTTGAAGGGACATTCCAGCTGGAGGTCTGTAATTAATGGAGCTCTGCAGGGATCCGTGCTGGGATCTCTGCTGTTTGTGATGTATATAAATGACCTGGTTGAAAATGTAAATGGGTGGGTTAGCAAGTTTGCAGATGATACCAAGATTGGTGGAGTTGTGGACAGTGTAGAAGGCTGGCAAACAATACAGCTCGATATGGATCAGTTGTAGATATGGCAGAAAAATGGCAGATGGAGTCTAACTCGGATTAATGTGATGTGTTGCACCTTGGTAGACAGTGCACAGTTAAGGGCAAGATCCTTAGCAGTGTTGCTCAGCAGAAGCATATTGGGATTCAAGTTCATAGCTCCTTAAAAATGGCTACACAGGTCGATAAGGTGGTTAAGGTGGCTTATGGAATGCTTGCTTTTATTAGTTAGGGCATTAAGTTCAAAAGTCAAGAGGTTATGTTGCAACTTTATAAAACTCTGGTTTGGCCACATCTGGGGTATTGCCTGCATTTCTGGTCACCCCACTATAGGAAGGATGTTGAGGCTTTGGGGAAGGTGCAGGAGAGGTTTACCCGGATGCTGCCTGGTTTAGAGGACATGAGCTATCACGAGAGGCTGGATAATCTGGGGTTGTTTTCTCTGGAGCGGTGGAGGCAGAGGGGAGATCTGATACACAAAATAATCTGCAGATGCTGGGCTCAAAGCAACACTCACAACACGCTGGAGGAACTCAGCAGGTCAGGCAGCATCCGTGGAAATGATCAGTCAACATTCCAGCCCGAAATATTGATTGATTGTTTCCATGGATGCTGCCTGACCTGCTGAGTTCCTCCAGCGTGTTGTGAGGGGAGATCTGATAGAGGTTTTCAAGATTATTTGCAGCATAGATAGACTGGAAAGAGAGTGTCTGTTACCCATGGCTGAAATATCTAATACCAGAGGGCATTCATTGAAGTTGGGGGGGGGGGGCGCGCGTAGGCTCACGGGGTAGGTTTTTTTACTCAGAGAGTGGTGAATGCCTGGAGTGCACTGGCTGGTGTGGTAGTAGAGGCAAATACATTACAGGCTTTTAAGAGGTGTTAAGATAGGTATGGATGTGAGGGAGTTGGAGGGATATGGATGTGAGGGAGTTGGAGGGATATGGATGTGAGGGAGTTGGAGGGGATATGGACATGGTGTAAGTTGAAGGTATTAGTGCTTGGGCATTTTTGATTCATGTTTCAGCTGGTTTGGCACATCATTGTGGGCCCAAGATCATGTTCCTGTGCTGCACTGTGTTTCATGTTCTATGTTAATAACAGGCAGGATAGACAAAGTAAAGTCAGTGCAATTTGTTTATTTGGATTTTCAGAAGGCCCTTGTCATGGTGCCACATCAGGCTGCTTAACAAGAGCTCATGGTATTACAGGAAATATACTAGCATGAATAGAAGAACGGCTGATGGGCAGGAGGTAAAGAGTGGGAATAAAGGTTTTCTGTCTGTCTGCCAGTGACTAGTGATGTGCTGCAGGATCGTTGTTGGGACCACTTCTTTTCACGTTATAAGACAATAATTTGGCTAAAGGAATTGATCGCTTTGTGGCCCAAGTTTGCAGACGTTATGAAGAAAGGTGGAGGGGCAGGTAGTGTTAAGCAGGGCTTCTGCAGAAGGACTAACATAGATTGGGAGAATGGGAAAAGAAGTGGCAGATGGAACATAGTGTAGGGAGGTGCATGGTCATGCACTTTGGTAGAAGGAATACAGATGTGGACTGTTTTCTAAATGGGGAGAAAATTCAAAACTCAGAGGTGCAAAGGGACTCGAGAGTCCTCGTACAAGGTTCCCTAATAGTTAACTTGCAGGTTGAGTCATTGGTAAGAAAGGCAAATGCATTATTAGCATTCATTTTGAGAAGTCTAGAATACAAAAGCAAGGATGTCATGCATATGCTTTATAAGGCATTGGGCAGACTGCACGGAGTACTGTGAGGAGCTTTGGGCCCCTTATCTAAGGAAAGATGTGCTGGCATTGCAGAGAGTTCAGTGGAGGTACACAAAAATTATCCCAGGAGTGAAAGGGTTAACATATGAGGAGTGTTTGATGGCTCTGGACCTGTACTCCCTGGAGTTTCGAAGCATGAGGAGAAATGGGGATCTCACTGAAACCTATTACGTATTGAAAGGGCTAGATAGAGTGGATCTGGCGAGGATGTTGCCTACAGTGAGTGAGTCTAGGACCGGAGGGCACAGCCTCAGAATTGAAGGACATCCATTTAGAACAGAAATAAGGAAAGAATTATTTAGCCAGAGGTTAGTAAATCTGTGGAATTCATTGCCACAGGTGGCTGTGGAGGCCAAGTCATTGGGTATTTTTAAGGACACGGTTGATAGGTTTTTGATTAATCAGTGAATGAAAGTTTACGTGGAGAAGACAGGAGAATACGGCTGAAAGGGTTCAATAAATCAGCCATGATGGAGCGGCAGTGCAGACTCAATAGGCTGAAAGGCCTATTTCTGCTCCTACATTACATCATCTTATATGTTGCAGTCAGTAAAAGATTTTTTTAATAAATAATTACTCAAAGCAGTCTGTTTTTTGAAAATGTCGAACTGAGCCAAAAGACCATTGTGGATAACATTTATAAAATGCCATCTTTATTGATGAAAACAACTCAAGGATAAAAGAGGTAACATTTGCTTGGATGTGGAGAATGTGAGTGAGGTACTTAATGAGTACTTTGATCTCCTGGTCCTCCATATCCTTTTCCTTGGTAAATACTGAAGCAGAGGTAAGTGATTAAATTCGTTAGGACATTTAGAGGTCAAGGAGGAGAAAGTGTTGGGCCTCTTAAGGAGTATTAAGGTGGATAAGTCCCTAGAGCCTAATGGGATTTACCCTACGTTATTGAAGGAGGCAAGAGACGAGACTGCTGGGCCCTTGATCAATATCTCTGTGTCCGCTCTAGCCACAAGCGAGGTCCCAGAGGATTGGCAAGTGGCTGATGTTGTACCTCTGTTTAAAAAGGGAACAAGGGAAAATCCTGGGAACTATAGGCCAGTGAGTCTTACATCAGTTGTAAAGAAATTGCTGTGAAAATTCTTAGGTATAGAATATATGAGCATTTGGAAACTCATGGCCTGATTAGGGAGAGCTAACATGGCTTTGTGCATGGCAGGTTGTGCCTTACCAATTTGACTGAGTTTTTTGACAAGTAGCCAAGAGAGATTAATGAGGGTAGGAGAGTGAATGTTGTCAACATGGACTTTAGTAAGGTGTTTGACAAAGTCCCTCATAGGAGGAAAAACCAGAAGATTAAGATGCATGGGACGTGCAGCAAATTGGCTGTTTGGATTCAGAACCGGCTTTCACCTAGAAAACAGAGGCTAGTGGTTGAAGGGACATTCAAGCTGGAGGTCTGTAATTAGTGGACTTCTGCAGGGATCTGTGCTGGGACCTCTGCTGTTTGTGATGTATATAAATTGCCTGGATGATAACGTAGATGGGTGGGTTTGTAAATTTGCGGATGATACCAAGACTGGTTGAGTTGTGGATAGTATAGAAGACTGGCAAAGAATATAGCTCGATATAGACCAGTTGCAAATATGGGCAGAGAAAGGGCAGATGGAGTTTAACCCAGATAAATGTGAAGTGTTGCACCTTGGTAGGGAAAATGCAAGGAAGCAGTACTGAGCAGAGAGATCTTGGGATCCAAGTTCATAGCTCCTTCAAAGTGGCTACACAGGTCGATAAGGTGGTTAAGAAGGCTTATGGAATGCTTGCTTTTATTAGTTGAGGCACTGAGTTCAAAAGTCAAGAGGTTATGTTGCAACTTTGTAAAACTCTGGTTTGGCCACATCTGGAGTATTGCACACAGTTCTGGTCACCCCAGAATAGGAAGGATGTCGAGGCTTTGGAGAGGGTGCAGAAGAGGTTTACCAGGATGCTGTCTGGTTTAGAGGACATGAGCTATCACAAGAGGCTGGATAAACTTGGGTTGGGAGCGGTGGAGGCTGAGGGGAGATCTGATGGAGGTTTACAAGATTATGAGAGGTATAGATAGAGTGGACAGAGAGTGTCTGTTACCCAGGGTTGAAATATCTGATACCAGAGGGCATTCATTGAAGGTGCAGGGGGAGTCAGGTAGGTTCAAAGGGGATGTGAGGGGCAAGAGGGGCAATTTTTTTTTACTCAGAGAGTGGTGGATGCCTGGAATGCATTGCCCGGTATGGTGGTAGTGGCAAATACACTAGGGGCTTTTAAGAGATGTTTGGATAGGTGCATGGAAGATGTAGGGATATGGACATGGTGTAGGTAGGAGGAAATAGTGTTTGGTTTAATTTGCTTTTTAGCTGATTTGGTACAACATTGTGGGCCGAATGGCCTGTTCCTGTGCTGTACTCTTCTATGTTCTATTACTACAAATAAATACATGACAGAAGATGCCATTATTTATGCCTACTACTGCCAACCTGTGATTTATTTTTAAACATGTGCATTTAATTATTATGGCAAGCATTCATATTTGGTCTGTGGTGTTAAGTGGCTATCTTTTGTACTTTCCCACTGACTGTAAGTTTGACTAACTTCAATGGAAACAACTATTGGGAACAAAACTAGTAGTTGAAAGATTGTTGACTGTTTAATGCAATCAACCAAAGACAAATTCCCGCAATGTTTTATCTTTGTGAGAAACATATGACCCTTTACTGATAACTGCGTATTATATAAACATTTCAAGGGTAAAAGCTGCAAAGCTGTTGACTAAATGTTGAAGCACAGTAAAAATAATTAGAGTAACTTCAACTTGTATTTACACAGAATATGAGGAGCTGATTCTGCCAAACATTATTCACAAATTTCAAATTAGACAAAGGGCAATTCTCAGCACAGCAAATAAATGCATATTCTTTCAAACATGGAGTCTCCTTCCCATCATCTTGCTGTGGTCAACTGACAAATGCTGAGTTAGGCTATGTCCACACTACACCAGATAATTTTGAAAACAAAGCTTTTTCTCTTTGTTTTGACTCTCCATCCACATTGAAACGGCGTTTTCATCCCCCGAAAACAGAGCTTTTCTAAAACACTCTCCAGAGTGTGTAAATTTGAAAATGATTGTTGCGCGTTGTTGTGTGGATGGGGTAAACGGAGATATTTAAAAACGCTGTCATGAGAACACCACAACAACAATGCTTTTTCTGCTTCTGCTTGGTACTGTGCAAGCACTGCCGGACGGCTGTTGTAACGCGCAGTTGATGTGAACTGCATGAGAGTTAAATCGTAAAGTGAGCTTTTTTGACTAGATCCCCTAAATTGATTTGATTGAGTGTATCTTTAAAAGTATTAATGTCAGAAATACTGCGCAGGTCTGGTGGCAGAAGATTCCACTCTCTTGTTGATCTTGGGTCGAGGACGGCTTCATGCATGTGTTGTTTACTTTATTGTCTACGTTAACAGCTTGTTTGGAGTTAAACATCTCCACGTTCTCTACTGCTTTGCTGACTTTGTAGTCATTTGTAATTCACAGAAACAGCTCGACTTCATTGTCTGCCTAAACAAAGAAGTCTGGTCCTTTTTCCTGCGGAGGTTTTCTTTGTATTCCTCAAAGACAATGTTGAAAACTTTCTTTTGCTGTTGTTGTTGGTACTCTAGTTTTTGACCAATGGAAATAGCACAACGCCACCGCGGAAACATAAATATTATACCGTTTCCTCTTCGCTTGTTTTCTGTAGCTGTGTCTGCGCATGCCCAGTAGGAGTAGATTCGCCCAAATATCCGTTTTAATGTGGACAGAGATATTTTGAAAAATGCCTAGTGTGGATGCCTGTTGTATGTACTCAAAACCGGCATTTTCAAAATTATCCGGTCTAGTGTGGACGTAGCCTTAGATTTACCCTTTTTCCATTCAAACCAAAATAATATGGATTCAACGAGGATTTCCCAGTAACTGACCTCACACCACTCATTATCAGTCTGATTTTGAACAGAGTTCTTCAATTTAAAATATTCATTCAGCAAGCTCTTCCTGTCACTCATGCAGTAAATCAATAAAGCTTAGCCTTTAGTTTACATAGATGGTTCTTGGTTCTTGCAGGAAGAATTCTGAAAGATTCATTCTCTGATATTTGAAGCTATCAATTTTTGTACTATCCAGAACCGCACCCTGATTGTTCTCTTTGATATATTTGTTAATTTCCCTTAAAAAGGGACAAACATTCAACCACAAGAAAATAAGAAAAAACTTCAGATGATAGAAATCTGGAATGAAAATAGAAAATGCCGGAAACCCTCAGCAGGTCAGAGAGTATTTGTGGAAAGAAATGCTGAATGTCTCAGGTCAACCACCCTTCATTAAATGACAGTACCATACCTCCAATACTGCAACTTCCTGCCCGTTCCTGAGCAGGCGGAATGCCAGCGGATGTTTGGAATCCAAGCCTGGAATGATTTCACATCCACGCAGTGGGATGGAAGCCATGTGAATTTTCAGGTCAGTTCTATCTTTGTGAAGGATCAGCTTGTTATCTTTCACTCTGCACCACCGCTCCCTCCAACGATTATTTGACAGTACATTCAGGTGGCCTTGACAGATCAGAACAAGAGAAAATATTAATTTTTATGCTTCTAATCTATAGTGTAATCTATTACAAATGTGCTTTCCACCTATACTCTTTAGATTATTTGTTCATAATAAATACTCTTAAATCATTTTACAGGTATTTAGCCAAATCAAGTTGGTGTAGCCTTTGCTAATTTATCGACTCCTGTGAGCAATAGTGCGCCTTCATTTGGAAGCACAAAGGAAGATAGGACAACCTATTCAACCATGAACTGTGATAGGGGGGTTGCATTTCTGCATGGATTCCGTGAGGATGTCATGGGAAAAATCTCTGGATCACTTGAATGTTATTGAAAACAGGATTTAAAATGCAATCAACATATAACCTTTTTTGTGAAAGTAAGTTTAAATATATAAACATATTAATATGCTGTTACTATTTTGGAACAATCAACAAGGTCACTGAGAAAAAGATACCACAAGTTGGGATGTCTTCCTCAGCAGAGGAGGTCTGTTCGTCTGTTGATGGCTTCTTCTTCCCCAGACCAATAATTCTTGTAATTTTCTTTCCTGTGACCTTGCTCACAGCTCCTTTTGGTTCTGCCTTTGCATTTTTCTTCCCTTTACCTGCTTTGTAAAATAATTTCAGATTTACTCTTCAAAAAAAAACAAGCCTTTTTATCTGGTTCACAGTCAAAACTACATACTGTGCCAAAACTGCTGCCACAATCTAACATATAGAAACATAGAAAACCTACAGCCTTCGGCCCACAAAGTTGTGCTGAACATGTCCCTGCCTTCGAAATGACGAGGCTTACCCATAGCCCTCAATTTTTCTAAGCTCCATGTACCTATCCAAAAGTCTCTTAAAAGACCCTATCGTATCCGCCTCCACCACCGTTGCCAGCAGCCCATTCCACGCACTCACCACTCTCTGCATAAAAAATTTACCCCTGACATCTCCTCTGTACCTACTCCCCAGCACCTTAAACCTGTGTCCTCTTGTGGCAACCATTTCAGCCCTGGGAAAAAGCCTCTGACTATCCACATTATCAATGCCCCTCATCATCTATCAGGTCACCTCTCATCCTCCATCACTCCAAGGAGAAAAGGCTGAATTCACTCAATCTCTTTTCATAAGGCATGCTCCCCAATCCAGGCAACATCCTTGTAAATCTCCTCTGCACCCTTTCTATGGCTTCCACATCCTTCCTGTGATGCGACCAGAATTGAGCACAGTACTCTAAGTGGGGTCTGACCAGGCTCCTATATAGCTGTAACATTACCTCTCGGCTCCTAAATTCAATTCCATAGAACCATAGAACCATAGAAACTACAGCACAGAAACAGGCCTTTTGGCCCTTCTTGGCTGTGCCGAACCATTTTCTGCCTAGTCCCACTGACCTGCACACGGACCATATCCCTCCATACACCTCCCATCCATGTATCTGTCCAATTTATTCTTAAATGTTAATAAAGAACCCTCATTCACCACCTCATCTGGCAGCTCATTCCATACTCCCACCACTCTCTGTGTGAAGAAGCCCCCGCTAATGTTCCCTTTAAACTTTTCCCCCCTCACCCTTAACCCATGTCCTCTGGTTTTTTCTCCCCTTGCCTCAGTGGAAAAAGCCTGCTTGCATTCACTCTATCTATACCCATCATAATTTTATATACCTCTAACAAATCTCCCCTCATTCTTCTACGCTCCAGGGAATAAAGTCCTAACCTATTCAACCTTTCTCTGTAACTCTCAAATCCCGGCAACATCCTTGTAAACCTTCTCTGCACTCTTTCAACCTTATTTATATCCTTCCTGTAATTTGGTGACCAAAACTGAACACAATACTCCAGATTCGGCCTCACCAATGCCTTATACAACCTCATCATAACATTCCAGCTCTTATACTCAATACTTTGATTAATAAAGGCCAATGTACCAAAAGCTCTCTTTTCGACCCTATCTACTTGTGACACCACTTTTAGGGAATTTTGTATCTGTATTCCCAGATCCCTCTGTTCTACTGCACTCCTCAGTGCCTTACCATTAACCCTGTATGTTCTACCTTGGTTTGTCCTTCCAACGTGCAATACCTCACACTTGTCTGTACTAAACTCCATCTGTCTTTTTTCAGCCCATTTTTCCAGCTGGTCCAAGTCCCTCTGCAGGCTCTGAAAACCTTCCTCACTGTCTACTACACCTCCAATCTTTGTATCATCAGCAAATTTGCTGATCCAATTTACCACATTATCATCCAGATCATTGATATAGATGACAAATAACAATGGACCCAGCACTGATCCCTGTGGCACACCACTAGTCACAGGCCTCCACTCAGAGAAGCAATTCTCTACCACCACTCTTTGGCTTCTTCCATTGAGCCAATGTCTAATCCAATTTACCACCTCTCCATGTATACCTAGCGACTGAATTTTCCTAATTAACCTCCCATGCGGGACCTTGTCAAAGGCCTTACTGAAATCCATGTAGACAATATCAACTGCCTTCCCTTCATCCACTTTCCTGGTAACCTCCTCGAAAAACTCCAACAGATTGGTCAAACATGACCTACCACGCACAAAGCCATGTTGACTCTCCCTAATAAGTCCCTGTCTATCCAAATGCTTGTAGATTCTGTCTCTTAGTACTCCCTCCAATAACTTACCTACTACCGACGTTAAACTCACCGGCCTATAATTTCCCGGATTACTTTTTGATCCTTTTTTAAACAATGGAACAACATGAGCCACTCTCCAATCCTCCGGCACCTCACCCGTAGACGGCGACATTTTAAATATTTCTGCCAGGGCCCCTGCAATTTCAACACTAGTCTCCTTCAAGGTCCGAGGGAACACCCTGTCAGGTCCCGGGGATTTATCCACTTTAATTTTCCTCAAGGCAGCAAGTACCTCCTCCTTTTCAATCTGTACAGTTTCCATGATCTCACTACTTGATTCCCTCAATTCCATTGACTTCATGCCAGTTTCCTTAGTAAATACAGACGCAAAAAACCTATTTAAGATCTCCCCCATTTCCTTTGGTTCCGCACATAGCCGACCACTCTGATCTTCAACAGGACCAATTTTATCCCTTACAATCCTTTTGCTCTTAATATACCTATAAAAGCTCTTTGGATTATCCTTCACTTTGACTGCCAAGGCAACCTCATGTCTTCTTTTAGCCCTCCTGATTACTTTCTTAAGTATTTTCTTGCACTTTTTGTACTCCTCAAGCACCTGATTTACTCCCTGTTTCCTATACATTTCATACAATTCCCTCTTCTTCTTTATCAGAGTTGCAATATCCCTTGAGAACCAAGGTTCCTTATTCCTATTCAATTTGCTTTTAATCCTGACAGGAACATACAAACTCTGCACTCTCAAAATTAACCCTTTGAAGGCTTCCCACCTACCAATCACATCTTTGCCAGAGAACAACCTGTCCCAATCCACGCTTTTTAGATCCTTTCTCATTTCTTCAAATTTGGCCTTCTTCCAGTTCAGAACTTCAACCCTAGGACCAGATCTATCCTTGTCCATGATCAAATTGAAACTAATGGTGTTATGATCACTGGAACCAAAGTGCTCCCCTACACAGACTTCCGTCACTTGTCCTAACTCGTTTCCTAACAGGAGATCCAATATTGCATCCCCTCTACTTGGTCCCTCTATATATTGATTTAGAAAACTTTCCCGAACACATTTTACAAACTCTAAACCATCTAGACCCCACGACTCCACGATTAATGAAGGCCAATACACCGTATGCCTTCTTAACCACAGAGTCAACCTGCGCAGCTGCTTTGAGCGTCCTATGGACTCGGACCCCAAAATCCCTCTGATCCTCCACACTACCAAGAGTCTTACCATTAATACTATGTTCTGCCATCATATTTGACCTACCAAAATGAAACACTTCACACTTATCTGGGTTGAACTCCATCTGCCACTTCATCAGTTCAGTTTTGCATCCTATCAATGTCCTACTGTAACCTCTGACAGCCCTCCACACTATCCATAACACCTCCAACCTTTGTGTCATCAGCAAACTTACTAACTGATCCCTTGACTTCCTCATCCAGGACATTTATAAAAATCATGAAGAGTGGGGGTCCCAGAACAGATCCCTGAGGAACACCACTGGTCACCGACCTCCATGCAGAATATGACCCATCTACAACCACTGTTTGCCTTCTGTGAGCAAGCCAGTTCTGGATCCACAAAGCAAGGTCCCCTTGGATCCCAAGCCTCCTTACTTTCTCAATAATGCCTTGCTGAAATCCATATACACTACATCTACTGCTCTTCCTTCATCAATGTGTTTAGTCACATCCTCAAAAAATTCAATCAGGCTCATAAGGCACGACCTGCCCTTGACAAAGCCATGTCAGTTCCTAATTCCTAATCCTAATTCTTATTCCTAATCATATTATACCTCTTCAAATAATTCCTGCCTCTCAGGACCTCCTCCATCAACTTACCAACCACTGAAGTAAGACTCACTGGTCTATAATTTCCTGGGCTATCTCTACTCCCTTTCCTGAATAAAGGAACAACATCCACAACCCTCCAATCCTCCGGAACCTCTCCCGTCCCCATTGATGATTCAAGGATCATCGCCAGAGGCTCAGCAATCTCCTCCCTCACCTCCCACAGTAGCCTGGGGTATATCTCATCTGGTCCCAGCGACTTATCCAACTTGATGCTTTCCAAAAGCTCCAGCACATCCTCTTTCTTAATATCTACATGCTCAAGCTTTTCAGTCTGCTGCAAGTCATCACTACAATCACCAAGATCCTTTTCCATACTGAATACTGAAGTAAAGTATTCATTAAGTACCTCTGCTATTTCCTCCGGTTCCATACAATGATTGGCATCCTGACCTCACATTACCATTATCTGGTGAAAAGATACCAACCTGATATGTTAACTAGGTTTCTGTCTTGTTGTGTGGTGCATGGCTTGCTGATTGTGTTTTTTTAACCCAGCACCTGTACTACTTTGATTTTGGCACCCTTTAGTTGGGCAGTTGGAATCTCCACCAGTCCCACTTGCAGTGCAAATATGGTTCCAAATCTTAATTATCCAATCGGGAAATAATTTAAGAGTTTGCGATTTTAATTAATTAACTTTGATTTAGCTATCTATTATAATTACCTCCCAGTCTAGAATGAGATCTAAGCAGCAGTTTGACTTCATTGTGCCCATCATATACAATCTGCCATTTTCTAAATTCTTTGAAATATTGTAGGTTTGGCATCTGATTTGAACTGAAGTGTGCATGTCACCTTGTTTCATTCTCCCCTTTGTAGTTGAATACTGCACTATTCCCAAGGCCATACTTAGATTTTTGTGGCTCAGTGAGCTCAAAGGAATTAAAGGCCTTTCTGTCATAGCCATCTCTTAAATGAGAGTGGTGCTTTTTAAATGATTAGGCTTTAGGAGGCGCATCATGATCTGTTTTCTAGGAGCATCTTGACTCCTTTTGACAGCTTTTTCTTGTCAAAGACAATTCCCTCTGCCATCAGATTTCTGAACTTTCCATGAACACTAACTCATTATTACTTTTTTTGCATTATTTATTTAGTTATATATAACAGTTTTACATCTTTACACTGTACAGCTGCCACAGAACAAATTTCATGTAATATAAGGCCGTGATAATAAACCTGATTCTGATTCACCTGATCGTGAGCAGCATTTAGAAACAGTTCAAAAGCTTCAAAATATATTTTACATAATCAATATTAAAAATTACAAAAATACATTGAAGCAACACAAGCTAAGATTAAACAAAATATCAAAGTTGGTATCAGGTGTTCAATCCACATCTACAACCTCTTTAAATGGATGTGAGTCATGTGACATACAGAAATCAAATGCTCAGTGCCCCTGACTGCTCAGTTGTTGGACTCAGTGCGGGGTGCAGCAGCAGAGTGGAAGGCTTGGTGCATTGGTACCTACCGTCCAGCTGAAATATCATTTTTCATTTCTGTACTGCAATGCCTTGGGCTGGAAGACAGGGGAGTTGACCCATGAAAAATACCCTGCCCAAGGTTAGGATAAATGGTAGGGACACTTTGGGCAATGTCTTATTACACAGCTTTGTTAACACTCTTGTTCTGAAAGCTCAAATAACTAATGAATGGAATACATCCCAAGATCTGCTGCCATACATAACCATATACTGTAACCATATAACAATTACAGCATGGAAACAGGCCATCTTGGCCTTTCTAGTCTGTGCCGAACTTTTACTCTCACCTAGTCCCACCAACCTGCACTCAGCCCATGACCCTCCATTCCTTTCCTGTCCATATAGCTATCCAATTTAACTTTAAACAACAACATCGAACCTGCCTCAACCACTTCTGCTGGAAGCTCGTTCCACACAGCTCCCACTCTCTGAGTAAAGAAGTTCCCCCCCATGTTACCCCTAAACTTTTGTCCTTTAACTCTCAACTCATGTCCTCTTGTTTGAATCTCCCCCACTCTCAATGGAAAAAGCCTATCCACGTCAACTCTATCTAATAATCTAAAATCTAATAATGAAAATGATTAGAAAATACAGTTGTGAATTTTGATAAGTTAAACCTCAATTTAGGAGTGCCTAGAATGATCACAATGTCACTTATTGTCCTCTTTGTCAACATAAAAATTAAATTGTCCTCATATAAAAACATTACTGTTGCTCCAGGCAATGTGTTCTGATTTATCTTAAGCTCGAGCATCC
Source organism: Mobula hypostoma (assembly GCF_963921235.1). Classification (NCBI taxonomy): domain Eukaryota; kingdom Metazoa; phylum Chordata; class Chondrichthyes; order Myliobatiformes; family Myliobatidae; genus Mobula; species Mobula hypostoma. The sequence goes on along the minus strand of NC_086100.1, from coordinate 102,081,884 downwards.
AGGTGTGTAACCAATGGGATGCAAGTACATTTACTGTCCTAACTTGAAAAGATCAAATAATCCTCAAAACTGAAAGGTCTACTTCAACATGACAGTGTCTAAAATGTAAAAAAGGAGATGGCAGAGTTCTGAGATACAGAAGCAATTTGATACAGCAAGAAAACTGAAATCAGACAGAAGCACCAAGGAATAGGAGGAAGGCAGGAAATAACTCAAACAGGAGCTTGAAGAGCCAAAAGTGTCTGTGAAATGTTGTTGCAAGTAGAATTAAGAAAAATCTACTCAAACCATGTTCATTCCATATATGCATGATTAAGGAAAAGAGTCTTTGAAGATCGCAACCTGCAGGTCCAAACAAAACTTTAGGTCTATAGATCAGTTGCCCTTCCTACAAAACTGCATGAAGCTGTATCATCAGTAGACTCCTGAAAGCCCCTGCAATTTTCAGTCTATTCTTTCTCCTTCCTAACCAATGGTAGCAACCTGTTCATTGTAGTTCCCTGATACCAGGGTGGCAGCTGAACAGGATCGTAAAAAGATGGTCAGTATCTCCACAATTTGCTCTCATTTCTTTTAAAACCATGGGATATATTTTATCAAGGCCTGGTAATCAATATACTTCCACAGATCACAAACAAGAGAAAATCCACAGATGCTGCAGATCAAAATAATACACACGAAGTGTTCGAGGACTCAGCAGGTCAGCAGCATCCATGGATAAGAGTAAACAGTCGAGGCACTTCTAAAGATGTCAGCCAACATAATACATCCTCTGTCCCTTTTTGTCAGATCTTATATTTTATACTCTTCTTTCTTAATGCATCTCCCTTTTATCATGAACACTGATTCAAAATATTCACTCAGAATCATACCACCTCTTTTCTTGTTACCGTTTATCTCTTATAACCCTTACTTTTAGCTTTTTTGTAATCCAGTATTTATAAAATATTATTGTGCTTGTTCTGTCGAAGGGTCTCGGTTCGAAATGTACTTTTTTCCAAAAGTGCTGCCTGGCCTGCTGAGTTCCTCCAGCATTTTGTGTGTGTTGCTTGGATTTTCCTTGTTTCTACCTGTCAATATTTTCCTCTTACATCTTCTATGTCTTAATTTCCCACTTAGTTTACCACACAGATGTTCTTATACTCCTCCAGGAATACCCCAGTGTTAAGTTCTCAGTATTTCTCATGAAACATCTGCTTTTCCTTTTAGTCTCTTCCTACTCTGTATGCTCTTAAACATTAGGATAAATGGAAGGGCGATGGCGTTTCCACATCTACTTTTTCTTGAAGGAGCATATTTGGCCTGTGCATTTACTGTCTCTTCTATGAATGCTTCCCATTGTTCATATATTCCATACTTCCATCTCAAGGACACAGAAGCCCCTTCAGCCATTGGGACCATGCAATACTCTCACCAACCCAATTAATCCTATTTTCCCAATTATTTTCACTGTAATCCAAAACTTCTGGAGTATCAACAAGGGCAAGAGAAAATAATTTATGAGAAGCAACAATAAATAATAATATAATTCTCCTCCTCATCCTCCAGAAACAACAAATATAAAAGTTAAATACCCTAACACAAGGCCTCAAGTGAGAACTGGACATAGTGCACTTAATTTCTGCACTGAAGATACAGTCTCCAAGCCATCACAGGTCACTATGGATTCCGAGACATGTGGTGTTCATTTTGTATTAAAATGTAGACCTGAACTTCCACAATCAGCAAGATGACACAAAAATTAAAATAGCACAGCCTTCACTGGATTTCTAAGTAATCCAAACTATTGACTATGAAATCAAAGCAAATGCATGAAGGATTACAAAAGAGCTTCAGCAGAGTGAGCCTCTGAACTCGTTTCCCTGTAAATTGATGAAGTCCATTGCACTAACAATCACAGAGTCACAGATTAGTCATAGTACAAAGAAGGAGGTCACTCAGTCTACCAGGACCTAACCAGCTCCGTGTACGAATAACCCAGCTAGTACTACTTTCACCCTTCTTCCCATAGCCTCTCAACTTATAACCTTCCAACTAAATATCCAGCTCCCATTAACATACTATAATTGAATCTGGTAGTGGTACTTTGTTACTGGTAGTGGATTCAGAGTTAGCCACTGGCAAATACCCTGATCGTAACATTTACAATATTCAATAGGTTTCCCCGCTATTCTTACAAACTCCAACGAGTACAGGCCCAGAGCCATCAAACACTTCTTATACTTTAATTCATTCATTCTCGTCAACCGACTCTGGACAGTCTCCAGTGCCAGCACATTCTTGCTTAGACAATGGGCTGAAAACTGCTCAGAATACTCTAAGTACAGTCTGACCAGTGCCTCATAAAGCTTCAGCATTATATCCTGGCTTTTATATTCTAGTCCTCTCAAAATGAATGCTAATGTTGTATTTGCCTTCTTTACAAATAACTCAACTTGCAAGTTAACATTTAGGGAATCCTGCACAAGGGCTCTTTAACCATATATAACCATATAACAATTACAGCACGGAAACAGGCCATCTCGGCCCTTCTAGTCCATGCCAAACTCCAACTCTCACCTAATCCCACCAACCTGCACTCAGCCCATAACCCTCCATTCCCTTCCTGTCCATATATCTATCTAATTTAACTTTAAACGACAACATCGAACCTGCCTCAACCACTTCTGCTGGAAGCTCGTTCCACACAGCCACCACTCTCTGAGTAAAGAAGTTCCCCCCCATGTTACCCCTAAACTTTTGTCCTTTAACTCTCAACTCATGTCCTCTTGTTTGAATCTCCCCCACTCTCAATGGAAAAAGCCTGTCCACGTCAAATCTATCTATCCCCCTCATAATTTTAAACACCTCTATCAAGGCCCCTCTCAACTTTCTACGCTCCAAAGAATAAAGACCTAACTTGTTCAACCTTTCTCTGTAACTTAGGAGATGAAACCCAGGCACCATTTTAGTAAACCTCCTCTGTACTCTCTCAATTTTATTGACATCTTTCCTATAATTCGGTGACCAGAACTGTACACAATACTCCAAATTTGGCCTTACCAATGCCTTATACAATTTCAACATTACATCCCAACTCCTATACTCAATGCTCTGATTAATAAAGGCCAGCATACCAAAAGCTTTCTTCACCACCCTATCCACATGAGATTCCACCTTCAGGGAACTATGCACCATTATTCCTAGATCCCTCTGTTCCACAGCATTCTTCAATGCCCTACCATTTACCATGTATGTCCTATTTTGATTAGTCCTACCAAAATGTAGCACCTCACATTTTTCAGCATTAAACTCCATCTGCCATCTTTCAGCCCACTCTTCTAACTGGCCTAAAACTATCTGCAAGCTTTGAAAACCTACTTCATTATCCACAACGCCAACTATCTTAGTATCATCTGCATACTTACTAATCCAATTTACCAGCCGATCATCCAGATCATTAACATATATGACAAACAACATTGGACCCAGTACAGATCCCTGAGGCACACTGCTACACACCCTCCTCCAATCTGACACACAGTTATCCACCACTGCTCTCTGGCGTCTCCCATCCAGCCACTGCTGAATCCATTTTACTACTTCGATATTAATGCCTAACGATTGAACCTTCCTAACTAACCTTCCATGTGGAACCTTGTCAAAGGCTCCTTAAAGTCCCTTTGTACCTCTGTTTTCTGAATTTGAGGCCTGTTTAGAAAACAGTCTACGCTTTTATTCTTTCTGCCAAAGTACATGACCATACACTTCCCTACAATGTATTTCATCTCTCACTTCTTTACCCATTCTCTGAACCTGTCTAGGTCAAGTTGCAAACTCACTGCTTCCTCAAACATAAGACCATAAGATATAGGAGCAGAAGTAGGCCATTTGGCCCATCAAGTCTGCCCCACCATTCAATCATGGGCTGATCCAATTCTTCCAGTCATCCCCACTCCCCTGCCTTCTCCCCATACCCTTTGATGCCCTGGCTAATCAAGAACCTATCTATCTCTGCCTTAAATACACCCAATGACTCGGGCTCCACAGCCGCTCGTGGCAGCAAACTCCACAGATTTACCACCCTCTGAAGAAAGTAATTTATCCGCATCTCTATTTTAAATGGATGTCCTTCGATACTAATCTTGTGCCCTCTTATTCTAGACTCCCCTACCATGGGAAATAACTTTGCCATATCTAATCTGTTCAGGCCTTTTAACATTCAGAATGTTTCTATGAGATTCCCTGTCATTCTCCTGAACTCCAGGGAATACAGCCTAAGAGCTGCCAGATGTTCCTCATACAGTAACACTTTCATTCCTGGAATCATTCTCGTGAATTTTCTCTGAGCCCTCTGCAATGTCAGTATATCCTTTCTAAAATAAGGACCCCAAAGCTGCACACAATACTCCAAGCGTGGTCTCACGAGTACCTTATAGAGCCTCAACATCACATCCCTGCTCTTATATTCTATACCTTTCGAAATGAATGCCAACATTACATTCACCTTCTTCACCACTGACTCAACCGGGAGGTTAACCTTTAGGGTATTCTGCATAAGGACTCCCAAGTCCCTTTGCATCTCTGCATTTTGAATTCTCTCCCCATCTAAATAATAGTCTTCCCATTTATTTCTTCCAACAAAGTGCATGACCATACACTTTCTAACATTGTATTTCATGCAAGACCCTACCTGTCCCGCCAACTATCTTTGTATCATTTGCAAACCTGGCTTAAAACCATCAATTCCATCATTCACATACTGACGGATTCCTGTCACAGTATGTGGACAGGCCGACTAGAGGGAATGCCACACTAGATCTAGTACTAGGTAATGAACTGGGTCAGGTCACAGATCTCTCAGTGGGTGAGCATCTGGGGGACAGTGACCACTGCTCCCTGGCCTTTAGCATTATCATGGAAAAGGATAGAATCAGAGAGGACAGGAAAATTTTTAATTGGGGAAGGGCAAATTATGAGGCTATAAGGCTAGAACTTGCGGGTGTGAATGGGATGATGTTTTTGCAGGGAAATGTACTATGGACATGTGGTCAATGTTTAGAGATCTCTTGCAGGATGTTAGGGATAAATTTGTCCCGGTGAGGAAGATAAAGAATGGTAGGGTGAAGGAACCATGGGTGACAAGTGAGGTGGAAAATCTAGTCAAGTGGAAGAAGGCTGCATACATGAGGTTTAGGAAGCAGGGATCAGATGGGTCTATTGAGGAATATAGGGAAGCAAGAAAGGAGCTTAAGAAGGGGCTGAGAAGAGCAAGAAGGGGGCATGAGAAGGCCTTGGCGAGTAGGGTAAAGGAAAACCCCAACGCATTCTTCAATTATGTGAAGAACAAAAGGATGACAGAAGTGAAGGTAGGACCGATTAGAGATAAAGGTGGGAAGATATGCCTGGAGGCTGTGGAAGTGAGCGAGGTCCTCAATGAATACTTCTCTTCGGTATTCACCAATGAGAGGGAACTTGATGATGGTAAGGACAATATGAGTGAAGTTGATGTTCTGAAGCATGTTGATATTAAGGGAGAGCAGGTGTTGGAGTTGTTAAAATACATTAGGACAGATAAGTCCCCGGGGCCTGATAGAATATTCCCCAGGCTGCTCCATGAGGCGAGGGAAGAGATTGCTGAGCCTCTGGCTAGGATCTTTACGTCCTCGTTGTCCACAGGAATGGTACCGGAGGATTGGAGGGAGGCGAAAGTTGTCCCCTTGTTCAAAAAAAGTAGTAAGGATAGTCCGTGTAATTATAGACCAGTGAGCCTTACGTCTGTGGTGGGAAAGCTGTTGGAAAAGATTCTTAGAGATAGGACCCATGGGCATTTAGGGAAGCATGGTCTGATCAGGGACAGTCTGCATGACTTTTTGAAGGGCAGATCGTGTCTAACAAGCCTGACAGAGTTCTTTGCAGAGGTGACCAGGCATATAGATGAGGGTAGTGCAGTGGATGTGATCTATATGGATTTTAGTAAGGCATTTATTGGCTTCCCTGCAGAAGGCAGAGGGTCGTGGTGGAGGGAGTACTTTCAGATTGGAGGATTGTGACTAGTGGTGTCCCACAAGGATCTGTTCTGGGACCTCTACTTTTCGTGATTTTTATTAACGACCTGGATATGGGGGTAGAGGGGTGGGTTGGCAAGTTTGCAGGTGACACAAAGTTTGGTGGTGTTGTAGATTGCAGACAGACATTGATAGGATGCAGAAGTGGGCTGAGAAGTGGCAGATGGAGTTCAACCCGGAGAAGTGTGAGGTAGTGCACTTTGGAAGGACAAACTCCAAGGCAGAGTACAAAGTAAATGGCAGGATACTTGGTAGTGTGGAGGAGCAGAGGGATCTGGGGGTACATGTCCACAGATCCCTGAAAGTTGCCTCACAGGTAGATAGGGTAGTTAAGAAAGCTTATGGGGTGTTAGCTTTCATAAGTCGAGAGATAGAGTTTCAGAGTCGCGATGTAATGATGCAGCTCTATAAAACTCTGGTTAGGCCACACTTGGAGTACTGTGTCCAGTTCTGGTCGCCTCACTATAGGAAGGATGTGGAAGCATTGGAAAGGGTACAGAGGAGATTTACCAGGATGCTGCCTGGTTTAGAGAGTATGCATTATGATCAGAGATTAAGGGAGCTAGGGTTTTACTCTTTGGAGAGAAGGAGGATGAGAGGAGACATGATAGAGGTGTACAAGATAATAAGAGGAATAGATAGAGTGGATAGCCAGCGCCTCTTCCCCAGGGCACCACTGCTCAATACAAGAGGACATGGCTTTAAGGTAAGGGGTGGGAAGTTCAAGGGGGATATTAGAGGAAGGTTTTTTACTCAGAGAGTGGTTGGTGCGTGGAATGCACTGCCTGAGTCAGTGGAGGAGGCAGATACACTAGTGAAGTTTAAGAGACTACTATACAGGTATATGGAGGAATGTAAGGTGGGAGATTATATGGGAGGCAGAGTTTGAGGGTCGGCACAATATTGTGGGCCAAAGGGCCTGTAATTTGCTGTACTATTCTATGTTCTACGTTCTATCCAAATCATTGACATATAAAGTGAAAAGAAGCAGTCCCAACACCGACCTCTGTGGAACATGACTAGTCACCAGCAGCCACTCTTTCCCACTCTCTGCCTCCTGCCATCTTCTATCCACGCTAATAATTTTTTTGTAATGCCATGGACTCTTATCATGTAAAGCAGCCTCATGTATGGCACCTTGACGAAGTTCTTCTGAAAATCCAAGTAAGTAACATCCGCTGACTCGCCTTTGTCTATCCTGCCTGTTAATTCCTCAAAGAATTACAACATATTTGTCAGGCAAGATTTCCCATGCCACAGTAGTGCAGCAGTTAGTGTGACACTATTACAGCTTGGGGCATCAGACATCAGAGTTCAATTCTGATGTCATCTCTGAGGAGTCTATATGTCCTCCCCATGGAATGTATGGGTTTCCTCCAGGTGCTCCAGTTTCCTCACACAGTCCAAAGACATACCGGTTAGTAAGTTAATTGGCCCTTCTCAACTTTTCTGTCCTGCAGAACCATTCCAGAATTTAGTGATTCTTGAAGATCATTACTAATCCCTCCACGATCTCTTCAGCTACCTCTCTCAGAACCCTGGGATCTTAGTAATACTTAACAATACTTATTCAGCTCTTCTGGCATTTCTTCGTCCCCCATACTACCTCTCCAGCATCATTTCCAGTGGTCCGATATTCATTCTAACCTCTCTTTTACTCTTTATATATCTGAAAAAACTTCTGGTATCCTCTTTTATATTATTGGTGAGCTTATCTACATCTTTTCTCTCCTTGTGTTTTATTAAGTTGCCTTCTGTTGGTTATTAAAATCTTCCCAAACCTCTAACACCCCACTAATTTTTGCAATATTATATGCCCTCTCTTTTGCTTTAACTTCCTTTGTCAGCCACAGTTGCCTTATCCTCCTTTTAGAATACTCCATCTTTGTGGTGTATCTATCTTGTGCCTTCCAAATTTCCCCAGAAACTCCAGACATTGCTGTTCTGCCGTCATCCCTGCTAGTGTCCCCTTCCAATCAACTTTAGCCAGCTCCCTTCTCATGCCTCTGAAATTCCCTTTACTCCACTTTAATACTGATACATCTGACTTTATCTTGTCCCTCTTAAACTGCAGGGTGAATTCTATCATATTATGATCACTGCCTCTGAAAGGATTCCTTTACCTTAAGCTCCTTAATCAAATCTGGTTCATTACTCAACGCCCAATCCAGAACTACTTTTGGCTTAGTACACTCAACTCTAAAAAGGCATCTCAAAGGCATTCTACAAATTCTCTTTCTTGGATCCAGCACCAACCTGATTTTCCCTATCCACCTGCAAATTGAAATCAGCCATGACTATCGCAACATTGCCCTTATTACATGCTTCCCATATCTCCCAATGTAATTTATACCCCACATCCTGGCTACCATTCGGAGGCCTGTACATAACGCCCATCAGGGTTTTTTTTAATCCATGCAGTTTCTACCCAGAAGGATTCTTCCAATCCTATGTTACCACTCTCTAAGGATTTAATTTCATTTTTTACCATCAGAGCCACTTCACCCCCTCTGCCTACCTGTCTATCCTTTCAATACAAGGTGTATCTTTGGAGTTAAGCTCGCAGCTATGATCTTCTTCCAGCCACGACTCAGTGATGTCCACATTATACCTGCCAATCTCTAACTGTGCTACAAGATCATCTACCTTTATTCATATACTGCATGGATTCAAATATAACATTTTCAGTCCTGTATTCATTGCCCTTTTCAATTTTGCCCCTTGTTACACTTCACCTCATTCTACTGACTGCAATTTTGCCCTGTCATCTGGCTGAACTTCCCCACAGTCTCATTACACACTGCACCTAGTTGTACAGCAACTACCCCATCCTCAGCCTAAAATTCCCGTTCCCATTCCCCTGCCAAATTAGTTTAAACCCTCCCCAGCAGCTGTCGTATATCTATCAACAAGGATATTGTTCCTCTCAGGTTCAGGTGCAACCTGTCCTTTTTTGTACAGGCCATACCTTCCCCTCAAGAGATCCCATTGATCCAGAAATCGGAAACCCTGCCTGCTGCGCACGTGCCTCGGCCACTCATTCATCTGTACTATCATCGTATTCCTGTCCTGACTAGCACATGGACTGGAAGTAATCCAGAAATTGGAGGTCCTGTTCTTCAGCCTCTTCCCTAACTCCCTATACTCACTGTGCAGCACCTCTTCCTCCTTCCTACCAACATCACTGATGCCAATGTGCACCATGACTACTGGCTGCTCACCCTCCCTCTTGAAAATGTACGGCTGCCGCTCTGAGATATCCGTGACCCTGGAACCTGGAAGGGAATACACAATCCTGGCTACGGAATCTGCTCAGCATCCCTCTAACCATCTGCCTGACTTTACTCTTCCCTGCTGAGCCTCAGAGCTGGCCTGGCTGCTGCTGCTGTACCTGACAGCACGTACATCCCAGCAATACCCAAAGGTTTATACTTGTTGCTGAAGGGAATGGCCACAGAGGAACCCTGCACTGTGCTTAATCCCCTTACTTCTGCTGGAGATCACCCTACTACTGTCTGAAGCCTGCACTCTGTGTGTGATCACCTCAGTAAAAGTTCCATCTATGAGGTTTTCAGCCTCCTGGATGGTCTTGAGTACATCCAGCTCCTGTTCCAGCTCCTAGACCTGGTCAGTCTGGAGCTGAAGTTGCATGCACTTCCTGCAGTTATAGTCATCAGGGAGACCATTAGATATCCTGAAATCCCACATCTCACTGGAGGAGCATTCCACTGCCTGAACTACCATTCTGCCTACACTTGGTAAGCCTTTAACTTCTCAAGATTAAGCTCTAGACTGTGTATGTTCTCACCCAGCCTGTTCAGTCAAAGCCTGACCATTCTAACACTCATCCACTCTAACAATGGCCACTCTGCTTTCACTGAGTGCCTAAAAGATTGAGATGGCTGCAGCCCACCAAAAAGTTCCGAAAGGCCCTGAGCTCTTTTTAAACCTTGCACAGTCTCACCAACGAATGCCCTCTCATGATGATTGCAGACTGGTGAAAAGTTCCAAAAGGCCCAAGCTCGTTTTAAACCCGGCATAGCCTCATCAATGAATGACCTCTTGTGATGGATGCAGCCTGCCAATTGCTCTTAATGGGCTCCTACATCTTCCCAACCACTGAAGTCAGGCTAACTGGCCCATAATTTCCTGTCTTTTGTCTCCCTCCCTTCTGAAAGAGTGAGTGAAATTTGCAATTTACCAGTCTTCCAGAATCTTATTTTAACATGAAACATCATATGTGCTTCTTAGCTAATTGACTCAGCCAAACTATCCAAAAGTTTTTTAAAAACATAATTAATCTTTTCATGACATTGCCAAGTGGAAAATAAATCACATGACAAAATATTAGGAAGTATTTTCTTATCTGACAGAAATGATAATGATTGTTCACTAAATGTTTGGCAATGATTTGTGCAATAGAATTATTTCACTTAAATTGAAGGAATAAAAGAATTAAAATTCTATTTAGTTTAAGAGGTAAAAGTTGCATGACAGATTCACAATGCTCTTATCAATGTTTTGAAAACTGCAGGTAGTTTTGGACTCACCCTGATCTTTACCATCTGTTATTCCAAAATGAATCCCATTCTCCAAGTGCCCTTCACCATCTGAATTTGGCCTCTCTGAAGATAACTTCTGGGAAGAGGAAATTAGATAGAGTCATTCATATTGGTGCTGACTCAACACACTCACCACAGTTTCCTCCAGTAAAGACGATAGAGATGAGTTCCTCCTGATGCTCCACACTGTAGCATTGAAAGCAAACACAGAAAGATCTCAGTGTGTTGGCATCTCTGATAAAATCCAATGGGGTCTTGAAAGATGTTCAAAAGAAAAATGTCAATAAACCAGCTCCATTAGACTATACTGCTTCCATGAATTAGTTGACATTGTAAGGGGGGTCACTTCCAACTAATCTTATGAAATAATCCAGAGACAGAGACAGAGTGAGATTTGCCAAAACTAGAAATTCTAATTTCTCCAGTTCAGCCAGGCCTGACACAGAACGGGGGACTGGCTATATAGGAAGTGATGCATCCAAAGGAAATGGACACAGAATTAAAGATAAAAGATTAGCTTTATTTATCAAAACTATATCCAAACTTCAAAACATACAGTGAAATGCATTGTCTGTTTCAAATCAAATCAGCAAGCACTGTGCTGGGCAGCCTACAAAGCACACCCACAGCTCACTAACCAACTGTTTGGACTGTGCGAGGACACAGGAGCACCCAGGTGGTCACAAGAAGATTGTACAAACTCCTTAAAGACAGTGGCAGGAATCAAACCTCAGTCATTGATCTGCTAATCACTACACTCTGGTACCAGAAAGCAGTCCAGAAAAACAGAAAGGCTGAAGCACTAGATTTAGTTATAAACATTCCTTGGCTTTCCACCTTATACAATTAATAAAAGAGAGAGTGCAAGACAGGGGGAATTCCCTTTCTGCCTGATGAATTGCCTAAGGAAAGTCTGCTGAACAATCTTCTATAGTGATATCAATGACAGATGGTTCTTCTGTCACAGAAGTTCTTTTAAGTTCAAAGTAAATTTATTATTGAAGTACATATATGTCACTATATACTACCCAGAGATCCATTTTCCTGTGGGCATTCACAGCAAACACAAAAAAACACAACAGAATCAATGTGAAACAGCACATGACAAGACAGGCAAACGTGCAAAAGACAGCAAACAGTGCAACTACAAAAAAAGTAATAGTAATAATAATAATAATAGTAAATAAGCAATAAATATCAAGAACATGAGCTGTAAAGTCCTAAAACTTTGTCCATAGACTGTAGAATTAGTTCAGCGTCGAGGTATCTATGTGTTTCTATGTGGTTTCTATGTGTGCAGGTCAGTGGGACTAGGCAGAAAATAGTTTGGTACAGCCAAGAAGGGCCAAAAGGCCTGTTTCTGTGCTGTAGTTTTTCTATGGTTTCTATGGTAAGTGAAGTTATCCCCTTTGGTTCAAGAGCCTAATGGTTGAGGGGTAATAACTGTTCCTGAACCTGCGGGGTGGGAGCTGAGCCCCCTGTACCCGCTTCCTGATGGCAGCAGCCAGAGGAACACATGGCCTGGATGGAGCGAACATGAAAACTCCCGGTTAGAATTCCACATCCCTTGAATTCAGTTTGGGTAATTTGTCACATACTGAAGAGAAAAGTCCAAAGGAAGATTAAAAACTAACATGGTTGAATTCAGTCTGATGTGCCTTCGAATGCCCTGTTACATGATTTAAGTTGGGGTGCAACAAAAGTATAGTGGTTTATCCGTTTCCTGGTGCCCAGTTTATCAGCAGTAAACCGGTTTTGTGGTTTATCAGTCCCCTGGTGCCCAGTTTATCAATAGTAAACCGGTTTTGTGGTTTAACAGTTTCCTGGGCCTCAAAGTGCCCAGGTCACAGCTTCTCATAATGTTATGCCAGTAGAAAGAGCATAAATTAAAAATAAGGTAGAGTAAGAATGCAATATTCTTTATGACTATTGTGGAATACTATAATGTTACATGTACTTGAAATAACCTTCAGTAATCATCATTGTCTACTATGGCTTTCTTTCTCTGCTTAAGTAAAGGTCAATTATTCATCAGCAACTCAGCAGGCATTGTCAGCCCTTTGGTGTGAGCTGTGCATCATGCGTAATATGGGAATGAGAGGGTCAAAGGTCTTTAACGTTATACTGCCAGGCCCAACTACATCTTCAATAAATTCACTTTTTATCTGGGATTAAGGGTTAATCCTAGCCTAATCACGGGACAATTTACAATGACTAATTAACCTCCTAAATAGTATGTCTTTGGATTGTGGGTGGAAATCAGAGCACCCGGAGAAAACCCACACATTCCACAGGGAGGACATACAGACTCCTTACGAGGATGCTGAAATTGCACTCCAAACTCTGACGCCCCAGCTGCAATGGCTTGCAATAACCGCTACGCTACTCTGGCATCCTATAATTTCCATATTCTTTACAATTCCGGTTTAAGGTACCACTACTGAAGGCATGCGACAGCTTACTGGTAGTTCGAAAGGCAAGAAATTCCGGTAAAGATGGTGGCAGTGAACAACAATTTCTCAGGCGACATCTTTCAGATAGAATCTCTTTAACTATTTCACTTTCTCTACACCTTCTGCATGTTCTTTTTAATACACACAAAGTGCTGGAGGAACTTAGCAGGCCAGGCAGCATCTATAGAAAAGAGTAAACAGTTGACGTTTCAGGCTGAGTCCCTTCATCAGTACTAGAGAAAAGAGATATGAAGTCAGAGTAAGAAGATGGGGCGGGGGGGAAGAGGAGGAAGAAGTGCTCCAACCATGTGCTCACCAGGACATCACCTTGTACTTCTTCCTCCCCTCCCCTTACTGTGGTCTTTTCCACGAGGCAGCTCAAGCTCTTGGTCTTCATTGGGACCCAGACTCTGGTCTTCTCCACGAGGTCATGACTGATTCCATTTCGAAGCATCGAGGAAGATTGAGGTATCAAGGCGAATGTGGAGGAGGTCAGCGGTCATTCTCAACAGAGGCCACAGGGGTGACGGAAATTGGTAGCCGGGTCGGTGGAGTTCGGACCTGGTGTGGTGATCGCTCTTCACAGAAGGACTGAGTTCATGCAGCCGCTCTCCTTGAATGTTGATGGGAGGAGTTTTCAATATTCTGAGATTTATGTGATTATTGGACTGTAGTTTATATTGCTCTCCTTCAGTTTTGGTGGTTTCTTTCTAGTTGCTGATTGGTGTGTGGGTAATCTGTTGTTTTTTCTGTGTGAGAGGGAGGGTTGGGACTTGGCATATGCTGCTCTTGGTGTTTTTCAGTGTGGGTGATCTGTTGTTTTTTCTGTGTGAGAGGGAGGGTTGGGACTTGGCATATGCTGCTCTTGGTGTTTTTCAGTGTGGGTGATCTGTTGTTTTTTCTGTGTGAGAGGGAGGGTTGGGACTTGGCATATGCTGCTCTTGGTGTTTTTCAGTGTGGGTGATCTGTTGTTTTTTCTGTGTGAGAGGGGGTTGGGACTTGGCATATGCTGCTCTTGGTGTTTTTCACTGTGGGTGATCTTGTTGCTTTTTGTGAGAGGGAGGGTTGGGACTTGGCATGTGCTGCTCTTGGTGTTTTTCACTGTGGGTGATCTGTTGTTTTTTCTGTGTGAGAGGGGGTTGGGACTTGGCATATGCTGCTCTTGGTGTTTTTCACTGTGGGTGATCTGTTAGCTTTTTCTGTGTGAGAGAGGGGGTTGGAGGTTAATGTTATTGTTGCTGTTCTTTTCTGTGGGGTGGGGTTCGGGGATTTGATGTTATTGTTTTTTTTGTGAGATATGGGATTGGGGATTTTATATTATCGTGACTTCTTTTAAGGGGGGGGTTGGGGTTTATGATGTTCCAGCTGCCATTTTCTATATGGGCCGTCCGCTAGTTTTTTGTACCAGGGAGGGGGTGGGGAGTTTTGGGGTTTAAGAGTTTTGTTTCTTTCACTTTTTGTGCCAGGAGTGAGTGGGGAGTGGGGGGAGATTTGATGTCTTTTCTTTCATCAGCTCCCATGATGCTCCTGTATTTCCTGACTATCTGAAGATTACGAACATCAGTGTTATATTGTCTATACATATTTTGACAACCCAATAAACCGTGGAATCTTTGAAATATGACTAAAAACATTAAAACGTATTTTATGAGGTAAATTGTGGTAAATTATCACTGCAAACAATGAAGAATCGAGCAAGGTGAAGCTGACTCGTGGGATGATTCTGCTGCTGCACCGCAAAATCGAAGCACAGCGTGTTTGAGATGGGGTTGCAGACGGAAATGGTATTGCTGACAGAGATGGAGTTGGGGTGAGCGATTCAGCAAGGAGTCAAGGCAGAGGAGTTTCTTTGCCCATCCACCTAACCATGGTGTGAGGTTGGATCACTTTAAGTATTAAGCCAATTTAGAGAGGTCGAGAATGGCTTCAGGCTGGGTGGCGCAGCCTAGGCCTGGAGCATACTGCTGGGCGGTGAGGTCTAGGCCCAGAGCATATCGCAGGGTACTGAGGTCTAGGCACAGAGCGCATCACAGTGGCGGGACCCAGGTCTTAATATGAGGCTCAATCTGGTGTTTGGACAATTTAAACACCAGCTCAGATAGAGTGGAAAGACAGGGTGTTGGGACCAAAGGCAAGAGTCGGGCCAATTTTGTTCGCTCTCCTGTGATGTTCACTCCTCTCTGCGTGGTGCTGAGGCTGTGAGACTGTCCTGGCTGTTGTGCTTCATGTCTCTGAGCTTCACAGCGATTTGCCCTGCTAGTACGATGAACTGAAACCAAGGCTTTGGGTCTATACCACACTGCTCAAGGGATTCGAATCCATGGACTCAGTTTGGTTCCAAATACTGTTGATTGTTTCTACTGTTTTCATGATTTGTGTTTTTTTTTCTGTCTCTGTGTTGTTGGTCTTTCTTTTTTTTTAACTGGGTTCTTTCAGGTTTCTTGCTTTGTGGATGCCTGTAAACAGGCAAATCTCAAGGTTGTATAATCTATACATAGTTTGATAATAAAGGTACTTTGAATCCTTTGAATTTCATACAATTACAATCTCCCTACAATTTGTCACATACAGGGTATTAATGATTTGGATGAGAATCTAGATGACATGCTTAATAAGTTTTCAGATGACACCAAAATCGCTGGTGTGGCAGAAGGCTGCTTGAGATCAACAGGGGGGATTGGCAAAGGAGCAGCAGATGGAATTTTGCATGGGGCGATGAAGAGGGCACATGGCATTCTTGCCCTTGTCAACCATGACAAAGTACGAGAGTTTGAATTTACAAAATGCTAATTACACTGCCCTTGGTGTAATGTGTGCAGTTTTACTCACCGTTAAAGAGGAAGGACGTCATTAAACTAGAGAGGATGCATAAAAGATTCACAAACTCATTGCCTAAACTGGAGGGCTTATGGTTTCAGGAAAGATTGGATAGACTGGAACAGCTCTCCCTGAAGTGACAGAGGCTGACAGGTGACCTTGTGGGGTTTATATAACATATAACCATATAACAATTACAGCACGGAAACAGGCCATCTTGGCCCTTCTAGTCCGTGCCCAATTCTTACTCTCGCCTAGTCCCACCGACCTGCACTCAGCCCATAACCCTCCATTCCTTTCCTGTCCATATACCTATCCAATTTAACTTTAAACGACAACATCAAACCTGCCTCAACCACTTCTGCTGGAAGCTCGTTCCACACAGCTACCACTTTCTGAGTAAAGAAGTTCCCCCTCATGTTACCCCTAAACTTTTGTCCTTTAACTCTCAACTCATGTCCTCTTGTTTGAATCTCCCCCACTCTCAATGGAAAGAGCCTATCCATGTCAACTCTATCTATCCCCCACATAATTTTAAATACCTCTATCAAGTCCCCCCTCAACCTTCTACATTCCAAAGAATAAAGACCCAACTTGTTCAACCTTTCTCTGTAACCTAGGTGATGAAACCCTGGTAATATTCTGGTAAATCTCCTCTGTACTCTCTCTATTTTGTTGACGTCTTTCCTATAATTTGGTGACCAAAACTGTACACAACACTCCAAATTTGGCCTCACCAATGCCTTGTACAATTTCAACATTACATCCCAACTCCTATACACAATGCTCTGATTTATAAAGGCCAGCATACCAAAAGCTTTCTTCACCACCCTATCCACATGAAATTCCACCTTCAGGGAACTATGCACTATTATTCCTAGAGCCCTCTGTTCTACTGCATTCTTCAATGCCCTACCATTTACCATGTATGTCCTATTTTGATTAGTCCTACTAATAAAAGATTAAAAAATTATAAAAGATTTTCAGGGAGAAAGTGATACAGAAACTTATTTTCTTGCATTTCTAATAAAAAGATTGACTCAATGAATCCCTTGTTTATCCCTTCTCCCTCTTATACTGTGTGCATGTGTGCGTGTGCGTGTATCTATGTCTGTGTCTGAGAGGGGGAGAGAGTGGGAGAGGGAGAGAGAGAGAGAGAGAGGAGGGAGTGACTGAGTGAGTGAATAAGTAGATTTAATGATTATTGTAGATCATGTGGAACAAACATGGTTCAAATATCCAAAGTACATTTATACTCAAAGTATATTGCAGTATACAACCTTGAGATTCATCTTCCCCTAGACAGCCATGAAATAAAGAAAGAAAAAAACATGGAACCCATTCAAAAAAAAAACATCCAACTCCCAACACACAAAAGAACAAAATGTGCAATGGCAAAAACAAGAAAAAGAGCAAAAATACAGAACATAAAATACCAAGCTACAAATGATCAAACCAGTCCAGGCATATTCAGCTCAACTTGATTCAGTTCAATCTAGCCCTGTATCAATCATTAACTTCAGGCCCCAGAGCTAGTTCGCCCTGATCAAAATTGCATAAAATAGCAACAAAAAAAGGAGTAACCAGAAACCACAAACACATCATTTGAACTAGAGTCCAATCCACAATAAAGAAAAACTAAAATGTGCTTCATTTGTTTTCAAATTTCTCAGTGTATGGCGAATATATTCCAAAATCAAATGTAATCTGAATACAGCTAAACTTTTTCCTAAATTCTATGATTTATTTTTCCCCAACACTTCTCAAGAAATAATCAAAAAATGAGCTAATTTAGATCTATTGTCAGCATGCAGCACCTTAGGTAAGAAGCAGAGTTAGAGAAAATATACAGAGGGAAGAGTGACAGAAAGGGACTGAAACAGAGACATGAATGAGAGCTAAATTAATGGCCAAAATAAATATGAATACAGAGAAGGAGAAATTATAAGAACGAAAATGGGAATAGTAGATTTTGGTGTTTGAAATGTTCTTTAGTTCAAAATATTTCATTTACAGGCTTCCTTAGAGAGCAGAAGAAAGAAGCAATGTTGAAAGTGAGGCTGATTAAAAGCCAAACATTCTCTCAGTTATTTAGCAAGGCTCCACACCAAAGCTCAAGCATTCCTAGGTATGAGCTTGAAACAAAGATTAGCTCCTCAGCCCCACCTATGATTCAAATACCACAATAAGCATGCATGCATATAACCCCAACTGAATCAAGAATAATAATTTCTTATTGTTGCTAATTGATTGTTATCAAAAACAGAACATTCAGCATTTTGATTTTGAATCAACAAAGGCAATAAAAAACTGACAACTGATTAATATGAATAACACACACAAAATGCTGGAGGAACTCAGCAGATCAAGCAGCATCTAGGGAAATGAATAAACAGTCTACTTTTCGAGCTGAGACCTTTCTTCAGGACTGGAAAGGAAGGGGGAAGAGACAGCTTCCTGTCTCCTGACACATATCCCTGCACCTGCCTATTCAACTCCTCCCTCACCTCCATTCAGGGCCCCAAACAGTGCTTCCGGGTGAGGCAACACTTCATCTACTGATCTATTGTATCCAGTGCCTCCGATATGGTCTCCTCTACATTGGTGAGACCTGGCACAAGTCGGGAACCACTTTGTTGAGCACCTCTGCTCCATCCACCGAAAGAGAAATTTCACACTGGCCAACAATTTTAATTCCTATCTCTATTTCAGTTCTGACATGCCTCCTCTTTGGTTCTGATGAGCCCCCTCTCAGGGTTGAGGAACAACATCTCATATTCTGTCCATGTAGGCTGCAGTCCTGAAGAAGGGTTTCAGCCTGAAAAGTAGACTGTTTATTCAACTCCCTAGATGCTGCCTGACCTGCTGAGTTTCTCTTCCAGTAATTTTGATTCACCCCTCCTTCCCTCTTCTTCTATTCCCCACTCTGGCCTTTTAACTCTTCTCACCTCAGAAGTTTTCTGATGACTCTGCCATAGTTGGATGCATCAGCAAGGGAGATGAGGCTAAATACAGGGCTACGGTAGGAAACTTTGTCACATGGTGTGAGCGGAATTATCTGCGACTTAATGTGAAAAAGACTAAGGAACTGGCGGTAGACCTGAGGAGGGCTAAGGTACCGGTGACCCCTGTTTCCATCCAGGGGGTCAGTGTGGACATGGTGGAGGATTACAAATACTGGGGATACGAATTGACAATAAACTGGACTGGTCAAAGAACACTGAGGCTGTCTACAAGAAGGGTCAGAGTCGTCTCTATTTCCTGAGGAGACTGAGGTCCTTTAACATCTGCCGGACGATGCTGAGGATGTTCTACGAGTCTGTGGTGGCCAGTGCTATCACGCTTGCTGTTGTGTGCTGGGGCAGCAGGCTGAGGGTAGCAGACACCAACAGAATCAACAAACTCATTCGTAAGGCCAGTGATGTTGTGGGGATGGAACTGGATTCTCTGACAGTGGTGTCTGAAAAGAGGATGCTGTCCAAGTTGCATGCCATCTTGGTCAATGTCTCCCATGCACTACATGTACTGGTTGGGCACAGGAGTACATTCAGCCAGAGACTCATTCCACCGAGATGCAACATAGAGCGTCATAGGAAGTCATTCCTGCCTGTGGCCATCAAACTTTACAGCTCCTCCCTCGGAGGTTCAGACACCCTGAGCCAATAGGCTGGTCCTGGACATATTTCCTGGCATGATTTACATATTACTATTAAATTATTTATGGTTTTATTACTATTTAATTATCTATGGTGTAACTGTAACGAAAACCAATTTCCCTTGGGATCAATAAAGTATGACTATGACTATGACCTGCCTATCACCTCAAACTGGTGCCCCTCCTTCTTCCCTTTCTCCTATGGACCACTCTCCTCCATCCCTTTACCTTTCCCACCCACCTGGCTTCACCTATCACCTTCTAACTATCCTCCTTCACCTCCTCCTGCCTTTTTATTCTCGAATCTTCCCCCTTTCTTTCCAGTCCTGAAAAAGGATCTTGGCCTGAAACATCGACTGTTTATTCATTTCCATAGATGCTGCCTGACCTGCATAGTTCCTTCAGTGTTTTGTGTGTGTTACTCTAGATTTCCAATATCTGTAGATCCTCTTGTGTTTGTGACTAATATGAATGTCAGTTTTAATAAATACCCTAGGATCCTCTCCCTCAGACTCTTTATATGTTGTAGCCTGACATGGAAAGCAGTAACAGGAAATGTGCATCACATTACCTTTTCCAGTTCTGCCTTGTTTACAGGAAAAATGGTCATGGATCCATCTGCTTCAGTAGTTACGTTGCAAAGTACAACAACATCTTTTATCACCTAGAAAAGAGAACAAAAGAAGAAATAATGAATCTAATTAAAACCTGAAACATCTAATTGCATCACGATCATAAATTCTTAGTCCTTAATGTTCTGAAACAAATTAAAACATTTAATACTTTAGCTTGTTTTGACATTACTACCAGGAAATATCATCACAGAAGAGATTTTTGTTTGATCTATCTGAAAAAGAGAAAACAGACCTTTTTGAAATTGGTCTCTTTTAAAACAAAACTGTTCAAAAGTAACAGTTCAGTTGTTACATTTCTATTGTTACACGCTCTGAAGTGTCTTCACTCCATTCAACTTTGCACCATTTACCCACATGTACGCTGTAAAGATTGAATGTCCAACAGGTCATCCAGAAATAACTTTAATATTTTTGTAACTTCTTCAGTTTATTGCATGGAAAGAGCATTCTCCTGAATCTGTTAATCAATGTTTTCTTTAAAAATACCACTGAATTGCTATTTTTATGTCAGCAATTTGAAATCAAAATTCTGGTAGTGGTTTTTGGCAAAATTTAAGCCAATGTTAAATTTCAGTTTAACTGGGGTAAAAAAATAATTTGCCAGCGTTAGTGTTTACCATTTAAATTAATACTTAAATATGACTACTACATTCAGAAAGGATCATTGTACATGCTTCACAAAGTGTTGTAATATGATTTTGGTACAAAGGATCTCTTATGGTATTTATCCTCAATTTAAAAGTACAACAAAAAGTTAGGTGATTGGCATTTATTTTTCTTCCACAAATGAATTCAATAGCAAAAGAAGAAAATCTTCCATCAACTGTGCCACTGAATGAACCCAAAATCCAACTATTGGAAATACTGCTAAAGTGAAAGGTCTTATCAATTGTATCTGTGATCTTTGCAAGGACTTTGAAGAGAACCATTCAATGAATTTGTGATCTGTGTAGAGCAAGCCAAATACTTCAGCTATAGAATCTGCTTTTTTCCTCAAGATAGAAGTGGATATCATAGCAGATTACAAAGCTGGTTTCCCCTGTTGATTTGTAAGAAGTTATGAAGTTATTCAAAATGTCAGCTGTTGTTGCATGCGGGTTTGTGGAATGGTATGATCAAGTGTGTTTCATGAGGGTATTGAACACAAGTAATTAAAGAGCATCTTTTAGTATATCTGTAGTTTTAGTCAATTGGTCTGCAGATAAACTGGTTTGCAGATCAGGCAAATGATCTGATGACTCACTATGCTGTCAAGGCAACAGAATCATTTTTAACTTCACTTTGTCACCAAACCTTACCCTGCAAAAACCAACTGTAGTTGGGAGTGTGACGGGATCTTGAATTACCCCTCTGAACTGTGCTTTTAAAAGAGAGAGAGAGAGAGAGAGCGAGGCAAAGACTGCTTGGAGATGGTGTTATGGTTTCTCTGCAGCATGTTTACTCTTCAGCAAGGACACTGCCAGCTTATGAGTTCTTACAGAGAGAGAAGGGAGGAACTACTTGAAGTACAGCTGGTGTTCAGCACAACAGTATTTAAATCAGCGTAATTGCTTGTTTCACAGGACACACAGACACACTAGAGTGTGGTGAAGTTACCACTAACACGAGGAAATCTGCAGATGCTGGAATTTCAAGCAACACACATAAAAGTTGCTGGTGAATAGAAACATAGAAACATAGAAAATAGGTGCAGGAGTAGGCCATTCGGCCCTTCGAGCCTTCACCGCCATTTATTATGATCATGGCTGATCATCCAACTCAGAACCCTGCCCCAGCCTTCCCTCCATACCCCCTGACCCCCGTAGCCACAAGGGCCATATCTAACTCCCTCTTAAATATAGCCAATGAACTGGCCTCAACTGTTTCCTGTGGCAGAGAATTCCACAGATTCACCACTCTCTGTGTGAAGAAGTTTTTCCTAATCTCGGTCCAAAAAGGCTTCTCCTCTATCCTCAAACTGTGACCCCTCGTTCTGGACTTCCCCAACATCGGGAACAATCTTCCTGCATCTAGCCTGTCCAATCCCTTTAGGATCTTTTACGTTTCAATCAGATCCCCCCTCAATCTTCTAAATTCCAACGAGTACAAGCCCAGTTCATCCAGTTTTTCTTCATATGAAAGTCCTGCCATCCCAGGAATCAATCTGGTGAACCTTCTTTGTACTCCCTCTATGGCAAGAATGTCTTTCCTCAGATTAGGGGACCAAAACTGCACACAATACTCCAGGTGTGGTCTCACCAAGGCCTTGTACAACTGCAGTAGTACCTCCCTGCTCCTGTACTCGAATCCTCTCGCTATAAATGCCAGCATACCATTCGCTTTTTTCACCGCCTGCTGTACCTGCATGCCCACTTTCAATGACTGGTGTATAATGACACCCAGGTCTCGTTGCACCTCCCCTTTTCCTAATCGGCCACCATTCAGATAATAATCTGTTTTCCTATTTTTGCCACCAAAGTGGATAACTTCACATTTATCCACATGAAATTGCATCTGCCATGAATTTGCCCACTCACCCAACCTATCCAAGTCACCCTGCATCCCCTTAGCATCCTCCTCACTGCTAACACTGCCACCCAGCTTCGTGTCATCCGCAAACTTGGAGATGCTGCATTTAATTCCCTCATCCAAGTCATTAATATATATTGTAAACAACTGGGGTCCCAGCACTGAGCCTTGCGGTCACCGCCTGCCATTCTGAAAAGGTCCCGTTTATTCCCACTCTTTGCTTCCTGTCTGCTAACCAATTCTCCGCCCACACCAATACCTTACCCCCAATACCGTGTGCTTTAAGTTTGCACACTAATCTCCTGTGTGGGACCTTGTCAAAAGCCTTTTGAAAATCCAAATATACCACATCCACTGGTTCTCCCCTATCCACTCTACTAGTTACACCCTCAAAAAATTCTATGAGATTCGTCAGACATGATTTTCCTTTCACAAATCCATGCTGACTTTGTCCGATCATTTCACCGCTTTCCAAATGTGCTGTTATCACATCCTTGATAACTGACTCCAGCAGTTTCCCCACCACCGACGTTAGGCTAACCGGTCTATAATTCCCCGGTTTCTCTGTCCCTCCTTTTTTAAAAAGTGGGGTTACATTAGCCACCCTCCAATCCTCAGGAACTAGTCCAGAATCTAACGAGTTTTGAAAAATTATCACTAATGCATCCACTATTTCTTGGGCTACTTCCTTAAGCACTCTAGGATGGAGACCATCTGGCCCTGGGGATTTATCTGCCTTCAATCCCTTCAATTTACGTAACACCACTTCCCTACTAACTTGTATTTCGCTCAGTTCCTCCATCTCACTGGACCCTCTGTCCCTTACTATTTCTGGAAGATTATTTATGTCCTCCTTAATGAAGACAGAACCAAAGTAATTATTCAATTGGTCTGCCATGTCCTTGCTCCCCATAATCAATTCACCTGTTTTTGTCTGCAGGGGATCTACATTTGTCTTTACCAGTCTTTTCCTTTTTACATATCTATAAAAACTTTTACAGTCCGTTTTTATGTTCCCTGCCAGTTTTCTCTCATAATCTTTTTTCCCCTTCCTAATTAAGCCCTTTGTCCTCCTCTGCTGAACTCTGAATTTCTCCCAGTCCTCAGGTGAGCCACTTTCTCTGGCTAATTTGTATGCTTCTTCTTTGGAATTGATACTATCCCTAATTTCTCTTGTCAGCCACGGGTGCACTACCTTCCTTGATTTATTCTTTTGCCAAACTGGGATGAACAATTGTTGTAGTTCATCCATGCAACCTTTAAATGCTTGCCATTGCATATCCACCGTCAATCCTTTAAGTGTCATTTGCCAGTCTATCTTATCTAATTCACGTCTCATACCTTCAAAGTTACCCCTCTTTAAGTTCAGAACCTTTGTTTCTGAATTAACTATGTCACTCTCCATCTTAATGAAGAATTCCACCATATTATGGTCACTCTTACCCAAGGGGCCTCACATGACAAGATTGCTAATTAACCCTTCCTCATTGCTCAAAACCCAGTCCAGAATAGCCTGCTCTCTAGTTGGAATGCAGCAGGCCAGGCAGCATCTCTAGGAAGAGGTACAGTCGACGTTTCTGGCCGAGACCCTTCATCAGGACTAACTGAAAGAAGAGCTAGTAAGAAATTTGAAAGTGGGAGGGGGAGGGGGGGTGATCCAAAATGACAGGAGAAGACAAGAGGGGGAGGGATGGAGCCAAGAGCTGGACAGTTGATTGGCAAAAGGGGTATGAGAAGATCGTGGGACAGGAGGCCTAGGGAGAAAGAAAGGGGGAGGGGGAAGCACAGAGGATGGGCAGGGAGTATAAAGAGAGGGACAGAGGGAGAAAAAGGATGTGTGTATATAAATAAATAAATAATGGATGGGGTACAAGGGGGAGGTGGGGCATTCGTGGAACTTTGAGAAGTCAATGTTCATGCCATCAGGTTGGAGGCTACCCAGACGGAATATAAGGTGTTGTTCCTCCAACCTGAGTGTGGCTTCATCTTTACAGTAGAGGAGGCCATGGATAGACATATCAGAACGGGAATGGGACGTGGAATTAAAATGTGTGGCCACTGGGAGATCCTGCCTTCTCTGGCAGACAGAGCGTAGGTGTTCAGCGAAATGATCTCCCAGTCTGCGTCGGGTCTCGCCAATATATAGAAGGCCACATCGGGAGCACCGGATGCAGTATATCACCCCAGCCGACTCACAGGTCCCAGGATCCTCTCATATCCCTTTTGCCAATCAACTTTCCAGCTCTTGGCTCCATCCCTCCCCCTCCTGTCTTCTCCCATCATTTCGGATCTCCCCCCCCCGACTTTCAAATCTCTTACTAGCTCTTCTTTCAGTTGTCCTCACGAAGGGTCTCGGCCCGAAACGTCGACTGTACCTCTTCCTAGAGATGCTACCTGACCTGCTGCGTTCACCAGCAACTTTTCATGGAAGTTACCACCATCCTGCTTAGGTGCCCATGAATGTGAGACTGCGGATCGATTACGAGGTATCGATCTGTGATTGTCAATGTGTGAAAGAGTGACCCTGTGGAGTCTACCAGTGTGTCTAACCCTCGCCTGGGTTGGTAGACTATCAATTGAAGACGGTGCTCTTAAGTTGGTCAAGTTTGGTTAACTTGGAATTTTTGGAGGGCAACGGGAAGATTGACAGCATCAGCTCACCTGATGAGCCAAACACCTCTCTCTCTCCATCACTACTCAACTCAATACCACGAACTGAACTGAACTTTACCCATCACCGAAAGACTGTATCCATTTACCCCTAGACTTGAAGAAGCTTGGTTTCTATATTTCCACACTTGATATACATATAATCTTTGCTAACCTGTTTGATATATCTGAATTTTATTACTGTATTGCATAGTTAATAATAAATACCATTAGTTAATAGCAATACCAGACTCCAAAGTGTTTTCCATTTCTGCTGGTTCTTTAACCTGTCATGGGGTTTGTGACAAAATTGGGGCCTGCGTCCGGGATTTGAACAAATTGTGTGGGGGCTTGTTTGAATTGATTGGGGAAAGTCCCTTTTGATTCGGTTGTGTGGAAAACAGCAGAAATGGACGTTAGTGTTGAGAGGTTTCTGTTGGAACCAACCCCTGAGGCGTTGGAAATTGCTAAGAGAGGTGTGCTGTTGGGAATGGCTCAAAAGTTAAGATTAAGGGTGACCACTAAAATGAGGAAAGTTCAGATGCAGACAGTAATAGCCCAACATTATATAGCTAAGAGAAAGTTTGAGGAGGAGATATTATATTCAATGGAGGTAAACTTACTGAGGCTGAGATTCAGCTTCAGGTAGAGCAAATCAGGCTGGAGGCTGAGGAGGAGCAAATACAGCATGAATTGAAAGTAAAACAGCTCAATAGAGAGGCTAGAGAGGCAGCAAAACAGAGCGAAGAGGCAACAAAACAGAGACAGTTCGAGAGGGAGATGTGGCAGCTGGGAGGTCCAGTGTTGGACCCTGCTGATTTTTACAGCTCAAAAGAGCTGGTGTTGATTGAAGAATTTGAAAGTTGTGTCGCCTATAATGTAAGGGAATACCTAGTTGAAGAGGATGCCACCACCCTGCGGGGGTCTGCTAAGGTAGGAGACCAAGTTGTTGTAACCCACTAGGTTGAGTTTACTCTGGATGAGAGTTCTCCAGAGAGTAACTGGGAGGTTCGGGGTGACCTTGAATTTGAAACTGGGACAAGTGATGACAGCCCAGAAGAGGCAGCTGTCCTGATTGCCTGTGTTCAGGTTGTTGAAGTACCTGTGGATTCACAGGGTACTGAACCTTGTGTTGAAGCTCAGTTAAGGTTTGAGGTGTCTGACTCGGTTGGAAAGGAATGCAGTTCTTTTGTGTCAGATGGTCTTGGTTCAGTGAATAAGGGGCTAACCATGGTGCCAGTGGAAATTGAGGATGCTCAGTCACTTGTATTGGACAGTGTGCTAAGAGTTAGTGATGAGATGAAAATTGATGAGGTAAATGTTACTGAAGATATTGAGGAAAGTATTTTCCATTTCACCTGGTTCTTTAACCTGTCACGGGGTATGTGACAGGAGAATCAGTTCATAAGTTCCTAATTATGTTATCCTTACCAATTTGGAAAATAATTTGATGCAATGTTTTATAAGTATTTGCTGGGTCAAAACCGTATTCTTCATCATGGTTTTTCACTGGGAGACCAAAGAGACTGCAGATGCTGGCAGAACTCAACAGGGCAAGAAACACTCATGGGGGGAAATGGAAAATCAATTTTTCAGTTCAAGATGCTTCATCTGTTTTTTTTGTTGATTTCTTATAGCTTTTGTCTAAAAATGCTCTGTGCTCTGTTCCTACAAGATTACCACGCTTTATTTAAAATGGCAGATTAGTTTAGTTGGTAAACATAGTTTGTCAATATTAAGCATTGAGGTTTAGTTTCTTTTCAATGCAAATGTATTTTCTTGCTTTTCTTAATATACCGGCGCAGCTCTCTGGTGAAATGATACCATATTTGTAAGTAGGATGCCATGCACATTTCTGATTTGATGGAGACAGACATGAGAAGGCACAGAGAAACATCTGGAAAAATTTCTGAAATGCCTGGTTCGCTGCCACCTCCACTGTGCGATCGAGAATCTCCGGAGGGAAGGCCTCAAAATCCCTGGCTTTGCCTGCTGCTGGCGACCGAGGCTGGGGTTGAAGCGTTCGGCAGAGATGTTGCTCGGTACTCAGTGTCGGAGAGCTGATCGGAGCTCGAAGTTTTCGGACGACTCAGAGTCGGACTGTGGTCAGGCATGGCAGGGAGAGTTTTCTTCCTTCTCCCGTTTGAGTGAGATGTGGGACTTTCGAGAGACTTTGAACTTTTTTACTGTGCCCATGGCCTGTTCTTCATCAAGTTATGGTATTGTTGCACTGTTGTAACTATATGTTATAACTATGTGGTTTTCGTTAGTTTTTCAGTCTTGGTCTGTCCAGTGTTTCTGTGATATCACACCAGAAGAATATTGTATCATTTCTTAATGCATGCATTACGAAATGACAATAAAAGAGGACTGCGTGTCCTCATAATCTAATGTAATATTTAACACATTTATTTGTTGGTATAGTTTCTTCCTTTCATTCTGAAAACTGTCATCTTTTGTTCATAAATATCTCTTTTTCAATGCTTCCTTAGGTAACAAACATTGAATTCAGCCTCAGAATTACCCTCACATACTGCTTCTTGTAACACCAGGACACATAACTGGGAAGTAGAAAGGGAACCACACACAAAAGAGTCCAGAGGGTCTCAGCAGGTTAGGCAGCATCAATGGAGGGCAATGGTCAGGTGATATTTTGGCTCCCTGCATCTGGACTGGGAAATGTAATTATCTCTGTAGAGAAGACCACAGATGCTAGAATGGTTGGGGGGTGGGAATCAAATTAAAGAGGCTAGGCATGAGGAGGTTAGTTCACAACAGGGGGATGGGAACCAGTGCAGAGAGACAGAGGGGTGTAAAGTGAGGGTAGAAGCAAAAAGTACAAAGGAGAAAAGTAAAAGTGGCAGGCCGACAAATCCAGGGCAAGCATTAAAAAGGGCCACTTTTCAACATAATTGTATAAGGGCTAAGAGAGTTGTAAAAGAGCGCCTGAAGGCTTTATGTGTCAATGCAAGGAGCATTCTTAATAAGGTGGATGAATTGAAAGTGCAGATTGTTATTAATGATTATGATATAGTTGGGATCACAGAGACATGGCTCCAGGGTGACCAGGGACGGGAGCTCAACGTTCAGGGATATTCAATATTCAGGAGGGATATACATGAAGGAAGGGGAGGTGGGGTGGCGTTGCTGGTTAAAGAAGAGATTAACGCAATAGAAAGGAAGGACATAAGCCGGGAAGATGTGGAATCGATATGGGTAGAGCTGTGTAACACCAAGGGGCAGAAGACGCTGGTGGGAGTTGTGTACAGGCCACCTAACAGTAGTAGTGAGGTCGGAGATGGTATTAAACAGGAAATTAGAAATGTGTGCAATAAAGGAACAGCAGTTATAATGGGTGACTTCAATCTACATGTAGACTGGGTGAACCAAATTGGTAAAGGTGCTGAGGAAGAGGATTTCTTGGAATGTATGCAGGATGGTTTTTTGAACCAACATGTCGAGGAACCAACTAGAGAGCAGGCTATTCTGGACTGGGTTTTGAGCAATGAGGAAGGGTTAATTAGCGATCTTGTCGTGAGAGGCCCCTTGGGTAAGAGTGACCATAATATGGTGAAATTCTTCATTAAGATGGAGAGTGACATAGTTAATTCAGAAACAAAGGTTTTGAACTTAAAGAGGGGTAACTTTGAAGGTATGAGACGTGAATTAGATAAGATAGACTGGCAAATGACACTTAAAGGATTGACGGTGGATATGCAATGGCAAGCATTTAAAGGTTGCATGGATGAACTACAACAATTGTTCATCCCAGTTTGGCAAAAGAATAAATCAAGGAAGGTAGTGCACCCGTGGCTGACAAGAGAAATTAGGGATAGTATCAATTCCAAAGAAGAAGCATACAAATTAGCCAGAGAAAGTGGCTCACCTGAGGACTGGGAGAAATTCAGAGTTCAGCAGAGGAGGACAAAGGGCTTAATTAGGAAGGGGAAAAAAGATTATGAGAGAAAACTGGCAGGGAACATAAAAACGGACTGTAAAAGCTTTTATAGATATGTAAAACCAAAAAGACTGGTAAAGACAAATGTAGGTCCCCTGCAGACAGAAACAGGTGAATTGATTATGGGGAGCAAGGACATGGCAGACCAATTGAATAGTTACTTTGGTTCTGTCTTCACTAAGGAGGGCATAAATAATCTTCCAGCAATAGTAAGGGACAGAGGGTCCAGTGGGATGGAGGAACTGAGCGAAATACATGTTAGTAGGGAAGTGGTGTTAGGTAAATTGAAGGGATTGAAGGCAGATAAATCCCCAGGGCCAGATGGTCTGTATCCTAGAGTGCTTAAAGAAGTAGCCCAAGAAATAGTGGATGCATTAGTGATAATTTTTCAAAACTCGTTAGATTCTGGACTAGTTCCTGAGGATTGGAGGGTGGCTAATGTAACCCCACTTTTTAAAAAAGGAGGGAGAGAGAAACCGGGGAATTATAGACCGGTTAGCCTAACGTCAGTGGTGGGGAAACTGCTGGAGTCAGTTATCAAGGATGTGATAACAGCACATTTGGAAAGCAGTGAAATGGTCGGGCAAAGTCAGCATGGATTTGTGAAAGGAAAATCATGTCTGACGAATCTCATAGAATTTTTTGAGGATGTAACTAGTAGAGTGGATAGGGGAGAACCAGTGGATGTGGTATATTTAGATTTTCAAAAGGCTTTTGACAAGGTCCCACACAGGAGATTAGTGTGCAAACTTAAAGCATACAGTATTGGGGGTAAGGTATTGGTGTGGGTGGAGAATTGGTTAGCAGACAGGAAGCAAAGAGTGGGAATAAACGGGACCTTTTCAGAATGGCAGGCGGTGACAAGTGGGGTTCGGCAAGGCTCAGTGCTGGGACCCCAGTTGTTTACAATATATATTAATGACTTGGATGAGGGAATTAAATGCAGCATCTCCAAGTTTGCGGATGACACGAAGCTGGATGGCAGTGTTAGCAGTGAGGAGGATGCTAAGAGGATGCAGGGTGACTTGGATAGGTTGGGTGAGTGGGCAAATTCATGGCAGATGCAATTTCATGTGGATAAATGTGAAGTTATCCACTTTGGTGGCAAAAATAGGAAAACAGATTATTATCTGAATGGTGGCCGATTAGGAAAAGGGGAGGTGCAACGAGACCTGGGTGTCATACACCAGTCATTGAAAGTGGGCATGCAGGTACAGCAGGCGGTGAAAAAGGCGAATGGTATGCTGGCATTTATAGCGAGAGGATTCGAGTACAGGAGCAGGGAGGTACTACTGCAGTTGTACAAGGCCTTGGTGAGACCACACCTGGAGTATTGTGTGCAGTTTTGGTCCCCTAATCTTAGGAAAGACATCTTTGCCATAGAGGGAGTACAAAGAAGGTTCACCAGATTGATTCCTGGGATGGCGGGACTTTCATATGAAGAAAGACTGGATGAATTGGGCTTGTACTCGTTGGAATTTGGAAGATTGAGGGGGGATCTGATTGAAACGTATAAGATCCTAAAGGGATTGGACAGGCTAGATGCAGGAAGATTGTTCCCGATGTTGGGGAAGTCCAGAACGAGGGGTCACAGTTTGAGGATAGAGGGGAAGCCTTTTAGGACCGAGATTAGGAAAAACCTCTTCACACAGAGAGTGGTGAATCTGTGGAATTCTCTGCCACAGGAAACAGTTGAGGCCAGTTCATTGGCTATATTTAAGAGGGAGTTAGATATGGCCCTTGTGGCTACGGGGGTCAGGGGGTATGGAGGGAAGGCTGGGGCGGGGTTCTGAGTTGGATGATCAGCCATGATCATAATAAATGGCGGTGCAGGCTCGAAGGGCCGAATGGCCTACTCCTGCACCTATTTTCTATGTTTCTATGTTTCTATGTGTATCACATGAGAAGCTGTCTCCGAGAAGGTTCCGGGAAGTGAGTGCGTACTCAGGCAGCCTCGATGTGAAGAAACTTCAAGATGGCCACAAGCTGATATTCGAAATCAATTTTGCCAGTTAAAGCATCCATCAATCGCCAATTAAAGCATCAAGAAAGATTGAGAATGTGGAAGGCTAGTGAGTGTTCAGTGTTAATTGTCTTCCTTTAGATCACTGCCGGAAAGGAATCTGTGAGCGGCCCATCGCTGTGCGGCTCACTGTGGCAGTTGGGTAGGTCCTCTGCCTCATGTGGTGTCCCTCTCTTTTGATGAATGTAAGTGATATCGGAGGATGGCATCGTGGTTCTGTGTTTATGGATTGGACTACTGCGCTTACGGACTGTGAACTTTTTCAGACATATTTTTAAAATCACCTATTCATTTTCCACTTTGCTTTGCGAGGGGAGGGTGCTTGGGGGTTGATGATCTGTTGTGTTCGGTTAGTATTTTTGTGTAGGAGGAGGGGTTTTTTTTCTGGGGTAGATGATGGTATACTATTTGTTTTTATGCGGGGGTGGCGTCGATGGTTGGTATACTATTTGTTTTATTGCGGGGGTGGGGTCGATGATTGGTATACTATTTGTTTTTGTGCGGGGTGGGGTGGTTGATTGGTATACTATTTGTTTTTGTGCGGGGGTGCGGTTGATGATTGGTATACTATTTGTTTTTGTGCGGGGGTAGGGTTGATGATTGTATACTATTTGTTTTTGTGCGGGCGTGGGGTCGATGATTGGTATACTATTTGTTTTTGTGCAGGGGTGGGGTTGATGATTGGTATACTATTTGCTTTTGTGCGGGGTGGGGTCGATGATTGGTATACTATTTGTTTTTGTGCGGGGGTGGGGTTGATGATTGGTATACTATTTGTTTTTGTGCGGGCGTGGGGTTGATGATTGTATACTATTTGTTTTTGTGCAGGGGTGGGGCTGATGATTGGTATCTATTTGTTTTCGTGCGGGTGTGGGGTTGATGATTGGTATACTATTTGTTTTTGTGCGGGCGTGGGGTCGATGATTGGTATACTATTTGTTTTTGTGCGGGGGTGGGGTTGATGATTGTATACTATTTGTTTTTGTGCGGGCGTGGGGTTGATGATTGGTATACTATTTGTTTTTGTGCGGTGGTGGGGTTGACGATTGTATACTATTTGTTTTTGTGCGGGGGTGGGGTTGATGATTGGTATCCTATTTGTTTTTGTGTGGGGGTGGTGTCGATGATTGGTATACTATTTGTTTTTGTGCGGGCGTGGGGTTGATGATTGGTATACTATTTGTTTTTGTGCGGGGGTGGGGTTGATGATTGGTATCCTATTTGTTTTTGTGTGGGGGTGGTGTCGATGATTGGTATACTATTTGTTTTTGTGCGGGCGTGGTGTTGATGATAGTATACTATTTGTTTTTGTGCGGACGTGGGGTCGATGATTGGTATATTATTTGTTTTTGTGCAGGGGTGGGGTTGATGATTGGTATACTATTTGTTTTTGTGCGGGCGTGGGGTTGATGATTGTATACTATTTGTTTTTGTGCAGGGGTGGGGCTGATGATTGGTATCTATTTGTTTTCGTGCGGGTGTGGGGTTGATGATTGGTATACTATTTGTTTTTGTGCGGGCGTGGGGTCGATGATTGGTATACTATTTGTTTTTGTGCGGGGGTGGGGTTGATGTTTGTATACTATTTGTTTTTGTGCGGGCGTGGTGTTGATGATTGGTATACTATTTGTTTTTGTGCGGTGGTGGGGTTGATGATTGGTATACTATTTGTTTTTGTGCGGGGGTGGGGTTGATGATTGGTATACTATTTGTTTTTGTGTGGGGGTGGTGTCGATGATTGGTATACTATTTGTTTTTGTGCGAGCGTGGGGTTGATGATTGGTATACTATTTGTTTTTGTGCGGGGGTGGGGTTGATGATTGGTATCCTATTTGTTTTTGTGTGGGGGTGGTGTCGATGATTGGTATACTATTTGTTTTTGTGCGGGGGTGGTGTCGATGATTGGTATACTATTTGTTTTTGTGCAGGGGTGGGGTTGATGATTGGTATACTATTTATTTTAGTGCGGGGGTGGGGTTGATGATTGCATACTATTTGTTTTTGTGCAGGCGTGGGGTCGATGTTTGGTATACTATTTGTTTTTGTGCAGGGGTGGGGTTGATGATTGGTATACTATTTGTTTTTGTGCGGGGGTGGGATTGATGATTGGTGTACTATTTGTTTTTGTGCAGGGGTGGGGTCGATGATTGTATACTATTTCTTCTTGTGCGGGCGTGGGGTTGATGATTGTATACTATTTGTTTTTGTGCGGGCGTGGGGTTGATGTTTGGTATACTATTTGTTTTTGTGCGGGGGTGGGGTGGATGATTGGTGTACAATTTGTTTTTGTGCGGGGTGGGGTTGATGATTGTATAGTATTTGTTTTTGTGAAGGGGTGGGGTTGATGATGATGATACTGCTCCTTTTTGTGCGGGGGTGGGGTTGAGGATTGGCATACTATTTGTTTTTGTGCGGGGTGGGGTGGTTGATTGGTATACTATTTGTTTTTGTGCGGGGGTGCGGTTGATGATTGGTATACTATTTGTTTTTGAGCGGGGGTGGGGTTGATGATTGTATACTATTTGTTTATGTGCGGGGGTGGGTTTGATGATTGGTATACTATTTGTTTTTGTGTGGATGTGGGGTTGATGATTGGTATACTATTTGTTTCAGTGCGGGTGTGGGGTTGATGATTGGTATCCTATTTGTTTTTGTGTGGGAGTGGTGTCGATGATTGGTATACTATTTGTTTTTGTGCGGGGTGGGGTTGATGATTGTATACTATTTGTTTTTGTGCAGGGTTGGGGTTGATGATCAGGATACTGCTCCTTTTTGTGCGGGGGTGGGGTTGATGATTGGCATAATATTTGTTTTTGTGCGGGGGTAGGGTCGATGATTGTATACTAATTGTTTTTGTGCGGGCGTGGGGTTGATTATTGGTATACTATTTGTTTTTGTGCGAGGGTAGGGTTGATGATTGGTATACTATTTGTTTTTGTGCGGGCGTGGGGTTGATGATTGTATACTATGTGTTTTTGTGCAGGCTGGGGTTGATGATCAGGATACTGCTCCTTTTTGTGCAGACGTGGGGTTCATGATTAAGATACTCCTCCTTTTTGTGCGGTCGTGGGATCGATGATTGGTATACTATTTGTTTTCGCGCGGGCGTGGGGTTGATGATTGGTATACTATTTGTTTTTCTGCGGGCGTGGGGTTGATGATCAGGATACTGCTCTTTTTGAACGGGGGTGGGGTCGATGGTCGGTATACTATTTGTGTTTGTGCGGGGGTGGGGTCGATGATTGGTATACTATTTGTTTTTGTGCGGGCGTGGGGTCGATGATTGGTATACTGTTTGTTTTTGTGCAGGGGTGGGGTCGATGATTGGTATACTGTCTGTTTTTGTGCGGGGTGGGGTTGATGATTGGTTTACTATTTGTTTTTGTGTGGACGTGAGGTTGATGATTGGTATACTATTTGTTTTCGTGCGGGGGTGGGGCTGATGATTGGTATCCTATTTGTTTTTGTGTTGGGGTGGTGTCGATGAATGGTATACTATTTGTTTTTGTGCAGGGATGGGTTTGGTGATTGGTATACTAATTGTTTTTGTGCGGGTGTGGGGTTTGTGATTGGTATACTATTTGTTTTTGTGTGAGCGTGGGGTTGATGATTGGTATACTATTTGTTTTTGTGCGGGCGTGGGGTTGATGATTCGTATACTATTTGTTTTTGTGCGGGCGTGGGGTTGATGATTGTATACTATTTGTTTTTGTGCAGGCTGGGGTTGATGATCAGGATACTGCTCCTTTTTGTGCAGACGTGGGGTTCATGATTAAGATACTGCTCCTTTTCGTGCGGTCGTGGAGTCGATGATTGGTATACTATTTGTTTTTCTGCGGGCGTGGGGTTGATAATCAGGATACTGCTCCTTTTGGAACGGGGGTGGGGTCGATGGTCGGTATACTATTTGATTTTGTGCGGGGGTGCGGTCGTTGATTGGTATACTATTTGTTTTTGTGCGGGCGTGGGGTCGATGATTGGTATACTGTTTGTTTATGTGCGGGGGTGGGGTCGATGATTGGTATACTGTTTGTTTTTGTGCAGGGGTGGGGTCGATGATTGGTATACTGTCTGTTTTTGTGCGGGGTGGGGTTGATGATTGGTTTACTATTTGTTTTTGTGTGGACGTGAGGTTGATGATTGGTATACTATTTGTTTTCGTGCGGGGGTGGGGCTGATGTTTGGTATCCTATTTGTTTTTGTGTTGGGGTGGTGTTGATGAATGGTATACTATTTGTTTTTGTGCAGGGGTGGGTTTGGTGATTGGTATACTAATTGTTTTTGTGCGGGTGTGGGGTTTGTGATTGGTATACTATTTGTTTTTGTGTGAGCGTGGGGTTGATGATTGGTATACTATTTGTTTTTGTGCGGGCGTGGGTGATGATTCGTATACTATTTGTTTTTGTGCGGGCGTGGGGTTGATGATTGTATACTATTTGTATTTGTGCAGGCTGGGGTTGATGATCAGGATACTGCTCCTTTTTGTGCAGACGTGGGGTTCATGATTAAGATACTGCTCCTTTTCGTGCGGTCGTGGAGTCGATGATTGGTATACTATTTGTTTATCTGCGGGCGTGGGGTTGATGATCAGGATACTGCTCCTTTTGGAACGGGGGTGGGGTCGATGGTCGGTATACTATTTGATTTTGTGCGGGGGTGCGGTCGTTGATTGGTATACTATTTGTTTTTGTGCGGACGTGGGGTCGATGATTGGTATACTGTCTGTTTTTGTGTGGGGTGGGGTTGATGATTGGTATACTATTTGTTTTTGTGCAGGGGTGGGGTTGATGATTGGTATACTATTTGTTTTTGTGCGGGGGTGGGGTCGATGATTGGTATATTATTTGTTTTTGTGCGGTGGTGGGGTTGATGATTGTATACTATTTGTTTTTGTGCGGGGCTGGGGATGATGATTGGTATCCTATTTGTTTTTGTGTGGGGGTGGTGTCGATGATTGGTATACTATATGTTTTTGTGCGGGCGTGGTGTTGATGATTGGTATACTATTTGTTTTTGTGCGGGCGTGGGGTCGATGATTGGTATACTATTTGTTTTTGTGCGGGGGTGGGGTCGATGATTGGTATACTGTCTGGTTTTGTGCGGGGGTGGGGTCGATGATTGGTATACTATTTGTTTTTGTGCGGGCGTGGTGTTGATGATTGGTATACTATTTGTTTTTGTGCGGGGGTGGGGTCGATGATTGGTATATTATTTGTTTTTGTGCGGTGGTGGGGTTGATGATTGTATACTATTTGTTTTTGTGCGGGGCTGGGGATGATGATTGGTATCCTATTTGTTTTTGTGTGGGGGTGGTGTCGATGATTGGTATACTATTTGTTTTTGTGCGGGCGTGGTGTTGATGATTGGTATACTATTTGTTTTTGTGCGGGGGTGGGGTCGATGATTGGTATATTATTTGTTTTTGTGCGGTTGTGGGGTTGATGATTGTATACTATTTGTTTTTGTGCGGGGCTGGGGATGATGATTGGTATCCTATTTGTTTTTGTGTGGGGGTGGTGTCGATGATTGGTATACTATTTGTTTTTGTGCGGGCGTGGGGTTGATGATTGTATACTATTTGTTTTTGTGCGGGGGTGATGTCGATGATTGGTATACTATTTGTTTTTGTGCGGGGGTGGGGTTGATGATTGTATACTATTTGTTTTTGTGCGGGGGTGGGGTTGATGGTTGGTATACTATTTGTTTTTGTGCAGGGGTGGGGTCGAGGATTGTATACTGTTTGTTATTGTGCGGGCGTGGGGTCGATGATTGGTACACTATTTGATTTTGTGCGGGCGTGGGGTTGATGATTGGTATACTATTTGTTTTTGTGCGGGCGTGGGGTTGATGATTGGTATACTATATGTTTTTGTGCAGGGGTGGGGTTGATGATTGTATACTATTTGTTTTTGTGCGGGGGTGGGGTTGATGATTGTATAGTATTTGTTTTTGTGCAGGGGTCGGGTTGATGATTGTATACTATTTCTTTTTGTGCAGGGGTGGGGTGAATGATTGTATACTATATGTTTTTGTGCGGGGGTGGGGTCGATGATTGGTATACTATTTGTTTTTGTGCGGGCATGGGGTTGATGATTGTATAGTATTTGTTTTTGTGCAGGGGTGGGGTTCATGATCAGGATACTGCTCCTTTTTGTGCGGGGGTGGGGTTGATGATTGTATACTATTTGTTTTTGTGCGGGGGTGCGGTTGATGATCAGGATACTGCTCCTTTTTGTGCGGGCGTGTGGTTGATGATTGGTATAGTAATTGTTTTTGTGCGGGCGTGGGGTTGATTATTGGTATACTATCTGTTTTTGTTCAGGGGTGGGTTGATGATTGGTATACTATTTGTTTTTGTGCGGGGGTGGGGTTGATGATTGTATACTATTTGTTTTTGTGCGGGCGTGGGGTTGATGATTGGTATACTATTTGTTTTTGTGTGGGCGTGGGGTTGATGATTGTATACTATTTGTTTTTGTGCGGGTGTGGGGTCGATGATTGGTATACTATTTGTTTTTGTGCGGGCGTGGGGTTGATGATTGTATACTATTTGTTTTTGTGCGGGTGTGGGGTCGATGATTGGTATACTATTTGTTTTTGTGCGGGGGTGGGGTTGATGATTGGTGTACTATTTGTTTTTGTGCGGGCGTTGGGTCGATGATTGGTATACTATTTGTTTTTGAGTGGTGTGGGGTTGATGATTGGTATACTATTTGTTTCTGAGCGGTGTGGGGTTGATGATGGGTATACTATTTGTTTTTGTGCAGGCTGGGGTTGATGATCAGGATACTGCTCCTTTTTGTGCAGACGTGGGGTTCATGATTAAGATACTGCTCCCTTTCGTCCGGTTGTGCGGTCGATGATTGGTATACTATTTGTTTTTTTGCGGGGGTGGGGTTGATGATCAGGATACTGCTCCTTTTTGTGCGGGGGTGGGGTCGATGGTTGGTATACTATTTGTTTTTGTGCGGGGGTCGGGTAGATGGTTGGTATACTATTTGTTTTTGTGCGGGGGTGGGGTTGATGATTGTATACTATTTGTTTTTGTGCAGCCGTGGGGTCGATGATTGGTATACTATTTGTTTCTGTGCGGGGGTGGGGTCGATGATTGGTATACTATTTGTTTTTGTGCGGGGTGGGGTTGATGATTGTATACTATTTGTTTTTGTGCAGGCTGGGGTTGATGATCAGGATACTGCTCCTTTTTGTGCAGACGTGGGGTTGATGAGTAAGATACCGCTCCTTTTCGTGCGGTCGTGGGGTCGATGATTGGCATACTATTTGTTTTCGCGCGGGCGTGGGGTTGATGATTGGTATACTATTTGTTTTTCTGCGGGCGTGGGGTTGATGATCAGGATACTGCTCCTTTTTGAACGGGAGTGGGGTCGATGGTCGGTATACTATTTGATTTTGTGCGGGGGTGGGGTCGTTGATTGGTATACTATTTGTTTTTGTGCGGGCGTGAGGTCGATGATTGGTATACTGTTTGTTTTTGTGCGGGGGTGGGGTAGATGATTGGTATACTGTCTGTTTTTGTGCGGGGTGGGGTTGATGATTGGTATACTATTTGTTTTTGTGCGGGGGTGGGGTTGATGATTGGTATCCTATTTGTTTTTGTGTGGGGGTGGTGTCGATGATTGGTGTACTATTTGTTTTTGTGCGTGGGTGGTATCGATGATCGGTATACTATTTGTTTTTGTGCAGGGGTGGGGTTGGTGACTGGTATACTAATTGTTTTTGTGCGGGCGTGGGGTTGATGATTGGTATACTATTTGTTTTTGTGCGGACGTGGGGTTGATGATTGTATACGATTTGTTTTTGTGCAGGCTGGGTTGATGATCAGGATACTGCTCCTTTTTGTGCAGACGTGGGGTTCATCATTAAGATACTGCTCCTTTTCGTGCGGTCGTGGAGTCGATGATTGGTATACTATTTGTTTTTCTGCGGGCGTGGGGTTGATGATCAGGATACTGCTCCTTTTTGAACGGGGGTGGGGTCGATGGTCGGTATACTATTTGATTTTGTGCGGGGGTGGGGTCGTTGATTGGTATACTATTTGTTTTTGTGCGGGCGTGGGGTCGTTGATTGGTATACTATTTGTTTTTGTGCGGGGGTGGGGTCGATGATTGGTATACCGTCTGTTTTTGTGCGGGGTGGGGTTGATGATTGGTATACTATTTGTTTTTGTGCAGGGGTGGGGATGATGATTGTTATACTATTTGTTTTTGTGCAGGGGTAGGGTTGATGGTTGGTATACTATTTGTTTATGTGTGGGCGTGGTGTTGATGATTGGTATACTATTTGTTTTTGTGCAGGGGTGGGGTCGATGAGTGTATACTATTTGTTTTTGTGCGGGCGTGGGGTCGATGATTGGTATACTATTTGTTTTTGTGCGGGCGTGGGGTTGATGATTGTATACTATTTGTTTTTGTGAAGGCT
Organism: Mobula hypostoma; assembly: GCF_963921235.1. Lineage (NCBI taxonomy): Eukaryota > Metazoa > Chordata > Chondrichthyes > Myliobatiformes > Myliobatidae > Mobula > Mobula hypostoma. The sequence continues at coordinate 102,042,138 of NC_086100.1, read as the reverse complement.
GGGGTTGATGATCAGGATACTGCTCCTTTTTGTGCAGACGTGGGGTTCATGATTAAGATACTGCTCCTTTTCGTGCGGGCGTGGGGTCGATGATTGGTATACTATTTGTTTTCGCGCGGGCGTGGGGTTGATGATTGGTATACTATTTGTTTTTCTGCGGGCGTGGGGTTGATGATCAGGATACTGCTCCTTTTTGAACGGGGGTGGGGTCGATGGTCGGTATACTATTTGTTTTTGTGCGGGGGTGGGGTCGATGATTGGTATACTATTTGTTTTTGTGCGGGCGTGGGGTCGATGATTGGTATACTATTTGTTTTTGTGCGGGGGTGGGGTCGATGATTGGTATACTGTCTGTTTTTGTGCGGGGGTGGGGTCGATGATTGGTATATTATTTGTTTTTGTGCGGTGGTGGGGTTGATGATTGTATACTATTTGTTTTTGTGCGGGGCTGGGAATGATGATTGGTATCCTATTTGTTTTTATGTGGGGGTGGTGTCGATGATTGGTATACTATTTGTTTTTGTGCGGGCGTGGTGTTGATGATTGGTATACTATTTGTTTTTGTGCGGGGGTGGGGTCGATGATTGGTATATTATTTGTTTTTGTGCGGTGGTGGGGTTGATGATTGTATACTATTTGTTTTTGTGCGGGGCTGGGGATGATGATTGGTATCCTATTTGTTTTTGTGTGGGGGTGGTGTCGATGATTGGTATACTATTTGTTTTTGTGCGGGCGTGGGGTTGATGATTGGTATACTATTTTTTTTGTGCGGGGGTGGGGTTGATGATTGGTATACTATTTGTTTTTGTGCGGGGGTGGTGTCGATGATTGGTATACTATTTGTTTTTATGCGGGCGTGGGGTTGATGATTGTATACTATTTGTTTTTGTGCGGGGATGGGGTCGATGATTGGTATACTATTTCTTTTTGTGCGGGGGTGGGGTTGATTATTGTATACAATTTTTTTTGTGCTAGGGTGGGGTTGATGATTGGTATACTATTTGTTTTTGTGTGGACGTGGGGTTTATGATTGGTATACTATTTGTTTTTGTGCGGGGGTGGGGTTGATGATTGGTATCTTATTTGTTTTTGTGTGGGGGTGGTGTCGATGATTGGTATACTATTTGTTTTTGTGCGGGGGTGGTGTCGATGATTGGTATACTATTTGTTTTTGTGCAGGGGTGGGGTTGAGGATTGGTATACTATTTGTTTTTGTGCAGGGGTGGGGTTGATGATTGCATACTATTTGTTTTATTGCAGGCGTGGGGTCGATGTTTGGTATACTACTTCTTTTTGTGCAGGGGTGGGGTTGATGATTGGTATACTATTTGTTTTTGTGCGGGCATGGGGTCGATGATTGGTATCCTATTTGTTTTTGTGTGGGGGTGGGGTTGATGATTGTATACTATTTGTTTTTGTGCGGGAGTGGGGTTGATGATTGGTATACTATTTGTTTTTGTGCGGGGGTGGGGTTGATGATTGGTATCTTATTTGTTTTTGTGTGGGGGTGGTGTCGATGATTGGTATACTATTTGTTTTTGTGCGGGGGTGGTGTCGATGATTGGTATACTATTTGTTTTTGTGCAGGGGTGGGGTTGAGGATTGGTATACTATTTGTTTTTGTGCAGGGGTGGGGTTGATGATTGCATACTATTTGTTTTATTGCAGGCGTGGGGTCGATGTTTGGTATACTACTTCTTTTTGTGCAGGGGTGGGGTTGATGATTGGTATACTATTTGTTTTTGTGCGGGCATGGGGTCGATGATTGGTATCCTATTTGTTTTTGTGTGGGGGTGGGGTTGATGATTGTATACTATTTGTTTTTGTGCGGGAGTGGGGTTGATGATTGGTATACTATTTGTTTTTGTGCGGGGGTGGTGTCGATGATTGGTATACTATTTGTTTTTGTGCAGGGGTGGGGTTGAGGATTGGTATACTATTTGTTTTTGTGCAGGGGTGGGGTTGATGATTGCATACTATTTGTTTTATTGCAGGCGTGGGGTCGATGTTTGGTATACTACTTCTTTTTGTGCAGGGGTGGGGTTGATGATTGGTATACTATTTGTTTTTGTGCGGGCATGGGGTCGATGATTGGTATCCTATTTGTTTTTGTGTGGGGGTGGGGTTGATGATTGTATACTATTTGTTTTTGTGCGGGCGTGGGGTTGATGATTGGTATACTATTTGTTTTTGTGCGGGGGTGGGGTTGATGATTGGTATACTATTTGTTTTTGTGCAGGGGTGGGGTTGATGATTGGTATACTATTTGTTTTTGTGCGGGCGTGGGGTCGATGATTGGTATACTATTTGTTTTTGTGCAGGGGTGGGGTTGATGATTGGTATACTATTTGTTTTTGTGCAGGGGTGGGGTTGATGATTGCATACTATTTGTTTTATTGCGGGCATGGGGTCGATGATTGGTATCCTATTTGTTTTTGTGTGGGGGTGGGGTTGATGATTGTATACTATTTGTTTTCGTGCGGGCGTGGGGTTGATGATTGGTATACTATTAGTTTTTGCGCGGGCGTGGGGTCGATGATTGGTATACTATTTGTTTTTGTGCGGGGGTGGGGTTGATGATTGGTATACTATTTGTTTTTGTGCGGTGGTGGGGTTGACGATTGTATACTATTTGTTTTTGTGCGGGGGTGGGGTTGATGATTGGTATCCTATTTGTTTTTGTGTGGGGGTGGTGTCAATGATTGGTATAGTATTTGTTTTTGTGCGGGCGTGGGGTTGATGATTGGTAAACTATTTGTTTTTGTGCGGGGGTGGGGTTGATGATTGGTATACTATTTGTTTTTGTGCGGTGGTGGGGTTGACGATTGTATACTATTTGTTTTTGTGCGGGGGTGGGGTTGATGATTGGTATCCTATTTGTTTTTGTGTGGGGGTGGTGTCAATGATTGGTATAGTATTTGTTTTTGTGCGGGCGTGGGGTTGATGATTGGTAAACTATTTGTTTTTGTGCGGGGGTGGGGTTGATGATTGGGATACTATTTGTTTTTGTGCGAGGGTGGTGTCGATGATTGGTATACTATTTGTTTTAGTGCGGGCGTGGGGTTTATGATTGTATACTATTTGTTTTTGTGCGGGGGTGGGGTCGATGATTGGTATACTATTTGTTTTTGTGCAGGGGTGGGGTTGATGATTGTATACTATTTGTTTTTGTGCAGGGGTGGGGTTGATGATTGGTATACTATTTGTTTTTGTGTGGACGTGGGGTTGATGATTGGTATACTATTTGTTTTTGTGTGGGGGTGGGGTTGACGATTGTATACTATTTGTTTTTGTGCGGGGGTGGGGTTGATGATTGGTATCCTATTTGTTTTTGTGTGGGGGTGGTGTCAATGATTGGTATAGTATTTGTTTTTGTGCGGGCGTGGGGTTGATGATTGGTAAACTATTTGTTTTTGTGCGGGGGTGGGGTTGATGATTGGGATAGTATTTGTTTTTGTGCGGGGGTGGGGTTGATGATTGGGATAGTATTTGTTTTAGTGCGGGCGTGGGGTTTATGATTGTATACTATTTGTTTTTGTGCGGGGGTGGGGTCGATGATTGGTATACTATTTGTTTTTGTGCAGGGGTGGGGTTGATGATTGTATACTATTTGTTTTTGTGCAGGGGTGGGGTTGATGATTGGTATACTATTTGTTTTTGTGTGGACGTGGGGTTGATGATTGGTATACTATTTGTTTTTGTGTGGGGGTGGGGTTGACGATTGTATACTATTTGTTTTTGTGCGGGGGTGGGGTTGATGATTGGTATCCTATTTGTTTTTGTGTGGGGGTGGTGTCAATGATTGGTATAGTATTTGTTTTTGTGCGGGCGTGGGGTTGATGATTGGTAAACTATTTGTTTTTGTGCGGGGGTGGGGTTGATGATTGGGATAGTATTTGTTTTTGTGCGAGGGTGGTGTCGATGATTGGTATACTATTTGTTTTAGTGCGGGCGTGGGGTTTATGATTGTATACTATTTGTTTTTGTGCGGGGGTGGGGTCGATGATTGGTATACTATTTGTTTTTGTGCAGGGGTGGGGTCGATGATTGTATACTATTTGTTTTTGTGCGGGCGTGGGGTCGATGATTGGTATACTATTTGTTTTTGTGCTGGCATGGGGTTGATGATTGTATAGTATTTGTTTTTGTGCAGGGGTGGGGTTCATGATCAGGATACTGCTCCTTTTTGTGCGGGGGTGGGGTTGATGATTGTATACTATTTGTTTTTGTGCGGGGGTGGGGTTGATGATCAGGATACTGCTCCTTTTTGAGCGGGGGTGGGGTTGATGATTGTATACTATTTGTTTTTGTGCAGGGGTGGGGTCGATGATTGGTAGACTGTTTGTTTTTTTGCGGGCGTGGGGTTGATGATTGGTATATTAATTGTTTTTGTGCGGGGGTGGGGTTGATTATTGGTATACTATCTGTTTTTGTTCAGGGGTGGGGTTGATGATTGGTATACTATTTGTTTTTGTGCGGGGGTGGGGTTGATGATTGTATACTATTTGTTTTTGTGCGGGCGTGGGGTTGATGATTGGTATACTATTTGCTTTTGTGTGGGCGTGGGGTTGATGATTGTATACTATTTGTTTTTGTGCGGGTGTGGGGTCGATGATTGGTATACTATTTGTTTTTGTGCGGGCGTGGGGTTGATGATTGTATACTATTTGTTTTTGTGCGGGTGTGGGGTCGATGATTGGTATACTATTTGTTTTTGTGCGGGGGTGGGGTTGATGATTGGTATACTATTTGTTTTTGTGCGGGCGTGGGGTCGATGATTGGTATACTATTTGTTTTTGTGCGGTGTGGGGTTGATGATTGGTATACTATTTGTTTTGAGCGGGGTGGGGTTGATGATGGGTATACTATTTGTTTTTGTGGGGGTGGGGTTGATGATTGATACTATTTGTTTTTGTGGGGCGTGGGGTTGATGATTGGTATACTATTTGTTTTTGTGCGGTTGATTGCGGTCGATGATTGATGTATACTATTTGTATATTTTTTTGTGCGGGGGTGGGGTCGATGATGATCAGGATACTATTTGTTTTTGTGTTTTTGTGCGGGGGTGGGGTCGATGGTTGGTATACTATTTGTTTTTGTGCGGGGGTGGGGTGATGATTGGTATACTATTTGTTTTTGTGCGGGGGTGGGGTTGATGATTGGTATACTATTTGTTTTTCTGCGGGCGTGGGGTTGATGATCAGGATACTGCTCCTTTTTGAACGGGGGTGGGGTCGATGGTCGGTATACTATTTGTTTTTGTGCGGGGGTGGGGTCGATGATTGGTATACTATTTGTTTTTGTGCGGGCGTGGGGTTGATGATTGGTATACTATTTGTTTTTGTGCGGGGGTGGGGTTGATGATTGGTATACTATTTGTTTTTGTGCGGGGGTGGGGTCGATGATTGTATACTATTTGTTTTTGTGTGGGGTGGGGTTGAGGATTGGCATACTATTTGTTTTTGTGTGGGCGTAGGGTCGATGATTGGTATACTATTTGTTTTTGTGCAGGGGTGGGGTTGATGATTGTATACTATTTGTTTTTGTGCGGGCGAGGGGTTGATGATTGTAAACTATTTGTTTTTGTGCAGGCGTGGTGTTGATGGTTGGTATACTATTTGTTTTTGTGCACGGGTGGGGTCGATGATTGTATACTATTTGTTTTTGTGCGGGCGTGGGGTCGATGATTAGTATACTATTTGTTTTTGTGCGGGCGTGGGGTTGATGATTGGTATACTATTTGTTTTTGTGCGGGCGTGGGGTCGATGGTTGGTATAGTATTTGTTATTGTGCGGGGGTGGGGTCGATGGTTGGTATAGTATTTGTTATTGTGCGGGGGTGGGGTCGATGATTGGTATACTATTTGTTTTTGTGCGGGGGTGGGGTTGATGATTGGTATACTATTTGTTTTTGTGCGGGGGTGGGGTCGATGGTTGGTATGCTATTTGTTTTTGTGCGGGCGTGGGGTTGATGATTGTGTACTATTTGTTTTTGTGCGGGGGGTTGGTTTGATGTTTCTCTCTGTATGACTTTTATGTTCTTTCTTTGTTTCACGGCTATCTGGAGAAGGCAAATTTCAGAGTTGTATATGAATACATGCTTTGATAATAAATGAACCTTTGAACCTTTGGTATAACACTGAACCTGATGTCAGTTTCATGAACAAATGACATACACAAAATGCTGGAGGAACTCAGCAGGCTAGCAGCACCTAAGTAAAGAGTAAACAGTCGACGTTTTGGGCCAAGACTTTTCATCAGGACCAGAGAGATAAAGATGAAGTTAGAGTAAGAAGGTGGGGGAAGGGAAGAAAGAAACACAAGGTGATAGGTGAAACTGGGACAGGGGGTGAAGTAAAGAGCTGGGAAGTTGATTGGTGAAAGAGATACATAACTCATAGGACGAAGATCATGGAGGAAAAAAAAGAGGGAGGAGCACCAGAGGGAGGCGATAGACAGGTATGGAGATAAGGTGAGAGAGGGAAATGGGAATGGAGAATATGTGAATGAGGGGTTAGGGGGGGATTACCAGAAATTCGAGAAATTGATGTTCTTGCATTCCATTTGGAAGCTGCTCGGACAGAATATAAGATGTTGTTCCTCCAACCTGAGTATGGCCCCACCGCGGCAGTGGAGGAAGTCATGGACTGACATATCGATTTGGGAATGGAAAGTGGAATTAAAATGGGTGGCCACTGGGAGACCCTGCTTTTTCTGGCAGATGGATTGTAGGTGCTCGGGGAAGAGGTTTCCCACTCTACGTTGAGTCTCACCAATATACAGGAGACCACACCAGGAGCATCAGATACAGTAGAAAACCCCAACAGACTCACAGGTGAAGTGTTGCCTCACGTGGAAGGACTGTTTAGGGCCCTGAATGGTAGAGAGGGACGAGGTGTAACACTTGTTCGCCTTGCAAAGATAAGTGCCCGGAGGGAGATCAGTGGGGTGGGACAAATTGACAAGGGAGGGACAAATTGACAAGGGAGTCACAAGGGATCCCTGCAGAAAGCAGAAACTGGGGAAGAGAGAAAGGTGTGCTTGGTGGTGGGATCCTGTTGGAGATGGTGGAAATTATGGAGAATTATGTGCTGGACACGGAGGTTGGTGAGGTGGCAGGTGAGGACAAGAGGAACCCTATCCTTGGTGGGCTGGATGGAGGAAGGTTGAGGGCAGATGTGCACGAAGTGGAAGAGATGCAGTTGAGGGCAGCATCGATGGTTGAGGAAGGGAAGCCCCTTTCTTTGAGGAAGGAGATCTCCTTAGTTCTGGAATGAAAAGCGTCATTGTGAACAAATAACACTGGATACACACAGGCTCACCCATGTTGCTCCCATAAGGAATTGTGTTCACATATGTAAGAATTATTAACCTGGAAATGCTAGGAGAAAACCTGATAAGGATGATTGTTTAAGCTGAGGACTTTGTAAAGATCATATAATGGAGAAGTACACATGCTGTGAAAACAAATTCAAACATGCAGATGCAAAGCTGACATTGGATCATTACCCATGGAACACTGTGGAGATTGAATGAAGGATAGAGCTTTGTTTAAGCAATATAATACAGTTGCTATCACATCCTGAATTGAACAGTAAAACAGCAGCTGTATCACAGACTCTGAAAACTTAAGATTCCAGAGAGGATTGAAAGCTCCATGAAAGATCTTTGACTGTCTAGCTTGTAGTTTAGGTCTGATAAACAAACCTCATTTGCACCCTGTGCAAGAAAATCCACAAAACCAACAAAGGCAGGCAAGGCCAGGAATAATTTCCTGAATAAAAATACCCTGTCTAACCCTAGTAACAGTAAACCTCAATTGCCAATTTTTGGCCACAGTCATGTCTGCTTGTGTCTGGAACAGCAATTACAAACTTTGTGTGAAAAGCATTTCTTTAATACATTCATGAGATGTATTTCAAAAGCTCATCACACAAACACTCATTGGCCAATACTTAATTGTCGCAGAACTGAGGGCACAAGTTAAGAGCCAAACACAATGCCCAGACTAGACTTTCACCATTCAGTTCAGACTGCTGGACACAACACATCTGTACTTGCCTCTGAATCATCTCATCTCAATGCAGAGCAGTGCACACATCAAACGCAAGAAACCTTCAATAATCAGCTATCATTAGAAAAGATATGGAGAGGAAGAGCTAACAATCATTCAAGATACTACACATGAGAGTTTGTTTAACACAACACACACGTACTGTAGCTTTATCGACATAGAATGCCATCGATCTGTACAGGAGTAAAAATTAAAGTGGGGTAGGTGGCAGCAAAAGGTTCAAGCTGTATAAAACAGGTGCATTCTAAAGATAAATCTTGATTGGCTATCTTAGAACTACACGAGGCAGACAAGCACATGAAAAGCACACTTTGCAAGTTGGAACTCCGGCCCTCCTAAAAAATATCCACTGTTCATTGACATCTAAATTGTGGAGAATTCTGAGGTAGTTCCTCAGGACTGAGGATGATTTGGTTCTGCTTCAGCTCTGAGGTGGATGATGAGGCCAGTGAGGGACTCTTCCATTGGTGAAGCAGGTGGTGTTTGGTAGGGAGGGTTAATAACTTCTTGTGATGTGTTGTGCCCCTTAATGTTAGATTTGTGTATGCTCCTAACAAATGGATTCAAGGTTCTCAATACCTTCCTGAATGTTCTTTCTCCATCTTGACCAGGAACTCCATGAGTTAATGGGGACGTTGCACTTCTCGAGGTAGTTTTAGTACATCTTTGAATCACTTCCACTTCCCTTGTAGTAATTTCTTACAATGACAGAGCTCAGAATAGAGTGTTTTCTGCCAGAGTCTAGCCTTGGGTATGCTTCCAATGTGGCTTGTCCAGCAGAGCTGACTAGGAGTATTTAGGACCTCAAAGCTGGGAATGTTGATTATCATTACAGAGATAGCATTGGAGGCATCATTAGGACCAGTTCTTAGAAGTATTCTTGTTCATTCAATCACGAGATGTGGACATTGCTGTCAAGTATTGCTTTTATGGTCCATTATGTATTTCAAATTCAGAATCGGAACCAGATTTAATATCACTGGCATAAAGAGTGTATGGTAAAACCAGTAAGGTAGTGCACATGGGTCATTCAGAAATATGTCCATTCAGAAATCTAATGGTGAAGGGAAAGAAGCTGTTCCTAAAACCTTGAGTGTGTGTTTTTAGTCTCCGGTACCTCCTCCTTGATGGTAGCAATGAGAAGAGGGCTTGTCCTGGGTGATGGGATGCCATGTCTTTGCGCTACCTCCATTGGAAGATGCCCCAATGCTGTTGGGCCTAGTGCCCACAATGGAGCTAGCCAAGTTTGCAACTTTCTGAAGCTTTTTCTGATCCTGTGCATACCAGATGCAACCAGTTAGAATGATCTCCACGGTACATCTTTAGCAACCTGTGAAAGTCTTTGATGACATACCAAGTCTCCTCAAACTCCTGATGAAATATAGTTGCTATTGTGTCTTATTTGTACCTACTTCAATATGTTGGGTCCAGTATAGATCTTCAGAGATGTTGACACCCAGGAACTTGAAACTGCTCATTCTTTCCACTGCTGATCACTCCTTGAAGACTAGTGAGTGTTTGCCCAGCTTCACCTTCCTGATGTCCCCAATAAATTCCTAAATCTTACTGGCATGGAGTATAAGGTAGTTGCTGTGAAACCCCTCAACCAGCTGATTTATCTCACTCACTCCTGTACGTTTCTTCGTCATCATTTGAAATTCTGGCAATAATAGTTTTGTTATTGGCAAATGTATAGATGATATTTGAACTGTGCCTAAGCACACAGTTGTGGGTTTAGGGAGAGTGGAGTGGTGGGCTCGGGTGTGCTGTGAATGAGATCAAAGTCACCGGAGAGACGCTGAAGCTAGTGATATAGAAGTCTTTATTCATCACAGCAAGCAGGAGAGTTTCTGGAGACACTCGCAGTGGAGTCTCACAATCCCAAAAGTACATTGCATTTTTGTTCCCTTAAGTTGAGTGGCTACAGTAGGTGATTCAATATAGTTTCAATAGTTACAGTGATATTGTTTACTTCAATACTTTGGGTTGACAATTCTCCTTTAAATTCCATATCTACAGTGGGAGATACCTGCGAATGTTCAAATACCAAGCCCAGACAAACTAATTGCAGGCTTCCACTACTTATTTACATTTACAATGGTGCAAATTACTTAAATCCCCTAGGCCCAGATTGCTGCAGGACAATTAACACAGTCCCCTTGTTTTGACATTTGGCTGATACATATGCAATCTCTTAGTCAGTGGGTCAGTCTGTGCTTTTGACTTCAATTTACTGCTCACAGTTTGCAATAAGAATTTAAGATTGGTTCTTACTTGAATTATTATCTGCCATATTCACAAAAACTTCAGAATACTCCCTAACAAGATGCGCCAATGTTATTTGTCAGTAAGGAGGAGATGTTACTTGTCAGAACTAAGTGGAGTCACATACAGGTCAAACCTAGTAAGGGAGATTTCCTTCCCCAAAGAACATTTGTAAAGCAGATAGGACTTTATACAAACCAAACTGAATTATTTTCAATTAAATTTACTTACTTAGGTTCCCCAGCTGCCATGGTGAATTTGAATGTGTCTCTGGTCAATGGTCAGAACTCCGGCTGTTGAAACAACAACTTAAGCACCGAACCAGCCTACCAGAAAGACAATAACAGTTCAAGGAGATGGCTCACTATTACTTTTGCAGTGTGAATGGCAATGTGCAATAACTGCTGGCTCTGTCACCCCTGCATCCCCAAAATTTAATTAAATAAAAGGGGAAGGGGAAATTTGGTGACTCTAGTTATTGTCTTCCTTTTCTCTTCCTTTAAATGTTTCTAATTTCTAGTATTTATCGAATTCTCTTTAAAAACCTCTACTGAAACTTCTTTGACCCCACCTTCAGCATTCCAAATCCTAACCACTCATGGGACATGACCTCAACAAAGGGAAGATGATGAGAAACAGGTCTTTTTTTTTAGCAAACTGTCAAATTCTCATTAGAATGAATGTGACATAGCTAGTGGAGTTGCTATCTCCTAGCTCCAGTGACTGGGTTCAATCCTCGATCTGGTACTCTTTGTGTGGACTACATATTCTCCCTGTAAACATGGGCTTTCTCCAGGTTCTCTTGTTTCCTCCATATCCAAAAATAACAACATTGCAAGTTGGTAGGGGATTAGTGTAAGGTTCATGCAAATCTCTTAATGAACGTGATGGGTCAAAAGTTCCTTCTCCTTGAAACAAACTTCCATCCATATTCAGACAGGTAAATGTGCAGATTCTTTTTCTCCTTATTTTGCTTGTAGTTAAGAACAAAATCAGATGAACGTTTCAGAGTCTTGATTTTTTTAAATTGTCGGCCACATTCACTCAAGCCTGATACACAATGACCGAAGACCCACAATTTTTACAAGTCACTCTACATCTCCTGGTGTAACACTGAGCAAGAAACTGAAAGAGTCTTCCACCTCCAATGAAGCAGATCCAATAGTGTACTTAGTGTCTGCTGCTTTTGCCAGTTATGACAGAAGATTAGTCCTGCCAAAGATCAATATTTTGTATCAGCGTACAAGATATCATGCACTCCTACCTTCAGCCACTCCTCTGCTTGCTCTTTGCTTTGCACAGCCAATACCAACATGTCTGCTCCTTGCTGGGTAATCCGTAGTTCATGTTTTTTCCTTTTGCTGTCTTTTGGAACATAGGATACGTTGTGGACTGTCAGCAGTAACTCCATCTGAGGCTGATGGTCTTTTGAACTTTTGTAGCACTAAAATCAAACATGAAGTACCAAAATCATTTTTAACTTTTGCATAATAGTTTCAGAGTATCATAATTAACATCGTGAATGTGCACATCCCACAAAATTATTGCAGCTACTTCCTAAAACAGAGCAATATAGTGGTATTGTAAATGCTGTTTACAGCACACTTGTCACGGAAGAACTTGCTGGTCCTTATGGAAGAGTATGTCACTTCCTTACTGCTCCTGAGATAAGGCATTTTCTGAGAGGTAAGAGTCATATCCATTGTTGAAAAGGTAGGATCTGGGGGAGAGCAGAGGAATGATTCAGCAGAGTGTCAGAAGTAACAGAAAGGTCAATGCAAGGCCCAGCTCAGATGGAGAAAACTGAACCCTGAAAGGCCTCAGAATGTGAGAACTTTTTGATTCAGTTAAACCAAGGCTTTGCAGACAATACAACACATAAATGCATCGAGTGAAATAGCCATGTGGTCATATGACATGGATCAAACAGGTCTCGATCTTCCCAAGACTAGCTTGGAAAGCTGAGGCCTCTCAGTATAGAAAGGGGATATCAAAATATAGATTGTTATTAAGTGACCTTTAACACATGCTCCCAATGCAATAAGAGTGACTGATCAGCAGTTATTTCTCCTAATTTGCATAACCAAGCCCTTCTTTCCACTCCCCCCACCCCCCATTTGAAATGCACTCACTGATGCAGTACTGGCACAGTGGTGCTTGGACTAATTTCCTCAAACATGTCACAGTAGTGTGGATTGTTAGATTAGCTGGGAACTGTGAACTGCCCATGGTTCAGGTAAATGACTGAATTGATGGGAATTTGGAGAGAACATATCACTGGGGAAATTAGTGAGAAAATGGGAAATAAAATCTGAAAATACTGCAAATACTCAACAGATCAGACTGCATCTGTGACATCATGGTTTGGGGCTGCTTTGCTGTCTCAGGGCCAAGACAGTTTGCAATTGTTGAGGGAACAATAAATTCAAAATTGTATCAAGACATTTTCCAGGAGAATGTCAGGGTAGTAGTCCATCACCTGAAGCCTAATAGAAGCTGGATAATGCAACAAGACAATGATCCGAAAGACAAGAGTAAATCAACAACAGAGTGGTTTAAAAAGACGAAAATCTGTGTTTCGGAACGTCCGAGTTCAAGTCCTGACCTTAATCCTATAGAAATGTTGTGGAAGGACCTGAAGCAAGCAGTTCATGCAAGGAAGCCCACCAACATCCCAGAGTTGAAGCAGTTTTGTAGGGAGGAATGGCCTAAAATTCTTCCAAGCCAGTGTGCAGGACTGATCAACAGTTACTGGAGATATTTGGTTGAAGTTATAGCTGTACAAGAGGGTCACACCAATTACTGAAACCAACAGTTCACATACTTTTTCCAACAAATACATGTAATGTTGGATCCTTTTTCTCAATCAATTGTTACTTATTTAATTGGGTTCTCTTTATCTATTTTTAGTACTTACATGAAGTTCTGATCACATTTTAGGTGATATTTATGCAGAAATAGAGAAAATTCTACATCACAAACTTTCTAGCAGCACCTCTTTGCACCCATACAGCCTGATCTTTACAGCATCTTCAGTTTTCTGCTTTTTATTTTCTTGAAGAGATGGGATTGCTCTGTGAGACGGCATAAATGTGAAAGGCCAAATAGCCTCCTTATATGTCATGAAATATGGTCAGACATCTGTGGCAACGAAGGAATATTTTTTGGCAGCCAGTAAGATCACCACTGACCAACAGGAGAGTTCCAGCATAGGGATTAAAAAAAGCACTGAGAAACCAGACAAGCCTTCAGGACTGGTGAAGGAGGTGAATTAAGTCACAAGGTGAGCTCATCTAATCTAGCTCTTCTCATTCAGCTGAAAGCAAAAGACTGAGTTACATTGTTTCTCAATCTTTGAGATCATTTCAGATTTAACAGATGGTAAATGAGGATTCACAAGGTGATGTGAACTCTGCACAATAACATAATTATATATTAGTACAAATTATAATCTTACGAATGGTCTAGCATGAACACATCAATGGCATTACACTATATGCATAAAGCTAAACTCTGGACACAAAAAGGGTAGAGGAGCTTGTTACAGTCACAATGTGGAAAATTGCCAAGTCATATTTTATCCAAAGAAACAAATCAAATCCAACATGCGTGATTACCATTGCATTTTCAGCTTTTTCCAATCCAAGGGGCAAGGACAGTCAGGTTCGTGCACACCTTATGTCAACATTAAATTGCTGGAAATATAGTTACCACTCACTCACCAGAACTTATACTTGGTGCTAAGTAATCAAGACTAAAGACATTCGCCATCAAAATAAAAACATACCAACAACTTGTTGTCTTTAATCACACAGAATTGTTTTGTCCACTGTCCAAAACGTTTCTTGCGCAGAAGAAAAGCACAGATCTTGGCATCTTTCACCAAGTCCATTGAGGCCTCCTCAGATGGCCACTGATGCCTCAGTTTCTTTCCCTTCCCATCTTCGTCGTCTTCATCGTATGATTCATAGGAGCTGCTCATGGCATCTGAATCATAGTCTGTAAGAAAAGACAATGCAGGAAAGTGAGGTCAATAGAGTCCAGTTTGGTTTTAAAAGCTAACACATCAAAGTACAACCTGCCCTGCCTAAAACAGGTAAATAATTTAACTTTCAAATATTTGATTGCTGAAAATTTGTAGCATCCTTACAAACACGAGTATTGGACATGAATTTAGTCTCATTCTCCTGGAAGTACAGTAAATAATTAAAGTTAATTCATTGCATCTAGAATTTTATTCAGGTGATTTTCTGAATTTGATATGCTTAAATATATAAAATTTTCCCGCTGTTCCCGGTATTACAACATAAAGTTGAAAGTTATTTCTGTTCATTTCAACAACACGTTTCCAAAACTGCAGCCCAGTATTGTCAATTTTATGATCAATATCTTGTCTATTTTCATGCTGCTGAAAATTTGATAAACTCCATTAGCTGTTTAAATATTGCAAAAGTGGAAATTCTTTTTGAAGTAATTGATTCTTCCTCATTTATAGGAGATAGCTTAGGATCTACAAAAGATACAGAGGCACTGTACATTAATTTCATTCTGCTTTGTGAATGGAGATTCAGAGACAAACAGTTGAGTTTTATCCACTGCGTGTGTTCAGATTTTCAAGTCTAAGTGTTAAGCTCTCTTGCAAAAGAAGTCACTTTCAAAATCACTCCACAGTTGAAACAGTCTAAATACTGATTTGTACATGGATACATTTCTTACAGATTTGATATCATCCAAATCCTACACATCTATAATTTTTGAAAAATAATGAAAACCTCTTCTTTACATTTCAATATACACCAAGTTACATTTAACCACATTAACTTCCATCTGCCATTTAATTGATTTTTTAGATATGCTACCAAGTACTATTGCAGTAGTTATTATTTCATGTTGTCACCAAATATCAGAGAACAAAAATACTGTGATATTTGATTAGTTATTTTAAGAGAAATTCCAATCACCAAACTATTCTGTTTTTAATTTAGAAAAGACTGGAACACCTAGATGGTCAAGCAGTACCCATGGAGAAGGGAACAGTTTTTGGTCAATGGCCTTTCATCAGAAAAAGCCTATTCAGCCTGTTGTTTTCAAGCTAGACGCCTGACAACAGAAAGTAAATTTTTAAACATTATCATAATGCAATTTAATCTGAACATTAATACTATCACATTTTACCACTGTAGTTTTAAAAATGAATTTTCAAAAAAATGAATGTGAGAACAATTTCTTGTTCAAATAATAACATGCAAAGTACACAAGAGGGAAGGAGAGAAGTTCTGAAATTTCAAAAGCTAATTTAGCAATAATAACTATATCTGGCACATTCACCTAATGAATATTAAAGAACAGTTGTAATTTACTAATCTCATATTTCATATTCATGGTACCAATTGAATTTTGACAAGAGATTCCATTACATTTTAAAACCTTTTCAGTGCATTTTCAGATTTTATTTTACTGCATTTAGAGCCTGAGGAACTTTTGTTGTATGTTTGTGAATATTTTTCACAAGAAGCATCATTGGCCAATATTTTCTAAATAGCTACCATAGGTTTACTGATTTTGGTATAATAGAGTGGCTATCAGAATATCCTACATATCATTATAGAATTAAAACTTACATAGAAAACCCTTCTTTAGATAAATTGAAGCATTTCTACAGCAAATGCAAAAGTTAGATATTTTAACATGTTTAAGTACAAATGAAGCTACCGTATATTCCCATATTTTCTGTATTTGTGATAGAATACCTGGACATCTTTTGAACGAAGGGCAAAGTAAATATTTCCGTTAATATACAAGTTTATTCAATTTGCAAATGATTAAATGCAGCATTTCAGAAATACATCTTCATTTTGACTCCTTACTGTAGTTTGGTTTACCTCGAGAAGTGATGTATTCTGGGGCTTTTCCTGGACTCAGTGGCACTGCTTCTTCATAATACCCTTCAGGCAAAGAAGACGTTGGCAGTGGTGGTGGACTGTTCTCTAATGGCTAAAGCACATATACAAGATTTACTAACCTAGCAGAGACAGAGTTCTTCATAGTCATAGTCATAGTCATACTTTATTGATCCCGGGGGAAATTGGTTTTCCTTACAGTTGCACCATAAATAATTAAATAGTAATAAAACCATAAATAGTTAAATAGTAATATGTAAATATGTAAATTATGCCAGGAAATAAGTCCATGACCAGCCTATTGGCTCAGGGTGTCTAACTCTCCAAGGGAGGAGTTGTAAAGTTTGATGGCCACAGGCAGGAATGACTTCCTATGACGCTTTGTGTTGCATCTCGGTGGAATGAGTCTCTGGCTGAATGTGCTCCTGTGCCCAACCAGTACATTATGTAGTGGATGGGAGACATTGACCAAGATGGCATGCAACTTAGACAGCATCCTCTTTACAGACACCACCGTCAGAATTGTTCTATCAACAATCAAACTTGCTGTCTGCTGAAAACCACTAGCAAAGGAAAATCTGCAGATGCTGGAAATCTAAGCAACACACACAAAATGCTGGAGGAACTCAGCAGGTCAGGCAGCATCTATGGAAAAGAGTACAGACAATGTTTCGGGCCGAGACCCTTCATCAGGACTGGAGAAGAAAAGATAAAGAGCTGTGGGTGGGGGAGGGGAGGAAGAAACACAAGGTGATAGGTGAAACTGGGACGGGGAGGGGTGATGTAAAGAGCTGGGAAGTTGATTGGTGAAAGAGATACAGGGCTTGAGAAGGAGGAGGCCATGGAAGAAAGGAAAGGGAGAGGAGCACCAGAGGCAGGTGATGGGCAGGTAAGGAGATAAGGTGAGAGAGGGGAAAGAGGATGAGGAATGGTGAAGGGGGGGGGGGCATTATTGGAAGTTCGAGAAATCAATGTTCATGCCTCATCCTGAGAGATATTGCAGTGGAGATGGAGGAATTGAGAGAAGGGAATGGTGTTTTTACAAGTAGCATGATGGGAAGAGGTATAGTCCAGGTAGCTGTGAGAGTCAGTGGGTTCATAATAGGCATCAATAGATAAGCTGTCTCCAGAGATAGAAACAGAGAGATCGAGGAAGAAAAAGGAGGTGTTGAAAATGGATCAGGTAAATTTGAGGGCAAGGTGGAAGTCGGAAGCAAAGTTGAAGTAGTCAATATGCTCTCCACGGGTGCAGGAATCAGCACCAATGCAGTCATCAATGTCGCGTAGGAAAAGTGGGGAGTGATACTAGTGTAGGCTTGGAACATAGACTGTTTCATGTAGCCGACAAAAAGGCAGGCAGAGCTGGGACCCATGCGAGCACCCATGGCTACACCTTTTGTTTGAAGGAAGTGGGAGAAACCAAAAGAGAAATTATTGAGAGTGAGGACAAGTTCCGCCAGACGGAGGAGAGTGGTGGTGGTCCACAGACTTGCTTGACCAGGTCATGGTTTCTGTTTGTTCCATCCCCATTGAGCTCATATCTGCATACCTCAACTCAGTTGTATTCCCCTGTTTCATTTCCTTCCAACCTACATCCGTGACGCTTCACATGTTCTTGATCTTTTCAACGTTTTCAAGTTCCCTAGCCCTGAACATCTTATTTTCACCATGGATGTCCAGTCCCCACACACCTCCATCCCCAGCAGGAAGGTCTCAAAGCTCTCTGTTTCTTTCTGGAAACCAGACCCAACCAGTTCCCCTCCTCCGTTGAAGAATTATCTTCCAATAGGACATAAACTACATCAAGCCTGGTTTTACAAATATCATGTTTATAATTGCTGTGGAATTATCATTGGATCCACGCTAAACATATGTAGTGCCCGTGGATGGGTGGAAGGTCCACTGTTTGGGGAGCAATGTCATTGTGTGTATCTGGATGGGTTTCTGTGTCTGCAGGATTGGTTGGCGAGTTATTTAGAAGTCACGAGGACATGACTTTATTTGGTGGGGGGGAGAGTGTAAGGGGTTTCTTTTTTTATGTTACTGCGTAGTCTAATTAAAATGGCTTCTTTGTTATATTATAATTGAAAGGGCTTCTTTGTTCTGTTAACTGCTGAGAAAGTCCTCCTGCTAGCAGTTTGTTTGGATCACGTAACTGATAAGAAGATGTTACAAACCAATTGGGATAGTTGTTATGCTTTTGGTGTGTCTGTAAGATATTGTATGCGGGGGGTTTTGGGGGAGAAGGTGGGAGAGAGAGACATAGGATGGACCAGGTGCTGTGAGTCCACTAATGGGGTTGGACCCCATGCGAGGAGAGGAGACAGAGACGGACTCATGTGGAACGTCTGGTCAACCACCGATGTTGGTCCCAGGCGGCCGGTCGAGGTGGTCCGAGGGGTCGCAGGGTGAAGAAAAAGGGTCCTGAGCTCCAGCTGTTTGTGCACGAAGAGATTAAACGTTGATAAGTGTGGCGCCTTTTATTTTCCTTTTATATTTTATTCTCTATTAATTATATAGTTCCAGTAATATCTATAAACTGTAAATCATTTAATCGTATCTGGTGTATTGTCTGTTATTTGGGCAGGGTGGGGTACATCACACAGCATCCACACAAACTGATTCCCCAGTTTGGCGGGGCCGAGGGCTGTTTCCCTAGACGACAGCGAGCCGAGCGACCCTGAGGCTGGCCACGGGGGCTACACATATATTACTTAATCTGAATCAACGACTTTGTCCAAAAGCTTCTGAAGGTGAAATGCTGATTCAATGAAAAATTCTGTTATCTCTATCTGATTGTTAAATATTTGGCCAAACAATCTTGTAAAAGACAAGCAAGGGAGAGAAAACAGAATAAAAATACTAAGAATGAAAGACTGAAAATCAAAACACTTCAAATTCTAAACTCACTCAAGATACTAAAGTGGATGGGAGATTGGACATTTGCCCAAACTGGGAGGAACACATGAAAGATGAAGTTCAGTTTTTCATTTTTCAGAGCCCGGTTCAGTTAAATAAATAAATGTCTGTTTTTAGAATGTAGACTTGTTATTTCTTTCTTCTGTCTGCTATCCACACCCACGGCGTTCCAGTGAGGAGAGGCATTTGAAGGACCACTGGCAGACTTAAGTCACAGTCATAGTCATAGTCACAGTCATACTTTATTGATCCCGGGGGAAACTGGTTTTCATTACAGTTGCACCATAAATAATATAAATAATAAATAGTAATAAAATAAAGATCGCACTGAGTAGCTGCCTCTTTGAGCTCATCCGTGGAAACAGCTTAAATTCCTCTCTTTAACGTCTTGTTTTTCCCTTTTCAAGGTGGCTGCGGTTCTGTTGAAGTCCTGATCTGCAACAACACTCAAATTGAGCTTTTTTTTTACAGATGAATTCCCGCTCCTGGAGCTCACCAGCTGGCCATTTTCTGACATTCTCCAGGCACGGCTTGGAAGATCTGGACAACCAATTCCAGACCGGTGTTGCTGACTGAAGTGTTGCGGGGAAAGGAACATCAGGTCTTCTCTGCGGCGGATGTACGGATGGAAGTCTCCATGGTTGTGTGATCGCACTCTCTCTCTCTCCCCCCACTGTGGGGGGCGTTTGCTGCCGATTCACTAGTCAGGGAATCTTGGAATAGAAAGTGACATGGCAGTCTATAACACCTTAACAGTGACTGCTAGTCTCCCTTTTCACTGTGAAATGCGTGACATCTCTCTGTCCTTTGTTAGTGAGAGGGAGAGCGTGTGACATGTCAAAGTGTTGGGCAGTCAGTAGTCACTGTTGACTCTCTTTGGGTGCTTTGCTCTTGCTTGGTGGGTGGTGGGCACTTTGCTGAAATGAGTGGGGCGAGAGGTGATGTTCATGCAATGATGCTTGCTCCTGCTTGCATGGAGGAGGGGGAGGGGGGCTTTGGGGTTCTAATGCCTTTCCGTCATTCATTCTTTTGGGGTTCTTCCATTTTTCGTGGATGTCTGTGAAAACTTAAGTATTTCAGGTTGTATACTGTGTACATTCTCTGATGATAAACAGAACCATTTGAACACATTGCAAACGTAGTTTATTCCCAGCGACCCTTCAAAAGCCTCTCTCTAACTGGTAACAAGATTATGAATAGGATGGTACAAAACATTTAATTCCTTTTGCTCTCAGTCTCTCTTCACTGTAGGGATTATATCTATCTTCATTTTTCACAAATTCTGGTTTATTGCAGTAAACACATGGGCATTATTAGGATTCTAATCGTCATTGCTGGCCGGCTGGTGGCTCAGTGACGTCAGCGCCAGACTCCGGAGCGAAGGTTCCCGAGTTCTAACCCAGTCGGGCCGCTCCCGGGCATGCTTTCCATCTGTGCCGGGTTCAGTGTCGAGCTCGCAACTTGGCCTCGTAAAAAAAAAGACTGCGCTGTGAGAAGGACGTGGGGGGCTATTCACAGAATCTTTCCTCCAAGACAACTATTTGGAAAGTGGTCGCCGAAGCTCTGGCAGAGTATGGCACACAAAAAAAAACGTCATTGCATATTCCGTCTCAGATCAAACAGCTGCCTGAACTATACAGACAGAATCACTCTGAAGATTCATAAATGGCTGCAGACAAAGGTGTCACAGATCGTCCAGCCATAAATGAGCAGATTATGCTAATGCATTGATAACAATGAATAACTGGACCTGCAATTTGAATGCTACTTCTTATAGGCATACAGAAGAATACCCCATAATGCTCTATGTTCTGTAGGCAATCAGGAAGAGGGAAGCTGCCACGCTATATAATCACCGTCTGCAAGCACATGCCTGCAACATGACAATACATTTCCTTCACCTTGGCCTGCCACTTCTTACAGAACGTCTCTCAGCTTTTACAATGTTTAGAATGGGTTAAGATGCTTTGATGCTCCTCAAAGTTTCTTCAGTGTTTGCCCTCCATATCACAGCTCAGTTAGATCAGCCCATCCCTTTGAAATCACCACATATTAGTTTCTTCCCTTAGCAGGATTTGTATCTAGGATCCCAATGTGTGGTACCTGGCGTTGAGAAGAATATAAGCAAATATAGTCACACAAAAATTGAATTTTTCTTTTTATATATAGTTTTGTAGATTGAATTAAAATAACCTACACCTAAATAAACACAAGTAAGCAAACATATATAGTCTAAGATAAACCCTGAACACTAAATTCTAAAGCCCTTCCGAAGCCCTTTACGCAGTCAACCCTTTCTAATACTTTTCAAACTTCTTTCCCTCCTCTTATCCACTGAAATACTGCCTCTGCCTTGTCCCTTCTGACCTTATTGTTAAGTGCTGGAATACTTCAATCCAGTAGTTACTTGTAGTTTGCATCAGTAATTTTAATGCAGGGAGCCTTTCCCCCAGGATCTGAAAGAATAATGAGCACCAGGAAAGCCCTTAATACAGCTACAATCCCCCTTCCTTGATTGAATAGATCATAGATAAACTTCTCTTAAGGCTCAATTTGTAAAATATACCTATTAATTTCAATAATGCCTATCCAGGCCTTAGCAATGACACAAAAAAGATGCACATAAGCAACTCATGATTCAAAATTAAGGGAAAATACGATATACTGGCTATAATGGCAGGTGCAATGAAGAATCACCAAACTGGTCTCTCAGTGAGGGGAATTAATAGAAGCGGCCTATGTTCTCTGGAATTTAGAAGAACTTAGATAAAATTCTTAGAAGGAGAGTAGATAAGAAGAGAATATTTGCTCTAGTTGAGAAGTCTAGAACCAGAGTCACAGTGACAAGAGAAGTCAAAGTTGAGTTTATACACTGGTGCAGTGAGAAACTTGCTTGCAGCATCACCGTGGGTAAAGAGCACCACATAAGTAGTGTCACAAGAATACACATTTTTCACAAGTAAATACAATTAGAACCAACAAACACAGTCAATTTTTGTTAGAAGCAGTCAGATGGTCATAGTGTTGCTTGACTCTAGTGATTAGGGTTTTGCCAGTTGACTCAAAAACCGAATAGTAGAAAGAGTAGAGTTTTTATTTCCCAGGGTGAAAATGCTTAAAAAACTGTAGGGTATGGCTTGAAGGTGAGAAAGAGGAAAGCTTGAAGATGATTTATGAGACAATATTTTTCTGCTGAGAGTGGTAAATGCTGCAGGGTATGTGGCAGAAACACATACAACCACCATAAGAGGCAGACAGGGAATGAGGGGATATAGAACATGTGCAGTTGGGATAGGTGCCATGGCCAGCAGACACCATTGCTGTACTGTTCTATATTCTACCTTCTTACACCTCCAGAAGTCATTGCTATCTGCCGATGGGACATCAACCATCTCGACTTCACCACTCCTCCTGAACACTGTGCTCTCCACTCTCTCCTCACTAATCCTAACCTCACTATCAAACCTACAGATAAGGGGGTGTTGTAGTAGTCTGGTGGACTGATCCCTACCAGTGACTCTCAGACACCTCTTCTTACCCCTCGAACAGGAGCACCAGGCCATTGTCTCCCAACCCATCACTGTCCTTATTGACTTTGAGGATCTCCCATCTACTGCCACCAACCTCATAGTTCCCATATCCCACACCTCCCGCTTCTACCTCCTACCCAAGATCTACAAACCTGCCTGTCCAGGTAGACCCGTTGTTTCTGCTTGTTCCTGTCCCACCGAACTTCTGCCCTCACCCCATCCACCCGCCACCCCACCAGTGACAGGGTTCCTCTTGTCCTCATCTACCACACTACCAGCCTCCGCATCCAGCACATAATTCTCCATAACTGCCATGATCTCTAACAGATCCCACCACCAAGCACATCTATCACCCACCCCCACTTACTGCAGGGATCACTCCTTACACGACTCTCTTGTCCATTCGTCCTTCCCCACTGATCTCCCTCCGAGCACTTAACCTCGCAAGCGGAACATGCCACACCTACCCCTTCACTATCATTCACTTCACCTGGGTGTCTGTTGAGGTCATCTACTGTATCCAGTGCTCCTGGTGTGGCCGCCTGTATGTCAGTGAGACCCGACATAGATTGGGAGACTGCTTCGCTGAGCACCTATAATCCATCCACCAGAAAAAGTGGGATCTTCTGGTAATCCTCCTTCCTATTCCTACTCTGACACGTCAGTCTGTGGCCTCCTCTACTGATGCAATGAGGCCACACTCAGGTTAGAGGAGCAACACCTTGTATTCCATCTGGGTAGCCTTCAACCTGATGGCACGAACACCGATTTCTTGAACTTCTGGTATTTGCTCCCCCTTCACCATTTCCCATTCCTGTTTCCCTCTCTCACCTTATCTCCTTGCCTGCCCATCACCTCCCTCTGGTGCTCCTCCCCCACTCCTCTTTCTTCCCTGGTCTTCTGTCCTTTCCTATAAGCTTCCCCTTCCTCTAGCCCTTAATCTCTTTCTCCAATCAACTTCCCACCTCTCTACTTCACCCGTTCCCCCTCCCAGTTTCACCTACAACCTTGTATTTTTTCCTCCCCTCCCCACCCACCTTCTTACTCTGATCTCATCTTTCTTCTCCAGTCCTGATGAAGGGTCTCAGCCTGAAATATCAATTGTTTACTCTGTTCCACAGATGCTGCCTGACCTGCTGAGTTCCTCCAGTATTTTGTGCGTGTTACCAGTCTCATTTCCCATATACAGTCAGCTCTCCTTATCCGCGAGGGATTGGTTCCGGGACCCCTCGCGGTTACCAAAAAACGCGGATGCTCAAGTTCCTTATTCAACCTGTCTCAATGCAGTGGATCTTAGGACCCAGCAGAACCCCAGACCTTATTGAACCTGTCTCAGTGCGGTGGACATTAGGACCCGGCGGTGGAGTTCTGAATCTGCAGTGTTTCTGTGCATGAAAATAATCACAATCACGATTTAAAATAAAGTGGAAATAATAAAGCAATCAGAAAGAGGTGAAATGCCGTCGGTCATTGGAAAAGCATTAGGCTATAGTCGATCAACGATCGGAACAATTTTGAAGGATAAAGTGAGAAAATCCCTGCTCCGATGAAAGCTACAATTATTACTAAGCAACGCAGTGGTTTGATTATTGGGTTTTGGGGTTTTGGGTTTTTGATCCCTCACATCAACCCAGTTGGGATGGAGAGCGTGCTCAGGAGTGATCAGTCACTGGATCGAACTGAAACATACGTTTCTTAAGTATTTTATATGCATAGTAAAATATATACTATATACTAAGACAAACGTTTGACTAACTGACGCTAAATAATACCGGATGTACCTGTTCCGACTTACTTAGTAAGAGAACTTCCATTTTTTTCGATCCCGATCCACGATAACCTATGCACATCCTCCCGTATACTTTAAATCGTATCTAGATACTTATAATACCTAATACAATGTAAATGCTATGTAAAATAGTTGTTATATTGCATTGTTTAGGGAATAATGACAAGAAAAAAAAGTCTGTACATGTTCGAACAACAAGTGCTGGAAGAGCACTTCCGGGTTTTCTCGATTCACGGTTGGTTGAATTCGCACATGCAGAACTCGCGGATAAGGAGGTCAAACTGTATTTCCTTGTAACCTATTTCCTTCACAACCTCTATTTATAAAGATTTAATCCTAAAATGCTGATGCAGTTAACTGATGGAAATAGCAGTGACATGGCTTCGCTGGACAGGAATAAATTAGTTAAAATATTCACCCACATCATTTAGATTTACAGCTGACATTGTACTTACTTTGGAGATGACAAGTTACACAAGATATCCACTCAATCCTCTTCCAACTATACCCAAACTTAAATAACCATAAAGAAGAATTAATCATGCCACATATTTCAGCCACAAAGAAATACCAATCTAGAACAAATAATCACTATTTTGTCTTAAGTTTTAGGTCTCACCTCCTTTAAAATATCAATGACACAGATAAAGTAGGTTTGACATTGGCTCTGCAGGAGAAGACAGAGTAGATAGTTGCCGCTCTGACTGGAAGCTGTGACTAGCGACGTGCTGCGGGGATCTGTGCCGGGGCCTTTGTTGTTTGTCTGGATGATAATACAGCTAACTGGATCAGGAAATTTGTGAATGACACCAAGATTGGGGGTGTAGTGGACAGCGAGGAAGACTATCACAGCTTGCAACTGGAAAAATGAGCTGAAAAACGGCAGGTGGAATTTAATGCAAACAAGTGTGAGGTGTTGCAGTTTGCCAGGGCAAACCAGGGTAGGTGAACTAAAGGGCACTAAGGAGTGTTAGAATAAAGGGATCTGGGAATACAGATCCATATTTCCTTCAAAGTGGTATCACAGGTAGATAGGGTTGTAAAGAAAGCTTTTGATACATTGGCCTTCATAAGTATTGAGTGCAGGAGTTGGGATGTTATGGTGAAGTTCTATAAGAAGTTAGCAAGGCCTAATCTGGAGTATTGCACGCAGTTCTGGTCACCTACCTACAGGAAAGATACCAATAAGATTGAAAAAAATACAGAGAAAATTCACAAGGATGTTGCTAGCACTGAAGGACCTGAGTCATAGGAAAATATGGAATAGATTAGGACATTTCCCTTAGAACGCAGCAGAAAGAGGGGAGAGTTGATAGAGGTATACAAAAAATTATGAGGGTTATAAATAGGGTAGATACAAACAGGCTTTTTGCACTGAGGTCAGGTGAGACTACCACTGGAGGTCATAGTTTAAAAACATAGAACATAGAATAGTGCAGCTCATTACAGGCCCTTCAGCCCACAATGTTGTGCCAACCCTCAAACCCTGCCTCCCATGTAACCCCCCCACCTTAAATTCCTCCATATACCTGTCTAGTAGTCACTTAAACTTCACTAGTGTATCTGCCTCCACCACTGACTCAGGCAGTGTATTCCACGCACCAACACTCTCTGAGTAAAAAACCTTCCTCTAATATCCCCCTTGAACTTCCCACCCCTTACCTTAAAGCCATGTCCTCTTGTATTGAGCAGTGGTGCCCTGGGGAAGAGGCACTGGCTATTCACTCTGTCTATTCCTCTTATTATCTTGTACACCTCTATTATGTCTCCTCTCATCCTCCTTCTCTCCAAAGAGTAAAGCCCTAGCCCTAAAGGTGAAAGGTGAAATAGCTAAGCTGAACCTGAGGGACAACTTCTTCACTCAGAGGGTGGTGACAGTGTACAATGAGCTGCCAACAGAAGTAGAGAATGCCTTGCTTAAGTTCACGTAGACAATATAAGTGGTGGATGTGAGTTTGATTTCAACATTTAAGAGAAATTTCGATAGGTACATAGATGGGAGGGATATGGAGGGCTATGGTCTGGGTGCAGGTCAATAAGACTAGGCAGTTTAATGTTTCAGCACTGACTAGATGGGCTGAAGTGCCTGTTTCTATACTGCAGTGTTCTGTGACTCTATGTTCATTATTAAGATAGGCTTTAATTACATAACTATGTGCCTCAAGTACAGTCACAATGACCTACTCAATCAAGATGACAAATACACCTTCAGCTTTTAGCTTAGATTTTTAAGATTGTAGATGATTCACTACTGAGAATGTGTGACTCTTCTAGTCTTCTACACGTTGGTCTATATACTCCCACAGTAATGACAGAATGGGTGAGCTCCATAAATATAGATCATTTGTTACGTTCACCTTAGCAAGCTGTATGAAACAAGCTGTGTGTGGTTTCCTCTAGACCAGTGATGGCCAACCTTTTACATTAGGGTCAGGACCATGGTGCTACATGAAACACTACAAAAACTACACTGAACTACGTAAAACAACACAAAAACTACACTAGACTACAGACCTACCCAGGACTGCATAAAGTGCACAAAACAGTGCAGGCATTACAATAAATAATAAATGAGACAATAGGCACAGTAGAGGGCAGTAGGTTGGTGTCAGTCCAGGCTCTGGGTATTGAGGAGTCTGATGGCTAGGGGGAAGAAACTGTTACATAGTCTGGTCATGAGAGCCCGAATGCTTCGGTGCCTTTTGCCAGATGGCAGGAGGGAGAAGAGTTTGTATGAGGGGTGTGTGGGGTCCTCCATAATGCTGTTTGCTTTACGGATGCATTGTGTGGTGTAAATGTCTGTAATGGCGGGAAGAGAGACCCCGATGATCTTCTCAGCTGACCTCACTATCCACTGGAGGGTCTTGTGATCCGAGATGGTGCAATTTCCGAACCAGGCAGTGATGCAGCTGTTCAGGATGCTCTCAATAAAACCTCTGTAGAATGTGGTGATGATGGGGGGTGGGAGATGGACTCTTCTCAGCCTTCGCAGAAAGTAGAAACGCTACTGGGCTTTCTTTGCTATGGAGCTGGTGTTGAGGGACCAGGTGAGATTCTCCACCAGGTGAACACCAAGAAATTTGGTGCTCCTAATGATCTTTATGGAGAAGTCGTCGATGTTCAATGGAGAGTGGTCATTCTGTGTCCTCCTGAAGTCACCAATCATCTCTTTTGTTTTGTTCACATTCAGAGACAGGTTGTTGGCTCTGCACCAGTCCGTTAGCCGCTGCACCTCCTCTCTGTATGCTGACTCACCATTCTTGCTGATGAGACCCACCACGGTCGTGTCATTGGCGAACTTGATGATGTGGACTTACCTTAATGAGATTTCTTTTAACAAATATATTTTGTCTTCTTTTGATTTCTTCCTTTTTTTAAATCACATATTCATTCTGTAACTCAGACCCAAGCACTAGCTTCAGTTTTCCTTCTATTTCAGTCTGGTGTTGTGTTTTATAGTGTCTATTAAGATCATGTCTTCTATTATGTGAGAAAGTGTTTTCCCAAACAATGCACAACGGTTTTCCTGACGGACCTGCTATAAATAAGAACTCATTTTCCCACTGTTCATTGAATTCACGCTTATTATCACTTTCTGCTTTTCTTTTGCTCATTTTCTTTTGCACTGTGATGGGTAACTGAATGTAAAAACAAGGCTTAATTTTCGAAAAAGTACAAAACTGCAAATGTTCACAAAGGACGAACAAAGCACAACTCTGTAGCGCACAGTCCTGACGAAGGGTCTCGGCCTGAAACGTTGACTGCACCTCTTCCTAGAGATGCTGTCTGGCCTGCTGCGTTCACCAGCAACTTTGATGTGTGTTGCTCTGTAGCGCCCAAGTGTCAATTGTAAACTGACTGGCAAAAACCTGCAGCGCACCACTGGTGCAGACGCCTGGCACCTCAGGATCAAATAAGTATCAAATGTGTATTGAACAGTTATGGAACGACTGCAGAACAAAGTCCTTCTTTCCTAGTTTGACTCATTGAACATTTTTTAAAAATTGAAAACAGATTAATGTGAAAGAAGATAACATTCGTCAAAAGATGTGCACGAAATAATAAAATCGCAACCAAGGAAGACCCCAGTCTGTGATGCTTGCACTTGGATTTCCAAGGTTCAGAGAGTGGAACTGGACCAGAGTAACAGCTTTTCCACTTCTTTACAGGCTTTGCATCATCAATGGACAACTGCCACCAAACCTTATACACTTCCTGTCTCTTTTTTAATTAAATTTACCACAGCTCTCAAGAGTCAAGGTCTCCTTACTTTATCACACTTTTCCTTCCTTCTTGCTGGAACGTACCTGTCCTGTACGCTGTGCAGTTGGCCTTCAAACACCCTCCACGTATCAGATGTGGACTTACTCAAAAACAGCTGTTCCCGACTAACTCTCCCTATTTCTAGCTAATAGTCTTTCATTTGCCCTGCTCCAATTTACTTTTTTGCAGGGTATATACTTATCCATCCTTATCTATAAAATGCCTATGAAAAGTTTTCACCCACCCCCCGGCAGAAGATTTCATGTTTTATTGTTTTACAACATTGAATCACAGTGGATTTAATTTGCCTTTTTTGACACCGATCAACAGAAAACTACTCTTTCGTATCAAAGTGAAAACAGATCTCTACAAAGTGATCTAAATTAATTACAAATATAAAGCGCAAAATAATTGATTCCCTATGTATTCACCTCCTTTAATATGACACACCAAATCATCGCTGGTGCAGTCAATTGGTTTTAGAAATCACATTATTAGTTAAATGGAGATCACCTGTGTGCAGTCAAGGTGTTTCAACTGATTGTAGTAAATATACACTTGTATCTTGGAGGTCCTACTGCTGGTGAGTCAGTATCTTGGCAAAAACCATACCATGAAGACAAAAGATGCCAAGCAACTCCATGAAAAGGTTATTGAAAAGCATAAGTCAGGAGATGGATACAAGAAAATTGCCAAGTCACTGAATATACCTTGGAATCAATCATCAAGAAAAAATAGGAGGAATATTGCACAGCTGTAAATTTGCCTAGAATGGGCTGTCCTCAAAAACTGAGTGATCGCAAAAGAAGGGGACTATTGAGAGAGGCCACCAAGAGAATGACGACTCTGGAGGAGTTACAAGCTTCAGTGTCTGAGATGGGAGAGACTGCGCATGTGACAACTGTTGCCTGGTGATTTACCAGTTACAGGTTTATGGGAGAGTGGCAAAGAGAAAGCTACTCACATGAAATCTCAGCTGGAGTTTGCCAGAAGGCATGTGGGAGACTCTGAAGTCAGCTGGAAGAAAGTTCTATGGTCTGATGAAACCAAAATTGAGTTTCTTGGACATTGGACTAAATGCTATGTTTGGCATAAGCCAAACATTGCATATATTCGAAAACATAACATTCCTGCTGTGAAGCATGGTGGTGGCTGCATCATGCTGTGGGGATGCTTCACTACAGCCGGCCCTGGAAGACTTGTGAAGGTAGAGGGTAAAATGAATGCAGCAAAATACAGGGAAATCCTGGAGGAAAACCTGATGTTGTCAGCAAGAGAACTGTGACTTAGGAGAAGATTTGTTTTCCAGCAAAACAATGACCCCAAGCATAAAGCCAAAGCTACACAGGAATGGCTTAAAAACAACAAAGTTAATGTCCTGGAGTGGCCCACATTGGAGTCCAGATCTCAATCCAATTGAGAATTTGTGGCTGGACTTGAAAAGGGCTGTTCACTCACGATCCCCATGCGGTCTGAGTGGTTTTGTAAGTAAGAATGGGGGAAAAATTGTGTCCAGATGTGCAAAGCTGATGGAGACCTCTGCACACAGACTCAAGGCTGTAATTGCTGTCAAAGGTGCACCTACTAAATACTGACCTGAAGGGGTGAGTAATTATGCAATCAATTGTTTTGTTTTATATTTCAAATTACAGGTTTCCCCCGCCATCCGAAGGTACAGCGTTCCTATGAAATGGTTGGTAAGCCGGAATGTCGTAAAGCGAAGAAGGCAATTACCGTTAATTTATATGGGAAAAATTTGTGAGCGTTCGCAGACCCAAAAATAACCTACCAACTCATGCCAAATAACACATAAAACCTAAAATAACACTAACATATAGTAAAAGCAGGAATGATATGATGAATAGACAGCCTATATAAAGTAGAAATACTTTTCCACAATCATTGCTGCACTGTTCTCCGTAGCAAAAATCTCACGCAAGTGCTCTTGGCAGAAACATGGCACAAGTGCTCTCCAGTAACCTTCAAGCTATGAAGCTGCCAAATCATACCAAACAACACGTAAAAATACACAGCCGATATAAAGTAGAAATAATGTATGTACAGTGTAGTATCACTAATGTATCTACAGTGCAGCAATCGCCTCTGATCTGGGCCGACATTTATGTGCTGGGCGGCACCTAACTAATTAGCTTGTTTGTTTCAGCTTTTTTCTTAAAGATGTGGTGGGTGCGTCCCGGCTACCGCTTCATTCTCCGCGAATCGGTATCTGTCCGCGGCCTGGGGGTTGGGGTGATGGGACACTGGGGTGTCGTCTGTTTCCATCAGGGCAGGCACGTCATCTTCTTCTATGTCTGCCTGCCTCGATGCCAAAGGTCAAAGTTCGTCATCTGCTGTGGCTGATGCGGAAGGCTTGCTTGACTGCTCAGCCTCGCGCATTTTTAGATCATACAGTTCTTTGTAAGCACTCAAACCATCCTGCAAATATGCCCTAAACCAACGTACCCTTTCAAAATTAAAGTCGAACTTTATCATTGCAGCGAAAATCTCACGCAGTTGCTTCACGTTCAATTCCTGGACGGCTTCACTTTCCATCTGTTCGCTACTGCATTTGGTTTTGATTGTTATCCTTTCCTCTTCCAATTGCATCAGCTCTTCATCTATCAGATCTTGGTCATGGGATGCCAAAACCTCTTCAACATCGTCTTCGTCAACTTCCACAAGCCAAACTCACGTTGTCCTTATTTCGTTCACCACGATCGAAACGCTTAATTATGTCTAGTTTTATGCTAAGTGTAACACTCTTACGAGCTCTTTCAGGCTTTTCCGATACCTTAGAACTCATCTTGCTAACGGCTGCTCACAGACACGTGTTTAAGCAATGCCGGCGAGAATGCAGTTCCAAATTCGGGGAAGAGTGGCTGCTCGGGGCGCGTGCTGCCTTTTTATCGCACACTGCTTTTTTCGTAACAGTGAAAACACCTTCTGTTAGTGAAAACAGGTAACTAATGTAGGTCTTTCATAACAGTGAGGTTTCGTAAAGCAAACGTTCGAAAAGCGGGGGACACCTGTAACTTAGATCAATTTGCAAAGATCTATTTGCACTTTGACATGAGTTTTTATTCTGTTGATCAGTGTAAAAAACAAGCCAAATTAAATCCACTGTGATTCAATGTTGTAAATCAATAAAACATGAAAACTTCTGGGGGGTGGTGGTGGGGTGAATACTTTTATTGGGCACTGTAGCTACCTTAAAACTTAAGGAATTGTGGTCACTGTTCCCCCACTCTTCTCCCATTGAAAGATCTGTTACCTGGACAAGTTTATTTCCCAACCCCAGGTATGGCCCCTCCTCTCCTTGAAAAATCCACCTCCACGTTTCTACTTATGACATCTCCAGTACTTCCCCTCAATTCCTCCACTGTTTGATCTGGTCTTCTCATTTCTATCCCCTGCCATATTAGCTCAAATATCATCAATCAATCCACTGCAGTAAATCATATTTTAGCCTAATGAAGTTGGCCTTGTATCTATTACTCTCGGTCTATTTTTTTTTCCTCATTCACAACTGTGGTAAATATGATATGAGCATGGAGAGAGCATTGGCTGATTGGCAGAAGGCATAGAGGGGGAATAAAAGGGGCCTTTTCTGATTGGCTGTCAGTGACTGATGGTGTTTCACAAGGGTTGGCATTGGGACTGCTTCTTTTTATATTGTAAGACAAAAGAGAGGAGGTCCTGAAGAAAGATTACTGGGAGCTAGGAAGAAAATTGAAAAGCCGGACCTCCAGAATAATAATATCAGGATTGCTGCCTGGGCTGCGCGCTAATGATGGTAAGAATAGCAGAATTAAGCAGATGAATGTGTGGCTAAGTAACTGGTGCAGGGGGCAGGGCTTCAAATTCTTGAATCATTGGGATCTATTCTGTGGAAGATATGACTTATACAAAAAAGATGGATTACACCTGAACTCAAAAGGTACTAATATCCTGGCGGGATTGTTTAATATAGCTGTTAGGGAGGGTTTAAACTAAGTTGGCAAGGGGAAGGAAACCAAGGTGCTAGGGTTGAGGAAGAGGAAAATAGAAATAAGTCAAAAATACTGTGCAGCAAAGATGGCAAGAAGGACAGGCTGGAGAATATACAGGATAATTTGCTGCAAAATAGAAATATAGCAAAATCGGCAACAGATACTGATCTAAATGTACTGTACTTAAATGCACGCAGCATTAGAAATAAAGTGGATGACCTTGCTGCACAGTTGAGGGTTAAAAGATATGACATTGTGGCCATCACCGAGTCATGGCTAAATGATGGATGTGATTGGGAGCTGAATATCCGAGGATACACAGTGTATAGGAAAGATAGGAAGGTAGGTAAAGGGGGTGGCGTGGCTCTGATGGTAAGTAACGATATCAAATCAATAGAAAGAAGGGACATAGGATCAGAAGAGGTAGAATCCTTATGAGTAAAATTAAGAAATGGCAAGGGTAAAAAGACACTAATAGCAGTTATATACAGGCCTCCAAACAGCAGCCAGGATGTGGACTACAAGTTGCAGCTGGAAATAGAAAAAGCGTGTCAGAAGGAAAATATCAAGATAATTATGGGGGATTTTAATATGAAAGTGGATTTGGAAAGTCAGGAAGGTACTGAATCTCAGGAGAGGGAGTTTGTAGAATGCCTATGGGATGGCTTTTTGGAGCAGTTTGTCTAGAAGCCCACCAGGGAACCGGCTGTTTTGGATTGGATGCTGTGTAACGAACCTGAGGTGATTAGGGAGCTGTAGGTAAAGGAATTCCTTGGAAGTAGTGATCATAATATGATTGAGTTCAGTTTCAAATTTGAAAAGGAGAAGCTGGTATCAGGTGTATCGATATTTCAGTGGAACAAGGGAAATTACAGTGGTATGAGAGAGGAACTGGCCCAAGTCGATTGGAAAAGTAAGCTAAATGGAGGGGCGGTAGAACAGAAATGGATGAAATTCCTACAAGAAATAAGGAAAATGCAGGAAAAATACATTCCAAGAAAAAAGAAAATCGTGAATGGAAAAATGGCACAAATGTGGCTAACGAGAGAGGTTAAGGCAAAAATAAAAGCAAAAGAAACGGCGTACAAGGAAGCAAAAATTAGTGGGAAAAATGAGGACTGGAAGACTTTTAAAAACTTACAGAAAGAAACTAAGAAAGTCATTAGGAAAGCAAAGATGAATTATGAAAGGAAGTTGGCGATTAACATAAAAAAGGATACTAAGAGTTTTTTTAAATATATGAAGAGTAAAAGAGTGACAAGAGTAGATACAGGACCGATTGAAAATGATGCTGGGGAAATTATAATGGATAACAAAGAGATGGCGGAGGAACTGAATGAGTATTTTGCATCAGTCTTCACAGTGGAAGACATGAGCAACATACCTGATAGCCAGAGGTATCAGGGAATAGAACTAGGTACAGTCAAGATTACCAGAGAGAAAGTGCCTGGGAAGCTAAGTGAACTAAGAATAGATAAGTCTCCCAGTCCGGATGAGGTGCACCCAAGGGTTCTGAAGGAGGTGGCTTTGGAGATTGTGGAAGCATTGGAAATGATCTTCCAGGAATCAATAGACTCTGGCATGGTTCCGGAGGACTGGAAGGTCGCAAATGTAGTTCCTCTATTTAAGAAAGGAAGGAGGCAGCAAAAAGAAAATTACAGACCTATTTGTCTGACATCGGTAGTTGGAAAGATATTGGAGTCGATCCTCAAGGACGAGGTTATGGAATACCTCGAGGTGCATGACAAGATAGACCAAAGCCAGCATGGTTTCATGAAGGGAAGATCCTGCCTCACCAACCTATTGGAATTTTTTGAGGTAATCTCGAATAAGATTGACAAGGGAGAGGCTGTGGATGTTGTGTATTTGGATTTTCAAAAGGCCTCTGATAAGGTGCCGCATAAGAGGCTGCTTAATAAGATGAGAGCCCATGGAATTATAGGAAAGATATTGAAATGGATGGAGCATTGGCTGATAGGCAGAAAGCAAAGGGTGGGAATAAAGGGATCCTATTCTGATTGGTTGCCGGTTACTAGTGGTATTCCGCAGGGGTCGTTGTTGGGGCTGCTTCTTTTTACGATGTATATCAATGATTTGGATTATGGATTAAATGGTTTTGTGGCTAAGTTTGCAGATGACACCAAGATAGGTGGAGGAGCAGGAAATGTTGAAGAAATGGAAAGGTTGCAGAGAGACTTAGTTAGTTTAGGAGAGTGGGCAAAGAAATGGCAGATGAGATACAACGTTGACAAATGTACGGTTGTACATTTCGGAAGAATAATCGGGCAGATTATTACTTAGATGGGGAGAAAATTCAAAAATCGGAAGTGCAAAGGGACTTGGGGGTCCTCGTGCAGGATACCCTAAAGGTTAACCACCAAGTTGGATTGGCGGTAAGGAAAGCGAACGCTATGTTGGCATTCATTTCAAGAGGAATAGTGTATAAGAGTAAGGAGGTGTTGATGAGGCTGTATGGGGCATTAGTGAGACCTCATTTGGAATACTGTGTGCAGTTTTGGGCCCCCCATCTTAGAAAGGATATACTGATGTTGGAGAGAGTTCAGAGAAGATTTACGAGGATGATTCCTGGAAAGCAGGGGCTAACATATGAGGAGCGTTTGTCGGCTCTTGGATTGTATTCATTAGAGTATAGAAGAATGAGAGGGGATCTCACAGAAACGTTTCGAATGTTGAAAGGGTTGGACAGAGTAGATGTGAAAAGGTTGTTTCCCTTGGTGGGTGAGTCCAGAACAAGAGGCCATAGTCTTAGAATTAGAAGGTACTCAGTTAAAACAGAGATGAGGAGAAATTTTTTTTAGCCAGAGGGTCATGGATTTGTGGAATTCGTTGCCACATACAGCTGTGGAGGCCCGATCACTGAGGGTGTTTAAGGATGAGATTGACAGGTATCTAATTAGTCAGGGTATCAAGGGACATGGGGAAAAAGCCCGAAATTGGTGAATAGTTTAGCTCATGGGGGAGCTGCGGAGCAGACTCGATGGGCCGAATGGCCTACTTCTGCTCCTTTGTCTTGTGAAGACATTGATTTGGATGACAGAATGGTGGACATTTGCAGATGATACAAAGACAGGTGGTGGGGCAGGTAGTGTTGAAGAAGTGGAGGTTGCAGAAGGATTCATACAGATTGGGAGAATGGGCAAAGAGGTGTCAGATGGAATATAGTGCTGAGTCATGCACTTTGGTCGAAAGAATAAAAGTGTAGACTATTTTTAAATGGGGAGAAAATTCAAGAATCTGGGGTGCAAACAGACTTGGGAGTCCTTGTGCAGGATTCCCTAAAGGTTAACTTACAGGTTGAGTCAGTGCAATGTTCGCATTCATTTTGAGAGGACTAGAATAAACAAACAAGGATGTAATGCCAAGGCTTTATAAGGCATTGGTGAGACCTCACTTGGAGTATTGTGAGCAGTTTTGCGCCCTTTATCTAAGAAAGGGTGTGCTAGCATTCAAGCAGGTTCAAAGGAGTTTCGTGAAAATGATTCCGCGAATCAAAGGCTTGTCCGATGAGCAGTGTTTGATGGCTTTGGGCCTGAACTCACTGGAATTTAGAAGAGTGGGGAGGGTCTTACAGAAACCTGTTGAAAGGCCTCAACAGAGTGGATGTGGATGGAAAGGGTGTTTCCTGTGGTGGGATAGTTTTGTCCCAGAGGGCACAAACTCAGAATAGAAGGACATCCATTCAGAACAGAAATTAAGAGGAATTACTTTAGCCACAGAGTGGTGAATCTGTGGAATTTGTTGCCACAGTTAGCTGTGGAGCCCAGGTCAATGGGTTTATTAAGGCAGAGGTTGTTAGATCCTTGATTAAATTCTCGGTGTGAAAGGTTACAGGGAGACGACAGAAGAATGGTGCTGAGAGGGGAGCAGATTTGATGGGCTGAATGGTCCTTTTCTGCTCCTATGTCTAAATCTAACTGACAGATCATCTGCATCTCACATACCCAGACTTTACAATTATCATCATTCACTACATAAAATTGAGTTTGCTACTACCACTTTCTTTGTGGGTTGGCTATGTACTTTTTAAAGTCGTCGCCTTTAGTAGCCTTCACTTGTTGTTATCCCATTAATATTTAGGATGATAGAAATATCCTACCACTACTGCCCTGCCCTTTTTGCATTTTGTTATTTTATCACTGACTAATTTGGGATGTACCTTACAGCACCATGAATGTTATTGAATGAAGCAACACACATCAAAGTTGCTGGTGAACGCAGCAGGCCAGGCAGCATCTCTAGGAAGAGGTACAGTCGACGTTTCAGGCCGAGACCCTTCGTCAGGACTAACTGAAGGGTATTGGCCTGAAACATCGACTGTACCTCTTCCTAGAGATGCTGCCTGGCCTGCTGCGTTCACCAGCAACTTTGATATGTGTTGCTTGAATTTCCAGCATCTGCAGAATTCCTGTTGTTTATGTTATTGAATGTCCTGGTTTCCAAATTACAAACCAAATGGGCTCACTTAATTCCAATCTATTCCTCCGAGCTCATCGTAAGACACAGGAGCAGAATGAGATCATCTGGCCCATAGAGTCTGCTCTGCCATTGCATCGTGGCTGATTCATTATCCTCTTAACCCCATTCTCCTGTTACCTTTGATGCCCTGACTAATTCAAGAACCTATCAACCTCCACTTCAAATATACCATTTGCCAGCCTCCCCAGAAGTCTGTGGCAATGAATTCCACAGACTCATCACCCTCTGACAAAAGAAGTTCCTCCTCATCTGTTCCTCTCCACATGCACTCTGTCTAGGCCTTTCAATGTTCAACAGATTTCAATAAGATTCCCTGTCATTCTTCTAAACTCCAGCTTGTTCACTCAGAGCTATCAAATACTCCTCATACATTAACACTTTCACTTCCAGAAACATTCTCCTGAGCCTCCTCTGGACCCTCTCTGTTCCAGCACATCTCTTCTTGGTTAAGAGCCTAAAGCTGCTCACAATACTCCAAATACAGTCTGAACAAGGCCTCTGCATTACATCCTTGTCTTTGTTTTCTAGTTCTCTCAATGAATGCTAGCATTACATTTGCCATACTCACCACTGATTCAACCTCCAAGTTGACCTTTAATATCATCCTTCCTCAGAACTGCATTTCTTTTACCCAATTCTCTAGCTTTCTTGAAAGCCTTGCAATCAAAATATTGTGCTGTCATTCCTGCCCACCTTCAAGTTGTGTTGCATACTGTGCATCTACATAGCTATTGGTGCCCTCGATGCATCGTCGTTTTTTTTTGTAGATCTCTTGCAATTAACAGCTGCACACAGCCAAACCTCTGTACAACTTTTTCCCTAGTCTTTGTTTCATGGCCTTTCAGTCCTCCTTTCCTTGAATTGTTCACTAAAAATAGGGTAGCAAGAAAGGAGCTTAAGAAGGAGCTGAGAAGAGCAAGAAGGGGGCATGAGAAGGCCTTGGTGAGTAGGGTAAAGGAAAACTCCAAGGCATTCTTCAATTATGTGAAGAACAAAAGGATGACAGGAGTGAAGGTAGGACCGATTAGAGATAAAGGTGGGAAGATGTGCCTGGAGGCTGTGGAAGTGAGCAAGGTCCTCAATGAATACTTTTCATCAGTATTCACCAAGGAGAGGGAACTTGATGACGGTGAGGACAATATGAGTAAGGTTGATGTTCTGGAGCATGTTGATATTAAGGGAGAGGAGGTGTTGGAGTTGTTAAAATACATTAGGACAGATAAGTCCCCGGGGCCTGACGGAATATTCCCCAGGCTGCTCCACGAGGTGAGGAAAGAGATTGCTGAGCCTCTGGCTAGGATCTTTATGTCCTCGTTGTCCACAGGAATGGTACCGGAGGATTGGAGGGAGGCGAATGTTGTCCCCTTGTTCAAAAAAGGTAGTAGGGATAGTCCGGGTAATTATAGATCAGTGAGCCTTGCGTCTGTGGTTGGAAAGCTGTTGGAAAAGATTCTTGGAGATAGGATCTATGGGCATTTAGAGAATCATGGTCTGATCAGGGACAGTCAGCATGGCTTTGTGAAGGACAGATCTTGTCTAACAAGCCTGATAGAGTTCTTTGCAGAGGTGACCAGGCACATAGATGAAGGTAGTGCAGTGGATGTGATCTACATGGATTTTAGTAAGGCATTTGACAAGGTTCCACATGGTAGGCTTATTCAGAAAGTTAGAAGGCATGGGATCCAGGGAAGTTTGGCCAGGTGGATTCAGAATTGGCTTGCCTGCAGAAAGCAGAGGGTCGTGGTGGAGGGAGTACATTCGGATTGGAGAGTTGTGACTAGTGGTGTCCCACAAGGATCAGTTCTGGGACCTCTACTTTTCGTGAGTTTTATTAACGACCTGGATGTGGGGGTAGAAGGGTGGGTTGGCAAGTCTACAGACGACACAAAGGTTGGTGGTGTTGTAGATAGTGTACAGGATTGTCAAAGATTGCAGAGAGACATTGATAGGATGCAGAAGTGGGCTGAGAAGTGGCAGATGGAGTTCAACCCGGAGAAGGGTGAGGTGGTACATTTTGGAAGGTCAAACTCCAAGGCAGAGTACAAAGTAAATGGCAGGATACTTGGAAGTGTGGAGGAGCAGAGGGATTTTGGGGTATGTGTACACAGATCCATGAAAGTTGCCTCACAGGTAGATAGGGTAGTTAAGAAAACTTATGGGGTGTTAGCTTTCATAAGTCGAGGGATAGAGTTTAAGAGTCATGAGGTAATGATGCAGCTCTATAAAACTCTGGTTAGGCCACACTTGGAGTACTGTGTCGAGTTCTGGTCACCTCACTCTAGGAAGGATGTGGAAGCAATGGAAAGGGTACAGAGGAGATTTACCAGGATGCTGCCTGGTTTAGAGAGTATGCATTCTGATCAGAAATTAAGGGAGCTAGGGTTTTACTCTTTGGAGAGAAGAAGGATGAGAGGAGACATGATAGAGGTATACAAAATATTAAGAGGAATAGATAGAGTGGATAGCCAGCGCCTCTTCCCCAGGGCACCACTGCTCAATACAAGAGGACATGGCTTTAAGGTAAGGGGTGGGAAGTTCAAGGGGGGTATTAGAGGAAGGTATTTTAACTCAGAGAGTGGTTGGTCTGTGGAATGCACTGCCTGTGTCAATGGTGGAGGCAGATACACTAGTGAAATTTAAGAGACTACTAGACACTAGTGAAATTTAAGAGACCACTAGACAGGTATTATCGAGGAATTTAAGGTGGGGGGCTATATGGGAGGCAGGGTTTGAAGGTCGGCACAACATTGTGGGCCGAAGGGCCTGTACTGTGCTGTACTATTCTATTCCTATTTCTAAACCACTATTTTCTATGTCTGATTTCTCCCCCTTTCACTCTTCTAAAACTGCTAACTGCTTTCCACTCTCCTGTTAAGCTAGCTGAGGACTTTCAATCATTTTCATAATGTTTCCTACACTGACATTGGGCCTGATCTTGTTTCAATCCAGATCATATGGCTTGTACAGGTCCTACTTCCTCCAAAACTACTATCAATGCCTTAGAGATTTAACACTTTCACCCCTT
This sequence comes from Mobula hypostoma, assembly GCF_963921235.1. NCBI lineage: Eukaryota > Metazoa > Chordata > Chondrichthyes > Myliobatiformes > Myliobatidae > Mobula > Mobula hypostoma. The sequence continues at coordinate 102,001,888 of NC_086100.1, read as the reverse complement.
GACCTTTTCAACTTGGCTTCAGATCATCCTTTCAGCCACATATTTGCTTGCATTATTTCCCTCTATATATGCTCAACAGGTGTGGTATCAGCAACTATCAAAAACTACCAGCTCTGAGTTCTCTTAATCTTGACTTGCTCTGCAGTACCTTTTCCTGCTTTCTAACTACACCATGACTTCTGGATCTACATCGTATGAGATCAGGATAGTCACCAGAAGCGTTGCGATACCTTCGATCCCATAAGAGGGAGCCAACATACTAGCTAGAAGCATGCCTATAGTTACAGAAACACTTATCTGTCCCCCGTAATTACTGAAATTCTCACTCTCTACAACTGAGTCAGCCTTGGACTTGATCAGGACGATTCTCCTGTGAGAAACAAACACAAGTTCTCCAACATTCAGAGATGAATGCTGGGTATAGAACATGAAGGACTCCAGGGTCTCCTGCACTGTTCCTCCTGTGTCTGACTAGAAGCCATTGTTCTTCCAGCTTGTTTGATTAAGTAACAATAAGTTTGTCTTTAACTTTTTTCTACTCAGTTTTCATATGAAACAGAACTTCTTTCATCCTCTGTACTGAATTATTTTCTCTCCCAGACACCAATGGCAAATGAATCACTGAATATCAGAATAGACTGAGACAAATGTTTTTTAACTAGAGGAGAGTCAAAGATTAAAAAGAAAGGGAAGAAAATGAAACTGAAGCCAAGATGGAACAGTCTCAAGGGGCCATATGGCTCATTTCTTATCTTCTCAAGTGGAGCTACATTCATGACTATAATTACAATGTAGATACTAATTTTCTATTTTTACATTATACGTAGATCTCTACACAGCTGCTATAGAAAGTACAAATATCATGTTGAGTTGTCCATGGAGAGCCATGTCAGAACTACTGTGAAATCCATAAAGGAATGCACCCAACTTGGAAGTAGGAAAAACGTAAGTTTGATAAATTAGCATTTAATCAAGTTAACTAAATTTCATTGAAGCATTTTTATTGCTAAACTTGGGGTGATATCATTTCAATTGGTAAACATTCTGCATTTGTTCAGTTTCACAGTAGTACAGTACCATGCTGAGTCTAAAGTTGAGGAAAAAATATCATTTGCAGTTACATTCACCATTGTGGGCAATTAAAGTGCAGAAAGTGCTTTCTATATCATTTCAGATTGTGAAGATGTGCAGTTTTTTTTGCTTTAGAAGGCCTGATGTAAAAATTACTTTTTTTATTATTTGAAATTGTTTTTAAACTACTTCATTGATTGCTTTAAATACTTTCATAATTTTAGTTTAAAAGTTTATTTCATCAGTAATGGAAATGTTCCTGAACATTGCAGACATTCGAAAACACTGAGAAATCTTAGTAGCTCTGAGTTGAATAGGACTTTGTCTGCCTGTCCAGATCTACTCATGAATCTGACGCTTTGCTGCTTGGTTCTATTTTGGCCAGTGAAGTCAGACTACCTGCTTGGGATGAGTTTAAATCTAGGAGAATGAGCTAGGCAGATTGGGAAATTTTGATCCCATTCATGATAAAAGAGAAGAGTTCAAATGATCAGTTGTCCTGTCATCCTACAGACATTCCTATACAGGAATGCAAGAAAAAAATTGTATTGATTTTTGGATGATCATAGTGACTTTGTTTGCAGCTATGTCTGTACAAAAGATAGGGGTGTATGGGGGGGTGGGTCAGGGAGGGGTAGCACCTGTGGTGGGGGAAAGTATCGCGTCCCTTTCAAGGCGGTTAGTCCACCTTTGGTCCCCACCTGGCACTCAGCTCTCACCTGTGGCTCCTTGTAGCTGTCTGCATGCGACAGCAGCCACACCCCGGGCAACGGCTTCGACAAGCTGGCTAAACCAGGTGAGGGTAGCCGATGGGTCTCACATCCTCGGTGAGATAGGGAGATGTCTATCCCAGCATGTGAAGACAGACTTTGGCGGATTGAGCGAACAAGACCAATGGAAGGCAGTCTCTGCAAGCGTCGTGGAACGTGTAGAGCAGGACAAGACACAGAAGACATCCTGGTCATCTACTGCACGTAGTCCCATCTCCAGCCGTCTCGACTCTCATCTTGCCACTGGATCCAGATGGGAACTGGGAAGAGAGAGTGAGGCTGACGCTGCACAACTCTCCCTCACTTAAATCCAAATCAAGCGCTATTCTCGAAACCATCAAGCCGGCTGGTGGCGCAGTGACATCAGCGTCAGACTCCAGGAGCGAAGGTTCCTGAGTTCGAATCCCGTTGAGCCACTCCCAAGCACGCTTTCCATCCGTGCTGGGTTAAGTGTCTAGCAAGCAACTTGACCTCATAAAAAGTACTAATGGTGTCGAGGTCTTCATTGGTGACAATGGACGAACCTAAAACAAAAGATATTATTCCCTGCATACAGATGCTAAAACTTTATTTGTCTTTACTGAGGCAGAGACTGTTGAACTTGTAATTTGTGACCTTCTGTGTGTTTTTATTAACTGAAATCAGCTTGTCACAGCAAGTCTCAGAGTTGTATGAATAGGCCATTGTATGATAAATTAATGTGATGTGCACCCAAAGTCTGCCAATACTTCAGAGGTTAACCACTCTAATACAATGTTATTTATAGGAAATTCTTAACTTTTCTTCCAGAGCATTCAGAGCAGGGCCTCTCCCCAATATTAGCCGCCCATTGCAGTGATATTTCACAAAGACCTGTTTAAAAATAATTAAAAGCATAACACACATGCGGCTCTTAAAGCAATTAAATTATTTTAACCACCCTTGCTAAATCAACTAAAAGCTTCAGTTGCATTTCTCCAGCAGTTAATTTCTTATTATTGTGGTAAGCTCACTTGTCCTTGTGTTGGGTACCCCAGAGTGACTTTCATGAGGAGAACTTGCAAAAGCTGGGAAATCTATGCAAGTTCAGGTTTATTCCATGAAGATTTCAGCTGAACAGCATAGAATACCTACAGCTACTAATGTGTTGGGAGCAAATCTGCTCTTCAGCCCGCATCAGGAATTACCAAAATATAGGCATAACCACTGGTTAATCCATAGTGAATATTAGTGAAGATCTGCCCTATCAGATTTGATAAAAGTATAAAAGTGAAAATGATTCATGGGAAAATGCAGTGGATGTGGTATGTATTAATGCTCAGAAATGCTATGGAATTGGGAAAATTATACCAAAATTTTCTAAATATAAAAAAATCACTTAAGAGCAGTAAAAATCTAAATCAAGCCAATATTTGGTGTGACCACCCTTTGACTTTAAAGCTGCATCAATTCCCTTGGGCAGAGTTTTATAAGAAAATCGGCTGGTAGGTTGTTGCAAGCATCTTGGAGAAGTTGCCACAGTTTTGCTGCAGATTTGGGCTGTCTCACGTGCCTCTGTCTCTCCAGACAGTCCAAGACAGCCTTGATGATGTTGAGATCAGGGCTCTGTGGAGGACATGCATCTGTTGCAGAACTCCTTGTGCATTTTGCTGAAGGCAGTTCTTTATGATCTTGGCCGTGTGTTTAGGGTCATTGTCTTGCTGCAGAATAAAGTTGGGACATCAGATGCCTCCCTGATGGTACTGTGTGATGGATGAGAATCTGCTGGTACTTCCAGCATTGGGGATTCCATTCATTCTGGCCAATTCACCCACTCCATTTGCAGAAATGTAGCCCCAAACCTGTAGGGACCCTCTGCTGTGCTTCAATGTTGGTTGCAGACACTCATCCACATAGTGCTTTCCAGCTCTGCTACGACAAGCTGCCTTCTGCAGATGATACCACAGTGGTGGGGCTCATCAGCAAAAATGATGAAACTATGTACAGGGAAGAGGTCAAACACCTAGAGAGCTGGTGCAGGGATAACAACTTGATGCTTAATGTCACCAAAACCAAGGAGATGATCGTCGATTTCAAACGGTCTCAGCCTGAGCACACACCCCTCAGCATCAGCGGCTCCACAGTGGAGAGAGTGGAAAAGATCAAGCTCCTTGGGGTGCAGATCTCGGACAATCTTACCTGGTCCAGGAACACCACTGGGATTGTGAAACGGGCCCAGCAGAGATTGCACTTTCTGAGGAAACTTAAACAAGCATCACTCCCCACTAACAAAGTCAGCATGGATTTGTGAAAGAAAAATCATGTCTGACGAATCTCATAGAATTTTTTGAGGATGTAGCTAGTAGAGTGGATAGGGGAGAACCAGTGGATGTGGTATATTTGGATTTTCAAAAGGCTTTTGACAAGGTCCCACACAGGAGATTAGTGTGCAAACTTAAAGCACACGGTATTGGGGGTAAGGTATTGGTGTGGGTGGAGAATTGGTTAGCAGACAGGAAGCAAAGAGTGGGAATAAACGGGACCTTTTCAGAATGGCAGGCGGTGACCGCAAGGCTCAGTGCTGGGACCCCAGTTGTTTACAATATATATTAATGACTTGGATGAGGGAATTAAATGCAGCAGCTCCAAGTTTGCGGATGACACGAAGCTGGGCGGCAGTGTTAGCTGTGAGGAGGATGCTAAGAGGATGCAGGGTGACTTGGATAGGTTAGGTGAGTGGGCAAATTCATGGCAGATGCAATTTAATGTGGATAAATGTGAGGTTATCCACTTTGGTGGCAAAAATAGGAAAACAGATTATTATCTGAATGGTGGCCGATTAGGAGAAGGTGAGGTGCAACGAGACCTGGGTGTCATTGTACACCAGTCATTGAAAGTGGGCATGCAGGTACAGCAGGCGGTGAAAAAGGCGAATGGTATGCTGGCATTCATAGCAAGAGGATTCGAGTACAGGAGCAGGGAGGTACTACTGCAGTTGTACAAGGCCTTGGTGAGACCACACCTGGAGTATTGTGCGCAGTTTTGGTCCCCTAATCTGAGGAAAGACATCCTTGCCATAGAGGGAGTACAAAGAAGGTTCACCAGCTTGATTCCTGGGATGGTAGGACTTCCATATGATGAAAGACTGGATCGACTAGGCTTATACTCGTTGGAATTTAGAAGATTGAGGGGGATCTTATTGAAACGTATAAAATCCTAAAGGGACTAGACAGGCTAGACGCAGGAAGATTGTTCCCGATGTTGGGGAAGTCCAGAACGAGGGGTCACAGTTTGAGGATAAAGGGGAAGCCTTTTAGGACCGAGATGAGGAAAAACTTCTTCACACAGAGAGTGGTGAATCTGTGGAATTCTCTGCCACAGGAAACAGTTGAGGCCAATTCATTGGCTATATTTAAGAGGGAGTTAGATATGGCCCTTGTGGCTAAAGGGATCAAGGGGTATGGAGGGAAGGCTGGTACAGGGTTCTGAGTTGGATGATCAGCCATGATCATACTGAATGGCGGTGCAGGCTCAAAGGGCCGAATGGCCTACTCCTGCACCTATTTTCTATGTTTCTATGTAACATCTTAACTACATTCTACAGAGGCGTGGTTGAGAGTGTGCTGACCTTTTGCATCACAACCTGGTACACCAGCTGCAGTGCTGTCGACAAAAAAGTCTTGCAGAGGGTGGTTAGGGGAGCAGAGAAGGTTATTGGGGTCTCCCTACCTTCTGTCCAAGACCTCTTTCAGAGTCGATGCCTCCAGAAGACACGGTACATCAATAAAGACCCTTCACACCCTCTCCATGAACTGTTTGTTCTTCTGCCATCAGGCAAACGTTACAGGAACATCAAAACTAAAACCACAAGGCTACTAAACAGCTTCCTCCCACAGGCAGTCAGACTGCTAAACAGCTGCTCCACCTGACTCTGCTTTGGACACTTTTAACTTGCACTGGACACTTATAACTTGATTTTAACTGACATGTGGCTGTTGTGTTTTACTATTTGTTGTTATGTTTATTATTTAGTGTTGTGTTTGTTATGTTATGATTACACTGCTCCTGGGAAACGCTGTCTCATTCTGCCCTGCAGAGCTGATATGCAGTTAGAATGACAACAAAGTTTTTTGAATTTTGAATCTTGAAGCTTCTGTTTGAGCCAAAAATTTCAAAATTCGATTCATCAGTCCTGAGCACTTGCTGCCATTGTTCAGCACCCCAGTCCCTGTGGTTTTGTGTACAGGTGAGTCTCTGGCTTTGTTTCCACTTTGGAGGGATGGTGTTTTGGCAGCAACTCTTCTATGAAGACCACTTCTGATAAGACTTGTCTGACCGTAGAGGGGTGTACTTGAGTTCCAGAAGTTCAGAGCTGATAGAAGTGCTGGATGACTTCTGATTTAGAAAAGACATCAGTCTGATGTATCTCTCAACTGCTGCACTCAGTTTCTAAGGCCGACCACTGCATTTCTGGTCCTCAACCTTGCCCATTTCCTTGTGCTTCCTCAAAAGAGCTTGGACAGCACATCTTGAAACTCCTATCTGATGCAAAATTTCTGCTTGGGAGAGACCTTGCTGATGCAGAATGACCACCTTGTGTCTTGTTCCTCTGCTCACTCTTGCCATGGTGTAAGAATTGATGATTTGAAGGTTAAACTGTCACATCTGCCACACCATCACCTTTTAGTTTGGTTGTCCTTCACCAAGTTTGATTCCTTCTTCACTTGTTTCTGTTTCAGTTAATTGGTTTAGTTCATTCAACTCTTTATCACTGATCATTAGTACCTCTTATCTTTGTTTAATCATGCATTGTGCTTATACCCACAAAGTAATCAAGTTTTTACTTGAAAAGTAGTCTTTTGTAAACAAACATTTCTCTTTAACATTTAATTTTTTGGGAATGAATGTTTGGAAATCTAAAACTCACTTTTTCTATTTTCACACTACTAGAAGACAAATACAAAGGCCTGTACTGTGCTGTACTATTCTATTCTATTCTAAAATAAACATCTTAAACACAATTTAGGAAAGAGGATGGCCAAATATTATGCTCTACTCTGATTTGATGCTTTCCCTCCCTCTCCTCGAGATTATAAATCAGTTGCCCTTTTATCTGCACATTGGCTGGATCTGAAACTTGGTTTGATAACACATCTGGGACAATAGGTGCTATTAAATTTATGATGTCACTGCCCCCTACTATTAGTAGAGAGACAGCTGAAGGAAATGGGTTGTTGTGTAATTACTGTTTCAATAACTGAGCAACCTTGTGTATATATTGGCTGATTAAGCATTCCTGTTCATTTAAGTAATTTATTACAGGCTACAGATGAAATGCATTAATTGCACATGTCATCACGCTACCATGTGACACGAGCATAAAGTAAATATGAAGTCAGACTCGTGTGCCTTCCTTGGAATTAGTGTAATGTTTTCAAGTCAGAAGACAAGGATGTTCTGTAGATTCCTGGAAACAGCACAAAATCACCACATTAGTATTGTTTTATTTGAATTATAAATGTCAACCTGAACTGGCTGTGTTGAATACTTTGTTCCATGTTCATATTTGCATATAATGCCTTGTCTTACCTCAGGCGTTTCAATAAATGACCTAGTTGGGGAAAAATTAAAATAGTTCTCAGCATTGTCTGTCTTTGATTTGTGCACAGAATGTATGCGGATGTTGAACAGCTTGTACCACGACACCATCAAATGCCTCCCTTTTTCTTTTCTTAGAATAACCAAATACATAAATTCCTGCTCATTGAACATTTAAAAACAAATTGTTGTAATTTTTTTGGAATACTTGAACCACAATGATCACTGACAAAAAGAAACTTCCCAGTGAAAGTAATCATAAAATTCCCTCATCTGGTTATATCTAATGTTCAGAGTATGTCCCATAAGCTCTTTAGTGAAACATAAAATATTATTCACAAAAATATGACAGTTTGAAGAAAGAATTTTATAAACCATCTTGCAATTAAAACAGGTCAGATGCGTGGAATGAGTTCCTATTTCTCTAAGTCTTATCCAGAATACAGCCAGAGAGGAAATGAGACACAAATGCAGCTTGTCTAACTCAGACCCCATTGGTGTACTGAGAAATCATGACGGTGAGCCCATACAGCTGGGCAAGAGCACACACTGCCAATATCAACACAGATGGATTCTATTTCAATCTCTACAGGGTGTTCCATTCAAAACACTATCAGACTGTTTGCAAGGCAAAGACCTTACTGAATTCTGAACTCATAACTACTTGCATGTTACAGTGTGAAGCTATTGCAAAAAATTACTACAGAAAAATCTGAGTAAAAGTATTGTAAAAAGCGAGAATTTACTTTTGATATCAGATCTCCACACCCTGCTTCATGAAGTGCATGAACCACACGTATAGTATTGGCTGATTCAGGTTTATTTATTCAGTATAAAGGAAAGGTACATCGCATCCAGAGTTTCTCCGGTTAGCGGATGATTTCCCTCCACCCCTCTCTGATGTAGTGGGGAACCGCGTACAAGGCAAGTTACAGCAGTGGTTTGCCATCGCCTTCTGCTGGGTGAGTTTCCAAAGAGATCACCAGCTCGTAGCCCAGCACAGATGGAAAGCGTGCAGGGGAGCCGGCTGGATTCAAACTCGGGACCTTTCGTCCCAAAGTCCAGCGCTGATGCCACTATGCCACCAGCCAGGTCTTATTCAGTACAGATGCCACAAACAAACTAGCTGGTTTCCCTTTTACTTTTACTTTCCCTTAAATTCATGCTTGCTGATTGGAATGTACTCCATCATGTATAATGTTAAGTCGAGTATTCCTTGTTTCAGCCTACATGATTTGGGATATTTATCTGCACTGTACCATTCAAACAGCATGTAATAATGCCAGGTGTAATAATGCAGTAAAGTGCTGTGCCTTATCTGCGCTTGTGTTCTAAGTCAGTGGCAGATCTGTAAGACCCCATCCCTTAAATACACTGAACTTGTAAATATTAAGGATATAACCAATGTGCTTAAGGAGAATTCTATGAACTTGATGTGTGATTATAGGGCTGAGCCTATCGTCATGAATTCTTCCACACACACAATGCACTCCTCAGGAGCACGACAAACAAGAGCTTAATTTTGTGTTCAAATGTAGGGAGTTTCCAGATATCTTGCTTGCTATAAAATCCTTCCTATTTTACCACATTTCACCCACAGCTGCTCCCTGTTTCCATGCTTGTACCTAACTTGAAAGCTTTACCCTAGAAATAATAATTTTGTTCAGATGTCTATTCATCAGCCACCTGAAATAAAGGTTTAAATCTCTTCAGGTGTTGAACTGAAGAAGTATTGAAGACATTGGGAGGAGCACCTGGACAAATTACTTCATAAACTTGGTTATAAGGAAGCAAAAGATAAGAAAAAGACATATAATTATCTACAGGACAATAGGAACCCAAATATGGTAGATGGGAACAATGTATTCTGTCCTTGCATGGATAAAGATAAAGACCATTAGAAGGAGAGCAAGAAAGTAACCTGAAGCAGACAATTTCCAAGGTGAAAGCAGGGGGAAGGAAAGAAATAAATTGTAATAATTTCAGATGTTCGCAATTACAGAACACAATGGGTAACATAATTTTGAAGTAAATCCGGAAGTCCCCCTACCTTATTCTGGCTTCTACCCTGTTCCTTTCTAGTCCTGATGAAGGACTGTTTATTCCATCCATGAAAGTCATTAAGTTGTGGTAGAAGATCCATTTTGAAAGTTTCTTGAGCTACTTGCAATGTTATGTTAGGTGAAGAAGACTAAGGAAGTAAGTGAAGGGCTAAAAAAGCAGAGTAAGGTAGAGGGGTAACATTTCTGGGATACTGGATCAGCCCTGAGTCAGAAGAAGGACTTCAACTGGGGTGTTAACAGGAAGATAAATGGTGTAGATATCAAGACTTTTTAATATTAGTAGTGTTAAATATAATTATCTAGCCCGATCCACTTGAGTTTATTTATTGATTGTGTGGGTTTTTTAGATTATGGGGACACTCAGTCCTCACTTATTGTCATTTAGAAATGCATGCATGCATTAAGAAATGATACCATGTTCCTCCAGAGTGATATCACACAAAAACAGGACAAACCAAAGACTAACACTGACAAAACCACATAATTATAACATATAGTTACAGCAATGCAAATCAATACCATAATCTGATAAAGAACAGACCATGGGCACGGTAAGAAAATGTCTCAAGTCCCGATCGACTCCTATAGACCCCGATAGCAGGCGACAAAAAGGGAGAAACTCCCCTGCCATAAACCTCCAGGCACCGACATCTGACAACTGCTGATGCCTTGGAAGCACCCGACCACAGCCGACTGAGTCCGTCCGAAAACCTCGAGCTTCCGACCAGCCCCTCTGATACAGCCTTCTGAGCGCCATCCTCTGCCGAGTGCCTTCGACCTCGTCCCGGCCACCAAAACAAGCAAAGCTGAGGACTCAGAGGCCTCCTCCTCCGGAGATTCCGGACCATACAGTAGCAGCGGCAGCGAACCGGGCATTTCAGAAGTTTCTCCAGATGTTCCTCCGCGCTCTCACGTCTGTCTCCATCAAATCAGGATTGTGCATGGTCCCCTACTTAACAAATACAGATATCATTCCGGAGCGGCCGCGCGCACTGCGTCACGCCGCCATCTTCTCCTCCTCCTCCTTTGGTTGGGTTTGGTTTTAATTTAATTTTTTAGTAAAAGTATTTGTATATTTCTATTGTTGGATGATGCAATTAGACTGGCAGTTTACAACAAATTCCTTGTTCAAGCTCACAATCAATTTCAATTAACTTTTAATTGTTCAATATCCATCAATAATAGCTTTCAAATAAATGAAACCAAGGGGCTCTAGAGATAAAAAGATAGATGCCAAATAATTCAATTTCTTTACACTATTTTCTCTTTCAGGGTTGGACCACCAAAAGTGCATTTTTTCCCCCCTTAGTCTGAAACAAGATAACCAGTTCCAGGTTGGTTCATGTCATTCCGAACTTTTAACTTGGCAGGAATCACTCTTCTCCAAACACGATGTCTGCATCATCAGATATATCATCGTCTAACAATGTTCTTTTTGTTGGCATTGGTGGATAACTTGGATCAGATTTTCCCAGGAATGCTCTTCAGTAGGTACTTGGAATAATGGGATCTTTCTAGTCCAGACCTGTGATAACAGACCTCCCTGATAAATCAATAGCTTACTTTCATCATCTGGGATCCCACCCCGCACTGCACCAACCTCTTCTAATGCCCGATCTGCATGTCTACTATTGTCTGCTATCTGACACTGTTGCTGACCCAGCCTCTTCTCCAACCCCCTGTCATCTCCACACCATATTGTCCAAATACTTTTGTTTTGGATTCAATGGAAAGAGGAGGGATAAACTCCTCTTGGTTACAAATTGAAGTAGTTAATGATGAACATCCTGATCTATGCCACTAGTTGACTAAGTCCAGGGACAGAGCACAAACATTCTGAGCTGCAGGTCTCATCCTAATTTTTAAACCAATGAGACTGGTATATTTAGCTTTGCCCCAGGTTCAGTTTATTTTGTTTTGGTTTATCAATTAATATTTGGCACTTAAAGTGTTATTCCTACAGGAACAGGGCAGCTGGCAAACACTGACTGCAAAGAGGACTGAGCATAATTTGGCCCAGTAAGAGAAGGCAGGTAGCTGAAACAAACCAATGAAGCATATTTCCCCTTTCCTGTTTAAAGGACTGAAACCTGACCAGGCTGTGTTAGGACAGCTAGAGGAAAATGGAAATGATGCTATTATCACTCAATTTAATGATTACAGCTTCCATCTCTGATATTAAACACTATCTAATTTGAAGGACAACATGGAGTTCCATGAGTTAAATAAACTGAAGCTTGGTGGGGAAATCCTGTGCCACAAGCACCAAGGGGAAACGAAAAGAAGAATTCTACAGCAAAGGGTCAGATCAGTAATTTGTTGGGCCAGTCTGGAGAGAATGCCTTGATGAACATACACAAAAAAATGCTCACTGTAACACCAAACAAACAGGATTCTCTTCATATTGTCAAGGAGTATTGAGGTACGTAGCACCTGACATCACCCACACAAGGAATTTTACACACTTCTTGCAACCCATCCTTTCCAAAAGTGCTTAGTAACTCCATTAACGCACCTGCATGCTCAGACAGAAGGGAGAATCTGATGGCTAATGTGTCAGCTTTCACTGAACAACATGCAGGCTATGGATACCAGAGTTCAGAGAGACTTGCAAAAAGTCATAACAATTTAGTAATCAGTATTCCAATAAATCTATAGGTTTGCTGAAGTTCTTTGGTGGAATGTTATTGACTCAACATAACAGTTTGCTTATCCAGCATTCAGAATCACTCTATTACCACTCCTTGCTGTTATGCACAAACCAGGCCATCTCATCCTGAGCTGTTTGCAGTCTCCTTCATGGAAAATGAGTTCTCTCACCAGTCTAACTGCAGCACTGGAATAGGCTAAGCCACATGATGCACGAAAAGAAATACTGCACAAAGGTATGCCTCCATGCAATATGGCATGAGCATGATTAATATGACTTGAATACATTGTATTGGAATTTTCAGAAGTCATGGCCAAGTTGAAACTGCGATATTTGAGTGTGGTGTTACACCTGCTAGTATTGCAGTTCATGGAAAAGCACTCTCCAGGTTAGATTTTTTCCTTGTTTTTCATCGTCCTCTTCATTGTGCTCCCCAGATGAATGAATAGCTAGTAACAAGGGATCAGCTCTCAAGATGACATGGATATTTGCCTTTTATAGAACTTGCAAATAACCACCCAAATAAAACTCCATTTACAAAAATAAAGTAAATTAACACAAAATTATTTTTCCAAAACTAGACAGCATCTGCTGATGCTGGAAATCCAAGCAACACTCTCAATGCTGGAGGAATTCAGCAGGCCAGGCAGCATCTATGGGGGAAAAGAGTACTTTTGACATTTCGGGCTGAGACCCTTTGGCAGACTGTACTCTATAGGTGCTGCTTGGCCTGCTGAGTTCCTCCAGCATTTTGTGTGTGTTGCTTGCATCTTTCTACTTGCATTTCTTTACACCTGCATAGATGTACCAAAAAGTCATGAAACATACTTTCTTGGCGCACACCTATATTCCCCTTAAACCACCCCCCCCCCCACCAAATGCAGGGGTCACCTCTGCAGTAAATCAGAAGCCAAAATATTCAAAGGTTCAAAGTAAAATTTATTATCAGAGTACATGCACATCACCAGATACAACCCTGAGATTCTTTGTCTGCAAGCATACTTAGCAAATCTATAGAACAGTAACTGTAAATGGGATCAATAAACAAACTGCAAATACAAATTTAAATGGACAGCATGAAATAACAAGATAAAGTGTCCTTAAAGTGAGGTCATTGGTTGTGGGAACATCAGAAATAGAATGTGTAGCTATTCCTTTTGTTCAAGAGCCTGAAGGCTGAGAGGTGTTAACTGTTATTGAACCAGGTGTTCTGAGTCTTGAGCCACCTGTACCCTCTACCTGATGGCAGCAGTGAGAAAAGAGCTTGGTCTGGACGGTGAACATCTTTGATGTTGCTTTCCTGTAGATGTGCTCAATGGTTGGGAGGGGTTTACCCATGATGTACTGCGCAGAGTCCACTACCCTTGGTCAGATTTTCTGCTCAAAGGCATTGGTGTTCCCATACTAGGCCTTAATGCAGCCAAGTACCTATAGTTTCCAACACACATCTACAGAAGTTTGCCAAGGTTTTTGATGACATGTGGTATCTCAGCAGACTCCTGAGGAAGTAGAGGTGCTGTCGTGCTTTCTTCACAATTTTATTTATATGATGAATCCAGGACAGGTCCTCTGCGATAGTGACACCCAGGAATTTAAAGTTACTGACCCTCTCCACCTCTGATCCTCGATGCTTACTGGCTCATGGACCTCTGGTTTCCTTCTCCTGAAATCTACTATCAGTTCCTTGGTCTTAATAATATTGTGTGAGAGGTTGTTGTTATTACACCACTCAGCCAAGTTTACAATTTCCCTCCTGTGTGCTGATTCATCCCACCACCTTTGATACAACCCACAACAGTGGTGCCATCAGCAAACTTGTACTTAGCCACATAGTCATAGGGGTAAAGCGAGTAGAGTAGGGGGCTAAGCACACATCCCTGTGGTGCTCCTGTGCTGATGGAGATTGTGGAGGAGATGCTTTTGCCAATCCAAACTGACTGGGGTCTGCAAGTGAGGAAATCCAGGATCCAATTACACAAGGGGGTATTGAGGCCCAGGTCTTGGAGTTTACTGATTAGATTTGAAGGGATTAATATTAATAAAGAACATCCTGATGTATGCACCTTTGCTGTCCAGATGTTCCAGGGTTGTGTGAACAGCCAATGAGATGACACCTGCTGTGGACCTGTTGCCTCCATAGGTAAAATGGTGCCGGTCGAAGCTGCCACTCAGACAGGAGCTGAAGTTTTTCAACACTAGCCTCTCAAAACACTATCACTGGGTATGCATGTGGCACTGGGCATTAACATTGAGGCAGGGTCCCACATTCTTCTTGGGCACCAGTATGATTGTCAACTGCTTGAAGCAGGTGGGCACCACACACTTCCAATTGCCCTCATTACAAACAGGTCATCTAGCACAACCATAAAAATTGGTATTCTTGGCCTGTGTAGCTCCCCCATGAGAAAAAAACATCTATACCTGACCTGTTTGCTCAAGTTTTCATTTTAGCTTGAATGGCCTCATCAGATTTCTTTCTGTAACCCTTTCATAATTATACTTGTGTTTTCATGTCTTAATATTTTTCCATGACCTTCTCAGTTACCTCCACAATTGGAACCACTATCGCTGTCTTGGCACTTTATTCAAGCAATGTTGAAGGTTTTGGCATTCCCCATACCGTTTGTACTGTTGATGACAGCCTTGTGCTGCCTGAATCCTGCTCTCTGAAAAGACCTTGAGCTTGCCTGTCTTTGCACATTACTCCCTTCCCTTATGAGCCCAGTGTCAATTTAGCACTTGACAAAATGTTCAATGCCCTCTGCTAATATCTTGATTCATTGCCTGTTAAGTGACCTTAAATATATTACTGCATTGAAGGTGCCAAGTAAATTAAAGTTGCTTTTTTTGCACTGCAAGCACTACTATGAATGAAACTAAATGGTATGAACCACCACCAGGTTCAGAAACAGTTATTACTCCTCAACTATCAGGTTCTTGAACAAGGGGGGATAATTTCACTCAACTTCACCCATCCCAACACTGAACTTTTCCCACAATCTATTCTTCAAGGACTTATCTTATGTTCTTGATATTTATTGCTTATTTATTATTATTTTGTTTTTTTTTCTTTTTGTAGTTGCACACTGTTTTTGTCCATCTTGTGTGGTTTACCATTGATTCAACTGTATTCTTTGTATTTACTGTGAATGCCGACAAGGAAATGGATCTTGGGGTAGTGTATGGTGCTACATATGTACTTTGACAATATGTTTACTTTGGATTTGAAATGCCGACTACTATGACTTTAGGTCTAGAAGCCATGTTATGAATTACACCAGGAATTCAGGAACAGGTTCCTACCAGACTTGCAAAATTATCTGTCCATTAAATTAGCAAACACTGGAAATTTAGATTTTATATATTTATAATGCTGGAAATTTAGACCCCACTTCCTAAATTCAAATAAATTAACCTGTGTAGTATTGAGTAACAAGACGGTATTAAGATACATGGACAGCAATTTTCCTTTTGGATTGTGATGTTACTGTTGATTTTTCTAACTTTTTTTTAACGCTCGCCTATACTTAGACTCCAATACACTGGCACAAAAATCAGCCAGAACAATTCTAAAGCCAAACGCTTTGCAACCTAAATGTCTTTCTGAATTATGATGGAAATTTAATTAATGGGAATGATAAAAGCTGTACACAAAGTCAGCCAAGTTTATTTTCAAATCCAGAAGTTGAATTTCCAGTCATTGAAAAGGAAGTATTAAGAATATTAAAATATAATTAGGTAAAAATATAAGCTGGGAACATGAAAATGAACTGTACAGCCCATAAGAATGGTGTATCAGGCACATTCTAAAGGGCCTTTAGGAAAGCCATTAGAAAATTTATTTTGTGTGACAATTTATTTCGACCTTCAAAATGTTACTCAAAATTTGGCTCCCACCATAATCCCTCATTGATGCAACCCTCATTAAGAATTTGCCAGCATTTTTCAAAATGTTGGGGCTATTTCTTCTTTGGAAGAATTTGCTACGATTTAAATTTAAATATTGCTATTAATGAACCTTTGGCTATAAAGGAATGAGAATCGCAAAATAACTATGTTTTTGGGATGTTTACTCGAAGTATCTGACCTGATTGCTTGAAGCAAGAAAGGATTATTGAAAGCATCCTAGTGAATATCATTTATAATATTGAAATGCCCCTCCCTGTTCATTTCTGACATGCGGGGATCTGTTCTGCCAAGAACATTCAATTGCAAGTCAGCATTGGGTTTGATTAGCAGACTAACTAAATGATCCAAAATTTGGGGCATGGTCACACACTTCCTTCTTTATTAGGTAACAAAACAAAAAGGAAGCTGTTAATAAACAATTTCATTGAATTTCTATTAAAACAAGCTTTCTAAAAATTGGGAAAATGCTTTTGTGATTAACCAATTGTGAATTGCCAATTGATAAAAATGAAAGAGTGGGATTTGATTGGAAAGGGGAGAGTACAAGTTTCAGAAAGTGCCATGAGCAGGAGCAGGAATATCAAAGGCAACAAGTGGGCCAAAAGCAAAAGCAAAGACCGTGGGAGAAAGAGAACTTGTGCCAGTTTAATTGTTTAACTGTGCTCCAATGTCTTGATCCAGTGCAAGTGAATTTCTCCATTGGAAAGTTAAACAGTGTGGATTAGATGGACTGCAATAATTCCTTTCAATGTACTGTATATTCCTACAATTCTAATGAACTCTAAGTTTAAAAGAAACACAAGGAACAGAGCCTTGGTGAATTTCAAGGAACCAGAAAACAGGAATCCACTATGTTAAGCAGAGTGTGGAAACCAGGAACCAGGTCTGCAGTGAGCTACAAGTTTAAAGATTAGTTTTATTTGTTACATGTACATCAAAACATTGATACACACAGTGAAATATATTGTTTTGAATCAGTGACCTACACAGAGAATTATTCTGGTGCAGCCCGCAAGTGTCCCCACAATTCTGGTGTCAACATAACATGCTCACAACTCGCTAACCTTGACCGTACATCTTTGGAGTGTGAGAGGAAACGAGAGCACCTGAAGGAAGCCCACGCAGTCCCGGGGAGAAAATACAAACTCCTTACAGACGGTGGTGGGAAGTGAGCCCTGATTGATGGTCACTGGTGCTGTAAAGCAATGTGCTAGGCTGAGCACAAGAATCATCACATTGTGAGTCAGATGCTGAACCATCTAGACTTCTAAACAGTCAGATCAAGTTCATATTTACTGTCATTTAAACATTCAGATGTAGACAGCTAAACAATTGTTCCTCCGGAGAGGAGGTGCAAAAGACAGTACATATCGTCAGTCACCCACAGTACATGAACTGGATTATTAATGTTTAATTTACTACAATCAAATGAATTGGCCTCAAAATTTGATTATAAAACATGATTAGCAGTACTACTTTATTAAAAAGTGACCTTTCCCACAATCAAACAATGATCACCTCTGGATTGTTTTGAAGCACTCTAGATATTTGAGGATCTACCTGGAGTGACGATACCTGTGTGAGCAGCAAGCTTCCTGCACCAGGTACCACGTAATAACGAGATTATTTCTTCTGCAGTGCCGTTTTTCAGCATAAGCAGCTAAAGTTCACTGACATTGTTCTAAAGCCTCACGTACCAACCTGGATATCACAATAATATTTGCTCTGCAACTGCTTATTTTAAAGGCCTCTCGCAGTCTTATTTGCAGCTTCTGCAATCTGCTGTATGGTCACTCTGACGGGTACCTGCCCAAACCCACAACAGGTCACCATTGAGGCTTCTACTGACTTTTTAGCTCTTGGAAAGCACCTAAAATGAGCACGTGCATGGCACCCCTGCTAGTTTTGATTGAAGACATGAAATTGGAGCATTATTATTGAAGGAGCCACGGGCATGGAATTGGAACCCAAGGGAAAAGCACAGAAATGCTCACTATCAGAGACTGCAGACTTCTCTACGGATCAGTGCCATCATGGGCTGATTACAATCAAAAAGTGTAATCGCAATGATTTGCAATCTTTTGTAACATGATCTCCAGGTTCATAACCTGTGAAATGAGTTCTCTCATAATCAAGATCAAGGTTACTCTATTACTATAGCACTCAACTTCCATGCCTTGGAATCATTGCAGGCTAAGGCAAAAAACACAATGTTTTAAGTTTGGGAGTAAGTTTATTGCTAGGCCATCTTCTTTTCCTTTGCAATCCTGGGAACATCTCAACATACTGACCAATTTCCTAACTCTTCCTGTTCAGCAGGATTCACCATGAGCACGTGATCTGGGATTTGGCAAGGGTGGTTAACTGGATTGACCACCCAGTACAGCAGCTGCTCTACATTCCTTCCTGTTGCATTGTATGGACAGTTAATTCCGCTGGCACCATAACGGATGGTTGTTCCTCAACCATTGTGATCGTCCATATGCCAAAAGTAAAGAATACCATTGCAGTGTGTTCACTGGCAAAATACTGCAGGAGCCGGAGAGCTGAAATATAACAGTGTTGGAGTGAACGGCCACAATGGAAGGGAAAAAAACGGAGTTTGTAATAATGAGCTGCAAAAGTACAAGATAAAAATGATAATCTAGTCGTGGTTTCCTCAGCAAAGATGAGCAAGGAATAACTACAACACTTAGAAGTCAGTTTATCTGGTGATTATACACTGTGCTGAAGAACAAATTTACTGATATCTAGAGAAATAAAATATATGGTTCAAGGCATGATGTAAAAACCAAGGGTTTCCAATTTGTGGGAGGACATTTCTTGTGAACAAACTTTGTACTAGTTTACCCTTTTAGGGATACTGTGGAGTTAGTTTAGAGGGAAATGTAAAACTAGAATGCTATAGAAGATCTACAATAGGTAGTTGTATTTGTCCCTAATTGTAGTTGTCTCAATGAAGACCTATGATACGGGGCATTGAAGAATTCTAACCAGGAGCCCTAACTTTAAGCATCTGATTTACTAATCAGTACCATATTTTGCAGGTGGATATGGCTGTAAGGTGCAAAACGATTCCTAAACTGCTGTATATTAATTAGGGCTTAAATATGGGTTTCTCGATTGGTTATAGTCTAAAGCATATACAATTGTGCCTGAAGAAAAAGTCTGATGCATACCCAGTAAGAATGAGGGGGAAAAGAGTCTCGGCCTGAAACATCGACTGTACTCTTTTCCATAGATGCTGCCTGACCTGCTGAGTTCCTCCAGCATTTTGTGTGTGTTGCTCAGATTTCCAGCACCTGCAGATTTTCTCATGTTCATGCATACCTAGTTCTCCCTTTAAACCACACTTCTCCACTGTAGCTGTAGTCAAATGGTGGAAGAACCAAAATGTCCCTTGGGTTAAAGACAACATCTGGGAGGAGGGCAGTTCCTACTAGCCAGCTGCCACAGGTCTAGTTATCCACACTTTCTGTAAGTCTTACCATCAGCATAGAGAGCAGCCGGAAAATATTTTAATCGAGAACATTAGATTGCTGACAGATGAAACCATTGCAAAATTCTTGTGGTAAATGTACTACTCAATAAATAATCCAAAGCCAACTGTTTTCAATTTATTAAGTTAGTTATGTGGGAATTACTGCTGTATCAATTGCATGAATGCTAAAAAATAACTCTGGAAAAGTGACATTGTTAATATGAAGAAAATAAAGTTTTTATCTTGAGCAAGATGAAAGAATCTCTGCTTTGCATTGCTTGTAACAGTTGCTTAGCAACTGAGAAAAGCAATTAAAATATTATTGTCTTAGCTTTCACTTTACAAATGTAATGCAGCAATGCTCGCCACCACATTCGTGGATGATCTTGTACTTATAACAACATAGAAGGAAGCTATCATAAACACAAGCGTTTCTGCAGGTTCTGGAAATCCAGAGTAACACACACAAATGCTGGAGGAACTCAGCAAGTCAGGCAGAATCTGTGGAAATGAATAAACGGTCGACGTATCAGACTGAGACCCTTCTTCAGGACTGGAAATGAAGGTGGAAGAAGTCAGGATAAGAAGGTTGGGGGAGGGGAAGGGATACCAACTAGAAGGTGTTAGCTGAAGCCAGGTTTGGGGGGGGGTGGGGGGTGGGGAAGAGGAGATGAAGCAAGAAGCTGGGAGGTGATGGGTGGTAAAGGTAAAGGGCCAGAGATGAAGGAATCTGATATGAGAGGAGAGCGGAGAGCGGACCATGGGAAAAAGAGAAGGAGGAGGGTCACCGGGGCGAGATGATAGGCGGGAGAAGAGATGGGGGGGGGAGAGTGGGGAATTGAAGGAGAGGGAAGGAGGGGAAAATTATTACAAATTGGAGAAGCCAATGTTTATACCATCAGGCTGGAGGCTACCAAAACAGAATACAAGGTGTCGCTCCTCCAACCTAAGAGTGGCCCCCTTGTGGCCGTACAGAAGGCCATGTACAGTACCAACATGTAGGAATGGGAAATGAGGATTGCAATTACAACGTTTGGCCACTTCCTTTTTGAGGATGGGACAAAGGTAGAAGGAAGGCATTTTTCTGTCAGGTCCATGTTAGTTTCCAGAAGAGCAATCCCTTTAAATCTATGTTCCCCTCCTCCTCTGTACCTTGTTCTCTCTCACATATGAATTGCACTTCAAACCTGTTTGATTCTGTTTGCCTTGGGATAATTTACAGTCATCAATTAACTTATCAGCTTATCTTTGAAACATAGAAGGAAACGGAGCACTCTGGGGAAATGCACACAATCAGAGAACAGGAAAACTCTCATGACAGCATCCCAAGATCATGATGAAATCCAGATCTCTGGGGATGTGAGGTAGCACCACTAACTGATGTATTGCTGTACTGGGTTTTGTCATTGAATTGAAACTCCATATGTCACTGCATTTGGATATGGACCAAGTACAGAGAGAGAGATGCTGAAGCGGGTCAATAGTTCACAGACTTTAATGCGAACAGAGTTAGAGGGAAAAGAAGACAATAAGCGGTATGCCAAACTAACACTCTTAAATGGAAAACGAAGCTAACACTGTGACTGAAAGAAATAACTAAAGGTAAGATGAATAACGCTAATCTTCAGAGCCAGTTGACTCGACAGTCCAATTTCTCAGGCAAGGCCGAATGCAAACAGGCAGCAAAGTGTTGCTGTGCTGGGTTCAAGTCTCAACAAGCACTATGACTAAAAGAATAGAGTTAGGTATTATCACAGTGAAATGATAATTAGCTCTCACGTGCATATTCACAAATGCAATTGCATATCTGCTGCACTGCCGAATCCGTGGTTGTGACTGGGATCCCTCCACAGGCGCAGCAGACCTGTGCCCGCTGGAAGTCCCAGACGAGCAGTCCAAGATGTCCTTCGCCGTGATCCTAGTATGTTCTTCTGGACCACACCCTTCCCAGTCCACAAGATACCTGGCAAGATGCCAGGAAGTGTCGCATCGTATAGACTTGGGAACCATCCACCAGTTGGGGAGGAGTGGGAGGTGGGCTGACTGGGGCCAGGGGAAAGGTAGTATCCGCAATGAGCTAGGAAACATGGAACACTGGGTGGATCTTCAGTGATGCTGGTAGATGCAATCTGTATGAAAAACAAGATAAAATTTGCAGATGCTGGAAATCCAAGCAATACACACAAAATGCTGGAGGAACTCAGCAGGTCAGGTAGCATCTATGGAAAAAGTACAGACGACGTTTTGGGCCGAAAACAAAATGCTGGAGGAGCTCAGCAGGACAGGCAGCATCTATGGAAAAAAGCACAGACCATGTTTCAGCCCTCCAGCATTTTGTGTATGTTGCTGCAATCTATACGACAACTTGTTGACAGCCTTTCCCACTACAAACAGTCCCACATAGTGTGGTGCCAATTTGCGGTTCTCAATTTTCAGGGGATGATCCCTTGATGCCAACCAGACCTCCTCTCCTGGCTCCTTACCTGTCGAGGAGCTGGTCGGCTTGCCAGAAATGTTGTTTTTGGGCATGTAGTAGCCAAGCCCTGGCTCATCTCCAAATGAGCTTGTAGCAGCAGGAACTCCTACATCAATCTCCTGATCCGAGAAGAGCGGGGCTAGAATCCCTTCTGGCATTCAAAGGGAGACATACCGGTGGAGGACGACTGGAGGTTATTGTGGGTGTCCAAGCCAATTGGGAGGTCCACGATGTGGGTTTGGAAGAGGCAAGGTAGCACAGGGTTGTCTCCAACCCCTGGTTCACTCTCTCAGTCTGGCAATTGGGTTGGGTATGGAAACCAGATGAGAGGCTGGCTGTGGCTCCTACAAGAGAGCAGAAAGCCTTCCAAAAGTGGGAAGTGAGCTGTGGTCCATGATCAAACAGTATGTCTTAAGAAAGGTTATGAAGCCTGAACACATGGGAGTTTGGGAGGGCAATGAAATGACAGCCCTGGAAAATCGATTCACAATGACCAAAATGGTGGTGTTTTCATTAGACGAGGGCAGAGATGAAATCCACTGAGAGGTGGGACCAGGCGTGGTGGGGCACAGGCAGTGGACATAAGAGACTTGCAGGATGCTGGTGTGATGTCCTGTTCCGAGCACGGTTGGGACAAGCAGATACAAAGTTGTGGATATCGTGGGATATAGATGGCCCCCAAAATTGTCTCTTTATAAACTCCTGGGTCCGTTGAATTCCCGGGTGTCCAGCCAGATGGGAGGAGTGACCTCATTTCAACACTTTGGAACACACCACAGCAGAGACAAACAGCCATCTGGGCAGTGTCCTACCTGGGCCTGGGTCCAATTGTTGGGTGGCCCTCACATCCGCCTCTATTTCCCAGATCACCGAACAGGAATACACGAGTAAGGAAGAATGGGCTCAGGATCAGCATTCTCCTCAGATCCATCAAACTGCCAGGTGAGAGCATCGGCCTTTGTTTTCTTGCTGCCAGGACGATAAGTGAGGATGAAATTGAACCGCGTGAAGAAGGGAGCCCACCAGGCTTGACAAGAGTTGAGTCTCTTAACATCCTGAATATAGGAGAGGTCTTGTGATCTGTCCAGACCAGGAATGGATGCTCTGCCCCTTCCAGCCAGTGTCGCCATTCCTCCAGGGCCTCTTTGACAGCCAGAAGTTCCCGGTTCCCAACGTTGTAATTCCTCTCAGCTGGAGTCAAGTGATGGGAAAGAAAGGCACAAGGATGCAGCCCTATCCGCAGATGAGCACTGAGAGAGGACAGCTCCAATGCCTACGTCGGATGCATCCACCGCGACAATGAATGGCTGAGGTGGATCTGGGTGTTGCAGCAGCGGGGCAGTGGTGAAACGTCGCTTTAACTCTGAAAATGCTTGGTTGGCATCGTCCGTCCAATGGAATCCTGCCGAAGGTTTCTTGGTGAATGTGTTAATTGGAGCCGCGATAGAGCCAAAGTTCCGAATAAAGCGGCGATAAAAGTTTGCAAGCCCATGAAGTGCCATGCCTGTTTGACTGTAGACTGTTTGGGTCACTCTGCAACTGCCTGAACTTTACTAGGATCCACTTGAACACTGGATGGGGTAAGTAAATATTCCAAAAATGACACCAGGTCTTTATGGAACTCACATTTCTCGGGCTTGGCCTAGAGGTTATCTTCAAGAAATGTCTGATAACTTTCCAGACATGCTGGACATGCTCCTGATGAGAGCAGAGCAATCCCATCAAGTTTAGTTTCCTCTTGATACTTCCCTCTAAAGCAGAGGTTCCCGTACATCCCCCCGTGACTACATTTATTTCCTCTGGGTGCTCCAGTTTCCACCCACATTCCAAAGACGTAGGGTTAGTAAGTATTGGGCATGCAATGTTGATACAAGAAGCACGGTGACACTTGTGAGATACCCTCAGTACAATCCTTGGACTACGTTGGTCATTGACACAGACCAATGCATTTCACTGTATTTTTCAGTGTTTAGATATACATGTGACAAATAAACAAGAGAAAACCTGCAGATGCTGGAAATCCAAGCAACACACACCAAATGCTAGAGGAACTCAGCAGGCCAGGCAGCAACTATGGAAAAGACTAAATAGTTGATGTTTTGGGCTGAGACCCTTCATCAGAACTGGAGAAAAAATGATGATGAGTCAGAGTTAGAAGGTGGAAGGAGGGGAGGAAGAAGTACAAGATAATAAGGGAAATTGGGAGGGGGAGGGGTGAAGTAAAGAGCCGGGAAGTCGATTGGTGAAAGAGATACAGGGCTAGAGAAGGAGAAATCTGATAGGAGAGGACAGAAGACCATGGAAGAAAGGGCAGGGGGAGAGGCACCAGAGGAATGTGTTGGGCAGTTAAGGTGAGAGAGGGAAATGGGAATGGTTAAAGGGGGTCATTACTGGAAGTTCGAGAAGTCGATGTTCATGCTATCAGGTTGGAAGCTACCCAGACGCAATACAAGGTGTTGCTCCTTGAGTGTGACCTCATCACGGCAGAGAGGAGGCCATGCACTGACACGTCGGAATGGGAATGGGAAGTGGCACTGGGAGATCCCGCTTTTCCTGGTGGACGGAGTGTGGGTGCTCGGTGAAGTGGTCTCCCAATCTACAAACATATCGAGCCTTACCAACATACAGAAAGCCACAATAAAATTCAATGAAGTTCATTTTTAGATCTTTATCTTTACTTTGGTAGTAATTGAGGCGTATGCCAGATGATTTAATAACTGACTGGTTGAAGGTAAATAGCTGTTCTTGTACCTGGTGGTGAGGGACTTGAAGTTTCTATACCTCCTGCCTGACTTTAGTTGTGAGAAAATGGGATGGCCAGGATGGTGGGTGGGGATTTTGATGACCGGTGTTGCTTTCTTGAGGCAGTGCTTCATGAGCATAGGTATGTACCCATGAGATATTGCACAGAGTCCACTACCCTTTGAGCTTCTGACACTCCTGAACATGCGAATTACTGCACCAGACCACGATATAATCAGGCAGGATACTTTCAACACAAGTGCACAAGATTCTGCAGATGCTGGAAATGTTGAGCAACACACACAAAATGTCCCCTCCTCCTTTCCTTTCTTCCTTGGTTCACTGTCCTTTCTTAGCAGATTCTTTCTTTTTTAGCCCTTTACCTTTTCCACCTAAACCCCCCAGCTTCTTACTTCATTCCCTTCCCCCACCATCCACTTTCCCCCTCACCTGGGCTCATCTATCACTTGCCATCTTCCCTCCCCATCCTCTTATCCTGGCTTCTGCCCCCTTCCTTTCTGATCCTGATGAAGGACCTTGGCCTGAAACATCAACCATTTACTCCCCTCCACAGACGCTACCTGACTTGCTGAGTTCTTCCAGCATTTTGCATGTGTTGCTCAGGAGACTCAACAACACATCTGTAAAGTTTGCTAGAGTGTTCAGTCACATGCTGAACCTCCCTAAGACACTAAGAAAAAAAGATGTTGTGTGCCTTCTTTGTGATTGGATTTATGGTCTAGGCTCAGGGCAGTTAACACCCATGAATCTAAAGCCGCTGACCTTCATCACCACCGATCCGACCATGTAGACTGGCAGATGTTTGCCCTCCTTCCCCTTACTGATCAGTTTTATTGATGTTGATGAGAGGTGGTTGTTGTGGCACCACTCAACCCGTTCTCTTGTCTTGCTCCTTCATGCTGACTCATGTCCACCTATGATATTGTCCAATATATATAGTGTTGTTAGTGAATGTATACACGGCAATGGAGCTGTGTTTAGCCACACAGTAATGTGCAAGTAGGGAGTAGAGAAGGGGGCTAAACATGTAGCTTTGAGGTGAACCTGCGCTGATGGTCAGTGAAGAGGTGATGTTATTACCAATCCGCATTGACTCAAGCAGAAGTGAGAAGTTCAATGCTCCCACCTCTGAGTCTTTAATGCTCGGCCTCTTACGCCACCTGGACCAGATGCTTTTCTTGGGTTTGCACTATTGAAGGATGCCCAGACATTGGACTTGGAGACTGAAATCACAAGGTCATCCAGAGATGTAGTGTTTTCCTACCTCTGCAACTCTATCACCTGTTCACATGCCTTTCAAAATCTTTGAAATTTTGGCTAATCACAAACTAAGAGCTAAGTTACAGCACCCGAATAAACTAACAATAAATTTTTGTGATGTTTGAGGAAACCAGAACATCCAGCTGAAACCCACACCATCACAGAAGAATTATGCAAACTACATTGTGACAACACTGCAGGTCAAAGTACAGAAAAATTAACTGCTACTCCGTTGTATCACCCATTATGATACAGAAGCAAATGAGCATGAGTTTTGTCCCAGGCAATTACATCAAAAATATCATTAAGGCCATAATTACACTTGGATAGGCTACACTCTTCACATGTGTCACCCAGACACCTGAAACAGACAAGCATTTCTGCCCTCGGGTCCAACAGGCAAAACGAGGACAACACACAATCATCCAAATGTGTTCTAAGCTTTCTTGAAGTGCAGTCTTACAAGTGACTCCTGGAACCTCTGCCCATGGCCAGCAAAGGTGAAGGTAAAGCAACCAGGATGGTACTGAGAACCTTGACTTCATATATCAGAAACATACTAATGCATTGGCAGATGGACACAATCATCTTGTGCCCCATCAATGGAAGTTCTAATACTGGGCCTCAGTCGTCCCACAAAGCTGCAGTAGAAGCAAGTCATTCACAATCCCAAGGGGCTAGCTTATTCCTTGCTATACCATCATTTACTTATCCTTCATCTGCAAGAAGCTAAAAGGTAACTTGTATTACTCACTTCCAGCAGTGACAGATGCAAGAGAAGCATATGTAATAAATGTGTAAATGTATCTTAATGAACAAATAATAATTTTTCCTTTATGGTTAAGGCTTAAATTTTGCATGAAATTTTGGAGCATGTCAAGAAAAATCTGCATAAACCATTGTCACATGGTACATTGGGTTGTTGCGAGTGGCTTAAGCTAATATGACAGGGAGGTGGGAAGCAGTACGATATTGCTGAGGGTGAGCCAGCAGGTTTACAAGTAGATGATGGACGTAACATGAATGAAAGGAAGGACAAGCCAATGATTGGGTACAAATGCAGATAGGGCAAAGAATTCAATTGTAACAGAGAGGCAAAATTCAAAATGGTGAAGAATGCAGGACTGAAGGTGGAATAAGGTGGATAAACTCCTGGCGCAATTAGAGATTGGTCAGTATGACATTGTGCGCATCACTGAGTTGTTGCTGAAAGAAGGGCATAGTTGGGAGTTTCACATCAAAGGATATAATTTGTATTGAAAGGACTGTCAGGAAGGCATAGGCAGTGGTGTGGCTCTGTTAGTAAGAGATGGAATTACATCTTTAGAAAGGTGGCATAGGGTCAGAGAACGTTGATTCTTTGAGAGTGGAACTAAGAAACTGCAAGAGTAAAAAAAAACATTATGGGATTCATATATAGACCTCCAAATAGTAGCCAAGATGTGGGGCTGAGATTGCAAAGGGAGCTGGAAAAGGCAGGTAATAAGGGTAATGACACAATTGTAATGGGGGACTTCAATATGCAAGGGGATTAGGAAAGTTGGGTTAGTGTCAGATCACAAGAGAGGGAATTTGTTGAATGCCTACGAGATGACTTTTTCCTAAATCTACTCAGGGAAAGGCTATCTTAGATTAGGTGTTGTGTAATAAAGCAGATCTTATTAGGGAGCTTAATGTAAAGGAGGCAATGTTCGTAATATGATTGAATTCATACTGCAATTTGAGAGGGAGAAGCATAAGTCACATGTATCAGTATCGCAATGGAATAAAGGGAATTACAGAGGCATGAGAGAGGAGCTTGCCCAGGTGGATTGGAGGAGGATACTGGTGGGAATGATAGGGAAAAGATGAAATATGAGGCCAAACTAGCCAATAATATAAAGCAGGATGCAGGAAGTTTTTTCAGTTACATAAAGAGTAAAAGGGAAGTGAGAATTGATATTGGACAACTGGAAAATGATACTGTTGAGGTAGTTATGGGGGACAAAGAAATGGCAGATGAACTTAATGGGTACTTTGCATCTGTCTTCATTATGGAAGACACCAGCAGTGTGCCAGAGGTCTGTGAGTGTGAGGGAGAAGGAGTGAGTGCCATTGCTATTACAAAGGAAAAAGTGCTAGTCACCTGACCAGATGGACTACATCCCAGAATCCTGAGAGAGGTTGCTGAAGAGATAATGGATGCATTGGTCATGATTTTCAAGAACCACTTGATTCTGGTATGGCCCTGGAGAACTGGAAGATTGCAAATGTCATTCCACTCTAAGAAGGGAGGAAGGCAAAAGAAAAGAAATTACAGACCAGTTAGCCTAACCTCAATGAATGGGAAAGTGTTGGAGTCTATTATTAAGGTTGTGGTTTTGGGGTGCTTGGAGACTAATGATAAAAATAAGTCCAAGCCAGCATAGTTTCTGTAAAAGGAAATCTTGCCTGACAAACCTGTTAGAGTTCTTCGAGGAAGTAATAAGTAGGGTGAGGAGAGGCAGTGGATGTCACTTACATGTGTAACGCCCCGGTAAAGTTTTCACTGCTAATGTAGTAGGGTATTTCATGTAATAGTCTTTCTGTAGAAGCAGTGTTTGGATTACTGTATTAGAGATAATGGGTACTTAGGACTGTGAGTCATCCAGTCAGGAGAGAAGGCAGGGGGAGCAGAGTTTTTTGTGCCTGACGCCGATGTGAGCCTTGGTCTTTGTTCAGTGGGAGATGGAGAGAACTGGTCATAGAATTCAAACCAGTTGGGACCATGATCTGATGCAGCAAGGTGCGGGAGTCTACTGAGGATCAGTGAATATAATTTTTGGGAGTGTTGAGCTCCAACCTGTGCATATTTGGCTGTTTAATTATAATGGGTACTTTTTGTTTTTTTTTCTTTCTTTTCTCTACTAACTCTTTAGTTAGGTCAATATTCATAAATATACTTCCTTTAATTATATGCAGTGTGGAGTTTGTTATTTCCTGGCAACAAGTTGTAACAGGGCAGCAAATCACACAGAATTCACACAAACGGGACTTGGATTGGAGGGACATCCCAATTTCACGGATTTGGCGGGACTGGAGTGTATATACCCTAGGCATACGTGACTGGAGAACAGTGGGTTTCTCGGTGCTGAGTTGGGAGACTGCTAGCGAAGGCTAATGAGATGTTTTGTCAGTACCTCCAGTTGAACTCTGTCTTTTTGTGTGTTTCCTCAGAGCCATCAGTCTGTGGCTTTGTATTGCCATGTACTCTTGTTTGTTTTCATGCCCCATGTGCTCCTGCCCCCACTCCTGCTCTACTCTGGCCCCTGTATTACAGAGTACTCCACCTCTCACCTGTTTCTCATTATTACCTGTTTTGCTGCCACCTGTGTCTCATTGTGCTCCACCTATCATCTGCCTCTCTGTTTATTGCTCAGTGTATTTTAGTCCTGTGTTTTCACTTGATTGTACCAGTGAGTTTTCCTGAGCCTTTCTAGCATTTGTACTGGAACTCTGTCTGTCTGAATGTTGACCTGCCTGTTTCCTGAATCTGGTTTTTGGATTTCTCTGCCAGAACTTTGATGCAGACTTTGTTGCCCCTCTGGATTTGCTTCTCAGTAAATATCACAATTTGCGCATTACTCAGTCTCAATTGGGTCCCTGCTTCAGCATCCTGACACGCTTCCTGAAACGCCCAGGAAGAAGGGGGTTCACTCGGATTTTCTGAAGACATTTGATGTTGCCACACATGAGGCTGCTTAACAAGATAAGATCCTATAGCATTACAGGAAAGATACTGGTAGGGATAGAGGAATGGCTGACAGGCAGGAGACAGTGAGTGGGAATAAAGGGGGCCTTTTCTGGTTGTCTGCTGGTGACTAGTGGTGTTCCACAGGGGTCAGTATTAGGACTGCTACTTTTCACCTTGTTTGTCAATGATTTGGATAATGGAATTTATGGCTTTGTGGCAAAGTTTACAGATGATATGAAGATAAGTAGATGGGTAGGTAGTGCTGAGGAAGCAATGTGATTGCAGCAGGGCTGAGACAAATTGGAAGACAAGGCAAAAAATGTATGATAATGCATTTTGGTAAAAGGAACAATAGTGTGGACTATTATCTAAATGGGGAGAAGGTTCAAACATCAGAGGTGCAGAGGGACTTAGTCCTCGTGCAAGACTTCCAGAAGGTTAATTTACAGGTTGAGTCTGTGGTGAAGAAGGTAAGTGCAATGTTGGCATTTATTTCAAGGGAAATAGAACATAAAAGCAAGGAGATAATGCTGAGACTTTATAAGACACTAGTCAGGCTGCACTTGGAGTATTGTCAACAGTTTTGGGCCCCATATCTCAGAAAAAGATGTTTTTAGAGAGTCCAGAGGAGGTTCACGAGGATGATTTCAGGAACGAAGAGGTTAACATATGAGGAGTGTTTGGCAGCTTTAGGCATATGCTCAGTGAAATTTAGAAGTATACAGGGGGAACTCATTGAAACCTACCAAATGTTGAAAGGACTAGATAGGGTGGATGTGGAGAGGATGTTTCCTCTGGTAGGGGTATCCAGAACTAGAGGGCACAGCCTCAAAATTGAGGAGCGATCTTTTAGAACAGAAGCAACAAGGAATTTCTGTAGCCAGAGAGTAGTGAATCTGTGGAATGCTCTGCCACAGACTGTGGTGGAGGCCAAGTTTGTGGGTATTTTTAAGGCATGTTCAGTCAGGACATCAAAGGATATGACATGAAGGCAGGTGTATGGGGTTGAGTGAGTTCTGGGATCAGCCATGATGAAATGATGGAACAGACTTGATGGACTGAATGGTTTAATTCTGCTCTTATTTCTAAAGGTGTTATGTTATAATTTTGAAGTATGTCCAGAGGCTGAAGAATACTTACCTGCCATGGATGAGGTATCTCAGGGAGAGGAATCTGAGGAGGAGCAGGTACACTGCATAGTAAATTGTGCTTCTGTGTGGAATTTTGCATTTGACAATCTGGAAAAAAAAATGTGAATTATCAGGGAAGAATGGAACATTTACAGTGGCCATTTATGCTCAATTACATATATCTATTGCAATGTTAAGGAAAACCAAAATCATCAGTTCTATTTGCTTTTCTATCTGCTTTATCCAACTGTTCAAGAGTACAGTATAAGACTATGGGTTGCTTCAAACAAACTGACTCTTAAGTTGCTTAATTTAAGGAAGATCGCAGAACAGATAGGTAATACCATTTAGCATATCAATAACTGATGTGTTTAGAGTTGTATAAAATTTATGTACACTGAAGTTAGCTTTACAGCAGTAATGGTAGCTGACTAAGATCTATGTCTCCAAAAAATGTTTTTAGACCATCTGTGTCGAAAGGATATCTGAGGAAATACTACACACTTGTGAAGTAAGTCATGTAAGAAAAAGGGTATAATTGGAGAGAGCAGTTCAAGATTATTAGGACTAGGGTAAGGAACATCAAGAAACATGGAAGAATTAGTATCCAGTCCTCCAGCTTTGGTTTCTGCAACTGACAACTTGTTTGTCTTCAGCTTTGGTACATATGTCTATTTACTTTATAGATCAAAGTTCTTATTGACAGTGATTTGCTAGCTGTTAAAATGAATTGTACCTGTATTTTGGAAATCATTATTTGCTTCTGTTTGAGAAATGCTTTGGGCTTTGTGCTTTGGGAATAGTTTGTGTTTTAGAAATGGTTTGTAATTGGAAAATGTTTAAGATAGAAATCCTTTGGCTTTTCAAAGGGTCATTTTATTGTCAAAGTATGCATATACAACACAACTCTGATATCCATCTTCTCCAGATAGCCATTAAATATAGAAAAAACTATGGGAATTGTTGAAAAGAAGAACCATCAGTCACCCCTAGACAGGAAAAAGGAAAATAAACAAAACCTGCAAACCCCAAACCCCCCCACAGCCTCTCCCTCACAATACCATCAAATCCCTAAACACCCCCCCACAGCTTGTCCCTCACAATAACATCAAATCCCTAAAACCTTCCCTCCCTCACAGAAAAAAAGTGACAATAACATCAAATCCTCAGTCCCCTCCTTGCTGAAAGGGACAGGGACAATAACATCAAAACCCCCAACCCCCTCTCTCACACACCAAAATGAGCAGATTCACTGACACAGAAAAACACCAACAGAACATCAAACATCAGACCCCAAATCCCCAACTTCTCCCTCGCATAAAAGTAACTCATCACCCATCTGCCAACATGTTTCAAGAGTGTTGTGTGGATTTAAACGTGCATCACTGGAAATAAATTATTTTAAACTAGTAAGTGTTTTAAACTGCATTGTTAGCTGGAAGTATCTTCTCCTTGGGGAAAGGGGACCCTCTGAATAGTGAGTATTGGCAGCTCAACCCGCTGTGTATGATAAACAAAGAATAAAACTAGTCTTTGAAGACTGGGTAGTTACTGTATAATCCTCCTTTAGTGCGAGTACTTATGGTTGTTTGTATCTTATGGGACTTAAAGTATTTAAGTTTAGAACTTTGTAGTCAACAAATCTAATACCATCATACTGCAAGAAAACGACTCAAGGTAGTACATGGTAAGATTTACGTACTTTGATAATAAATTTACTTTCAACTTTGAACATATCATCAGAGAAATGTCCTCCTCCTCCCTTCCATTTTCAGCATTTTAAAGAAACTTTTCCACCTTATTTTCCCGACAGGGACCAAACAGCCATTTCAGGTGAAGAAGCAATGCATGTCCTCCCAATTTGCCACTCACTGCTGCATCAGGAAAATCACCCTAGCACTATTTTTGTGAAAGCAATTATTACAATTACTTTAATTTCATTGGTGGAATCTCAGGAACTTGTAAAAATGGAATGGATGTACAGAATTGCTTCCATATTAAAAGGCATCCATTAGTCTTGCGAGACCATGGATCTGCACCTGGAAAGTCTTTACTCTCCAGGGCGCAGGCCTGGGCAAGGTTGTATGGAAGAGCAGCAGTTGCCCATGCTGCAAGTCTCCCCTCTCCACGACACCAATGTTGTCCAAGGGAAGGGCATTAGGACCCATACAGCTTGGCACCAGTGTTGTCGCAGAGCGATGTGTGATTAAGTACCTTGCTCAAGGACACAACACGTTGCCTCAGCTGGGGCTTGAACTCACAACCTTCAGGTCGCTACTCCAATGCCTTAACCACTTGGCCACGTGTTTCCATATTAGGAATAATCACACACACACACACACACACACACACACACACACACACACACACACAACCCCTAACATGCATTTTCAAAAGATATTGAAGACTGGGGAAATCCCTAAGAACTGGATATGGGTCAACTTTGTCCCAGTATATAAGAAGGGCGACCACACTAAACATGGTAACTATAGACCAGTAAGCTTAACATGTATCTCAGGCAAGATAATGGAATCAATAATAAAGAATGAGTGGGAAAAGCTGCTGATCAGAACAGGCATGTTAACAAAAAGGCAGCATAGGTTCAGAAAGGGGAAATCATATTCTACTAACATGCTGGAGTTCTATGAAGAGACAATTAAAATTTATAACAATAGAACAGTTGGTATAATTTACTTGGACTTTCAGAAGGCTTTTGACAAGGTACCCCTCAAGAGGTTAATAATCAAATTACAGGAGATATGGTTTCTGGGTAAGGTGTGTAAATGGATGCAGAATTGGCTCAAAAACAGAAAACATTGAGTTATGGTGAGGCGATCATTTTCACACCTAGAAGATGTTAAAAATGGGCTTGCGCAGGGATCAGTATTGGAGCCAATGCTCTTTTAATTTACATTAATGATTTGGACAAGCACCTAAAAAATAAACAAGTTAAGTTTGCCAAAGACACAAACTCGGGGAAAAGCTGAAATCATTCAGGCAGCAGAATCAATACAGTTAGATCTACACAAAATCCAGATGTGGGCAGATAAATGGTAGATGAAATTTAATGTAAGTAAAGTATTACATGCAGGATGTAGCAATATTAAATATAAATACACAATGAGGGGGTCTTGCGTTAGAAAGTGCACGGTATGAGAAGGATTTGGGTGTCCTGGTAGACTCATCACTGTCAACGACTAGACAATGCACGGAAGCGAAAAGGAAGGCTAATAGAATGTTGGGCTATATAATGCACACAGTGGAGTTCAAGTCAGGAGATGTTCTCCTTAAGCTGTGAGGCTACACCTTGAGTACTGTGTACAACTTTGGTCTCTATGTTGTGTGAGGGATGTGAAGACACTGGAGGGTGTCCAGAGAAGGGTGACTAGACTCATGCTAGGTTTGCAGGGTATGAGCTATGAAAAAAGATTGAATCTTTTTAGCCTAAATAGATGTAGGATGAGAAGAGACATGGTAGAAGTGTTCAAAATCATTAACGATATAAGTAAGGTGGATGTCAGCTACTACTTTAAAATTAATCCATCTCAAGGACACAGGGCCATAGGTGGAGACTGATTAAAGGGAGATTTCAGACCAACATCAGGAAGCATTTCTTTACACAGTGAGTTGTGGACACATGGAACAAACTACCTAGCTGTTTAGTTGAGAGTAGTACCTTAGAGACTTTCAAATCTAAACTCGATAGTTATTTCAACACACGTGAATAGGAATTTGGCAAGCTTTGTTGGGCTGAGTGGCCTGTTCTTGTCAAAAACTTTCTAATATCCTAATGTGCCCTGGGAGCTGGTGTGGGCAAGATGGGCCAAATAGACTCCTCCTCTGGTTATAAGATATGCCTGGTCTTCAGCCTGTCAGTCTGTTGCCAAAGAGACCCAAGCCTCAAAACCATCCAGGACCAAGCATGATCAGCTGGGACAGGTATAGTTCTGGGAGAAGAGTACATACCGATATTTCTTCTGTTTAAACTTTGCAGCTATTATATATCTTCACCTGCTATTAAAGGCGTGACATAAAAGTAGCATGATATCCATTTTCACTGAACTTAGCACACAATTCCTATAAAGCTTCTCATTCCAACAATGACAAGCATAGATATATCTCTCAATTTTTGGACTTTGCTGCTCTCTTTCCATTGGGTAGAAAGAAAATTCAGTCTATGCTTTGCTAAAAAAAAATCTACCTTAATAAAAAATTGTTGTTGTCAATGGTCTTCCTTACTTAATCAAAATAAACATGATCTTAACCCTAGAATCTTTGCAGGTAGAATAAGCAGGCAAAAGGGAAGCCCGTGAGAAACGACACTTGGTTTTCTTGATGTTAGTAGAATACCCAAGTAACAGAGGGGTAGCAACACACTGCTTTACAGAGTAATACAGTTAGTAATTAGTCACCACTACAATAGAGTCACATAGTCATACAGCAAAGAAACGGCATTCAGCTCAACATGCTCATGCAAAACCAGTCTGATTTTCCCACAGGACAGTATTTGTGTCTGTTTAAATGTCCCTGAAACATAGTAGGTTTGTATCTGTCTCCACCACCTCCTCTGGCAGCATGTCTAGATAGCAACGAAGCTCTGTGTATATAAAAAATCTTAGCCCTCGGATCCCCATTAAAGCTCCTTCCTCTCACCTTAGATCTATGCCCTCTTGTTTTTGATAAGCTTTTGGTAAATGTTCTATCTACCCCATCTATACCTCTCACGATCTTAAATACACAAATCAGGGCATCTCTCAGTCTTCATTTCCGGCCTATTCAATCTCTCCCCATAACTAAAGTCTAATCCAGGCAACATCTTTGTGACAACACACATCAAAGTTGCTGGTGAGCGCAGCAGGCCAAGCAGCATCTGTAGGAAGAAGTGCAGTCGACGTTTCAGGCCGAGACCCTTCGTCAGGACTAACTGAAGGAAGAGTAAGGGATTTGAAATCCCTTTTTCAAGGGATTTTTCAAATCCCTTACTCTTCCTTCAGTTAGTCCTGACGAAGGGTCTCGGCCTGAAACATCGACTGCACCTCTTCCTACAGATGCTGCTTGGCCTGCTGCGTTCACCAGCAACTTTGATGTGTGTTGCTTGAATTTCCAGCATCTGTAGAATTCCTGTTGTTAACATCTTTGTGAAACTGTTCTGCACCCTTTTCAGATTAATGACAACCTTCCGCTTATGTGGTGGCCAGAACGACACATTCTCTCCAACACAATCACATCCTTCCTTATAGCATGGTGATGAGATCTAAACAATACTTTAATTGCTGAACATTGGCATGAACATTGACTTCTCAAACTTCCCCTAATGCCCCACCTCCCCCTCGTACCCCATCCATTATTTATTTATATACACACATTCATTCTCTCTCTCTCTCTCACTCTCTCTCTCTCTCACTCTCTCACTCTCTCACTCTCTCACTCTCTCACTCTCTCACTCTCTCACTCTCTCACTCTCTCACTCTCTCACTCTCACCCACTCACTCTCACTATACCCCTTGCCCATCCTCTGGGTTTCTCCCCCCCCCCCTTTCTTCTCCCTGGGCCTCCTGTCTCATGATCCTCTCATATCCCTTTTGCCAATCAACTGTCCAGCTCTTGGCTCCATCCCTCCCCCTCCTGTCTTCTCCTATCATTTTGGATCTCCCCCTTCCCCTCCCACTTCCAAATCTCTTACTAGCTCTTCCTTCAGTTGGTCCTGACGAAGGGTCTCTGCCCGAAACGTTGACTGTACCTCTCCCTAGAGATGCTGCCTGGCCTGCTGCGTAGAGTTGCAAAGCAACACCTGAACTTTATGTTATTGACATCAATAGCAGTAAGTCTACAAAGATATAAAACACTGTTCATAGGATCATAAAGTACAGAAATAGACCATACAACCTACCACATCTTGTCCCATTATCAAATAGCTATCTGTAGTAATCCCATCTATCAATGGTTGGTGTATAGCTTACTTTTTGCTGGCAATTCATTAGCTCATCTGGATAGTCCTTAAATGTTGTGAGAGTATCTGCTTCCACTAGACAGTGCATTCCAGATTCCTAAAACTCTTTGATCCTCAGATTCCCAGTATGTTTCTTACACTAAAGATATGCTGCAGAGATTTAGAAACTTTTCCTATCTATCCTTATAATTTTGTATGTACCGTATGCTTGTGGTTTCTGCTGCTGTAGCCCATTTACTTCAAGGTTTTACGTGTTGTGTGTTCAGAGATATTCTTCTACACAGCAATGTTATAACGTATGGCTATTTAATTACTGTCACTTTCATGTCAACTTGAACCATTCTCACCATTCTCATTTGACTTCTCTTTGGCTACTGAACTGATGCTCACTGGATTTTTTTTCTGCTTTTCACACCATTCTCTGTGAACCCTAGAGACTTGTACATGAAAATCCCAGACGATCAGCAGTTTCTGAGATACTCAGACCAATGCCCCCGTGCCCCCCCCCACACAAGCAGTCATTCTACAGTCACGTTCCATAGAAGGGGAGGTGGGGTGGCGTTGCTGGTTAAAAAAGAGATTAACGCAATAGAAAGGAAGGACATAAGCCGGGAAGATGTGGAATCGATATGGGTAGAGCTGCGTAACACTAAGGGGCAGAAGACGCTGGTGGGAGTTGTGTACAGGCCACCTAACAGTAGTAGTGAGGTCGGAGATGGTATTAAACAGGAAATTAGAAATGTGTGCAATAAAGGAACAGCAGTTATAATGGGTGACTTCAATCTACATGTAGACTGGGTGAACCAAATTGGTAAAGGTGCTGAGGAAGAGGATTTCTTGGAATGTATGCGGGATGGTTTTTTGAACCAACATGTCGAGGAACCGACTAGAGAGCAGGCTATTCTGGACTGGGTTTTGAGCAATGAGGAAGGGTTAATTAGCGATCTTGTCGTGAGAGGCCCTTTGGGTAAGAGTGACCATAATATGGTGGAATTCTTCATTAACATGGAGAGTGACGTAGTTAATTCAGAAACAAAGGTTCTGAACTTAAAGAGGGGTAACTTTGAAGGTATGAGACATGAATTAGCTAAGATAGACTGGCAAATGACACTTCAAGGATTGACGGTGGATATGCAATGGCAGGCATTTAAAGGTTGCATGGATGAACTACAACAATTGTTCATCCCAGTTTGGCAAAAGAATAAATCAAGGAAGGTAGTGCACCCGTGGCTGACAAGAGAAATTAGGGATAGCATCAATTCCAAAGAAGTAGCATACAAATTAGCCAGAGAAAGTGGCTCACCTGAGGACTGGGAGAAATTCAGAGTTCAGCAGAGGAGGACAAAGGGCTTAATTAGGAAGGGGAAAAAAGATTATGAGAGAAAACTGGCAGAGAACATAAAAACGGACTGTAAAAGCTTTTATAGATATGTAAAAAGGAAAAGACTGATAAAGACAAATGTAGGTCCCCTGCAAACAGAAACAGGTGAATTGATTATGGGGAGCAAGGACATGGCAGACCAATTGAATAATTACTTTGGTTCTGTCTTCACTAAGGAGGACATAAATAATCTTCCAGAAATAGTAAGGGACAGAGGGTCCAGTGAGATGGAGGAACTGAGCGAAATACATGTTAGTAGGGAAGTGGTGTTAGGTAAATTGAAGGGATTGAAGGCAGATAAATCCCCAGGGCCAGATGGTCTGCATCCCAGAGTGCTTAAGGAAGTGGCCCAAGAAATAGTGGATGCATTAGTGATAATTTTTCAAAACTCGTTAGATTCTGGACTAGTTCCTGAGGATTGGAGGGTGGCTAATGTAACCCCACTTTTTAAAAAAGGAGGGAGAGAGAAACCGGGGAATTATAGGCCGGTTAGCCTAACGTCGGTGGTGGGGAAACTGCTGGAGTCAGTTATCAAGGATGTGATAACAGCACATTTGGAAAGCGGTGAAATGATCGGACAAAGTCAGCATGGATTTGTGAAAGGAAAATCATGTCTGACGAATCTCATAGAATTTTTTGAGGATGTAACTAGTAGAGTGGATAGGGGAGAACCAGTGGATGTGGTATATTTGGATTTTCAAAAGGCTTTTGACAAGGTCCCACATAGGAGATTAGTGTGCAAACTTAAAGCACACGGTATTGGGGGTAAGGTATTGGTGTGGGTGGAGAATTGGTTAGCAGACAGGAAGCAAAGAGTGGGAATAAACGGGACCTTTTCAGAATGGCAGGCGGTGACTAGTGGGGTACCGCAAGGCTCAGTGCTGGGACCCCAGTTGTTTACAATATATATTAATGACTTGGATGAGGGAATTAAATGCAGCATCTCCAAGTTTGCGGATGACACGAAGCTGGGTGGCAGTGTTAGCAGTGAGGAGGATGCTAAGAGGATGCAGGGTGACTTGGATAGGTTGGGTGAGTGGGCAAACTCATGGCAGATGCAATTTAATGTGGATAAATGTGAAGTTATCCACTTTGGTGGCAAAAATAGGAAAACAGATTATTATCTGAATGGTGGCCGATTAGGAAAAGGGGAGGTGCAACGAGACCTGGGTGTCATTATACACCAGTCATTGAAAGTGGGCATGCAGGTACAGCAGGCGGTGAAAAAGGCGAACGGTATGCTGGCATTTATAGCGAGAGGATTCGAGTACAGGAGCAGGGAGGTACTACTGCAGTTGTACAAGGCCTTGGTGAGACCACACCTGGAGTATTGTGTGCAGTTTTGGTCCCCTAATCTGAGGAAAGACATCTTTGCCATAGAGGGAGTACAAAGAAGGTTCACCAGATTGATTCCTGGGATGGCAGGTCTTTCATATGAAGAAAGACTGGATGAACTGGGCTTGTACTCGTTGGAATTTAGAAGATTGAGGGGGGATCTGATTGAAACGTATAAGATCCTAAAGGGATTGGACAGGCTAGATGCAGGAAGATTGTTCCCGATGTTGGGGAGGTCTAGAACGAGGGGTCACAGTTTGAGGATAGAGGGGAAGCCTTTTAGGACCGAGGTTAGGAAAAACTTCTTCACACAGAGAGTGGTGAATCTGTGGAATTCTCTGCCACAGCAAACTGTTGAGGCCAGTTCATTAGCTATGTTTAAAAGGAAGTTAGATATGGCCCTTGTGGCTACAGGGGTCAGGGGGTATGGAGGGAAGGCTGGGTTCTGAGTTGGATGATCAGCCATGATCATAATAAATGGCGGTGCAGGCTCGAAGGGCCGAATGGCCTACTCCTGCACCTATTTTCTATGTTTCTATGTTTCTATCACATTTCTTCCTCATTCTGATATTTGGTCTGAACAACAACTTGACCATGTCTGTGTGATTTTATGCATTCATTTGCTGCCACATGATTGGGTAAGTAGATACTTGCATTACAGATGTACCTAATAAAGTGGCCACTGTGTGTATGAGACCATAAAACACAGGAGCAGAAATAGGCCATTCTGCACAACATATTTGCTCACCATTCAATTTTGGTTCATTTATTTTTCCTCTCAACCTTTGAAACGGCCAATGCCAGTGGTGTTGACAGCAAACTTAAACATTGAAGAGAATACTGCAACCTGATGAGAGCTTATTCCAAAATGTCAGTTGGGAAAAGGCTAACAGATATATTATTGGAGATTTTCAAAAGCACAGTTGTTTAATCCAGTGTGACAGATACATCCCATCACTTTAGCCTGGGGTGAGCGTTCATAAAGGATTGTGCTGAGACAAGAAGCAGGGTCACTCTGCAACACCAGTGTGAGACCCAAGTCATTTTAGTTCAAAGGGCATATTATTCTACTCCGTATCTAGCTAGGATGATGCAAAGGGTGTTTGATAAGAGCAGGAACTTCAACAAAAGGACGGACCAAGGAATACATGTGTATAGTCAGCTGGAAGTAGACAGGGTGTTGAATAAGGCACTTGGCACACTGGACTTTAGTCAGGACATTGAGAAGTGGTTGAGGCAGGTATAGTAACAACATGTCAATGTGGACCCAAATGCAGACAAATGAGGCTAGCTTGGTGGGCACCATGGCCGGCATGGACGAGTTGAGCTGAAAGGGCTGTTTCTCAGTTACTCTATGAGGGATGAATCAAAACCCAGTGGAAATGATCAAAAATACATCAATTTTACCTTGTAAACTTTAATCAATTTTTGATTACTTTGTAAAAAATTATAAAGTTATGAAATTTAAATGAAAAATG
Source organism: Mobula hypostoma (assembly GCF_963921235.1). Taxonomy (NCBI): domain Eukaryota; kingdom Metazoa; phylum Chordata; class Chondrichthyes; order Myliobatiformes; family Myliobatidae; genus Mobula; species Mobula hypostoma. The sequence goes on along the minus strand of NC_086100.1, from coordinate 101,960,903 downwards.
CAAGGTAATGCATTTTTGGAAATCAAGATGAGTCAGGCATTTACAGTATATGATAGGGCACTAAAGTGCTGATGAACAGAGAGACCTTGGGGTTCAAATCCAATTAAAGATACCTTTCCACTGGACAACAAATTTTTTCAAAAGTGTTGCTTCCTCAGAATTCTTTTTTGTTTATGATAGACTGCTTGAAGATGAACACAAATATAATTTCAGAGCGGAATTAGTCCTTACTCTTAATAATTTCTCCTTTGGCTCCTCCCACTTCCTCCAAGCTAAAGGTGTAGCTATGGGCACCCGTATGGGTCCTAGCTATGCCTGCCTTTTTGTTGGGTTTGTGGAACAATCTATGTTCCGTGCCTATTCTGGTATCTGTCCCCCACTTTTCCTTCGCTACATCGACGACTGCATTGGCGCTGCTTCCTGCACGCATGCAGAACTCGTTGACTTTATTAACTTTGTCTCCAACTTTCACCCTGCCCTCAAGTTTACCTGGTCCATTTCCGACACCTCCCTCCCCTTTCTAGATCTTTCTGTCTCTGTCTCTGGAGACAGCTTATCCACTGATGTCTCCTATAAGCCTACTGACTCTCACAGCTATCTGGACTATTCTTCTTCTCACCCTGTCTCTTGCAAAAACGCCATCCCCTTCTCGCAATTCCTCCGTCTCCGCCGCATCTGCTCTCAGGATGAGGCTTTTCATTCTAGGACGAGGGAGATGTCTTCCTTTTTTAAAGAAAGGGGCTTCCCTTCCTCCACTATCAACTCTGCTCTTAAACGCATCTCCCCCATTTCACGTACATCTGCTCTCACTCCATCCTCCCACCACCCCACTAGGAATAGGGTTCCCCTGGTCCTCACCTACCACCCCACCAGCTTCCAGGTCCAACATATTATTCTCCGTAACTTCCGCCACCTCCAACGGGATCCCACCACTAAGCACATCTTTCCCTCCCCCCCTCTCTCTGCATTCCGCAAGGATCGCTCCCTACACAACTCCCTTGTCCATTCGTCCCCCCCATCCCTCCCCACTGATCTCCCTCCTGGCACTTATCCGTGTAAGCGGAACAAGTGCTACACATGCCCTTACACTTCCTCCCTTACCACTATTCAGGGCCCCAAACAGTCCTTCCAGGTGAGGTATCACTTCACCTGTGAGTCGACTGGGGTGATATACTGTATCCGGTGCTCCTGATGTGGCCTTTTATATATTGGTGAGACCCGACGCAGACTGGGAGACCGCTTTGCTGAACATCTACGCTCTGTCCGCCACAGAAAGCAGGATCTCCCAGTGGCCACACATTTTAATTCCACATCCCATTCCCATTCTGACATGTCTATCCACGGCCTCCTCTACTGTAAAGATGAAGCCACACTCAGGTTGGAGGAGCAACACCGTATATTCCGTCTGGGTAGCCTCCAACCTGATGGCATGAACATCGACTTCTCTAACTTCTGCTAAGGCCCCACCTCCCCCTCGTACCCCATCTGTTACTCATTTTTATGCACACATTCTTTCTCTCAATCTCCTTTTTCTCCCTCTGTCCCTCTGAATATACCTCTTGCCCATCCTCTGGGTCACCCCCCCCCTTGTCTTTCTTCCCGAACCTCCTGTCCCATGATCCTCTCGTATCCCCTTTTGCCTATCACCTGTCCAGCTCTCGGCTCTATCCCTCCCCCTCCTGTCTTCTCCTATCATTTTGCATCTCCCCCTCCCCCTCCAGCTTTCAAATCCCTTACTCACTCTTCCTTCAGTTAGTCCTGACGAAGGGTCTCGGCCTGAAACGTCGACTGCACCTCTCCCTATAGATGCTGCTTGGCCTGCTGCGTTCACCAGCAACTTTGATGTATGTTGCTATAATTTCAGACTACTTGTATCACGTAGGAATTTGGAGAAACAACAAATTAACTTTTATTGAATATAATGTGTTTAATTGCATAATGGTGTTGATGCTTTGCAATAATTCAACTAAGTTAAAAATATTTTGTTAATAATTTTCATTTGTACTCAGTGTCTGAGGCTTCTCGCTTAAAAGTCCAACAATAATTCGCCAGCATTGATGGATTCCAATTGCCCTGGTATCTTTTCTCCATGACTGCAATGTCCTGGTGAAACCTTTCACCATGCTCGTCACTAACAGCATCAAGATTTGCAGGGAAGAAGTCTAAATGGGAATGCAGAAAATGAATCTTTAGCAACATGTTGCATTTCATGGTTTTATATGCTTGAAGCATGTTTTCAACCAGCTGCATGTAGTTTGGTGCTCTGTAGATGCCGAGAAAAATTTCAACAACTTCCTTGAATGCCTTCCATGTGATTTTCTCCGGTCCCACTGGGAGATTCTTCAAATTGCCTGTCATGGACGACCTGTTTGATTTGTGGACCAACAAAAATGCTTCCCTTAATCTTGGCATCAGTTATTCTGGGAAGCATCTGTCTAAATTATCAAAATCCTTCATAGAAATTTTTGTACCTGGTGATAGCAAATTCCATCCTTACAGTCCTGAACCCAATAATTATTACTAAAACCTGTCCTGCCCTGCAGCAGCCGCGCTGCCTAAGCATGCCCAAGCATGTCTGGACAAGATAGGAAACTTTCCAGCTTACACTGTAGGCAACATTTTAATTGACTTGAATTATGAATTGAAATAATCAACATTAGTGATTTCAAAAAATGGTGCGTGATAGGGAAATTTCATGGTGATTTTCATGATCAGTAGCCCAAAATACATAAGATACACCTAAAGATGTTCAGGAAGCAAAATCTTTGTCCTGTGTTAGGGATGGATGATATTAACAGATTTATATACTCTCTTCCCTGGTAGAATTTCAAGCTTCTTTGTAAAAGACAAAACAGTGTTTCCGCTCTGATTCACCCTCATCCTGCCACAGTACCAATTTAAGTTTCAGACCCTTGACTAATCATTGAATCTGCCTAAGATTAGAATTAGCTAGCCAAAGACGGCGATTGTATACTGACCAGATATTGACTTGATCCTCTGCAGAATGTGATAGACTGCAGTCTTTTTCTGTCGGGCAGATGAAGTCAGGTATTCATGGTCCAGAAGTTCCAGAAATTGTTGCAATTCTGCTATCAACTCTTCCATCACTGAATAAAGCAAAGAACAATGGTCAATCCACCCATGTTCACATGATACAAGGACTCAATGTTCAAAGTAAATTGATATCAAAGTGCAGATATGTCACTGTACACATCCCTGAGATTCATTTTCTTGTGGTCATACTCAATAAATCTGTAACACGATAATAACCATATAGAATCAATGAAAGACTCCACCAACTTGGGTGCAAAAGACAACGAACTGTCCAAATACAATAAAGACATAAATAAATAAATAAGCAAGCAAGCAATAAATATTGAGAACATGAGATGAAAGTGAGTCCATAAGTTGTGGGAACAATTCAGTGATGCGGTGAGTGAAGTTATCTCCACCGGTTCAAGAGGCAGATGGTTGAGGTATAATAACTGCTCCTGAACCTGGTGGTGTAGGTCCTGAGGCTCCTGTACCACCTTCCTGATGGCAGTAGTGAGGTGAGACCATGGCCTGGATGGTATTATTTAGTTAGGCCCCAGAAATCTGCCAGTAATTTCTATTTGTCTTGACAATCTTTCATAAACAAAATGGTTTGTTCGTCACTCTTTCATTTACATGAAATGATGGAGGTACAGGTTTCAAACTTTGATGAGGGCATAACATTGATACCACCTCTGTTGATAATGGAAAATAGATCTCTTAGTCTGCGGCCTAATCCTGCAACTGATTATGTATCTTGGGGCCACGGTAATCAGGAGGAGTCTCCCCTGGGCTTTCACATCTTCTTACCGTGCCACCTTCATTTTCTACTGTCACTCATCTCCCTACCCCGACCACCATTCTCTCTTATTGGCATGGTTAGTTGTGGTTGCCCCAGTACTATGAGTCTGCAAGTTCAGCCAGCAGCACAGAAATTGAAGCAATAAGTCAGATGCTAATACTCAAAAAGGGCAGAAAAAAAAACAATAATGATTTCTTAAGTTAAAGATATCCTAGATCATGATTTGTGAACTGGAATTGGTTTATTATTGGCACATCTACCCAATTACAGTGAAAAGTTTGGTTTACATACTGTGCATACAATTCATTACACAGTACACTGAGGTAGATCAAAGTAAAACAGTAACAGAGTGTAGAATAAAGTGTAACAGCTACAGCAAAAGTGCAGTGCACCTCCGCTCCGTTTGCCACAACAGACAGGATCTCCCAGTTGTCACCCACTTCAACTCTGCTTCCCATTCCCATTCGGATATGTCCATACATGGCCTCTTTTACTGCCATGATGAGGCTAAACTCAGGTTGGAGGAGCAACACCTCATATACCATCTAGGTAGTCTCCAGCCCCTTGGTATGAACATAGAATTCTCCAGCTTCTGGTAATTCCCTCCCCCTCCCTTCTCCTATCCCTATTTCACTCTGCCCCCTCCCCCAGCTGCCTATCACCTCCCTCATGGTTCCGCCTCCTTCTACTACCCATTGTGTTTTCCCCTATTCCTTCTTCACCTTTCCTGCCTATCACCTCCCTGCTTCCTCTCCCTCACCCCTTTATCTTTCCCCTTACTGGTTTTTCACCTGGAACCTACCAGCCTTCTCCTTCCCACCCTCCCCCCCAACCTTCTTTACAGGGCCTCTGCCCCTTCCCTCTACAGTCCTGACAAGGGGTTCCGGCCCGAAACGTTGACTGATCATTTCCATGGATGCTGCCCGACCTGCTGAGTTCCTCAGTGTGTTGTGAATGTCAGGTAGACAATAGGGTCAAGATCATAGCAAGGTAGAATGTGAGGTCAAAAGTCCCAATTTATTGTATTAGGGAACTATTCAATTGTCTTATATCAGCAGGGTAGGAGCTGTGCTTGTGCCTGGTAAAACATGCTTTCAACCTTTTGCATCTTCTGTCTGACGGAAGAGAGGAGGAAAGAGAATGTCCCGGATGGGTGAGACCTTTGATTATGTTGGCTGCTTTTCTGAGGCAGTGAGAAGCAGAGACAGAATCCATGAAGGGGAGGCCGATTTCCATGATGTGTCCACAACTCTGCAGTTTCTTGCGGTCACAGGAAGATCAGTTGCTATCCCAAGCTGTGATGCATTGGGATAGGATATTTTCTGTGGAGTAGTCAATAAAAATTGGTGAGGGTCATAGGGGACATGCCAAATTTCTCTAGCTTCCGGAGTAAGTACAAGCATTGGTGAGCTTTCTAGACTGTGACATTTATATGGTTAGACCAGGACAAGATATAAGTGATGTTCACTCCGAAGAACTTGAAACTCTGAAGCCCTCTGAACCTCAGCACCATCGATGAAGACTGGGGCATGCGCACAACATTATTTCCTGAAGTCAATGCCCAGCTCTTTTGTTTTGCTGGGAAAGGCTGGTGTCATGACACCACACCATTAGGCTCTCCTTCCTGTATTCTGACCTAACATTATTTGAGATACAGCCCACGGCGGTGGTATCAGCACACATTTACAGATGGAGTTAGAGCAGAGCTAGCCACACAGTTCGGGGAATAGAGTAAGGGGATTCTAGAGGACAAGTGTGTTCTGATATGTTGCTGCCTGTCTTTACTTATTGCAGTCTGTTGGTGAGGAAGTCAAGAATCCACTTGCAAAGGGAAGTATTGACTCCCAGGTCTAGGAGTTTGGTGAGGAGTTTGCTTAATGCAGCATTGGCTGTAGATTTACAATTAACACTACACAGTGCATCCAATCAGAACACTGAAAAGATTCCTAAAGGTCAATCTGAAGGTCCACACCAGTTATGACAAACAATTAACTAGAAACTAATGAGAGCAGCCAGTCATATTAGAGATTTGATTAACTTCTGCTGGACAATGAGTGATGTGTTGAAGCGAGGCATAAAAGGTCGATTTGGGAAATATTTCTGTAGATATCTGGTTGTGGTTAATTTTTATACTGCTGATGTTTTGGGACATTTAGCACAAACTACCAATGCATTTTCTACATTTATGTCTAGATTACAAGTGAAGAAATTTACATTAAAAACGTCTGTTATGTTGCTGAACTGAGTCTGATTTGTTCCAAGTTCAAACTGCAATATTGTGAAACAAATCTGTTTTTCTATCTCATGAATCTGTGATTGTTGAAAATACCAAATGCTATCATACCTTGGCATGTAATGCCCAGCTTAGATTTCTAGCTGGGATGGTACTGATAATGGTATTCTTCATAGCAATTATGATGACATCCAGTTAGAGTCTTTCCTACTGAAAATACACCCTCCTATTAGACTGTTTGAGGTAACTTTTTTTTTCTTAATTTTCTTCTAATATTTGTATATATGTGCGCTTGTAATGCCACTGTGATACTGTAATTTCCTTGGGGATCAATAAAGTATCTATCTATCTATCCAAACTTAACCATGAAAATCAAAGACTACTGCACACACCTTTATAATGAGGTATCAGGCACTTGCCCTAGAAGGACTGCAGGTATTATTGCCAGCATCTTGCTGGTAAATACTGGGAGTTCAGAATGGAATTACTGGTATTTACATACTTGAAGAGAAACAAGCTCATAATTTCCAGACATGCATGGTCAAACATGGAAATCCCCATTGTTTCAAAGAGAACTGTAGAAAGGGATGGAAGGGAAGTCTATTTATTAACTATTTGACTTAGTTTATTTTAATAACTTATAAAAGGTTTAGGAGTTTTAGCTTTCTAATTTTTTGAAATACTTAGTCTACTTTTAACAGCTTTTAAATAATTGTGGCAGGGTTTTGCTGATAGTCAAAACTTCTAGAACCTTAAGGGACAGGATGTGCACTATCTATTGGAGGTTTTTAGGTACAGGATGTCCAGTATCTATTAGAGGTTTTTAGGTACAGGATGTCCAGTCACTATTAGAGGTTTTTAGGTACAGGATGTCCAGTCACTATTAGAGGTTTTTAGGTACAGGATGTCCAATCACTATTAGAGGTTTTTAGGTACAGGACATCCAGTATCTATTAGAGGTTGTTACTGTTCAGGGACTTGGAGAGCAAGGAAATGAAAACAACCAAAATGAAGACTGAGGTAAGGGGTCAAAATGGAGTAAGGTCACTAAAATGGCAATACATCCCATGGAGATGCTCACAGTTATGATCTAGAGTATACAACACTGCCTTCAACTACATACACATTGCACTCCCATGTATATATCATAGAGTCAGGCAAGCAGCATAGAAACAAGCCCTTCAGAACAGCTGACTAAAGATACCTATCTAAATTAGTCCCATTTGCGTTTGTTTGGCCCATACCTCTCAAAGCCAGAGGTTCCCAACCCAGGGACAACGGACCTCTTGGTTCATGGTAGTAGTCCATGGTGTTAAGGTTGGGAACCCCTACTCTAAGTAGTTGCTGTCTATATACCTGTTGAATACACTTTTCAATGTTGTTTTTGTGCCTGCCTCAGCCATATCCTCTGTTAGCTTATTCCTGTAACGCCCTGGTAAAATTTTTACTGCTAATGTTGAAGGATATTTCATGTAATGTTTTTCTATGGAAGCAGTGTGTCCTGCTGGTAGTGTTAGGGTTAAGGATAAGGGATGCTTAGGAATGTTGTGCCATCCAGTCAGGAGGTGGAATTGGGAGAAGGTTCTATACAACGCGGGGGAGAGGTTTTGTGACTGAGGTGGGTCGGTCATTTTCAGCGAGAGATGGAGAGAGGAGCTCATGAAAAGTGCCTGTAGGATTCAATCCAGAGGGAATGCATGATCCGATGGGGAATTCTATCGGGGACCAGTGAACAGGAGTGGGCATCGTGAGTACATTGGACATCATGGCTTTTGGAAAATTTGAGCTCCAACCTTTGCACATTTGACTGTTTAATTATGATGGGCCCTTTTGTTTTCTTTCTTTCTTTTCTTTAATAACTGTTTGGTTAAGCTAACATTCATGAATATACTTTCTTTATAATTGTATGCAGTGTACGGTCTGTTATTTCTTGCCACCGGGCAAATTGAATGGGAGCAGTAAGTTACACAGTATTCACATAACTCGGGGCTCGGGTGGGTGAGACATCCCAAACTCATGGGTTTGGTGGGACCCAAGTCATATTTACCCTAGACATACGGGATCTGTAGAAGGTGCGGTTCTCACCGCTGAGTTCGGTGGCTGTTAGCATGGGACTAAGGAGCCATATCTCTAGAGATGCCCAGTAAAAAAGGGTTTCATTCCTGGGTGAAAAAGTTGCCTATCAGGTTCCTATTAAAAATGTTTTTGCAGACGTTTATAACTTCGCCCTGCTTCAGGCTTGGTTCACTCCTGCTTTAGGAAAACCACTATCAACATGGTACCCAAGAAAAACAAAACAACATGCCTTAATGACTACTACCAAGTGGCTCTAATATCTTCCATAAGGAATTCATGGCACGCATCAACTCCAGCTTTTTAGACAACCTCAACCCATTACAATTTGCCAACTACCGAAACAAGTTTCAGTGGACGTCATCTTCCCTTGTTCTATACTCATTTCTGGAGCTTCTGGACAGTAAATGTACTTCTGTCAGATTATTGCTTATTGACAGTTCTGACTTCAATACTATTATTTTAAGCAAACTCATCACCAAACTGTAGATCCTGGAAATTAATGTCTCACCCTGCAATTAGATCCATGACTTTCTGACAAACAGAAAGGATAGATAGCGACACTTGCCATGATTATTCCAAAAACTGGTGCTGCACAAGGTTGCATACTCAGTCCCCAACTCTACTCCCTGCGTGGCCAGATCTGCTCTAACTCCATCTACAGGTTTTGCAAATGAAACCACCGTAGTGGGCCACATCTCAAATAATGATGAATTGGAGTACAAGGAGGAGGTAGAGAACTTAATGACATGGTGTCTTGACAAAACCTTTCCCTCAATGTCAACAAGACATTAACCTCAGAAAGAGGTGAGGGGGTGTGCTGCACGTGCTGCTGTTTACATCAATGGTGTTGAAGTTCAGAGAGCTGAGAGCTTCAAGTTCCTAGGTGTGAGCATCACTAGTTTGTCCTGACCCAATCACATTGGTGTCATGGCCAAGAAAGCTCACCGATGTCTCTATTTCCTCAGGAGGCTAAAGAAATTCAGCCCATCACCATCGACTCTTACTGACTTTTATCAGTTCAGCACAGAAAAAATTCTGTCTGGATGCTTAGCAGCTTAGCATGGCAATTGTTCTGCATGTGAAAGAACGTGCAAGAAACTGCAGAGAGTAGTGGGCACAGCTCAGAATATCACAGGAACCAGCCTCCCCTCTATGGTCTCTATCCAAACTTCTCAATGCCTCAGTAAAGTAGCCAGGACAATCTCTATCCCACTGTTATCAGACTCTGGAACGGATACGATATGATAGACTCTTGACCTCACAGTCTACCTTGTACTATATTGTCTATATTGCACTTAACTGCACTGCACTTTCTTGGTAGCTTTATTACTTTGTCCTGCATTGTTATTGCTTTCCTCATATACCTCAATTCACTGTGTAATGAACAGTACGCAAAACAAGTTTTCCACTATACCCTGGTACATGTGACAGTAATAAACCAATACGAGTAATAATATTAAATCTCTCCCCTCTTCCCCTAAACATATAGGCACAAAATCTGACATCACACATACATATATATATACACACACACACACACACACACACACACACACACACACACACACACACACACACACCACACTCACCACTGCCTTCAGGGGTCAAACTGGCAAGAAACAATTGAGCAAGTGATAACGTTTTTCAAAAATTGTTTGTATGTATGTACTTTCTTGCTAAAGGTAACTTGCTTGCATAGAAACCAGAAAATCCAAGGCATACAAAATCTAGAATGTATTTGTTCCAATATATTTGTTCCAAGGGTCAGGATTTTGTTGCAACTGAATAGAGTTTACCACCACATCATTCTCTGATCTACAGAGAGCTGTCAAACGTGGATTGATATGGTCTGTAAAGATTTTTCACCTGCGTAAAATTAATTCACCAACTTCAAAACGTGTAGTTACCCTATTGCATGCTGTTCTTGGAACTCCACATATCTTATTACCAACATATTCATGGAAAACATTTTAATCAGTCCAGCCTGACTTTGCACCCACAAGCAACCATATCCCTTATCAGTGATTATCTTAAATATGATAAAATAGAGAACACTTTTTTTTGAATCACAGATACATCAAAATTAGTGCTTGAATTTTAATTAAACCTCACTTTAGAAAAAAATATTTTTAATTGGTAAAGCTCCTTACCAGCTTTAAATGTTAACAGCATTGCATATTGTTTTCATAATGGTCTACACATGCAGCATCTTGGAGAAAATGAGGTTTTTACCCTACAGGAAACTAAGGGAAAGGCTGAAAGAGTTTGAAAATACCATTTTGCCGTCTTTTTCATGTTTACTGGTTAGTCGGCCTTATGGACTTCCAAGAATTTACACAATGTATAAATACATAAATTAAAAGAATCCAGTTTTAACTATTACAGCAGAACAGATGGCACTGTGATAAATTATTTCAATGAAGAGATCATAGGGAAGAGGTGAAGGTCTTTGATACATATGTTCTGATAAGGTGAAATTGGGAGAGGTCAGATTAGGAGGTGGATTATATCCAAAATAGTCTCTTCAACGAGAACTTTCTCACATGTCTGTGCACGCTATATTAAATATTTATCAGGAGAGTTTAGGAATTACTTGTGTAACGTTACATGCATAGTAATACAAAGAACTTTGATATTCTTTATAAAAGTCCAGAGATACTGTACATGGCAATGCAGCTGAAGCACCTGACTTACAGGAAATCAGATAGAAACAATAGATGAGGGAAGTCTAAAATAGAAAAAAAGTTATTGGAAACATTCTGGGGGTCAGGCAACATCTGAGGAAAGAGAAACAGAGTTAACCTTTCAAGTTGAAGATTAAATTAGTACTTTCTGTTTTTAATCCCAACACCCTTTTCAGTTCCATGAAAAGAATAAAAATGGGTAGTAAACTGTAGTATAAACAGCAGTTCACAAACAACAACTTGGAATTTAGAAGAATGCGTGGGAATCTGATTGAAACCTACCAAATGTTGAAAAGACTAGATAAGGGGGATGTGGAGTGGATGGTTCCTATGGCAGGGGGTATCCAGAATTAGAGGGCACGGCATCAAAAGTAAGGGGCGACTATTTAGAACAGAGGTAAGGATGATTTTTTTTTAGCCAGAGAGTAGTGAATCTGTGAAATGCTCTGCCACAAACTGTGGTGGAGGCCAAGTCCATGGGTATATTTAAAGTGGAAGTTGATAGTTTCCTGATCGGTCAGGGTATCAAAGGATATGGCGAGAAAGCAGGTGTGTGGGGTTGAGTGGGATCCAGGATCAGCCATGATGGAAAAGCGGAGCAGACTCAATGGGCTGAATGGCCGAATTCTCTCCTATGTCTCATGGTCAAACAATGCATGAAGCTCACAGAGACCAAAATATTGATATTAAAGGTTCTTTAGACCATAAGACGTAGGAGCAGAATTAGACAATTTGGTCCATCGAGTCTACTCCACTATTCAATCATGGCTGATCCTTTTTTTCCTCTCTTCAGTCCCACTCCCCAGCCTTCTCCCCATATGTTGTGTCCAATCAAGAACCAATTAATCTCTGTCTTAAATACACCCAACAACCTGACCTCAATAGCTGCAGGTGGTAATAAACTCCATAAATTTGCCATCTTCTAGCTAAAGAAATTTCTCTGCATCTCCGTTTTAAATGGGCACCCCCTGTCCTGAGGCTGTTCTTCCTTGTCCTAGACTCCCCCACCATGGGAAACATCCTTTCCACAACTGTTTCCATGCTGTAATTGTCATATGGTTATATCTATTCTGTCTCGGCCTACCGAAGTGGTCATGCATTTTCCAACATTGTATTTCACTTGCCCACTCTCCTAATCTGTCTCCAGCCTACCTGTCTCCAACATTACCTGCCCCTTCACCAATCTTCGTATCATCTGCAAAATTAGCAACAAAGCCATCAATTCCATCATCTAAATCATTGATATACAGCATAAAAAGAAGCGATCCCAACACTGATCCCCACGAAACACCACTAGTCACTGGCAGCCGACCAGAGAAGGATCCTTTTATTCCCACTTGCTGCCTCCTACCAATCAGCCAATGCCCTAACCATGCCAGTAACTTTCCTGTAATATCATGGGTTCTTAACTTGGTAAGCCACCTCATCTGTGGCACATTGTCAAAGGCCTTCTGAAAGTCCAAATATACAACATCCACTGCATCTCCTTTATCTATCCTACTTATAATCTCCTCAAAGAATTTCAACAGGTTCATCAAGCAAGGTCATAGCAGCAGAATTAGACAATTTGGTCCATCGAGTCTGCTACACCATTCAATCATGGCTGACCCTTCCTTCCTTCTCATCAGTCCCACTCCCCGGCCTTCTCCCCATAACCTTTAATGCTGTATCCAATCAAGAACTAGTCAAGCTCTGTGTTAAATACACCCAACGACCAGGCCTCCACAGCTGCCTATGGTAACAAGTACCACAAATTCACCACCCTCTGGCTAAAGAAATTTCTCCGCATCTGTCTTAAATGGATGCCCCTCTATCCTGAGGCTGTGTCCTCTTGTCCTAGACTCTCCCACCATGGGAAACATCCTTTCCACATTTACTCTGTCTAGGCCTTTCAACATTCGAAAGGTTTCAATGAGATCCCCCTTCATCCTTCTGAATTCCAGCGAGTACAGACCCAAAGCTATCAAATGTTCCTTGTATGATAAACCTTTCATTCCTTTTATTCCCACTTGCTGCCTCCTACCAATCGGCCAGTGTTCTAACCATGCCAGTTAGTTTCCTGTAATGCCATGGACTCTTAACTTGGTAAGCAGCCTCATGTGTGGTACCTTATCAGAGGCCTTCTCCTTCTCTAAGTTCATCCCTCAAAAACACCCAGTGAGCTGAAAGCAATCCTGAAAAATTTAAGCTAGAGAGTAACTTTCATCCTAAACTCTAAAACCTGAACTGAGGTTAAATCTTCAGACTGCAACTTAAGTGGTATTATGTAACTGATTGGAGGAGGTGAGCCATAGGGAATTGGAGTGATAAAATATTTCACAATTGAGAATGCTGGCTCTAAACCATCTCTCCTGCAGTGTTTGCACAAATTTGCACAGCACATAGTTGCATCATCACTCTACTTTGCCAAACAAATGTTTTTTCCTGCCAACAAACTACTGGCCAGAAAAATATTAAAAAACTCTACCACATGCTCATTATGATGCCATTTTGTAGCTCCAAATTGAGAGGCAGAAGGATCCATGATGTGAGTTTGTAACTTTAGCCCCTCACATTACCTTTTCTAGATTTTATTGTATGCAGTAGAAAAATAATGCTGATCTCCAACATTTGTAAAACTGCCACTGAAACTACATTAGTGCAGTACTGCATTCTTGTGTTTTTAGTCAGTCTTGTGATTCAAACTGGGTCATTAGGTATTTCATATACAGGTGTCCCCTGCTTTTTGAACGTTCGCTTTACGAAACCTCACTGTTACGAAAGACCTACATTAGTACCCTGTTTTCGCTTTCAGAAGGTGTTTTCACTGTTACGAAAAAAAAATCAGCGCGCGATAAAAGGCAGTGCACGCCCCGAGCAGCCGCTCTCTCCCAGATTCGGAACGGCATTGCTTTAACACGTGTCTGTGAGCAGCCGTTTGCAAGATGAGTTCTATGGTATCGGAAAAGCCTAAAAGAACTCGTAAAGGTGTTACACTTAGCGTAAAACTAGACATAATAAGCGTTTGGATCGTGGTGAACGAAGTAAGGACTAAGTGAGTTTGGCTTGTGGAAGCTGACGAACATGATGTTGAAGAGGTTTTGGCATCCCATGACCAAGAACTGACAGATGAAGAGCTGATGCAATTGGAAGAGAAAAGGATAACAATCGAAACCGAATGAGTAATTATAAAGTATGACTTTAATTTTGAAAGGGTACGTCGGTTTAGGGTATATTTGCAAGATGGTTTGAGTCCTTACAAAGAACTGTGTGACAGAAAAATGCGCGAGGCTCAGCATTCAAGCAAGCCTTCCACATCAGCCACAGCAGACGACGAACCTCGACCTTCGACATCGAGGAGAAGATGAGCTGCCTGCCCTAATGGAAACAGACGATGATGAGATGACACCCCAGTGTCCCACCACCCCAACCCCCAGGCCACGGACAGATACCGATTCGCAGAAAATGCAACAGTAGCCGGGAGGCACACAGCACATCTTTGAGAAAAAAGCCAAAATAAACACGCTAATCAATTAGGTGCTGCCGACACATAATTGTCGGCCCAGATCAGAGACGACGCAATCGGAAATTGGCACTGATCTGGGCCGACAATTACATGTCGGGCGGCACCTAATTAATTAGCATGTTTGTTTCAGCTTTTTGCTTAAAGATGTGCTGTGTGCCTCCCGGCTACCGCTGCACCCCTGCATGCTTCGCGGCAATGTATCGGTCGGCGGCATGGAGAGTGGGGGCCACTGCACCACCCAACCTCCGACTCAGCCTAACACACCATCAGTGTGCTCGGCGCTGTCTTCCCGATTCTGGTAAGTGATACTACACTCTACATACATTATTTCTACTTTATATAGGCTGTGTATTTTTACATGTTATTTGGTATGATTTGGCTGCTTCATAGCTTAAAGGTTACCGGAGAGCGCTTGCGCCATGTTTTTGCCAACAGCGCTTGCGTGAGATTTTCTGCTGATGGCGCTTGCGTGAGATTTTCACTACGGAGAACAGTTCAGTAATAATTGTGGAAAAGTATTTCTACTTTATATAGGCTGTGTATTTATCATATCATTCCTGCTTTTACTATATGTTACTGTTATTTTAGGTTTTATACGTTATTTGGCATGATTTGGTAGGTTATTTTTGGGTCTGCTACGGAGAACAGTTCAGTAATGATTCTGGAAAAGTATTTCTACTTTATATAGGCTGTTTATTTATCATATCATTCCTGCTTTTACTATATGTTACTGTTATTTTAGGCTTTATGTGTTATTTGGCATGATTTGGTAGGTTATTTCTGGGTCTGCGAACGCTCACAAAATTTTCCCATATAAATAAATGGTAATTTTGCTTTACGACATTTCGGCTTACGAACCGTTTCATAGGAACGCTCTACCTTCAGATGGCGGGGGAAACCTGTATCTGTTTTCTAGACTTTGTTGTGTAGTACAGAAATGCTTATTATCTCTCAAGGCCAGATAGAAAACATTGGTAGCAACAGAAATATTTAGTTTATTTAGGATAATCTGATGTTGTGTAGTATCTTGAAAATGCATTTGTCAACTATGCAGTATTCTACATCTGCTGATGCTAGAAATCTGAAACAAAAAATGCTGGAAATATACAGCAGGTCAGAATGCAGAATTGAGAAAGAAGGAGTTAACGGAATCATGCAGATGAAAGGTCTGTTACAGGTAATAGGTCATCAGTCTTGAACATCTAATTGGCAGATGTTCAAGGGGACGACCACAAGCAGAGAAGACAAAGACCTCGAGGAATATGCTCATCTGTCACCGACTAGATCAGTAAGCATGAAGATGACATTGGTACCGGAAGAACAGTCATCTCACAGCCCAACCAGCTGCCCTGGCTGAACACAGAGGTGCTCCCAGGACACTGCCTTCAGGTCTGGAGACAGAGCAGCCAGGAGAAGCCTGATCTTAGATATCGAGAGGGCAAAGGCCACCCTTGCAGAAAAAATGAAGAATACCAATCCGATAACGAACCCTGGCATATGTGGCTGGGCATCAAGAACATTATTGACAATGCAAGGAAAGCAGCATTGACTGTACCAGCAATACCTTCTTCCCTGAACAACTTCTGTGCACACTTCACGGTACGCAATGCAATGCTGGCCATGGAAGCTACCCCCATCCCAGGTGAGCAGCCACTGTCTGTAACAATAGCAGATGTGAGAACGACTCTGCAGAGGGTCAACCCCCATAAGACCACATCCCAGGCCAAGTAATCAAGGAGAGTGCACACCAGCTCATTGTTGCCTTCACAGACATCTTCAACACTTCACTCATCCAGGCTACTGTCCCCACATGCTTCAGCTCAGCCTCCATTATCACTGTACTAAAGAACTCTACACCTTCAGAATTTAACAACTACCACCCGGTGGCACTGACACCAATCACCATGAAGTGCTTTGAACGGCCGGTGATGGCACACATCAGAAACTCTATTCCTACCACATTGGACACTCACCAATATGCTCACCTACAGAACTGCTCTACGACAAATGCCAAAGCATCTGGCCCTGACACACCTAGAAAACAAGGACACATGTCAGAATGCTGTTTCTGTATTTCAGCTTGGTGTTCAACATTATTGTCCCACAAACCCTAGTGAACAACTCCTACTCTTTGGTCTACATCCACCAATGTGCAAATGGGTGTTGGACTTCCTAGCCAACAGAGCTCAGTCAGTCAGGGTGTACAACCACTCATCATCCTCATCATGGGTGCTCCCCAGGGCTGTGTGCTGAGCTCTTTGCTGTACACTCCGCTCACACATGACTACACAGTGGAAGAGCTCAAGGCCTGGTGCCAGTCAATTAATCTCTTCCACAATGTTAACAAGACAAAGGAGATGATTATCGACCTCAGGAGAACTGACACCACTCACACCTCTCCTTACATCAGCGGCACAGCAGTGAAAGCAATGAGCAGTTTCAAACACCCAGGAGTGCACATCTCACACAGCCTCTCATAGTCCCAGATCATATTCTACACAATCAAGAAAGCTCACCAACACCTCTACTTCTTGAGAAGACTGAAGAAAGCTGGACTATGTATGTCTATGCTCACATCATTCTGCAGATGTGCAGTAGAGAGCATCCTGACAAGCTGCATCACTGCTTGGCACAGAACTACACGGAGGCTCTACAACAAGTAGTTAAAATGCATCATTGGCAGCAGCCTACACACCATCGAGAGCATATATACAGAAAAGTACCAGAAAAGGGCCAGTAACATCATGAAGGATCCCTCCCACCCAGCTCATGGACTATTTGTCCCACTCCCACCAGGGAGGAGGCTACATAGCATCCACGCCAGGACCACAAGACTCAAAAACAGTTACTTTCCCCAAGCAGTAAAACTGATCAACACCTCCACCCACTAAACGTTCCTACGTTATCATTTCCTGTTAATCATTTTATGTACAGACACTCCTTTGCCTAGTGTCACTTCATGGACATACAGTGTATTTATGTATATAAACTATTGTATATATTTATATTTATTACTCTTTTATCATTATGTTCTTTATCTTATTGTTTTTTTGTGTTGCATCAGATCTGGAGGAACAATTATTTCACTCTCCTTTATACTTGTGTACTGGAAATCACTTTGAACAATTTTGAAATCTGTCTCTCTCTCCAGGGAGACAGTCAGGCCTGATGAGTATCTCCAGTATTTTGTGTTTTATTTCTAATATTTTGAGCTGAGCCTATCCAACTATTTCCCTCACAGATTACAGTTTTATACCTGTAAATCCCACCCACAGGAAGAACCCATTTCTGTATACTGGGGAGAAATGGCTATGAGCCATTTACTGTTATAATGACAAAGTTATACAGTAAATTGCTAGCTGTTTACACTTTTATGGAAAAGGAATTTCTTTTGAAAAGGGTAGCCGATGGTGTGGCAGTTAGTAGAACTGCTGCCTCAAAGCTCCAACAACCCAGTGCTGTCTGTCTGGATTTCCAGTATCTGCAGATTTTCTCTTGTCTGTCTGGAGTTTAATCCTAGTGAATGCAAGGGTCTCCTCTGGGTGCTCCAGTTTTCTCCAAAAGACACATAGCTGGGTAGGTTAATTAGTTTCTGTAAATTACCGCTAGTGTGTAGGAGGAGTGAATGGAAATATAGGGAGAGTAACATAAATTAGTGTAGCTTTAGTTTAAATGTGGGTGCTTGATGATTGCGGTAGACTGTTGGGCTGATGGGCTTGTTTCCACGTTGTGTCTGTCGCTTTATGATATTAGCCATCTCTTTTCTACATGAAAATATTGTACTTTAAAAATTCAAAAAATGGAGATGCTGAACATCTGGAGCAACATACAAAGCACTGGGGTAACTCAGGAGGCTGGGCAGCATCTACAGAAGGAAATGTACAGTCAATGTTTTGGGTCAAGATCTTTCACCAGGACTGGACAGAAAGAAGGTTGAAAGCCAGTGTAGAAAGTTGGAGAGAAGGGGTGGTGCAAGAGCTGGCGGATGATAGATGGGTCTGGCTGAGGGGATGATAGCCAGGTAAGGAAATAATGCAAGAAGCTGGGAGGTAACATGCAACCATTCTTATCTGTCCTTATTTCCTTACCTCACCATCTCCCATCTTTCCTCTCCACCACCCTCTCGATATGCCCATCACACACACATTCCTCCCTCCAGTTCTCCTCTCTACCTCTTTTATTCCATTTTCATCTGTCTTCTCCCATCAGATTCCATCTTCAACAGCTCTATGTTACTTCTACATATACCTCCCAGCTTCTTACATCATTCCCAGACATACACCCTCACCTGGATCCACTTATCACCTTCCAGCTCTTACTCCATCCCTCCCCCCCCCCTTTTTATACTGGCTATCTCCCCTGTTTCTTTCCTGTTCCGACAAAGGGTCTCAACCGCAAAAGCCAATTGTCACAGGTCCTGCCTGATTCACTGAGCTTTTCCTTTTCAAATTCTGTGTGGTGGAAAATGGATCAAAATCCCAAAATATAACCATGTGCTTTGCTTGAGATGCCATGCCCATCTGTTTACTTTCCTTTCTGGAGGTGAACAAGAAAATAGATTATCAAATTTATCACATTCAGAAACCAGCATAAGCAGGTAACTATTTTTCTACAAAGTATTTCTTCTCCTCTTACACAGGCTCTCAAGGGTGAGGATTCAGTCCTGAGGAGTGGAAGGTGTTTCAAACATTGTTAGCACTACTGCACAGTTTAACAGATCCAATAGCCAGGAAGGCTGCTGTGAAGACCTTGCACACACACACACAAGTACACCTAAACGGGAGAGATTCTGCAGATGCTGGAAACCTTGAACAACACACACAAGATGCTGGAGGAACTCAGCAAGCCAGGCAGCATCTATGGAGGGGAATAAACAATTGAAATTCCAGGCCAAGACCCTTCCTTTCTTATTCCCCTCCATAGATGCTGCCTGACTTGCTGAGTCCCTCCAGCATTTATGTGTCACACAAGCATACAATTGTGTTTGGACATCAGCTCAAGTTGTAACCCCCTCAACGGCACTTTCCTCTACAAATTGACTAACCTAAACAAATAATAAAATGCAAAAAGGTCTCGGCTCGAAACGTCAACTGTTTACTTTTTTCCACAGATGCTGTATGACCCGTTGAGTTCCTCCAGTATTTTGTGTGTGTTGCTTTCAATTCTTATTGCCTCTTCCCAATATAGTCCTATTTTTCTTCCAAAATAATGTTTGCATTCGCAATTTTAAATTTTAAATTCTTATGGTGAAAAACTATAATTGTAAAATAATGCAGTAAATAGATCAAATAAGACATATCCCTTTTTAAAGGAAAAAGGGATATATCTTCTTCATTAAAAACAGGTATGTCTCATTTTCATGACCAAACATGCTCAGGGTCACTTGGTAAAGGCATTTATTTCATTAGCAGTTCTTACTATGCACCTTCTACTATAATGCCTGATTGGGATGAGGAGATTCTCAATTGTCCAAATACACTAGATGAAGATGTTGTTCTGCGAACAATGGGAGCATGTAAAAGTCATTTAGCTAGTAGTTGACTGAGCTTTACAAACCCATTTACTCCATACACTCCCATATTCTCAAGTGGGTAATACTTCGGATGTAACAACTGAGCACTGATAGTATCCTAATCATTGTATACTTTATAATACGAGGGGTGATTGATAAGTTTGTGGCCTAAGGTAGAAGGAGTCAGTTTTACAAAACCTAGCACATTTATTTTTCAACATAGTCCCCTCCTACATGTACACACTTAGTCCAGCGGTCGTGGAGCATTCGGATCCCTCCTTTGCAGAAGTGGTCCATAGCAGGGGTGATTGATAAGTTCGTGGTCTAAGATAGAAGGAGATGAGTTATTAACTTCAAACTTTCTGCATTATCACTCAGAGAGTTGAACTGCATGTGCATGTAACGAGAGCGTCTTGGACCTCCAGGTGGTCCACAGCAGGGGTGATTGATAAGTTCGTGGCCTAAGGTAGAAGGAGATGAATTGTACAGTTCTCGTTAAATGCATGTGCAGTTCTACCCTTTCAGTGAAAATGCAGAAAATTTTAAGTTTCTCCTTACCTCCTTCTACCTTGGGCCATGAACTTATCAATCACCCCTGCTGTGTACCACTTTCTGGAGGACCAAGATGCCGACTTCTACAAAGAAGGAATCCATATGCTCCACGACCGCTAGACTAACTGTGCAAATGTAGGAAAAATAAATGTGCTAGGTTTTCTAAAATTGACTCCTTCTACCTTAGGCCACGAACTTATCAATCACCCCTCGTAAATCTGCATCATAAATTAATTTAAGTTCTTCTAAGGGTATTACTTGCTGTGTATAGTGAATATTTAAGCCATACTAATAAAGCTTGAGTTGTATCAAATTAATTAATTTAGCTCCAGGCTATAAAAAAACATTATTTGATCTGGAATATTATAGTTAAATGATTTTATGTATGTAAAATAAGAAGGGAAATTCTTTGCAAAGGATTAAACAAACACATCTCAATTTTATTTTCTAAAGCAGCGAGACAAGAAAATCATTCTTCCAGTGTTTGCCTGAGAATTAAAATGGTTTGAACTGGTGGAGTGGACAGTATTCAGGGTCTCATATTCAAATATAGGACTGTAAGAACATACACCACAGTTGTCATCGACTTCACCAAGAGCCGTGTGGATGGGAGTGTGCCTTCAAAAACATTGCCCATTTATAAAAAAATTATTCATTTACGGGATAGAGTGTATAGCCAGCTCCTCTTCCCCAGGACACCACTGCTCAGTACAGGAGGACATGGCTTTAAGGTAAGGGGTGGGAAGTTCAAGGGGGGATATTAGAGGAAGGTTTTTTACTCAGAGAGTGGTTGGTGCGTGGAATGCACTGCCTGAGTCAGTGGTGGAGGCAGATACACTAGTGAAATTTAAGAGACTACTAGACAGGTATATGGAGGAATTTAAGGTGGGGAGTTATATGGGAGGCAGGGTTTGAGGGTTGGCACAACATTGTGGGCCGAAGGGCCTGTACTGTGCTGTACTATTCTATGTTCTATGTTCTATGTACGGGATGTGGGCATCGCCAGCTAAGCCAGCATTTATTGTCCATCCCTAGTTGCCTCTGAGAAGGTGGTGATGAGCTACCTTTTCGAATTGCTGCAGTTCTTGAGGTGTAGGTACACTCACAGTGCTGTTAGGGAGGGAATTCCATGATTTTGACCTAGTGACAATGAATGAACAGCATGTTTCCAAGTCAGGATGGTGAGTGACTTGGAAGGGGATTTCCAAGTGGTGGTGTTCCTAGGTACTCTATCTGCTGTTCTCGTCTTTCTAGATAGTAGTGGTCGTGGGCCTGAATACTGCTGCCTTAGGAACTTTGGTGTGTTGTTGCAGTGCAATTTGTAGATAATACACACTGCTGCAACTGTTCGTCATTGGTGGAGGGATTGGATGATTGTGGAAGGGGTAGCCATCAAGTGGGCTGTCTGGTACTGGACTGTGTCAAGCTTCTTGTGTGTTGATGGAGCTGCGCTCATCTACGCAAGTGACACTCCTGACCTGAGCCTTGTAGATGGTGGACTGGTTTGGGGAATCAGAAGGTGAGTTACACGCCGCAGGATTCCTAGCCTTTGACCTGCTCTGGCAGCCATGGTGTTTATATGGCTAGACCAGATCAGTTTCTTAACAATCGTAACCCCCAGAATGTTGATAGTAGTGGATTCAGTGATGGTGATGTCAATGAATGTCAAGGGACTCTGATTAGAGCCACTCTTGTTGGAGATGGTCAATGCCTGGCACTCGCGTGGCTCGAATGTTGCTTGTCACTTGTCACTTGTCAACCCAAGCCTGGATATTGTCCAGGTCCTGATGCATTTGGGTATGAACTGCTTCACTATCTAAGGAGTCACGAATGGTGCAGAACATTGTGCAGTCATCTGCGAACATCCCCACTTCTGACCTTATGACTGAAAGAAGGTCATTGATGAAGCAGCTGAAGATGATTGGTCCTAGGACACTTCCCTGAGGAACTCCTGCAATGATATCCTGAGGATGAGATGATTGACCTACAACCACCACAACCATCTTCCTTTGTATCAGGTATGACTCCAACCAGCAGTGCGTTTTCCCCCTAATTCCCATGGACTCTATTTTAGCTAGGGCACCTTGATGCCATACTCGGTCGAATGCTGTCTTGATGTCGAGGACTATAACTCTCATCTTACCTCTGGTATTTAGCTCTTTGGTCCATTTGGACCAAGCAGGTGATGAGGTCAGGAGCTGAGTGGCCTTGACGGAACCCAAACTGAGCATCCGTATAAACAGGTTATTGCCAAGTAGGTGCTGCATGATAGCGCTGTTGATGACCTCTTAAATTACTTTGCACTCATATCTACTGTGATGAAGTGCTTTGAGAGATTAGTCATGGCCAGAATCAACTCCTGCCTAACCAAGGACCTGGACCTGGACTGCAATTTACCTATTGCAATAGATACAGCAGGTCTGTATCTGCCTGCAGCAGATGCAATCTTACTAGATCTTCATTCGGCCTTGGATCCCATGGACAATAGCAACACCTATATCAGACTGCCATTTATTGATTACAGCTCAGCATTCAATACAATTATATCCTATGTTCTAATGAACGAGCTCCAAAACCTGGGCCTCTGTGCCTCCCTTTGCAACTGGATCCTTGGCTTCCTCACCAGGAGACCAGAGTCAGTAAAAATCAGAATAAACATCTCCTCCTTGCTGACAGTCAACACTGGATTACCTCAAAGATGTGTGCTTAATTCACTGCTCTACACCCAATACTGTGTGGTAAGGCACAGCTCAAACACCATCTATAAATTTGCTAATGACACAACTATTGTTGGCAGAATTTCAAATGGTGATGAGGCATACAGGAGCAAGATAGATCAGCTGGTTGAGTGGTGTCACAACAAAACACTTGCACTCAATTTCAGTAAGACCAAAGAATTGATTATGGACTTTAGGAAGGAAAAGTCAAGGGAACACACAGCAATCCTTACCGAGGGATCAGCAATGGAAAGAGTGCAGAGTTTCAAATTCCGAGGTATCAACATCTCTGAAATGTTATCATGGGTCCAACACATTGATGCAATTACAAAGAAGGCACAACAGCGGCTATATTTCATCTAAAGGCTAAACTAAAGGCTCTCACAAATTTCTATAGGTGTACTGTGGAGAGCATTCTATCTGGTTGCATCACCATCTGATATGGAGGGGCCATTGCACAGGATCAGATAAAGCTGCAGAAAGTTGTGAACAGAGACAACTCCATCATGGGCACTGGTCTCCCCAACATTCAGGACACTTCAGAAGGCGATGCCTTAAGAAGACATCAGCCTTCATTAAGGACCCCTGTCACCCAGGACGTGCCCGTATCTTATTACTACCATCAAGGAGGAGGTACAGAAACCTGAAGATGCACTCAGTGTTTCAGGAACAGCTTCTTTCCCTCCACCATCTTGTTGTAATTTATAGTTCTTTAAAAAATTATTATGTATCGCAATGTACTTCTGCTGCAAAACAACAAATTTCATGACATATGCTGGTGATATTAAATCTGATCTGGTTCTGAAAATAGGGACAGTATGTTCCAAATACTGGGCCAGCCGATAAAAGGACAGAAGCAATGATCCTCTTAATCAGCTGTGAACTGTAATTACCAAGCACTTGACGTGGTACTAGAACGGCAAAGATCGATGTTGATTCCATTAAATCATTGCAGAAAGCGGAATGCTAATTTGATAAACTACAGAACACAAACCCAGGAAGAAAGCACACGTGTTGATTGGCACCCATTCAGAGCTGTGCTTGGTGTGCAAAGCTGAGGGATAAAAGGCTCATTGGTATCACTGAGCCAGCAAAGCTTCTGATGCATGGAAGTAGGTCAAACACTGTTGAAAATCATGAAGATAGTGAATAAAGACCCAGCAGTTAGCCAGCATATTTACTCCTTCCAAAGGGAATCTTCTAGTCTCAATATGCCTAACACAGCTGAAGCAAACCAAAAACAGCAAGAGGCAGTCTTGTGCCAGCATACCCAGGCAATATTCACAGTTCATAAGGGGAAATCTGCACCCTCAATTCATTCACTCTGTTGCCCTTTAGCTGGCACTGATTAGAATAATGTAAGAGTCCTGTAATACAAGGGTGCCCAACCTTTTCGCACCGCGGACCTGTTTAATATTGACAATATTCTTGCGGACCGGCCGACCGGGGAGTGGGGGGGTGTTCAAGTAGGGTTAAACTCACCTTAACATGTCTTCTACAGTTAGGGTTGCCAACTTTCTCTCTCCCAAATAAGGGACAAAGGTAGCAGTTAAATCCTGGGACACTTTACCCCAGGAAAGACTACCATGACCATGAAGCCTTGCGTGGGCACCTGTGTGCGCATGCGCGTACGTGCCAATTTTTTTCCACAAATCGGTTTTGCCTTCATCTTCCCGACTATACTGTACATACATTATTTCTACTTTATACACGCTGTGTATTTATCGTATCATTCCTGCTTTTACTATATGTTAGTGTCATTTATTTTCGGTTTTATTTGTTATTTGTCATGATTTGTTAGGTTATTTTTTGGGTCTGGGAACGCTCAAAAACTTTTCCCATATAAATTAATGGTAATTGCTTCTTTGCTTTACGCCATTTCGGCACAAAAGATTTCATAGGAACGCTCTACCTTAGCGGGGGGAAATATGGGACAAACCAATTTAGCCCAATATACGTGATGTCCCGGCAAATACAGGACAGTTGGCAACCCTATGTTCAAGTTCAACAGTGCATGACAGGGAACGAGGAAAGGTGCAGCTGACTCATATCATTTCCTTGCGGCTCGGTAGCACATGCTTTGCGGCCCGGTGGTTGGGGACCGCTGCTGTAATACATTGATACGGTGTATAAAGAACTGAGCATGAATATCTAGCCAGCATGTTACAGATACAGGAAGCCTAGTGGATATTGTCAGACTCTACTGGATGGGAGGAGAGTGAAAAGTCCATAGTTAGTGTGAGATGCATCCTTGATAATGCTTTTCGCCCAGCCCAGGCAGCGTTTATGGTAGATGTTCTCAATGGTGGGCAATTGGGTGCCGATAATCCGCTGGGCGGTTTTCACCACACGCTGGAGTGCTTTGCGGTCCGATACGGGACAATGGCCATACTACACTGAGGTGCAGTTGGTGAGTATGCTCTCAATGGTACAGCGGTAACAGTCTATCAGTATTCTGGGACAGAGGTGAGCTTTCTTCATGCTCCGCAGGAATTTTTAATCAGGATGGAGGAGTTCAGGGACCAGGTGAGATCCTCGGAAATGTGGACACCAAGGAATTTGAAGCTTGATACACGCTCCACTACAGTTCTGTTGATGTAGATGGGGACGTGAGTGTGACTCCTGGCATGCCTGAAGTCCACAATGATCTCCTTGGTCTTCTGGGTGTTAAGGGCCAGATTATTGTCGGCACACCACGCAGCCAGGTGCTGGACCTCGTCCCTGTAGGCCGTCTCGTCATCCCCTCTGATCAAACCAACCACCAAGTCTGTGCACTTGATTAGTTCAGCATTCAATACTGTGATCCCCTCCAAGCTGATCACCAAACTTTGCCAGCTTGGTATCAGCCTATCACTCTGCAATTGGACCTTGGACTTTCTGACTAACAGACCCCAAACAGTTAAGTTTGACAACATCTCCTCCTCCACTCTCACCCTGAACACCGGCGTGCCTCAAGGCTGTGTGCTGAGCCCTCTTCTGTACTCCCTTTTCACCTATGACTGCATTCCTGTACATGGTTCTAACTCCGTAATCAAGTTAAAAGACTCTATTGTATCCAACTCCACCACTGTCACCAGCAGCCCATTCCACGCACTCACCACTCTCTGCGTAAAAAACTCACCCCTGATATCTCCTCTGTACCTACTTCCCAAGCACCTTAAAACTGTGCCCTCTCATGTTAGCTATTTCAGCCCTGGGAAAAAGCCTCTAACTATCCACACGATCAATGCCTCTCATCTTATACACCTCTATCAAGTCACCTGTCATTCTCTGTCACTCAACCAAAATGGTGAAGAATCTCACTTGGTGTATTCATAAAATATTCACCCTTGCCTTGGTGGCACCATTACTAATTTTGCAATGACATTAGTGACCTTCTCATTTTGGTTAATGAAATGCACAAAGAGATCACAAAACTGTTCCCAATACTCCAAGTGTAGTCTGACCAATGCCTTATAGAGCTGTAGGATTACATGCTTGCTTTTAACATAGAACAGTACAGCACAGTACAGGCCCTTCGGTCCACAATGTCGTGCCGACCCTTAAACCCTGCCTCCCATATAACCCCCCAGCTTAAATTCCTCCAAACACCTGTCTAGTAGTCTCTTAAATTTCACTTGTGTATCTGCCTCCATCACTGACTCAGGCAGTGCATTCCATGCACCAACCACTCTCTGAGTAAAAAACCTTCCTCTAATATCCACCTTGAACTTCCCACCCCTTACTTTAAAGCCATGTCCCCTTGTATTGAGCAGTGGTGCCCTGGGGAAGAGGCGCTGGCTATCCACTCTATCTATTCCTCTTAATATCTTGTACACCTATATCATGTCTCCTCTCATCCTCCTTCTCTCCAAAGAGTAAGCCCTAGCTCCCTTAATCTCTGATCATAATGCATACTCTCTAAACCAGGCAGCATCCTGGTAAATCTCCTCTTTTATATTCTAGTTCTCTCAAAATGAATGCTAACATTGCATTTCCCTTCCTTACTTCAGATTAAATTGCGGGTAATCCTTTAGGGAATCCTGCATGAGGACTCCCAAGTCCTTTGCACCTCTACACGAGTACTGTTACACTAAGATAAGGAGTGAGTACCCCTCCATGCCCAGACCATATTTTAAGAAATCTTATCATTTGGCTGTCCTTCTATCTGCATATAGGCAAAGGCTAAAGAGCAAAGCTCCGGAGACTGGGACAACAAAGTTGTGGTTGCGGCAGGCAGAGGAGCAGCTACAGATTTGCTTCGAGCCGGTGTACTAGGCCATGTTCAAGGATTCATCTGTGGATCAGAATGACTATCTGATCATCAGGGGTTGTGGGAGTTTGTGATGGTTCCTCCATGTTTTGATGGTCAAAGCGAGTATAGAAGGCATTGAAACAGTTGTAGACAAGGGTGTCCTCACAAAATCATTCAGAGTCTTCCCCAACCAGAAGCTCTGGATGAACCATGAGATCCGCAATCTGCTGAGGACTAGATCAAGTCTGGTGACCAAGAAAGTTACAAGAGGTCCAGATACAATCTCTGGAAAACCATCTTACAGCCAAAGTAGCAATTCCAGACTAAACTTGAATCGACAAAGGGTGCTCGACAGTTGTGGTAGGCTTGAATGCTATCACCTCTTATGAAGTAAAATCAAATGACATAGACAACAACAGGGCTTCACTTCCAGATGAGCTCAATGCCTTCTATGCTTGCAGATGCCATTTCATTGGCTCTTCACTCAACCCTGGAACATACGGACAGCAGAGATGCACATATCACAATGCTCTTTATCAACTACAGCTCGACATCTAATACTATCATCCTCACAAAACTAACCAACAAGCTTCAAGACCTTGACTTCAATACCTCCCTGTGCAATTGGATCCACAGTTTCCTCACTTGTAGACCCCAGTCAGTATGGATTGGTAACAGCATCTCCTCCACAATCTCCAACAGCTGAAGTGCACCACAAGGCTGTGTGCTTCGTCCCCTGCTCTACTCTCTTTATGACTGCGTGACTAAGTACAGCTCTAACGCCGTACTTAAGTTTCCTGATGACACCACTGTTGTGGGCTGTATCGAAGGTGGTGATGAATCAACATATAGGAATGAATTGAAAATCAGGGTGAGTGGTGATTATTCACTTCAGGAGGAGTAAACCAGAGGTCCATGAGTCAGTCCTCATGGGGGGATCAGAGATGGAGAAGGTTAGCAGCTTTACTCAGTGTTATCATGCCGGAGGACCTGTTCTGAGCCTAGTACGTAACTGCAATTATAAAGAAGCACGGCATCATCTCTACTTCCTTAGGGAGTTTGCAAAGATTCAACATAAAATCTAAAACTTTGATAAACTTCTATAGATGTGTGGTGGAGGGTATATTAATTGGCAGCATCATAGACTGGTATGCATCAACAATGCCCTTGAATGGAAAATCCTACAAAAAGAAGTGGATATGGCCCAGTCCATCCCAGGAGGGCCACTACTCAGCACATCTATATGGAGCATTATTGCAAGAAAGCACCATCCATCATTAAAGACCCTCAAGACTGAGTTCATGCTCTCTTCTTGCTGCTGTCATCTGGAAGAAAGCACAGGAGCCTTAAAACTCACACCACCAGGTTCAGGAACAGTTATTACACATCAACTATAAGGCTCTTGAGGGGGTAACTTCACTCAACTTCACTTGCCCCATCAATGAATTCTTCTACAAACAATGGACTCACTTTCAAGGACTCTTCATCTCATGTTCTCGATATTTATTGTTTTTTTATTATTATTATTATTATTATTTCTCTCTTACTATATTCGCACAGTTATTTGTTTTCTGCACACTGGTTGTCTTCTGCCCAAGTTGGTAAGGTCTTTCATAGATTCAATTATGGTTATTATTCTATAATGGATTTATTGAGTATGCCCACAAGAAAACAAATCTCAAGGCTGTATCTAGTACTTTGATAAAAAAATTTACTTTGAACTTTGAAGCTCGGAGTTTTGAATTTGCTTCTAGTTTAGAAAAGAGCCTACACTTTTGTTCCTTCTATCAAAGGCCATACACTTCCCTAAACTATATTCCATCTGTCACTTCTTTGCCCAGTCTCCTAATCTCTCTAAGTCCTTCTGCACTTCCACAGGACTACCTGCTCTTCCGCATACCTTCACACATCTTTCTATCAGACACAAGCATGGCCACAAAGCCATCAACTGTGTCATCTAAAGCAATGACATATAACATAAAAAAACATTTCCAACACCAGCACCTGTGGAACATCATTAGTCACTGGCAGCCAACCAGATAAAGGGCCCCTTTGTTCCTACTTTTTTGCTCCTACCAGTCAATCTTCTGTCCATGCTAATATCTTTCCTGTAATACCATGGGCTTTTCTCTTGTTTAGCAGCCTCATGTCTGGAACCTTGTCAAAGACCTTCTGAAAATCCAAATAAACACCATCCACCTGCTCTCCTTTGTCTATGCTGCCTGTTACTTCCCCAAAGCATTCCAACAGATATGTCAGGCAAGATTTCCCCTTAAGGAAACTATGCTGACTGCAGCCTATTTTGCCCTGTGCCTCCAAATGTGACAAAACCTCATCCTTAATACTGGACTCTAACTTCTTGGCAACCACTGAAGTCAGGCTAACAGGCCTATAATTTCTGTCTTTTGCCTCCCTCCCTTCTTAAAGAGTAGAGCAACATTTCCAATTTCTATGTTCTCCAGAACCATTCCAGAATCCAGTGATTCTTGAAAGATTACTACTAATGCCTCTGTATTCTCCTTAGCTACCTCTATTAAAACCCTGGGGAGAGTCCAACGCTGCCCCCGATACTCTTGAATTTCTGACATTTTGCTAGTTTCTTGTATGAAGTGTGGCAAAATACTTATTAAGTTCATCCGCCATGTTTTTTGTCCCCCAATACTGCCTCCTCAGCATCATCTTTCAGCGGTCCAATATCCAATCTCTCCTCTCTTTCACTATACATATCTGAAAAAACTCTTGGTATCCTCTAGATTACCTTCATATTTCATCTTTTCACTCCTTATTGTTTTTAGTTGCCTTCTGTAGGTTTTTAAAAGCTTCCCAATCCTCTAGCTTCCTGCTTATTTTTGCTACATTATATGCTGTCTCTTTTGCTTTTATATTGCCACTCCCCTGTCAGCCACAGTTGCCTCATCCTGCCTTTAGAATACCTATTCTTTGAGATGTATCTATCCTGTGCCTTCCAAATTGGTCCCAGCAACTCCAATCACTGTTGTTCATCATCTATGCTACTGACCCCTTCCCATCAACTTTAGCCAGCTCCTCTCATGCCTCTGTAGTTCCCTTTACTCCACTGTAATATGGATACATCTGATACTAGATTTTCCCTCTCAAACTGCAGAGTTAATTCTATCATATTATGATCACCACTTTGCTTTACTTTAAGTTCCTTAATCAAATCTGTTTCATGACACAGCATCCAGCCCAGAAATGCCTCTTCTCCAGTGGGCTCAACCACTAGCTGCTTTGAAAAATCCATCTTGTTGGCATTCTACAAATTCCTTCTCTTGATATCCAGCACCATCCTGATTTTCCCAATCATATTGAAATTCCCCATGACTATTATAACATTACCCTTCTCACATGCCTTTTCTATCTCCCTTTGCAATTTGTACCTATCACCCTGGCCTGTATGTAACTCCCTCTAGGGTCTTTTTACCCTTCCAAATTCTTAACTCTACCCACAAGGATTCTACATTTTCTGATCCAACATTACCTCTTTCTTAGAATTGGATTTCATTTTTTTAATTAAGATTCACCCCACCCCCTCTGCCTACCTGCCTGTCCTTTCGATACAATGGATGTAAATCTCCAACCATGATCTTCTTTCACCCATGACTCAGTGATGCCCCCAGCATCATACCTGCCAATTTCTAACTGTGCTGCAAGATCATCTACCTTACTCTGTATACCGTGTGCATTCAAATATAACACCTTCAGTCCTGTATTCATCACCTTTTTCAATTTTGTCTCCGTGTTACCCAAAATTAAATTCTTATCCTTCCCTAAACTTTGACTTTTAATTTATTTAGAGACTTCCATAACCTCTCCTGCACTCTCCTTCCCCTTTACTGTATCCTCACTTTTCCAAACTGTTGAACCCACCTCCACCCGCTATTTAGTTTAAAGACACAGTTCCACCCATCTCACTGATTGCAATTGTGCCTCAACAACTGCCTGTCCTTCCTCACAGTCTCACTACACATTGCATCTACTTGTATACCAACTGCCCCATCTGAGATGTCCCTGACCCTGGCACCTGGGAGGTAACATACCATCCGGGTGCACACACAAAATAATCTGCAGATGCTGGGGTCAGAGCAACACTCACAACACGCTGGAGGAACTCAGCAGGTCAGGCAGCACCCGTGGAAAAGATCGGTCGACTTTTTGGGCCGGAACCCCGGGTGACTCTTTCATGTCCACAGAATCTCCTGTCTGACCTCTGACTATCGAATCCCCCATCACTACTGCTCTCCTCTTCTCCCCACCAACCCCTTCCCTTCTGAGCCACAGAACCAGACTCAGTGCCAGAGACCTGGTTGCTGCAATTTTCCCTTGGTAGGTCATTCTCCCCTTTCCCCCAAACAATATACAAAACAGTATATTTATTATTGAGGGGAACAGCCACAGGGGTGTTCTGTCTATTCCCTTTCCCTCCCCTGACACTCACCCATCTACCTGCCTCCTGCAACTCTGGAGCTACCTGAGCTCCTTCTCATTCCTTTCCCTACTCCACTTCCTTTCTCCATTTCCCTTCTCATTTTCTCATATGAGCTGAAGGTCATCCAGCTGCAGCTACAGTTCCCTGACATTGTTTGTAAGGAGCTGCAGTTGGATGCATCTTGTGTAGTTATCAGGGAGACTGGAGGTCTCCCAGTGTTCCCACATCCCATATGAGGAACACACCAGTGACCTGGAGCCATTCTTACTGTGCTCACTATTCACTAATAGACAAGGAAATAAAAAAACTTACCAGAAATTTACCTAGAGCCTTTGCCTTTTCACATGTAAGCCTATTGAGCCAATCCCTCAAACACTGTCCACCCACACAGTGGTCACTCCCACACTGGCCTCTCCACTGAAACCTAATTCTTTCTTATTGACATTTGCCAATTGCCTAGTAGACGATGACGACTGAAGCCCACTGAAAAATCCTGAGAGTCCCTGCTCTCTTTAAATTTCATGCCATTTCACCAAAAGAGCAACTTGGGCTTGTGATAACTGAAGCCCAATAAAAAAAACACATATTTGATATTCCCAACAATTACTTGGAACAAAAACCTTGACCACTGACAATGCACTTGCATTAAGTTAAACCTTGGCCTGAGCAGTCATGGCCAGATTCCAGAGCCAAACTTTTTTATACTGTGATGGGGAGACACTGTGAGAAGCTTCACATTTATCTTCCAATAAATTAGGTGTCAAGAGCACTGAAGCAGTTTGCATTATACTCCACTGCTGGTAGAGTTTCAAAGAAATGTTAATCACCAAGAACGTGACACCCTAAACTCCCATGTTACAGTGGCAGTGTAAGACCACTGTTTCTGCAGTACATAAACATCAATTGCTCAACACGCCTTGACACAAATTAGCCATTGATAATACACAACTCTTCAACATCAAATTTTAAAGTGGGCAGTAATGACAGGCCTCAGCTGAATTCTCACGATGATAGTAAGCCACCAGCATAGGGTTGGGTTCAGGTTTAGGCACAGATATTTCTCCATCAGCAAAGAGATTTGCACATATAATTTTTGAGATGATGCTGAAGGCTACATTTTATTAGCTGAACAACTTAATACACATTAATACATTGGATAGCCAGAGGCTTTTTCCCAGGGCTGAAATGGCTAACACGATGGGAGCTTAGTTTTAAGGTGCTTAGAAGTAGGTACAGAGGGAATGTGAGGGGTAAGTTTTTCACACAGAGAGTGGGGGTGCATGGAATACACTGCCGGCAGCAGTGGTGGAGGTGGATACAATAGGGTCTTTTAAGAGACTCTTGGATAGGTACATGGAGCTTAGAAAAATAGAGGGCTATGCAGTAGAGAAATTCTAGACAGTTTCTAGAGTTGGTTACTTGGTTGGCACAACATTGTGGGCCAAAGAGCCTGTAATATGCTGTAGGTTTCTATGTTCTATGATTATGCAATTACATTTTCCAATGAACGTGGAATTTAAAAAAAAACTCTAAAGTGAAGGAACCAAAATACTTAAGCAATGTTTATAAAACTGTATCTGCTCCACTTTAAACTGTTTCCAGGAAAAACAGGTTTTATTCAACTAAATGAAACAATGCCTTTCATGACCCCATGACATCTCAAAACACTTTACAGCCAATGAATTACTACAGAATTGCAGTTGCTATTGTGGGGTTAGACATGATGCCAGTCAATTGGCATACAGCAAGATCCCACAAGAGTAGACTCAAGATATTCATAAACTGAAGGAGGGTTTCAGTGATAATATTCAAGGGATTAGTAATAATACTTAGTAATAATATTCAAGAGATTAGTAATAATACTTAGTAATAATATTCAAGAGATTAGTAATAATACTTAGTAATAATATTCAAGTGATCATCATTAGGTGGAACATAGGGATGACATCTAATACTTTTCTTATACAATGGTGCCATGGGAACTTTTGTGCGCACCTGAGAGAGCAGACTGACCACAATCTATTCTCTTTTGACTGTAGAAAAGGGTGAAGTGTCTGAACTGAGTCCTGAACCCCCATCCTTCTAATTCAGGGCAGGAGTGCTAACAGTTGAGCCACAGCTGCCACCTCCAACCCCATCAATACAGGAGATTCTGCTGATGCTGAAAACCTTGAGAAAGCAGGTGGGGAGATTGTTGGGAAGCGATAATAAGAATTCAAGTTCTGCTTGCATTTTATTTTTCTTTTTTGGCTAGTCACTTTGTGGAGAAAAGTGCTGTTGACAGGATTACAAATTGATCTTGTATCCAAACACAACTGTGTGCTTGTGTGAAATACAAATGCTAGAGGAACTCGGCAAGTCAGGCTGCATCTATGGAGGGGAATAACCCAAAACGTCAACTGTTTATTCCCCTCCCTAGATTCAGAGGTAGACACATTGTGTGTGTGCCCCTCCAAATACGTGTCAGTAATTGCTCCAAAGCTCAGCCCCTTTTGATTTGAAATTGGTTGTTCCTTAGAGGGAAGAAGAAAACTGGAAAAGACAAAGCACTTCATCCATCATGTTCATGACTATCATCTTGAGCCTGAAAAATCTCTTGCAGCAAATTAAAAATATTAAATAGCACCCTTTCAAGCTCTGCGAATGCTGCTGGTTTCCAGACCACAGAATAAATTGAAATGAAATTCCTGCCCACCGTTATTACTGGCTCATAATCAGTTGCCTCCCTATTCTTTAAGTAAATTCCTTCAACGTTTTTTTTCCTAACCACTGAGTAATCAAAATAAACTGCAGGTTCCACATTTCTACAGTATTACATTCTGAACAGAGCCCTTGGTCAGCCCTTAGATCCCAGACTGGGATTCAAGATACCCTATTGAGCCCAGTGATTTTGGTGATGTCTGCTAAACTAAGTTATTTTCGGGTTTAAAAATCACTGCCAAATTCTCTGTGTTGTACAAGTTCAAGTGTACTGTAATTTGATATGCAAACCACATGATACAACATCCTGTCAGAACACGGTGCACATATCACACACAGCACATAAACCAAAATATTACCTAAATAAATAAAAATAGTGTGCAGCACAGGTAAACAGTAGTTAGTAAACATGACAGTAAACAGTAAACAGCTCACTGTCCAAGTGACAAGGCCTCAGTGATAGGTGGGTATTCATTTGTCTCCCAGTCTGAGGGAAGAAGCTGTTACCCAGTCTGGCAGTCCTAGTCCTGATGCTCCTGTATCTCCTTCCTGACAGCAGAGGATCAAATAGATTGTGAGATGGGTGGTAGAGATCCACAACAAAGCTTGGGCCCTTAGTCTGCAGCATTCCCTGTAAGTGTCTTCTGAGTGGTTTTTACTGTCCTCTGCAGGGTCTTGGTGGGCTGGTGCCTCGGAGCTTTCATAACCACACAAAGATGCAGCCAGACAGTATACACTCGATGGTGCTCCTGTAGGAAGAAGTTACAATGGGACGGAGAGGCTTGCACACCTCAATCTCCTCAGGAAGTGTAGAAGCTGCTGTGACTTCTTGCCTAGTCAGGAGGACTTCTGCGTGCAGGTTAGATCGTCTATTAGATGCACACCAAGGGCCTTTGTGCTCTTGACTCAGGCCATGGCAGAGCCATTGATGTGCAATGGAGAACAATCAACCTGAGGCTTCCTGATCCAAAATAATCTCTTCCATTGAAATTGGTCCACATCCCTCCATCAATTCTCCACACATGGTTCTCAACCCTCCATTCTATGCACACAGTCCACATCTCTCCATTTTCTATACATGATCCATATCCTTCATTCTCTATACATGATCCTTCATTCTCTATACATGATCCACATCTCTCCATTCTCTATACACGATCCACATCTCTCCATTCTATACACACGGTCCACATCTCTCCATTTTCTGCACACGGTCCACATCTCTCCATTCTCTGCACACGATCCAAATCTCTCCATTCTCTGCACATAATCCACATCTCTCCATTCTCTGCACATGATCCACATCTCTTCATTCTCTGCACACGATCCAAATCTCTCCATTCTCTGCACATAATCCACATCTCTCCATTCTCTACACATGATCCACATCTCTCCATTCTCTACACATGGTCCACATCTCTCCATTCTCTATACATGATCCACATCTCTCCATTTTCTGCACACAATCCACATCTCTCCATTGTCTACACATGTTCCACATCTCTCCATTCTCTACACATGGTCCACATCTCTCCATTCTCTACACATGGTCCACATCTCTCCATTCATTGCACATGATCCACATCTCTCCATTGTCTACACATGATCCACATCTCTCCATTCTCTACACATGTTCCACATCTCTCCATTCTCTACACATGGTCCACATCTCTCCATTCCCTGCACATGATCCACATCTCTCCATTCTCTACACATGTTCCACATCTCTCCATTCTCTACACGTGTTCCACATCTCTCCATTCTCTACACGTGGTCCACACCTCTCCATTCTCTACACATGGTCCACATCTCTCCATTGTCTACACATGATCCACACCTCTCCATTCTCTACACATGATCCACATCTCTCCATTCTCTACACATGATCCACATCTCTCCATTCTCTACACATGATCCACATCCTCCATTCTCTACACATGATCCACACCTCTCCATTCTCTACACATGGTCCACATCTCTCCATTCTCTACACATGAACCACACCTCTCAATTCTCTGCACATGATCCACACCTCTCAATTCTCTACACATGATCCACATCTCTCCATTCTCTGCACATGGTCCACATCTCTCAGTTCTCTGCACATGGTCCACACCTCTCCATTCTCTACACACAATCCACATCTCTCCATTCTCTATACACGATCCACATCTCTCCATTCTCTACACATGAACCACATCTCTCCATTCGCTACACATGATCCAATTCCTCCATTCTCTACACATGATCCACATCTCTCCATTCTCTGCACATGATCCACATCTCTCCATTCTCTACACATGGTCCACATCTCTCCATTCCCTGTACATTGTGTAAACCCCACTATTCTCTGCACAAGGTCCACATCTCTTCATACTCTGCATATGGTCCACATTGCACTCTTCTCTGCACCTGGTCTATTTCCCATCCCCTTTTTCCTCTGTCACCTCATCTCACCAATCAACTTCCCAGCCCTTTACTTCATCCCTCCCACTCCAGGTTTCCCCTATCACCTGATGGTTCTCTCTCCCCCTCACCTTTTAAATCTACTCCTCAACTTTTTTTTCTCCAGTCCTGCCAAGGATTTTGGCCTGAAACGTTGACTGTATTTTTTCCATAGATGCTGCTTGGCCTGCTGAGTTCCTCCAGTATTTTGTGTGTGTTGATCAGATTTCCAGCATCTGCAGATTTTCTCATTTATGACTTGAT
Source organism: Mobula hypostoma (assembly GCF_963921235.1). Lineage (NCBI taxonomy): Eukaryota > Metazoa > Chordata > Chondrichthyes > Myliobatiformes > Myliobatidae > Mobula > Mobula hypostoma. The sequence continues at coordinate 101,923,699 of NC_086100.1, read as the reverse complement.
TACTACTCTGCGAATTCTCTTGTAAGGATGCCCACCCTAAAGTTTAAATCTTCCCTTCGACAGGAGTTCAGTGAAACCCTCTCTCACTGCTCCCCCATTGTGATTCCTGCTGCTCTCTAACTCTTTGACCACGTGCTTACCCAGACCGGCTACTACAGCCATGTATCCCTTCTGGGAACATGTCTTCACTGCCTGCTTATACCACACGGTTTCCAGATTTGTTTTCAAGCTGCTTGATTTGGACCCTCCAAGCACCCCAGGTACTCCATTCCATTGACTGCTCTTCCCGCTGCTTCTCCCACCGCGTTTTTACGTGCCATACTTTTTGCCATGAGGAGGTACCCCGTGTCTCCATCCCAGTCACTTCCACAACTCCGGGATTCGCCCTCCACCACCTGTTATGGGCCTGTACGCTTCTTCATCCTCCATCGGATCCACACTTTCAATCGCTCGTTCTTTGACTGTCTCACGTCCTGCAAGGATCGGAAGATCGCAGAACCTGTTGACTCCAACGTCAGCAGGCCAGGCCAGACCGCGATCCCTGCTGCTGATCTCAATGGCTCCAACAGTCCGGAGCAGACCCATAACCCGGACTCCGCCGCCATCAATGCAGGTTCCAGCAACCTCGGACACCTCCAAAGTGGTGATTGCACAACCTCCAACTCCAACTCTGACCTTGACCTCCAGGCTGGGTCTTGACACACTGCCTCTAAAATCCCCATCTCCCCTTCCTCCACTGCTACTCCACAGTACTGTCTCTCTCGGGTCCCACCATCAGCTCCTGGGTCCTCGGGGACTCCATCTTCTTCTCACCCCACCATCTGTGAACACTCAAAACCACTCTTCCCTTCAGACACTACCAACCCCCTTCCCCCTTCCGATCCGGCTTTCATCCCTGCCGGTTTTTCACCATTCCCTCCAACCTTCCTTCACTGAGACAAAACATTCTGTCCTCAGTAAGGGCCTCAGCTTTGTCAACCATCCCCTCCGACTTTCCCCTCTCTAAGGCAGAACATTCTGTAAGGGCCTCACCTTTGTCAACCATTCCCTCTGATCTTCCCCTCTTTAAGATAGAATGTTCTGTCCTCAGTAAGGGCCTCAGCTTTGTCAACCATTCCCTCTGACCTTCCCTTCTCTGAGGTAGAATGCTCTGCCTCAGAAATTTGTAAAGATTTCTTGTGATATATGAAATCTTCTCAAACTCCTAATGAAGTAGAGCCTTCTTTGTGATTACATCAATGTGGTGTGCCTAGGCTAGATGCTCTGAGATGTTAATGCCAGGAACTTGAAGCTGCTCATTGATTCCCTCAATGTGGATTGGTGTGTTCACCTGATGCCTCCTTCTGAAATCCACAATCTGTTCCTTGGTCCTGCTGATGTTTAATGTGAGGTTGTTGAGACATCACTCAGCCAGCTGATCTATCTCATTCCTGTATGGCCCCTTGTCACCATCTTAGATTCTACTAACAGCGTTAACATCAGACAAGTTACAGAATCCTTAAAGAAAGCATTCAAAATGGCTCCTAACTGAAGCACAACTCACATTTAAAAGAGTAGTGGAAATTGCTGTTTCAATAGAAACCGCAGACAGAGATGCAATTGAGTTACAGACTCTTGCACAGTAATGTAACTTTAAGTATTGCACAGTAATGTTGCTGCAAAAAAAAGCATATTTCATGACATGTGATTGATGATAAACCCAATCTGATATAGATCTCTTTTGTAGACTGAGAAAGGGAAGGGGTCAGGGAGAGTGGAATCATGATTGGGAAAAGGGGAAGGGAGAGGGGAGGGAGTGGGAAATACCAGACATAATCATAGTCATACTTTATTGATCCCGAGGGAAATTGGTTTTCATTACAGATACGTTCTATAATGTCAATAATCCAATCGTTTGGAATCAAACGAACTTGCCTGGGGTCTCAGGGCTGGTTTTGTCTGCACCCATGCCACACCCCACCCCAGCAATCCTTCTATGCCACTTGTCCCACATGCCTCCCACAGAGCTCCCCTCTTGCCATTCTCAACCTTCTTTCCTCACACCAGACTTACAAACTGCCTGATTAACACATCAAAAGTTTTCTCAGATATGATGCCTACAAAACTGTTGTAGTCGGACCACTGCTTTCAACACTTTCATTATCCCGCTGAGCAGCATGGTCCTTCCTTGGTCCAATATGCTTTACAACCAGAGGCTCAGTTGGTTCATGGTACTTGGCACGGAGAGAGTTCTGGCTTCATCCAGTACTTTTCCTAATTCACTTTCAGTTGGCTTCATTGTAAGGGATGTGGCATGCAAATGAAGAATGGATCTCTTGTCAAGTTGCCATTGTCTCAGCCACTCACGACCCACCAATGCTGGTCCTCCTGTTTTTTCCACATGAGGCTTGTTGGTTGTTGTATTTCACTGTTACAGATGTCATTTCCACAGGAGTTATACTTTCTCCAGTATAAGTTCTTTATAGGGCCTCTGCCCCTTCCCTCTTCAGTCCTGATGAAGGGTTCCGGCCCGAAACGTTGACTGATCGTTTCCACGGATGTTGCCTGACCTGCTGAGTTCCTTCAGAATGTTGTAAGTTCTTAGCTGGATTTCTGCAGGCTTCAGTTTAGTATCTTTGAAATACCTCGCAAATTCAGTATCTAATTCCATTTTAATTAATTGTCGTTCACTTCTGGCGAGTCATGTCATGTGTAGGCATGTCATGCACATGTCATGTAGGCATGACGACGTATACATATAACCCATAAATAATTATTTAAATGAACAATACTTTATCAAACACTATATATACAAGATTACACAAATATTATTGGAATATTAAATATACAGTATATGGGAGTGATGATAAACCTGCTTCTGATATGCGTCTTTACTATAGACTGAGAGTGGGAAGGGGGGGGCAGGAAGAGGTGAGTCATGGTTGGGGTAAAGGGGAAGGAGTAGGAAAACACCAGAGAGACATTCTGTAATGATCAATAAACCAATTGTTTGGAATTAAATGACTTTGCCTGGCATCTCAGGGCTGGGTGTGCCCGCACCTGCACCAACCCCCACTCCTGGCACTCCTTCTCTGCCACCTGACCCAAGCCCTCCAGCTGAGCTCCACCCTCATCATTCCCAACATCATCTGCTCTGGCCAGATTTACAAATTCGTTCTCCGCTCCGCATTGACAAATACAATACTGCGCAAGAGTTTCAGGCACCCTAGCTATATATATGTGACTAAGACTTCTGCACAGTACCGTATATGTTCAAAAGCACAAAGTTAACGCTATACAAAAGTCATTGAGAAACACCATGCAAATACTGAAATTGATAGACTTCTGGTTAACGAGAGAATGAAGTGACAGTGGAAGAAAGCAGCTTGTTAGTAGATTAAACCAAGATCAGGATCTTGATGAATAGTGAATGACTGACTAATGCTCTTCTTCTTAGCAATAAAAACTAATGTGGTAATTCTCACAATCCTCCCCTCCAGAGTCTGTATGCCATTATTTGCTTTGTTCTCCTATGTTCTAATAACAACACTTCAATAATGTTTTATAGCCTGTTCATATTTGGGATGTTTTAAGATTGTGAAATAACTTAGGACACCTACTCTTTACAATATTTGAGAGCCTTAACTGTATCATCGTTTGAGGACTGAGTTCAGATCAGTTTAGCACACTGGTGATGTAATCATACTTCACCCCAACATTTTTGAAATTGTTTTTGTAGTGTTCCCATAGGGAAAAAGAATAAGTTTTGTGATGATGATCCTCCATTGTGTTTATAGTTTAAAAAATAATGAGTTCCAGCCAAAGATCTTATCATAATCACGAATTGTTTTTCTGTTCTATATTTGTTCCTGAGATTTACATAACAAGAACGTTTAAATAAAGGGGACAAAGAAAAAGTGCATTCTTGCTCAATGCTTCATCTCAGTGAGGTTTCAAAGATGTGCAGTCCTAAAATCCCTGATTATATAAAAATACAGAATACATTTGGAGAGGGATGGTTTCATATTCCCACTAAATGCTAGGATAGGAGTTGTACCATAAGATGAGACAAGATAAAACTTTATTTATCCCGAAGGAAATTATTGTTTCAAGGTTGCTCAGACAGAAATATACATTTTAAAATACAAAATGTAAGCATTGAGGTATGAAAAAATACAAAATGTGCATTAAGAAGTAATAGTGCAAAATACAGAAGTGCAATGAAACCATTACAGGATTGCTGCCAGTGCTACGTGACAGTGATGGTAAGAATTGGAGGAGATGGTAGTTGAATGCGTGGCTGAGGAGTTGGTGCAGGGGGCAGGGTTTTAGATTTTTGGATCATTGGGGAATGATAGGGAAGATGGGACCTGTACAGATTGGATGGGTTGCACCTAAACTCGAGGGGAAGCAATATCCTTGCAGGTAGGTTTGCTAGCATGGTTCGGGATGATTTAAACTAATTTGCAAGGGGGATGGGACCCAGAGCGATAGAGCAGTGAAAGAAGTGCATGGAGTAAAGCCAGATCCAACATATAGAGAGGCTTTGAGGAAAGAGAAGCAGAATAAACGGTGTAAAGACAGTAAGGAAGAAGGGCTGAAATGTGTGTACCTCAATGCAAGAAGCATCAGGAACAAAGGTGATGAACTGAGAGCTTGGATACATACATGGAATTATGATGTAGTGGCCATTACAGAGACTTGGCTGGCACCAGGTCAGGAATGGATACTCAATATTCCTGCATTTCAGTGCTTTAAAAGTGATAGGGAGGGCAGAAAAAGGGGAGGAGGAGTGGCATTACTGGTCAGGGATACTATTACAGCTACAGAAAGGGTGGGTAATGTAGCAGGATCTTCTTTTCAGTCAATATGGGTGGAAGTCAGGAACAGGAAGGGAGCAGTTACTCTATTGGGGGTATTCTATAGGCCCCCTGGTAGCAGCAGAAATACAGAGGAGCAGATTGGGAGGCAGGTTTTGGAAAGGTGCAAAAATAACAGGGTTGTTATCATGGGTGATTTAACTTCCCTAATATTGATTGGCACCTGATTAGTTCCAAGGGTTTCGATGGGCCAGAGTTTGTTAAGTATGTCCAGGATGGATTCCTGTCACAGTATGTGGCAGGCCGACTAGGGGGAATGCCATACTAGATCTAGTACTAGGTAGTGAACCGTGTCAGGTCACAGATCTCTCAGTGGGTGAGCATCTGGGGTATAGTGACCACTGTTCCCTGGCCTTTAGCATTATCATGGAAAAGGATAGAATCAGAGAGGACAGGAACATTTTTAATTCAGGAAGGGCAAATTTTGAAGCTATAAGGCTAGAACTTGCGGGTGTGAATTAGGATGATGTTTTTGCAGGGAAATGTACTATGGACATGTGGCGATGTTTAGAGATCTCTTGCAGGATGTTAGGGATAAATTTGTCTCAGTGAGGAAGATAAAGAATGGTAGGGTGAAGGAACCATGGATGACAAGTGAGGTGGAAAATCTAGTCAGGTGGAAGAAGGCAGCATACATGAGGTTTAGGAAGCAAGGATCAGATGGGTCTATTGAGGAATATAGGGAAGCAAGAAAGGAGCTTAAGAAGGGGCTGAGAAGAGCAAGAAGGGGGCATGAGAAGGCCTTGGCGAGTAGGGTAAAGGAAAACCCCAACGCATTCTTCAATTATGTGAAGAAAAAAAGGATGACAGGAGTGAAGGTAGGACTGATTAGAGATAAAGGTGGGAAGATGTGTCTGGAGGCTGTGGAAGTGAGCGAGGTCCTCAATGAATACTTCTCTTCGGTTTTCACCAATGAGAGGGAACTTGATGATGGTGAGGACAATATGAGTGAGGTTGATGTTCTGGAGCACGTTGATATTAAGGGAGAGGAGGTGTTGGAGTTGTTAAAATACATTAGGACGGATAAGTCCCCGGGGCCTGATGGAATATTCCCCAGGCTGTTCCACGAGGTGAGGGAAGAGATTGCTCAGCCTCTGGCTAGGATCTTTATGTCCTCGTTGTCCATGGGAAAGGTACCGGAGGATTGGAGGGAGGTGAATATTGTCCCCTTGTTCAAAAAAGGTAGTAGGGATAGTCCGGGTAATTATAGACCAGTGAGCCTTACGTCTGTGGTGGGAAAGCTGTTGGAAAACAATCTTAGAGATAGGATCTATGGGCATTTAGAGAATCATGGTCTGATCAGGGACAGTCAGCATGGCTTTGTGAAGGGCAGATCATGTCTAACAAGCCTGATTCCACACGGTAGGCTTATTCAGAAAGTCAGTAGGCATGAGATCCAGGGAAGTTTGGCCAGGTGGATTCAGAATTGGCTTGCCTGCAGAAGGCAGAGGGTCGTAGTGGAGAGAGTACATTCAGATTGGAGGATTGTGACTAGTGGTGTCCCACAAGGATCTGTTCTGGGACCTCTACTTTTCGTGATTTTTATTAACGACCTGGATGTTGGGGTAGAAGGGTGGGTTGGCAAGTTTGCAGACGACACAAAGGTTGGTGGTGTTGTAGATAGTGTAGAGGATTGTCAAAGATTGCAGAGAGACATTGATAGGATGCAGAAGTGGGCTGAGAAGTGGCAGATGGAGTTCAACCCGGAGAAGTGTGAGGTGGTACACTTTGGAAGGACAAACTCCAAGGCAGAGTGCAAAGTAAATGGCAGGATACTTGGTAGTGTGGAGGAGCAGAGGGATCTGGGAGTACATGTCCACAGATCCCTGAAAGTTGCCTCACAGGTGGATAGGGTAGTTAAGAAAGCTTATGGGGTGTTAGCTTTCATAAGTCGAGGGATAGAGTTTAAGAGTCTTGATGTAATGATGCAGCTCTATAAAACTCTGGTTAGGCCATACTTGGAGTACTGTGAACAGTTCTGGTTACCTCACTATAGGAAGGATGTGGAAGCGTTGGAAAGGGTACAGAGGAGATTTACCAGAATGCTGCCTGGTTTAGAGAGTATGCATTATGATCAGAGATTAAGGGAGCTAGGGCTTTACTCTTTGGAGAGAAAGAGGATGAGAGGAGACATGATAGAGGTGTACAAGATAATAAGAGGAATAGACAGAGTGGATTGCCAGCGCCTCTTCCCCAGGGCACCACTACTCAATACAAGAGGACATGGCTTTAAGGTAAGGGGTGGGAAGTTCAAGGGGGATATTAGAGGAAGGTTTTTTACTTAGAGAGTGGTTGGTGCGTGGAATGCACTGCCTGAGTCAGCGGTGGAGGCAGATAAACTAGTGAAGTTTGAAAGACTACTGGACAGGTATATGGAGGAATTTAAGTTGGGGGCTTATATGGGAGGCAGGATTTGAGGGTCGGCACAACATTGTGGGCCGAAGGGCCTGTTCTGTGCTGCACTGTTCTATGTTCTATATACTTATATACTGAGGAGGAGGAGTTGTAGAGTCTTAGAGCCACAGGGAGAAAGGATCTCCTGTGGGGTTCAGTGGAATCAGTCTGTTACTAAAGGTGCTCCTTTTTGTCCAGTATGTCATGGAGGGGGTGACAGGGATTGTCCATAATGCTCCGTAACTTCTGCTACATCATCCTCTCAGGCACAACCACCAGGGGATCCAGTTCCACCCCCAGAACAGAACCAGCCTTCCTGACAAGCTGAATCAGCCCACAACTGCTGAATCACCTGAAACCCTCCGCAGGTGGCAGGACTCCGAGTTGTATCTGAAGTCCAAGGTGTAGACAGTGAATAGGAAAGGGGACAGGATAGTCCCCTGATTGTGCCCCTGTGCTGCTACCCACAGTATCTGATGCACAGCTCTGCAATCTCACATACTGTGGCCATCCGGACAGATAGTCTGTAATCCAGGACACTAGTGGAGCATCCACCTGCATCTCCGTGAGCTCACTCCCTAGTAAAGCGGGTCGTATGCTGTAAAAAGCACTGGAGACATCAAAGAACATGATTCTGACAGTGCTGCCTGGCTCATTGAGATGTGTGTAAGCCCGTTGAAGCAGGAAGATAATGGTGCCCCTGACTCCAATATGTGGTTGGTAAGCAAACTGCAGGGGGTCCAGTGATGGATTTACGATGGTCCAGTGGTGTGTCAGGACCAGTCTTTCTAATGGTTTCATAACATCTGAGGTCAGTGCCACTGGTCTTAGTCATTGGGTGTGGTGGGATATGTCTTCTTTAGTACTGGAACTAGGCAGGATGTTTTGTATTCAGTAGTGAGTTAGAGTAATGTTTGTTCTGTACTAAAAATAAAAACAAGTTCTTTTCACCTTTTACCATATGTTTCAAAGTAATTTTCGATTAAACACACTGAAGCATATTCAATGATTAAACAATTTATTGTACTGCCCACAGTTAATGCATTGGCACATTAATCAAATATATTTGAGAGTCTATTAGTTGATAATTATATGTTGTTAATAAGAGTAAAGCTGCTATATTGTACTATTGTTCTTTTCCTCTTAATCAATACATAGCAGAGAATGAATTTTAAAGGAACATCACCATGACTCAAGAAATATTAGAAATCTCACAGGAGTTTGTACACACAAGATTATGTAGAAAAAGGAGAATTTAAAAATTAAATACTACCCACATGACATTGCAATCCAACGGAAAGTATAAAGCTGAAATTTCCTAATGACCATTCCTCCTACAGGTTATATCTGTGAGTAGATGCACACTTCCAAATGTTTAACAGCCATTTACATCAGAGGATTTGTCATTCAATTTTTAAATCAAAAATCTGAATCATGACACCATCCTGGGACCATAGGACACAGGAGCAGAATTGGGCGATTCAGCCTATTGAGTCCACTCCACCATTCGATCATGCTTGATTTATTTTCCCTCTCAACCTCATCCTCACCTTTGACACCCTGCCCAATCTACCTCTGCTTTAAATATATACAATGACTTAGCCTCCGAAGCCTCTGTGACAATGAACTCAACAGATACACCACACTCTGGCTAAAGAAATTCCTCCTTACCTTTGTTCTAAAGGGACATCCCTTGGGTCCTAGACTTTTCCACTATGGGAAATATCCCCTCCACATCCACTCTATTTAGGCCTCTCAACATTGGTAAGTTTCAATGAGATCCCCTCCTGCATTCTTCCAAACTCCAGCAAGTACATGCCTTCCTTACTACAGACTCAACCTACAAGTTAATATTTAGGGAATCCTGCCCCACGACACCCAAATCCCATTGCACTTCTGATTTCTGTTTAAAATACAGTCTACACCTTTATTCCTTCTACCGAAGTACATGATCATACACTTCCCTACTCGGTATTGCATCTCTCATTTCTTTCTCCATTGTACTGCCCAAGACCCTCTGCAGACTATCTGCTTCCTCAACACTATCAGCTCCTCCACCTATCTTTGTATCATCTGCAAATTTGGCCAGAATGCCATTAATTCCATCATACAGATTATTAACATATAACATGAAGCTATATATATATCAGACACAAAACCAACTACTGTGGATCACCACTAGTCACTGGCAGACAACCAGAAAAGACCCCTTTGCCTGCTGCCAGTCAGCCGTTCTTTCCTGTAATACAATGGGATATCATCTTGTTTTGCAGCCTCTTGTCAAAGGCCTTCTAAAAGTTCAAGTAAAGTTTATCCTTTGTCTATCCTGATGCTACTTCCACAAAGAATTCCAACAGATTTATCAGGCAAGATTTCCCCTTAAGGAAATCATGCTGACTTCAGACTATCTTATTTTCTGTCTCCAAGTCCCTAAAACCTGCATCCTTAATACTGGACACTAACATCTTAGCAACCACTGAATTCAGGATAACAGGCCTATAATTTCCTGTCTTTTGCCTTCCTCCCTCTTTAAGGAGTAGAGTGATATTTGCAATTTTCCAGTCCTCTGGAATCATTCCAGAATCTAGTGATTCTTGAAAGATCATTACTAATGCCTCCAGTATCTCTTCAGCTACCTCTTTCAGAACCCTGGTGTGTAGTCCATCTGGTCCAGCTGACTTACCTCCCTTCAGACCTTTCAACTTCCCAAACATCTTCTCCTTAGTAATAGTGACTACACTCATATCTTCCCCAATGCTCTTGAATTCCTGGCAAATGAAATACAGTATCAGGAAATGTATGGTCATACACTTTGGTAGAAGGAATGAAAGCATTGACTATTTCATAAACGGGGAGAAAATTCAAAAATCTGAAGTGCGAAGAGATTTGAGTGCCCTTGTGCGGGATTCTCGAAAGGTTAATTTGCAGTTGAGTCAGTAGTGAGGAAGACAGGAGCACCAGAATATAAAAGCTGAGGCTTTATATGGCATAGATGAGGCCTCTCTTGGAGTATTGTGAGCAGTTTTTGGCTTCTTATCTAAGAAAGGATGTAATGACATTGCAGAGGGATTAGAAGAAATTCACAAAAATGATTCCAAGAATGAACGGCTTATCGTATGAGGAGCAATTGATGGCTCTGGGCCATTACTTGCTGGAATTTAGAAGAGTGAGTGGGGAATCTCGTTGAAGCCTATCAAATGTTGAAAGGCCTAGATATAGTGGATGTGGAGGATACTTCCTATGGTGGGAGAGTCTAGGACCAGAGGGACATTGTCTGAGAACAAGGAAGAGGGGAATTTTCTTTATCCACAGGGTGATGAATCTGAGGAATTCATTGCCACAGGTGGCTATAGAAGCCATGTCATTGGGTGTAATTAAACATAGAAACATAGAAAACCTACAGCACAATACAGGCCCTTTGGCCCACAAAGCTGTGCCGAACATGTCCTTACCTTAGAAATTACCTAGGGTTACCCATAGCCCTCTATTTTTCTAAGTTCCATGTAACTCTCCAAGAGTCTCTTAAAAGACCCTATCTTATCTGTCTCTACCACCGTCACCGGCAGCCCATTCTATGCACTCACCACTCTCTGCGTAAAAAACTTACCCCTGACATCTCCTCTGTACCTACTTCCAAGCACCTTAAAACTATGCCCTCTCGTGTTAGCCATTTCAACCCTGGGAAAAAGCCTCTGACTATCCACACGATCAATGCCTCTCATCATCTTGTACACCTCTATCGGGTCACCTCCCATCCTCTGTCAATTAAAGCAAAAGTTGATAGGTTCTTGATTAGTCAGGGCATGAGAAGTTACAGGGAGAGGGCAGAAGAATGGGGTTGACAGAGAAATGGATCAGCAATGATGGAATGGCAGAGCAGCCTCGATGGGCAGATTGGCCTAATTCTGCTCCTATGTCTTAGGGTCTTATAATGGATTGATTGACTTGGCATCCACTGTTAGGCAGCCCAAAATCAGTCACTGTGAATGCCATACCGACGTGTAGTTCTAAGAGCAGCCAATATACTTGGAATACATCCCAGCAGGTGTTCTGAAAATAGAAATTTCCAGGAACTATGATCAAATATTCAGAGTTGGCTGCTTTCTATCAAGTCTTGTACCGTACAAAGCTTCTTCAAGAGTTTCATGAGAATATTCTTCCTATGGCTTGACTTTTAATTTAATGTGAGTTTAATCTTTCCCCAAGTTAAATGTTCAGTTCTGCATTTCCAAAACCAAATATACTTCTAATGAAATACTCCAGTTTATTCAATTGTATAGTTACAAGTGTTGTTGTACATCTCAAGCAACTGCAAAAGGGATACGGGATAAGAAAAGGATAGTGTTCAACTCCATGATGCTTTTTTCAATAAAGTCCAATGAGGATGCCTAAAATGAAATTTGTTTAAGCACCATGATTTTCAAGAAGAATAAACTGACAATATTTTTGTTAAAAAGTCCTGTCATTTGAAAAGCATGAAAATAATACTGTTGTTCATAATTGTGAAACTCCTTCGACAGAAAAATACTACTGTGGGCCTATAATTTCAGGCACGATAAACATCCTGGGATATAAGAAAGTGTAATATAGGAAGTTAATTTTAGTTTTAAAAAAACAGCTCCAGAAATTAATTTACTCCAAAGAGCATTGCAATGGGCTCCTCACAAAAGGGTTCTGCATGCAGCGGCCACTCCGGAATGAATATCTGTAATCTGTCAAGTAGGATGCGATCCACAATCCTGATTTGATGGAGACGGACGTGAGAATACGGAGGAACATCTGGTGAAACTTCTGAAATGCCTGTTTCGCTGCCGCTGCTACTGTGCGATCCAGGATCTCCGGAGGGGAAGGCCCCGAATCCTCAGCTTTGCCTGTTGCTTGGCTGCCGGGGCCGGGGTCGAAGCACTCGACAGAGATGGTGCTCGGTGCTCGGTGTTGGAGGGCTGGTCAGAGGCTCAAAGTTTTCGAACGGACTCAGAGTCGGCTGTGGTCGGATGCTTCCAGTGTGCTGCATTGGCAAGTTTGTGGCACTGGAGGTTCATGGCAGGGAGAGTATTTCTTCCTTCTACCGTCTGCGTGAGATGATGAGGCTATCGGGACTTTGAGACTTTTTTTTACCGTGCCCATGGGTCTGTTCTTTATCAAATTACTGTATTGCTTTGCAATGTTGTAACTATATGTTATAATTATGTGGTTTTTGTCAGTTTTAGTCTTGGTCTGTGTTTCTGTGATATCATACTGGAGGAACATTGTATCTTTTCTTAATGCATGCATTACTAAATGACAATAAACGAGGACTGAGTGTCCTCATAATCTGATCTATTGTTTCTGTCATTATCAATACAGGAGCACGAGGGGAGCTCAAGGGAATGAAGATCCTATGGTTGGTGTGGTGATGAAAAGACATTGTGTGGTCAAGCAGGATGTATTCTGTAGGGTTGCCTTGCCAAGAGGGACTTCACACAATTGTGCTACCTGGGAAGAATCATATGAGGATGATAATTGGGGAACATTACACAGAAGACTAGCAGAGGTGCACAGTGAAATGCATGGCGCATTGTCGTACCCATCAGATTAAGTACATGAGATGACAAGGAGGGCAACAGGATCCATCTCACCCATGATGGAAGCCATGTAGCACCGGGAGAATTCTACATCTCAGCCAGCACAGATTGATCTCCTATACATTTGGTGGGAGCAGAAAGATGTACTTTTGGACCTCTTTGCAGCAAGCAGGGGATTCTGAGAGCTCAGTGCCTTGGCTAGTAATGAACAGAAGACTTTCATAGCCTTTCATAACTGTATTATAATCTTGGCCATAGTATCCCATCAGAGTCCCAATGACATTAGAGAGTCTGATGATCTGTCTCCCTTCAAGATGCCGGGATTTTTCCTCTTAACAGAGATTATCCGGCAATGCCTTTGCCTGTGCCCCAAAGCCAGCTCTTCCACAGTGCAGCAATTCTTGATGGAAGGCTGCAGTTGGAAGCTGCTCCCCCTCCGTGGAACATTTTGATGGAAAGATGCAAACTACCATCAATTTTGCAATAACCATGTTCGTAGCACCACAGTGCAGTGATGCTGAAGGACATCCTTCAGCAATTATGTGTATAACAGGCATCAATAAAAATGTAGTGATGGAGCATAGGACATCCTTCAGCAATTATGTTTATAGCAGGCATCAATACAAATGAGAACCAGTCTTCAAAAAACCTCTTCAAATGCAAAATACAAGCAGTAATTAGTTTTGAACTAAGACAGAGAGCTTTGCAAACAAACAAAAGGGGGCTGTTCAGGAGAAGCAGTTTGTAAATGGACATATGCATCAGCCAAATGTAAGACATGCAAGTCTGTGTGTTAATTGGTCTACATCAAACCAGGTGTCAGACAGCTTAAGTTATAAACACAAGAAATTCTTCAGACGCTGAAAATCTTGAACAAAACACACAAAAGTGCTGGAGGAATTCAGCAAATCAAGCAGCATTTAGGAGAGGAAAAAAAAACTTTTGATGTTACGACTGAAATCCTTCATCAGGTTCTACATTATTGTGATGGACATCAAGGAAGGTTCCAGACAGCACTCAGTTTGTCACTTAGCATATCAAACGTGGTTGAGGGATGTTTGTTCTGTCTTGGGTGGCATGGTAGTGTAATGGTTCACACAATGCTTTACAATACAAGCAACCCAGGTTCAATTTCCACCGTTGCCTGTAAGGAGTGTATACATTCTTTCTGTGACCATGTGGGTTTCCTCCGGGTGCCCTAGTTTCCTCCCACACTCCAAAGATATACCGGTTGGTAGGTTATTTGGTCATGGTAAATTGTCCCGTGATTAGGCTGGGATTAAATCGGGATTGCAGGGCAGTGTGGCTCGAAGGGCCAGAAAAGCCTTGTCTGCACTGTATTTCAATAAATGAATAAAATAAAGTAAATAATTGGGAAATTTGTGTATCCTGAGAGTCAGCCCTCACAACACTTGTTTTGTTTTGTCTGGGTTCTCTGCTCTCAGAAGCCTTCAGACCTTTCATGTGAATTACTTTATTCCATCTATAGTGTTTGCATATTTAAAGGTGTCTTGACAGTGAATGGCCACTCCCATTGTAAATATGTCATTAAATGGAATCATTTGACAGATTCAAAATATAATAATATCATTACAGTTATTGAACAGCTTCTTCCCCTCTGCCATCAGATTTCTCAATGGACAATCAAACAATCAATACTACTTCACTATCTTTGATCTCTTTTTGCACTAGTTGTTTAAATTGTTCTTAATATATATTTCTTATTGTAATTACAGTATTTTATGTATTGCACTGCACTACTACAAATTTCACAATATTGTTAGAGAGCATAAATTAAATTTCCACAGTTATACACCCAGTTGTATATCTCAGTCTAGCCTGATGATAATAACACCCTATCTTCTCAGACCTCTGGTATGGCTACAATAATCTAACAGGTGAACAATAATTTTCTAGAACTAAATGAAGATAAAACTGAAATACTTTTGGTTGATCTAAAGCCAAAAGAGATAAACTTCTTGATAAATTGTGTTATGCACCTTGGCCCCAGAGGAACACTTTTGGGGGTATTCATGGGTATTTATGTATGGTTAAATGATAACTAAACTTGAACTTGGACACCCTTGTAAAATCAGAAGTAACAAGCCTGAGGTATGTACAAAGCTATGCAGTGAGTTAAATGCCTTCTCAAAAATCATCCAAGATGGAAGCTTTCTTCAGGGTTTTTAATGAGAACTTATTTGTGAAAATGCAGGAAGTTAAGTAAAACATATATAAAATTCAATACAGAATCAACGTGGGCCTGAATAACTGTTTGTTAAAATTGAAAATTTGGTAAATATACTTATTTTGTAATTTTATGCTGGTGTATGATCTGTTAATTTTCTGGTGAATGGTAACTTTGCATGAACCAGTATTTACACAGCATTCACTACAATTCATGTTCCTCCCTGGAACATCTCACCTTTCATGTTTAGTTGAACTGCAAATCATACCGACCCTAGATGAATTCTGTTCACCTATTCTCTCATCTATTGTGAGAGGTAGAATTCTGTTTGTGAGAGTCACGTGGCTGCTAGCAGAGTTAGCTAATGAGCCATGTTTGTATACGAGCCCGGTAAGAGGGATGCAAGGATACTTCCTTCAAAATGTGTCAACTAAAAGTCACCAATTCCATCTTCCAAATCATTGACATACAACGTAAAAAGAATTGGTCCCAACACAGACTCCTGTGGAACACCACTAGTCACCAACATCCAACCAGAAAAGGCTCCTTCTTTCCCACTCTTTGCCTCCTACCAATTAGCCACAGCTTTATCCATGATAGAATCTTTCCTGTAATACCCTGGGCTCGTAGCCTCATGTGTGGCGCCTTGTGAAAAGCCTTCTGAAAATCCAAGAACACAACATCTACCGATTCTCCTTTACCTCTCCTGCTTGTTACTTCTTCAAAGAATTCCAACAGATTTGTCAGGCAAGATTTTCCCTTGAGGAACCCATGCTGACTATAGCCTATTTGATCATGTGCTTTTAAGTACCCTGAGTCCTTATCCTTGGTAATCGGCTCCAACATCTTCCCAACCAATGAGGTCAGACTAATTGCCCTTTAGCTTCCTTTCTTCTTCCTCTCTCCCCTCTTGAAGACTGGAGTGACATTTGCAATTATCTAATCTTCTGAGACCATTTCAGAATCTAGTGATTGTTGAAGGATCATTACTAATGCCTCCAGAGTCTCTTCAGCCACCACTTTCAGAACCCTAGGATGTACAGCATCTGGTCCAGGTGACTTATCTTCCATCAGAGCTTTCAATTTCTCTCTAGTTATGGTAACTTCGCACACTTCATGACCCTGACACCTGGAATTTCCACCATATTGCTAGTGTATTCTACAGTGAAGACGCACACAAATACCTATTCAGTTTGTACACCATTTCATTGTCCCACATTACTACCTCTCCAGCATCATTCTCCAGCTGTCCGATATTCACTCTTACCTCTCTTTTACACTTTATATATCTGAAGAAACTTCTGGTATCCTCTTTAATATTATTGACTAGTTTACTTTCATAGTCCATCTTTACCTTCTTCATGACTTTTCAGTTGCCTTTTGTTAGTATTTAAAAACTTCCCAACACTCTTACCTCCCACTAATTTTTTGCTCTATTATATGCTCTCTCTTTGGCTTTTATGTTGGTTCTGAATTATCTTGTCAGCCATGGTTGTGTCATCTTGCCTTTAGAATACTTCTTCCTTTTTGGGATGTATATGTCCTGTGCTTTCTGAATAGCTTCCAGAAAATCCAGCCATTGCAGCTCTGCTGTCATCCCCACCAGTGTTCTTTTCCAATCAGTTCTGGTCAACTCCTCTCTCATGCCTCTGTAATTCCCTTTACTCCACTGTGATACGGATACATTTGTCTTTAGCTTCTCCTGAGATTTCATGGTGAATTCGATCATATTATGATCATACTGTCCTAAGAGTTATTTTACCTTAAGCTCTCTAATCAACTCTGGTTCATTGCACAACATCCAGTCCAGAATAGCTGATCCCCTAGTGGGCTCAACCTCGACCTGCTCTAAAAAGCCATCTCCATTGGCACTCTAGAAATTCCCCCTCCTGCAATCCAGCACCAACCTGATTTTCCCAATCTATCTGCAAATTGAATTTCCCCATGACTATTGTAACATTGCCCTTTTGGCATGCATTTTTTATCTCCCATTGTAATTTGTAGACAACATCCTTACTACTGTTTGGGAGCCTGTACGGAACTCCCATCAAGGCCTTTTTACACTTACAGTTTCTTGGCTCTATCCACAACGATTCAACACCTTCTGACTCTATGTCACCTCCTGCTAATGATTTAATTTAATTTTTTCCAGTAGAGCAACATCACCCCCTCTGCCTTCCTGCCTGTCTTTTCGACACAATATGTATCCTTCGACATTAAGCTCCCAGCTATAATCTTCTTTCAGCCATGATTCAGTGATGCCTACAACATCATACCTGCCATCTGTAACTGTGCTGCAAGTTCTTCTACCTTATTCCATAGGCTGCGCACATTCAAATACAACACCTTCAGTTCTGTATTCATCTTTTTCAATTTTGTCTGCCTCTTATGCTGCAACTCATCCTGTTGACTGCAATTTTGCCCTATCAGCTGTCTCTCCTCACTACACGTTTCCTTTGTTTGTAAACCAGCTACCTCATCTTCAGCTCTTTCATCCACCTTTCCTACAATACTTCTTGCATTGAAATATACACAGCTCAGGACACTAGTCGCACCATGTTCAACCTTTTGATTCCTAGCTTTGTCTGAGGCCTTACCAACATCTGCCTCCACAACCTCTCCACTAACTGTTCTGGAACTCTGTTTCCCATCCCCCTGCAACTCTAGTTTAAACCCCACCGTGCAGCATTAACCATTAATATCCCACCAGGATATTATGTCCCCCTCCAGTTCAGGTACAAACACCTTCTTCTGTACAGGTCCCACCTTCGCTGGAAGAGAGTCCAAGGATCCAAAATGTTATGCCCTCCCTCCTACACCAACTTCTTACCCTTGTATTAAACTGTATAGTCTTCCTAGTTCTGAAAAAGCTGAGAAGCAGGACCTGCCAGGTAGCAATTTCTGGATTGCTGCCTGTGCCACATGCCAGTGAGGATAGAAACAGGATGATTTGGCAAATTAATGCGTGGCTGAGAAGCTGGTGCAGGGGGCAGGGCTTCAGATTCTTGGATCATTGGGATCTCTTCTGGGAGAGGTATGAACTGTTCAAAAGTGACAGGTTGCACCTGAACCCGAGGGGTCTCAATACTCTCACGGGCAGGTTTGTTAGAGCTGTTGGGGAGGGTTTAAACTAATTTGGGAGGGGGTGGGAACCAGAGTGAAGGGAATCAGCATAGGACGGATGGTAAAAAAACAAAGACTGGCAGGAAGGGCAGGCAGATGATATGACATAATTGCAGCCAACAGGATGAGTATCAGTTCATTGGGGATGCAGAATCAAAAGGGGTAGCAAGTGCAGCACTCAAAGTGTTATATCTCAATGTATGGAGTATAAGAAATAAGGTGGTTGCTCTTGTTGCACTATTACAGATTGTCAGGTATGATGTTGTGGCCATCTCTGAATCATGGCTGAAGGATGTTGTAGTTGGAAGCTGAATGTCGAAGGTTACATGTTGTACCGGAGGGATAGGAAGGTACGCAGAGGGGGTGGCATGGCTCTGCTGGGAAAGATTGGCATCAGATCAGTAGAAATATGTGCCATAGGATCAGAGGAAGTTGAATCCTTGTAGGTTGAGTTAAGAAACTGCAAGGTTAAAAGGACCCTGATGGCAGTTATATACAGGACTCTCAACAGTCGCTGGGATGCGGACCACAGATTACAACAGGAATTATAAAAGGCATGTCAACAGGGTAATGTTATGATAGTCATAGGAGATTTCAACATGCAGGTTGATTGGGAAAATCAGGTTGGAAATGGATCCCAAGAGATTGAGTTTGTTGAATGCCTACAAGATGGCTTTTTAGAGCAGTTTGTTGTCGAGCCCACTAGCCCACCAGCCCACCAGCTATACCGGATTGAGTGTTATGTAATGAAGTGGAAGTGATTAGGTAGCTTAAGGTAAAAGAACCCTCAGGAGACAGTGATCACAATATGATTGAGTTACACTTGAAATTTGATAGGGAGAAAGGAAAATCTGTCTTGGAGTAAAGACTTACAGTAGTGTGAGGGAAGAGTTGGCTAAAGTAAATTGGAAGGAAATGATGGCAGGGATGACAGCAGAGCAGCAATGGCGTGAGTTTCTAGGAAAAATGAGGAAGGTGCAGGATAGATGCATTCCAAAAACAAAGAAATACTCAAAAGCCAAAATAGTACAATCGTGGCTGACAAGACAGAGGATTAGGAAGCTTTGAAAAACCTACAGAGAGCAACTAGAAGAATCATTAGGAGGGAAAAGATGAAATATGAGAGAAAATATTAAGTATGAAGGTTAGCTATAAAATAATATAATCAAGGGTACCAAAGAATTCATTGGCACAGACAACGGAGCAGACAAAGTTATTGGGCATATTTAAAGTGGAGGTTGATCGATTCTTGATTAGTAAAGGCGACAAAGGTTACAGGAAGAAGGCAGGGGCATGAGGTTGAAAGGAATAATAAATCAGCTATGGTGGAATGGCAGAGTAGATGCAAAGGGCTAAATGGCCTAATTCTGCCCCTACTATATGTCTTATGGTAATTTTTTTTCTTAAAGCAACATTTTAATCTCCAAATGGATCCATCGCTTCACCCAGCCTCTTGTCAGAGACCCTATTAAGCAGTTTGTACTGCTGCTTCTCTTGATGTGGATTCCCTGAGAGTCTCTCCCTCTCTGCTTCATAGTCACTGGCTTTTGTTAAAATGAACATAGAAAAGTACAGCACAGGAACAAGCCCACAATATCTGTGCCAACCAGAATGCCAATTTAAATTAATTCCTTCCCGCTGTACAAGGTCTATATTCCTCCATTCTCAGCCTATTCATGTGCCTATCTAAAAAACTATTTTTTTAATATAATATCTGCTATCACTACTTCCCCAGAAACATGCTCTAGCCACCTACCATTCAGTGTAAGAAAAAATCTGCTTTGTAAGTCTTCTTTAAACTTTCACTTCTCACCTTAAATCTATGCTCTCTATATGTTCACCCTTGAGAGAAGACTTACTGTCTACCCTATCCATCCCTCTCAATTTTATACACTTCATTCAGATAGCCCATCAGCCTGCAGGGTGCCGGGAAAGCAATCATAATTTGTCCAACCTCTCCTTCGTGAGTATTTGTAATACTCACAAATACAGGTAAGTTCTTCCGCAAGCTCAGCCATGATCTTACTGAACGACAGAACAGGCTTGATGGGCCAGATGGCCTACTCCTGCTCCTATTTCTTACGTTCAATGTTCTCTCTCTAAAGCCCCCAAATCCTTTCTGAAGTGTGGTGACCAGGACTGCACACAGTACTTCAAATATAGCATACCTAAGCTTTATGCAACTGCAATATGACTTCCCAACTTTCACGATCAATACTCTATCCCGATGGCATAAACTTCCTTCACATCTACTTGTGTCACCACTTTTGGGGAGCTAAGGAGCTGCACTTCAAGATCCCTTTCTATAACAATGCTCCTGAAGGTCCTGTTGTTTACTCTATACTTTCTTCTTACGAAGTGCAACATCTTGCACTTGCCCAGATTAAACTCCATCTGCCACTTGTCTGTCCACATTCCCAGCTGATCTATATCGTGCTGAAGACACAGGGAACTGTCGATGATGGAACCTGGAGCAACAAGCAATCTGCTGTAGATTGTGTGGGAAAGGCATAAGGAATTGTTGACATTTCATGTCGAAACCCAGTTTGTTTTGACATAAAATGTTGACAATTCCTTTCCTCCCATGGATGCTGATCGACTCGTTTAATTCCTTCAGCAGATTATTTATATGCCCTGCCAAATCTTTGATAATCCACTAATTTTTGTGTCATCTGTGAACTTACTAATGAACCCACCTAAAGTTTTGCCCATGTAATTTAGAAACATAGAAAACAGAAAACCTACAGCACAATACAGGCCCTTCGGCCCATAAAGTTGTACTGAACGTGTCCCTACCTTAGAAATTGCCAGGCTTACCCATAGCCCTCTATTTTTCTGAGCTCCATGTACCTATCCAAAAGTCTCTTAAAAAACCCTATCGTATCCGCCTCCACCACCGTTGCTGGCAGCCCATTCCACACACTCACCACTCTCTGAGTAAAAAAACTTACCCCTGACATCTCCTCTGTACCTACTCCCCAGTACCTTAAACCTGTGTCCTCTTGTGGCCTCTGACTATCCACATGATCAATGCCTCTCATCATCTTATACACCTCTATCAGGTCACCTCTCAACCTCCGTCGCTCCAAGGAGAAAAGGCCGAGTTCACTCAACCCATTCTCATAAGGCATGCTCCCCAATCCAGTCAACATCCATTTATATATATTATAGAGAGGTCCCAGCTCTGATCTCTGTGGAACACCGCCGGTCACATACGTAGTCAGCATGACATCACTCTACCACCATCCTCTTTCTTCAACGGTCAGGCTGATTGTGAATCCAACCTAGCATGCTTCTGTGAGTTCTGTGTGCTTTACTCTCTTGGATGAAGGATGTTACATACTGCATATGCAATACAATGGGAATTTCCTCCTTAAAAACGCCCTTGCCTTTCTTTCTCCAATCACTTCAAACAGACCTTAAACCAGCATGATTTTGATATCAGAAATCTTTATTTATTATTTTTACTCTTGTTGAGCGTCAGTTTTTTTCCTTCCTCTTTTAAGGTTCTCTAAAAGATATGTCTCACTGTAAACAAAGATAATAGTAATTATTTGTTCACCCTTTCCTTCAAGATTTCAAGATTTTAAAAGCTCACTAACATCACCAAGCCTACTAATGTACTGCACGATTGCATAATCAACTATGTTGCTTATTAAAATGTCTAAAATTTCCACATTTTAATCCATTAACTTTCATGTGTAGTTTTCCTTGCTTCACAATACTACACAAATCTAAATGACACTTCCTGACAAAATTGCAATATAAAATTAATATCCATAATTTACATTTGCAATGGGCGAAAATCCCCAAACCAGTACGGAATTATTCTTGATTTTCTCTAGAATAACTCATATCTAACTGTTGTGATGTCATCACTGTCTACATAGGCTGTGAAAAAATTGTGGTAGTCAACGTAATGACCAAGCCTCTTCTGAATATGTAACATTCCAGACAGCAATGATCAATAACATCATTAAATCTGCTGAAAAGGTAGTAATCTCACACTACAGAGGCTAAATTCCACCCCTCAAACCCACTCCCACATACTTTATAGAAAAATGTGACTGCATTAATGATTTCTTGGCAATCACTGATCTCATTTTCTGGGGAGATCTTCCATAACAGCCTCCACTCACATTGTCCAATTTTAGCCTGCACCTTTCTCAAAGTTCAAAAGTTCTAAGTACATTTATTATCTAAGTCGGGGGTTTTTTGCACTGTGGACCGGTTTATTATTGACAATATTCTTGCAGACCGGCCAATCCAGGGGCGGGGGGGTAGGGTTGCCAACGGACAAGAGTAGCAGTCAAATACACCTCAAAGTTGCTGGTGAACGCAGCAGGCCAGGCAGCGTCTCTAGTTCGTCAGGACTAACTGAAGGAAAAGCTAGTAAGAGGTTTTCCTTCAGTTAGTCCTGACGAAGGGTCTTGGCTTGAAACGTCAACTATACCTCTTCCTAGAGATGCTGCCTGGCCTGCTGCGTTCACCAGCAACTTTGAGGTGTGTTGCTTGAATTTCCAGCATCTGCAGAATTCCTCGTGTAGTAGTCAAATACGTTGTGTTTACCCAGAGAAAGACTACAATGACCATGAAGACTTACACAGGCACCAGTGTGCATGTGTGATTGTACGTACCGATTTTTTTCCCCACAAATCGTTTTTGGGGGGTGTTAATCACGACCGGAATATAGGTGATAAGCGGCTAATGCACTCAATTTCATTTCTAAAAGGGTTTATCTGACGAATTTAATATTAAACACACGGAGCATATTTTCCTCGCATGAATATAGTGATAAGTCAATTATCAGTAGAGGACAGGGGAGCTTGAAGTAAGTATTGAATGAACTTCCAGTAGAAGTGGCAGAAACAGGTTCGATATTATCACTTAAAGAAAAATTGGATAGGTATATGGACAGGAAAGGAATGGAATGCAGGTCGGTGGGACTAGGTGAGAGTAGCTTTCGGCACGGACTAGAAGGGCCAAGATGGCCTGTTTCCACGCTGAAATTGTTATATAGTTATATAAGTCAATAGTATCATAACATTTTAAGTAACGTTTGGATATTAAACACACAGCACACATTTTCCCCGTATGAACATATAAAATCATTGCAACACACCAATATCGCTGAATCAGTGGGAGCCCTGGGCTTGTTTCCCTGCAACAACACGGTCCTATAGAAGGGTGATGGGAGACAGTGATACTCGAAGGGGGGGGGGGGGTCCTTATGTCCAGTCTATTCTGCAATTTAGTTTTCGTTGCATTCATTGCAGAGATATGTTGGAAATAGAAGCAACATTTTCAGTGCTTTTGTGGCTATTCAGGACATTTAGCCTTGACTTTGATCCAGAATGCCAGCAGAGATGTTATGTCAAACATACTTTTAAGCCCGCCATCATTTGCAAGCTCGAGGAGTTGATCTCCTTCCCGCGCTGACATGGACAACGCGTGTGTATTGACCTCGCGTGCGTTCAAGCTCAACAGTGTGTGACAGGGAATGAGGAAAGGTGCAGCTGACTCATATCGTTTCCTCGCAGCCCGGTAGTGCACGCTTTGTGGGCCGGTACCAGTCTGCAGCCCGGTGGTTGGGGACCGCTAAGATTCTAAGATTCTAAGTATGCAAATATTATATAATCTTGAGATCCACCTCCTTACAGGAAGACTGTCAGATACCCAATGTGCAGAGGGAGAAAAAAACAAACAGTGCAAACATAAAAGTAAGCAAATAACATTCAGAACAAAAGTGACATAGACACGAAGCTCAGAGAAGCTGGAGCAGGCCACAGTTCAATGCAGAGCTGAGCAAATGTCAAGGAACTCCTGGAGAAGAGGCCCAGAGCAGCCTGAGCAGGCCACAGACTTAGCGCAGAGCCGAGAAAACAACACAGAGCAGCAAGCAAACTGACCCAACACTAGCCTCTTGTCCTGACACCTTGCCTTTTCAATCCACCTTGTCCAGCATTTAAGACACCTAAACATTGGGTCATTCCTTGTACTAGGAGCTGAGCCCTGTTGTATCGATATGTTCTGGGCCCGGACCCTACTCCATGTTTTGGCCAGTACCCACCCTTCCAATCGGCCTGCCATTTAGATCGGTCAAACCTTGCTCTTGATTTAGGTGGACAGGCCTTGAGTCTGCTTCTCCAATCTTGCTCCGCTCTGCTCGACCCAACTTTGCCTTGAGCATGCCCTGACGTCACCTCGCACCCACAAGCTTCAGCCCTTGACACAGCCTCACCTTTGCTCACTTCTCCATTGTTCAGTGATTGTTTAACATAAGTTTTACAAGAAGTATTAATAATAAGATTTAGCTTATTCTTTGTTTTGTTTGCTGCCAGTAAGTAGTCTGCAACATCCTAGTTTGGTTTTTCATCTCCACTAATTACTTATTTGCTCAATACTTCATGTAATCATAGAAACTGCAACAGCCTTTCTCTTCCTATCTTCCAGAAACACACCTTCTTTGGAAGTAAACAAGCGATTTATTTGCACTTCTAGTGGCTTGATGCTGATAATGTGACTTTCCCTGCATTGGGGAAATGTAAATGCAGTTTGAGGCAGTGCTTTGCAGAACACCTCTGTTCATTGAGCAAGTGGCAATATCAGCTTCCCATTCTGATAGCTATGCTGTAGGTATCCTACACTGTCCCAAAGAAGCCCAATATGAAGAACATCATGATATCTGCCATAAAGCATGCAGAAACCTTCAGATAACCAGCCTCTTCTATTTGTATCAGAACTAGCCAATTCTGATGCAAGATCATCCAACTTAACATTACACAGCTTTTCTTTCTGTTGAGTATTTCCAATGTTTTCTTTTATTTCAGATTTTCAGCAACAACTAGCTTCTGCATCTTACAGTTCTAGTATTATTCTTCTTTCATCTCCCCAAAGGCCTCATTTTCTCTTTTTAGTTGTATTCTCCCAGACTGCTTAGATAAAGCATTCATCTCCCTCACCTACAGTGGTCCCTCTAAACCAGATGGTGAGGTAGATTGCTCTCCATGGTACAACTGTAGAAATTTGCAAGTGTCTTTGGTGACATTCCAAGTCTATTCAAGATCCTGATGAAATATAGCTGCTGTTGCGCCTGCTTTGTAATTGCATCAGTATGTCGGGTCCAGGATAGATCTTCAGAGATGTTGACACCCAGCAACTTGAAATCACTCACCCTTTGCACTGCTGATCCCTCAATGAGGACTGATGTGTGTTCTCTCAATTTCTCCCTCCTTAAGTCCACAATCAATTTCTAGGTCTTACTCACATTGAGTGAAAGGTTGTTGCAACACCTCTCAACCTATCTCGCTCCTGTACACCTCCTCATCATTATCTGAAATCCTGCCAACAATAGTAGTATCTTTGGCAAATTTAGAAATGGTGTTTGAACTGTGCTTAGCCACATAGCCATGGGCGTAGAGAGTAGAGGCAGTGGGCTAAGCACACATCCTAGAGGTGGTTTGGTTTGCAGTTATAACAATTAAGTCAGAGCAGAACATGGCAGGCAAAAAATGTATTTGTAGAACACTTAACATAAGGTAGCTAAAAAGTAGATTTTTAACTAAATTATTAAAACTATGTTTGTAGGTTTTGATGCATTGCCCTGGGTGAGACATATACCATCTGGCTGTGAGAGAAATGTTCTCTCTACAATGCTGCTTTAATGGCTGTGATATGCACCATCATGAAGTCCAACACGAGGCAGATCGTAGCACACATTAACTCTAGCATCCCAGACCACCCTGACCCACTGCAATTAACCTGCTAATGAAAGTATTTCTCTGGCCCCACATTCATCTCTGGAGCATCCAGGCAGTAAAGACTATTGTTTATTGCCTACAGCTCTGCCTTCAATACTGTAATTCCAAGATTGTGCCGAATTGCAACCTCTGTTAAGGACATAAGAAATAGGAGCAGGAGTGGGTCATCTGGCCTGTCGAGCCTGCTTCACCATTCAATAAGATCATGGCTGATCTGACCATGGACTCATCTCCATTTTCCTACCTTTTCCCAATGACCCTTAATTCCCCTACAATGCAAAAATCTATCCAACCTTGTCTTAAATATTTCCTGAGGTAGCTTCCACTGCTTCACTGGGCAGAGAATTCCCCAGATTCATCACTTTCCAGGAAAAGCAGCTCCTCCTCATCTCCATCCTAAATCTACTCCCCTGAGTCTTGAGGCTATGTTCCCTAGTTCTAGTCTCATCTACCAGTGGAAACAACTTTCCTGCCTCTATCTTATCTATCCCTTTCATAATTTTCTATGTTTCTATGAGATGTCCTCTTATTCTTCTGAATTCCAGTGAGTACAGTCCCAGGTAACTCAATCTCTCCTCATAGTCTAACCCCCTCATCTCTGGAATCAACCTGGTGAACCTCCTCTGCACCACCTCTAAAACCAGTATATCCTTCCTCAAGTAAGGAGACCAGAACTGCACACAGCACTCCAGGTGTGGCCTCATCAGTACCCTGTACATTTGCAGCATAACCTCCCTGCTCTTAAATTCAATCCCTCTAGCAATGAAGGCCAACATTCCATTTGCCTTCCTGATAGCCTGCTGCACCTTAAAACCAACCTTTTGCGATTCATGCACCTACAAACCAGGCTGAGTCGCAGCTGATATTGAGTTATTTTTTATTCTTTAGTTTTTAGTTGTCTTTTAGGTCCAGAGAGAGGAGTTAAGAGTTAGGTTAAGGTTTAGGGACAGAGGTGTGGAGTAATCAGACATCAGGCCAGTATCTATGTCTCGCTCCACATTCAAAGACCAGCTATACAGACGTGCGACATCTATGGTGAGGTGTTGGATCTGCAGGCAGTGGACAAGAGCACCCACTCCTAGTCAGTGAGGACGAGAGCACCCACTCCCAGTCAGTGAGATATCGGTAGGTTTTGGAGTCAGTGTTCCACGCAAACAGGAAGAACAAGTTCCAATAAGCCCTGCAAATTGGTGAGACCAGAGTTTCAGGCCTAGTGTTCAGGGTCCGACCATCGATGAGTCCGGTGTTTGAGGCCTGGTGTTAGTGCTAAGGATTGAGACCTGAGGATGTATCAGAAGTCCAGAGGTCAGTGCCCATTAGCCGGAGCAGAGTCTGTCAATCTCTGCAAGCCTACTGAGGAGGTTGAAGCCCAGAGTACACAGGCAAGAGTCCATATCCGCTGGAGCTTCACTTAATTTAAATTTTACATGTTGCATTTGTACACATGACAAATAAACTTGAATCTTGACCCTGAAACAAACACTCTAAACCTGGGATCAGCACCTCATTTGTCTTTCTAATTAAACTTTTATGCCTTACGTATTCAAGTCTCTTAAACATTGTGACGGTACCCATTTCCACCATCTCTTCTGGCAACATGTTTCCTCTGTTAAGTTCAATGTTTCTCAATGAATTGCATGTTTGACTTACTGGAATTTTGAGGGACTACATTGATGGAAGGTGGAATGAACACAAGAGAATATTAAACATGGTTTCAAATCTGATAAGATCAATGCTAAAACCTAAGCTATATTTTACTGATAAATTGCACCTGAATAATTTACAATACAGGAGGAGGTCAAAAGAGATCAATGAAGAATTTTTGTTTCATCATAAATACCACAGCATCCGCTCTATCACTAAACACAAAAAAGCCCAATGGTTCCATTTCATGAAAGATTCAAGATGTCCATGGGCAGTGGTGTGTCAAGGACAGTCATACCACAGAAACACCTCATACCCATGCCAATATTTCATCCATCTACTCTAATCACACTGACAATTCCCCATCCCACCGGCCCCTTCTAAGATGCTGTTTGACCCACTGAAACACTGACAATTCCCAATCCCACCGACCCCTCCCAAGATGCTGTTTGACCCACTGAAACACTGACAATTCCTCACCCATCGATCCCTCCTGAGATGCTGTTTGACCCACTGAAACACTGACAATTCCCAATCCCACCGACCCCTCCCAAGATGCTGTTTGACCCACTGAAACACTGACAATTCCTCACCCATCGACCCCTCCTGAGATGCTGTCTGACCCACTGAAACACTGACAATTCCCAATCCCACCGACCCCTCCCAAGATGCTGTTTGACCCACTGAAACACTGACAATTCCTCACCCATTGACCCCTCCCGAGATACTGTTTGATCCACTGAAACACTGACAATTCCCAATCCCACTGACCCCTCCCAAGATGCTGTTTGACCCACTGAAACACTGACAATTCCCCATCCCACTGACCCCTCCTGAGATGCTGTTTGATCCACTGAAACACTGACAATTCCCAATCCCACTGACCCCTCCCGAGATGCTGTTTGACCCACTGTTGTTTGTTGCTCCAGATTCCAGTATCTGCAGTCTCTTGTGTTTCCAAATTAAACAAAACTCTTTTCAACATTTTGAAAAAGTCCTTCTAAAACACAGAAACAAAAGAAGACAAAACATATTGCATGATGATTCAGAAATGAATCTCTTGTACTGCATGAAAAGGGAGCAACACTGAGACAGCAGGAAACAAGATGATGCAATCAACTCTAAAAACAGACTTTGGACGTTCATTGCGATTTTGGGCACTGAATAAATGAAAAGAATGACACTGATTCAGGTGCATTGTGGAATGAACTAGGAATTACATGAAACAAGGAAGAGTTCCTTTTAAATATCTATTACATTTTTACATAATCTCTGGCCTTCTTATTCTAGATTATTCAGAATATGGAACTTCAGATGAATTCAGTTTCAAACAGCACAAGGTCTTACTTCAAATACTTTCTGGATTATGTTGGATCCATAAATAGGGACCTGACCTACTTATTCAAATGTGTATTGCGTATTGTTAAACGTGAGTGCAGTCTGAGAATGTGGAATAAAGATATCTTCCAGGATTTTTTTTTAAGAGATTCACCACGGTAACAAGTCCTTCTGACCCAACAAACCCACATTCCCCAATTGCGCCCATGTAAATAATTAATCTACGAATCTGTATGGCTTTGGTATGTGGGAGGAAACCAGAGCACCCGGAGGAAATCCATGTGGTCACGGCCAAATGGAGAAACTTCTTGCAGACAGGGGTGGAAAACGTAGGCAGGTTGCTGGTTCTGTAACAGTGTTATGTTTACTGCTACGCCACTGTGCTGCTCCAACTTCAATGTTTCCTATTTATTAAGAAAGGCAACAAGGACGTAAAAATGTTGAAGCTAAGCAAAGCCATGAAATTTATAAAGTGACAATAAATACACAGTGAAGGGGAACGTCCATAAAACTGTAATTGGTCTCTGTATCTTCATTGTCCAGACTTGAAGCAACTCTAAACAACACACACAAAATGCTGGAGGAACTCAGCAGACCAGGCAGCATCTGTGGAGAAGAGTACAGTCAACATTTCGGGCTGAGACCCTTCGGCAGGACTGTGGAGAAACAGATGAGGAGAGCGGTTAAGAAGATGGGAGAAGGGCAGGAAGAAACACAAGGTGATAGGTGAAACTGGAAGCGGGGAGGCCACTGTAGAAGAGGCCATGGACTGACATGTCGGATTCATGCCAGCAGGCTGGAGACATGAACCGTCGAGATGAGGCCACCCTCAGGTTGGAGGAACAACTCCTTGTATTTCATCTGTAGCCTCCAACCTAATGGCATGAACATCAATTTCTCAAACTTCCTGTAATGGCCCCTTCCTTCCCCATTTCCATTTCCCTCTCTCACCCTATCTCCTTACCTGCCCATCACCTTCCTCTGGTGCTCCTCCCCCTTCCCTTTCTTCCATGGCCTTCTGTCCTTTGTATCAGATTCCCCCTTCTCCAGCCCTGTTATCTCTTTCACCAATCAACTTCACAGCTCTTTACTTCACCCCTCCCAGTTTCACCTATCACCTCGTGTTTCTTCCTCCCCCCCCACTCTCCTACTCAGACTATTTTTTTCCAGTCCTGATGAAGAGTCTTGGCCTGAAACATTGACTGTACCCTTTTCCATAGATGCTGCTTGGCCTGCTGAGTTGTCCAGCATTTGGTGTGTTTCGCTTGGATTTCCAGCATCTGCAGGTTTTCTCTCGTTTGTGATCGAAGCAACTCTAAACTAGTTCATAAGAATAATGGGCAGTGGATATGAAACACTGTTTACAAGCCTTACATCTGTTAGAAATGGAACAATGTAAGAGAACAGTCAGACCATATTAGGATCTTTAGTGTTCATGATAAAGAACATGAACTCCTCAGTGCAACAGCTGGAATATTTTTTCAGTACAAGTAGTATTGTTAAAATTGAGGAAAGTAAAGTCCTCCTGTCATTTGGAAATGTAAGAAAGCAACCTTACTGATAGAGATTTGCTAGAAATTCTGAGAATGCCATCTGACCTCTACCTTTCCACACGTGATAGGGGTATTATACCAGGTTTCCGTTGGCCCTCACAAATGTCCTAACATTGCTGCATAAAGGATGAAGCAGAGGAACAACAGAAAACATAGAGTCTCTCAAGGAGAAGTCTTGATAGCGAATCCTTCCTGATGTCCTACTGCGCTATTTCCATGCTAAACTTTACTTGTGAGACCTCCAGTTGTAGAGTTTGGGGCAATATTAAACCACATACAAACAAAAGCTGTAATGTCTTTGTACCATATGGTGAAAGCAGTTATACTCAAATAGAAAACAAGGCCTTGTATTTATATTTACAACCACAATTTCACCAGAACTTGCAGGGTGTATTAGTCATATTCATCAATAACATCAGGCCTCCAAAACTGATCTCAAAAGTATAAATGACAGATTCAGAAAGATTCACATCAGTCATTTGATTTTAGTTCAAGATCAGAAAGAAAAAGTATGGTTTGGAATAAATTCCTAAAGCAAGTCTGTCAACTGTGGAAGAGTTGATGCAGAAAGAGACTTAACAGAATTGTTGCAAATCAGTCACATCAAAAAACTCATTTTTTGAGATGGAAGCTATGTACGTTGAGTCTCCAGATTCAACAGAGGCAGCACCAGTACATAGAAACATAGAAACATAGAAAATAGGTGCAGGAGTAGGCCATTCGGCCCTTCGAGCCTGCACCGCCATTTATTATGATCATGGCTGATCATCCAACTCAGAACTCCGCCCCAGCCTTCCCTCCATACCCCCTGACCCCCATAGCCACAAGGGCCATATCTAACTCCCTCTTAAATATAGCCAATGAACTGGCCTCAACTGTTTCCTGTGGCAGAGAATTCCACAGATTCACCACTCTCTGTGTGAAGAAGTTTTTCCTAATCTCGGTCCTAAAAGGCTTCCCCTCTATCCTCAAACTGTGGCCCCTCGTTCTGGACTTCCCCAACATCGGGAACAATCTTCCTGCATCTAGCCTGTCCAATCCCTTTAGGATCTTATACGTTTCAATCAGATCCCCCCTCAATCTTCTAAATTCCAACGAGTACAAGCCCAGTTCATCCAGTCTTTCTTCATATGAAAGTCCTGCCATCCCAGGAATCAATCTGGTGAACCTTCTTTGTACTCCCTCTATGGCAAGGATGTCTTTCCTCAGATTAGGGGACCAAAACTGCACACAATACTCCAGGTGTGGTCTCACCAAGGCCTTGTACAACTGCAGTAGTACCTCCCTGCTCCTGTACTCGAATCCTCTCGCTATAAATGCCAGCATACCATTCGCCTTTTTCACCGCCTGCTGTACCTGCATGCCCACTTTCAATGACTGGTGTATAATGACACCCAGGTCTCGTTGCACCTCCCCTTTTCCTAATCGGCCACCATTCAGATAATAATCTGTTTTCCTATTTTTGCCACCAAAGTGGATAACTTCACATTTATCCACATTAAATTGCATCTGCCATGAATTTGCCCACTCACCCAACCTATCCAAGTCACCCTGCATCCTCTTAGCATCCTCCTCACAGCTAACACTGCCACCCAGC
This sequence comes from Mobula hypostoma, assembly GCF_963921235.1. Classification (NCBI taxonomy): domain Eukaryota; kingdom Metazoa; phylum Chordata; class Chondrichthyes; order Myliobatiformes; family Myliobatidae; genus Mobula; species Mobula hypostoma. Next base: position 101,891,679 of record NC_086100.1, on the reverse strand, counting down.
TTCGTGTCATCCACAAACTTGGAGATGCTGCATTCAATTCCCTCATCCAAGTCATTAATATATATTGTAAACAACTGGGGTCCCAGCACTGAGCCTTGCGGTACCCCACTAGTCACCGCCTGCCATTCTGAAAAGGTCCTGTTTATTCCCACTCTTTGCTTTCTGTCTGCTAACCAATTCTCCACCCACACCAATACCTTACCCCCAATACCGTGTGCTTTAAGTTTGCACACTAATCTCCTGTGTGGGACCTTGTCAAAAGCCTTTTGAAAATCCAAATATACCACATCCACTGCTTCTCCCCTATCCACTCTACTAGTTACATCCTCAAAAAATTCTATGAGATTCGTCAGACATGATTTTCCTTTCACAAATCCATGCTGACTTTGTCCGATCATTTCACCGCTTTCCAAATGTGCCGTTATCACATCCTTGATAACTGACTCCAGCAGTTTCCCCACCACCGACGTTAGGCTAACCGGTCTATAATTCCCCGGTTTCTCTCTCCCTCCTTTTTTAAAAAGTGGGGTTACATTAGCCAGCCTCCAATCCTCAGGAACTAGTCCAGAATCTAACGAGTTTTGAAAAATTATCACTAATGCATCCACTATTTCTTTTGCTACTTCCTTAAGCACTCTAGGATGCAGACCATCTGGCCCTGGGGATTTATCTGCCTTCAATCCCTTCAATTTACCTAACACCACTTCCCTACTAACATGTACTTCCCTCAGTTCCTCCATCTCACTGGACCCTCTGTCCCCTACTATTTCTGGAAGATTATTTATGTCCTCCTTAGTGAAGACAGAACCAAAGTAATTATTCAATTGGTCTACCATGTCCTTGCTCCCCATAATCAATTCACCTGTTGCTGTCTGCAGGGGACCTACATTTGTCTTTACCAGTCTTTTCCTTTTTACATATCTATAAAAGCTTTTACAGTCCGTTTTTATGTTCCCTGCCAGTTTTCTCTCATAATCTTTTTTCCCCTTCCTAATTAAGCCCTTTGTCCTCCTCTGCTGAACTCTGAATTTCTCCCAGTCCTCAGGTGAGCCACTTTCTCTGGCTAATTTGTATGCTTCTTCTTTGGAATTGATACTATCCCTAATTTCTCTTGTCAGCCACGGGTGCACTACCTTCCTTGATTTATTCTTTTGCCAAACTGGGATGAACAATTGTTGTAGTTCATCCATGCAACCTTTAAATGCTTGCCATTGCATATCCACCGTCAATCCTTTAAGTGTCATTTGCCAGTCTATCTTAGCTAATTCACGTCTCATACCTTCAAAGTTACCCCTCTTTAAGTTCAGAACCTTTGTTTCTGAATTAACTATGTCACTCTCCATCTTAATGAAGAATTACACCATATTAAGGTCACTCTTACCCAAGGGGCCTCTCACGACAAGATTGCTAATTAACCCTTCCTCATTGCTCAAACCCCAGTCCAGAATAGCCTGCTCTCTAGTTGGTTCCTCGACATGTTGGTTCAAAAAACCATCCCGCATACATTCCAAGAAATCCTCTTCCTCAGCACCTTTACCAATTTGGTTCACCCAATCTACATGTAGATTGAAGTCACCCATTATAACTGCTGTTCCTTTATTGCACACATTTCTAATTTCCTGTTTAATACCATCTCCGACCTCACTACTACTGTTAGGTGGCCTGTACACAACTCCCACCAGCATCTTCTGCCCCTTAGTGTTACGCAGCCCTACCCATATCGATTCCACATCTTCCCGGCTTATGTCCTTCCTTTCTATTGCGTTAATCTCTTCTTTAACCAGCAACGCCACCCCACCTCCCCTTCCTTCATGTCTATCCCTCCTGAATATTGAATATCCCTGAAAGATTTAGAACAATTTAGAAGGTCACAGAGAACACAAACCTCAATTTGTTATGTATCGATTTAGTACAATTTAGAAGGTCACAGAGAACACAAACCTCAATTTGTTATGGGCATCTGTAAGTCTCATGAGACCATGGATTTACGTCTTGAAAGGTTTCCAGGGTGCGGGCCTGGGCAAGGTTGTGTGGAAGACCAGCAGTTGCCCATGCTGCAAGTCTCCCCTCTCCACGCCACCAATGTTGTCCAAGGGAAGGGCATTAGGGCCCACACATACAGCTTGGCACTGGTGTCGTCGCAGAGCAATGTGTGGTTAAGTGCCTTGCTCAAGGACACAACACGCTGCCTCAGCTGAGGCTCGAACTAGCGACCTTCAAATCACTAGACGAATGCCTTAACTACATGGCCACGCGCCAACACAAAACCTCAATTACTCAATTGAATTTATCCCCCTTTTCCCCCTGATACCCCTGCCTCCAATATGCTAACTCCTGCTGTCATTATTCATAGCTATTTATCAACATCAGGTTTTAAACCTCACCTCCTGACTCCATGCTAGACACAGAAGTCTCCTTACTGGGTAAAACTTGTGTTTGCAGTTGGTGGGGAGCGGCAAGACTGAAACAGTGAAACACTTACTGGTACCTCTTGCTGTGCCACCCAATGCAGTGTGCATGAAAACTTTTAGTAATGTCAATTTTGTTTCTTTTTCTTCAGTGGAATGTTAGTTCCTTTTTAAAAGTAAAGTTATATGAACAGCAACTGTGGGGATCACCACAGTGTTTAACAAATCCATGATCTTTCACCAGATCTGGAAGATATTAAAGATGAACTTTTTTTTAAGTGCACTGGGAGGTTGGGGTAAAAAAATACAAGATCTGGGTGGAGGACAGAAATGATTACACAACAGAGATGATGTCATTCTATTTAATCAATTCCATCTACTCTTCTATCACAAACCTCTTTCTTGTTCTTTTTCTGCCCATTGGCTAGATCAGATGCCCCCACCCGCTTCCTTATACATTATTCCTCCTGATGATTTATCTTTAGAGAAGCAATTCATCTCTTGCAGTTCCAGTGAGAGGTCATTCGCCAGAAAAACTCACGATTGAAAAAGATCACTTACTGTACTTACTGTTGAACATTCAGCAGAATCCCCTGCAACAATGATTTCCTCACCCCCCCCCCCAGAGTGAATGCTATAATAGTCATTTCCAGCTCGTACTGCACATCTCAGAGCGTTCCTTGCCTGACATAATTTCTACAGTGCTTTATATTTCTGTGCAAAATTCTCATGGGTATCGTGGGGGAAACTGAGTCCATGTTGTCCCAGGGTTGGCTGCAGCTGATCACACTTTAGATAGTGACATAGCAGTGCTTGATTGGGGCCCTTATTACCTTTCATTCAGCGGTACACGTCCAACATTGCTCGCACTCACCAAATGTTACACAAATTTCACCAAAAGCCACTCACCTATATCCTAAGTATGCAACCTTCTTCACCTCCTAATCAATTCTCCACGTCAACCCTACAACGCCCTCTAATCTTCACAGTGCTCAAATTCACAATCACTATGTGATCCAAACACATACAAACATCAATTCCCCCGACACACACAAACACTGCTCACCCCGACACACACAAACACTCATCCCCACACACACACTCCTCCCCCCCCACACACACGCACAAACACTCCTCCCCGACACAAACACACTCCTCCACCCCAGACACACACAGACAAAACACTCCTCCCCCACACACAAACACTCCTCCCACACACACACTCCTCCCACACATACAGACACTCCTCCCCACACACACACACTCCTCCCACACACACAAACACTCCTCCCCCACACACAAACACTCCTTCCACACACAGAAAAACTCCTCCCACACACACACAAACACTCCTCCCCCCCCACACACACAAACACTGCTCCCACACACACAAACACTCCTCCCCCCAAACAGAAACACTCCTCCCACACACACAAACACTCCTCCCTCCCACACACACAAAAACACTCCTCCCCCCCACACACACAAACACTCCACCCCCCCACACACACAAACACTCCTCCCCCCACACACACAAAAACACTCCTCCCCCCCACACACACAAACACTCCACCCTCCCACACACACAAACACTCCTCCCCCCACACAAACACACTTCTCCGCCCACACACAAATACTCCTCCCCCCACACACAAACACTCCGCCCCCGACACAAACACACTCTTCCACCCCAGACACACACACACACAAACACTCCTCCCCCCACACACACAAACACTCCTCCCCCACACACACAGAAACACTCATCCTCCCACACAAACTCTCCTTCCCCCACACCCACACAAACTCTCCTCCCCCCCACACACACAAACACTCCTCCCCGCACACACACAAACACTCCTCCCCCACACAGACACACACAAACTCTCATCCCCCCACACACACACTCCTCCCCCCCACACACACACACACTCCTCCCCCCACACAAACACTCCTCCCCCACACACACTCCTCTCCCCCACACACAAACACTCCTCCCCCCACACACACCCACACACTCCTCCCCCACACACAAACACTCCTCCCCCCACACACACAAACACTCCTCCCCCCAAACAAACACTCCTCCCCCCCACACACACAGAAACACTCATCCCCCCACACAAACACACTTCTCCGCCCACACACAAATACTCCTCCCCCCACACACAAACACTCCGCCCCCGACACAAACACACTCTTCCACCCCAGACAGACACACACACAAACACTCCACCCCCCCACACGCAAACACTCCTCCTCCCCCATACACACACAAACACTCCTCCCCCACACACAGAAACACTCATCCCCCCACACAAACTCTCCTTCCCCCACACCCACACAAACTCTCCTCCCCCCCACACACACACAAACACTCCTCCCCGCACACACACAAACACTCCTCCCCCCACATAGAAACACTCCTCCCCCACACAGACACACACAAACTCTCATCCCCCCACACACACACTCCTCCCCCCACACACACAAACACTCCTCCCCCCAAACAAACACTCCTCCCCCCCACACACACAAACTCTCCTCCCCCACACACAAACACTCCTCCCCCCACACAAACACACAAACACTCCTCCCCCAACACACACACAAGAACTCCTCCCCTGACCCACACAAACACTCCTCCCCCCCCCACACACACACACACACACAGAAACACTCCTCCCCCACACACACAAACATTCCTCCCCCACACACACAAAAACACTCATCCCCCCACACAAACTCTCCTCCCCCCCCACACACACACAAACACTCCTTCCCCACACACAAACACTCCTCCCCCCCACACAGTCAAACACTCATCCCCCCACACAAACTCTCCTCCCCCCCACACACACACAAACACTCCTCCCCGCACACACACAAACACTCCTCCTCCCACACACACAAACACTCCTCCACACACACACACACAAACACTCCTCCCCACACACAGAAACACTCCTCTCCACACACACAAACACTCCTCCCCCCCACACACAAACACTCCTCCCCCCACACACACAAACACTCCTCCCCCACATACACACAACCACTCCTCCCCCCCACACACACAAACCCTCCTCCCCCCAACACATTCCCAATCTCAACATGGACACCGCACATTCTACAATATTTACAATCTATAAAAATGTCCACACGTGTATCCTCCAACCAGGACAGGCCAACGTTAAAATACCAACTGTGAAATCAACCTGGCTGTGGAATGGCTGTTAAAAACTTGCTCAGAAATGGTTGTGCTTCCACCATCCATGGATGTCATCCTGAAATGCTGGCAAGGGGTAATAGCAAATTTGTTACACATGACTTAGTGCTGGTACAGCGGGGTCTGGATGAGAACTGCTGCTGTCCACAAGGTGTACAGTAATGTCATAGACCATGATACCAATTACAAATAATAAGCAGATTGGCTAGTCAAAGGAACGTAGGACTCTCAGCACATGTTCATCATCACAATCTCCAGAGCCACACCAAATACCCAGTGAGCCCTCCTCACTGATCGCCTTCCTGACAGTTATCCTTGCAAGTGGAACAAGTGCTGCAGCTGCCCCTATACCTCCTCCCTCACTACCATTCAGGGCCCCAAACGGTCCTTCACCTGTGAGTCTGTTGGGGTCATTTACTATATCTGGTGATCCAAGTGTGTCCTCCTAATATCAGTGAGGCCCAACCTGGACTGTTTCGTAGAACACCTACGCTTTGCCTGCCACAAAATGTAGTATTTCCCAGTGGCCACCCTTTTCAATTCCACTTCCCATTCCCATTCCAACATGTCAGTCCATGGCCTCCTTTACTGCCGCCATGAGGCCTCAGTCAGGCAGGAGGAGCAACAACTGATATTTTGTTTAGATAGAATCTAACCTGATGGCATGCATACCAATTTCTCGAACCCCTCGTAATTGCCCCCCTCCACCATTCCCTATTCTTGTTTCCCCCTCACGCCTTCTCTTCTTACCTGTCCATCACCTCCCTCCGGTGCTCCTGCCCCTTCCCTTTCTTCCATGGTCTTCTGTCCTCTCCTATCAGATTCCCCCTTCTCCAGCCCGTTATCTCTTCCATCAATCAACTTCCCAGCTCTTTACTTCACCACTCCCCCTCTCCTGGTTTCACCTATCACCTACCACCTTGTAATTCATCCTCTCCTCCCGCAGCCTTCCTATTCTGACTTCTTCCCCCTTCCTTTCCAGTCCTGATGAAGGACCTTGGCCCAGAATGCCGACTGATGCTGCCTGACCTGCTGAGCTCCTCCAGCACATTGTGCGTATTACCCAATGATCCTGTGTTGCGTACGAGCTCTCTGATCCATCAGAGAATCGGAATTTTCCCAGGTACTCTCTGGCAGAACATTCTGCTCCCAGTAGCCACTTGCCTGCCACCATTCTGTTGTTAGATGAAAGATCAATGCTTAATGTATGAATTTTCTCCTGTGAAACAACCATTGGCTCAACGGTGACTTCCCTTGTTTCCCTAATGATAGAAATGTGATTCTGAATATGATTGGTCAGTCTATGAGCTAAGTCTTAGCAGTCTAAGAGATACAAATATTTTAGAAACATAGAAAACCTACAGCACAATACGGGCCCTTCGGCCCACAAAGCTGTGCGGAACATGTCCCTACCTTAGAAATACCTAGGCTTACCCATAGCCCTCTATTTTTCTAAGCTCCATGTAGCCATCCAGGAGTTTCTTAAAAGACCCTATCGTTTCCACCTCCACCACTGCCACCGGCAGCCCATTCCACGCACTCACCACTCTCTGTGTAAAAAACTTACCCCTGGCATCTCCTCTGTACCTGCTTCCAAGCACCTAAAACTATGCCCTCTCTTGCTAGGTATTTCAGTCCAGGGCAAAAGCCTCTGACTATCCACACGATCAATGCCTCTCATTATCTTGTACACCTCTATCAGGTCACCTCTCATCCTCCGTTGCTCCAAGGAAAAAAGGCCAAGTTCACTCAACCTATTCTCATAAGGCATGCTCCCCAATCCAGGCAACATCCTTGTAAATCTCTTTTGAATGGTTTCTACCTGTACCTCCATAAAATCTGGCTGAGTCACCGTAAAAAGTCACCAGCTCCACCTGACTGAAAAGTCCCTCCTTATGGCTTCTCACAATCTCACACCAGAGGCTGGAGACAGACTTGTCTCAATTTCATGACTGGCAATTTTAGGTAATTGGGATGGACAATATTGCCCAACATCCTAATTTGCATCCACACCACTGTCTCTAGTTCAAAGTATCCTTCCCAGTCCTTGAAGGCAGGACTGATACGAACACTCACATTCAGTTAAGCACACACAATGGATTTTCTTCACCTCTCGTCTGACTGTAGCCCCTTAATATTGAAATCTTTCACAAAAATATGAGTAGACTATCAGGCACTTCAAGCTGCCCCTAACCACCCCACCCCCAACCGCCCGCTCACCCACCTTTAATATGAGCAACACACATCAAAGTTGCAGGTGAACACAGCAGGCCAGGCAGCATCTCTAGGAAGAGGTACAGTCGACGTTTCGGGCCGAAACCCTTTGTCAGACGAAGGAAGGGCTCTGTTAGCCCGAGGGTGGGAACCCTTGCTCTGGACCCTTCTATTCCTCATAGAAGAGTATAGCACAGGAACAGGCCCCCCATCCCACCACATTTGCACGGAACAGTATCAAGTTAAACAAAAATCCCTTTACCTACACATCCATTTCTCTCCATTCCCTGCCTATTCAAGGGTCTATCTAGAAGTTTCTTAAACACCACCATCATGACCTCACGCCTCCTCACATTAAACTCCATTTTTCAGTCTTTTAAGGACTCACTCAAGCTACCCAAATCCTACAGCAGAATCACAATATCCTTTATCATTTCATGTATCATCAGCAAATATGGAAACTGTGCTCACTGCCAAATGTTTTGTTTGACCAAGTAACTTTTAAAGAAAAGGTTATTTAACTGTGTATTGGAGCGTTAAAATGGAACATATAGTTGTCCAGAAAATCTCCTAATCCAGCACCATCAAAGCCCCAAGCACACCAAATTGACAGTTTTACTGTATAAAGATTCAATATGACTTCTCAGTTTCATCATGACTCCATGCTTCTATAAAACCCAGAAGTGTACATGTCTTTGAAACTGATCTCTTAAATCTGCTTCTGTCAATGACATGTGCAACCATCCCTCATCACTCCTTTTCTCCCCTTTTAAAGAAACATAGAAAACCTACAGCACAATACGGGCCCTTCGGCCCACAAAGTTGTGCCGAACATGTCCTTACCTTGAGATTACCTAGGGTTACCCATAGAATGTCCTTTATCTGCCTCTCCACATTCTTCCTACCAAAATACATCACCTCATTTCTTCCCTGAAATCCATCCGTGATGCATTTGCCCATTCTCCGAGGCTGTCTATATTCTGCTGTAATTTGCCTTTTCCATTGTCCTCATATTCACAATACTGATTAGTGTGCCAATCAAAAACTTAGAAATTGTGACTTGCACTCGCAAGTTTGGATTGTTAACGTACATTAAAGAAAACGGTTCTAACACTGATTCCTAAGGAAAGGCACTTCTTATCTTTCTCTAGTTCAGAAAAACAGCCATTTGCCATAGCTTTCTGTCATCTATTACAGGACACATCTTACCTTGATGTGTAGGCTTCCATTCTTTGCAAATGGCAGCCTCTATTCTGTGATTATAAAATTCAAAGAACACAGGAAAATATACAAAAGTGGATTCTGAATTGAGAGTCTACTGTTAAAGGAATAAAATAGAGAAGCTGGGATCAATTATATTGGAAAAAAGGTGACAAAGGAGATTTGACAGAAGTATATAAGTATATAAAATGATCAGGATTCTGGATACAGTGGTTCATGGAAGTGTTCCTATTGGTGGGGTGGTCAACTAAATGTCACTGGTATAAAATAAAGGGTAAAGGATCAACAGTGACATAAAAAGAAATTTTCATATTGTGCAGCCTGTAGCTGGAATTTTAGCAGATATGGTGGAGGCAGGTTACACTGCAGTATTCAAAAGAGACAATGAGGAAAAGTTGCTGGGAATCAAGCAGCAAGTTATTTTGGTAGAAAGTCGGCACAGACATGATGGGTCAAATGGCCTCCTTTTGTGTTGTAACCATTCTATGATTCTAAGCATGTTAGCTGTCACCATCTTCCAAATTGGGGAGTACGTCATTAAAAAAAAGATATCATAGTGAGCTGTGAGTAATTTATTATTTTCTTGAGAACCTTGAGCATTCCATTTCCCTTGTTCAACACTGAAAATAAACAAGCTGTCTTCCTATCACCACTGAAACACGCAACAGTAATCTGGGATGAGAACAGTTTCCTTGCATTATGGAATCTCCAAATGACACCTTTGTATAGCAAACAGAGGCACAGTCAAATTGAAACTTCTATTCTTCATTAGTACAGTGACAAACATATAACAGTACAGAATAGGAAAAGGCCTCCTGACCCACATTGTGGGTGAAACAAATTAAACTAGTAATCAAATACCTTCTGTCTACATTCTCAGCACATTCATCCATTTGGCTCTGCTATCACCCATAGCAGCACATTCCAGACAGCTACCACACTCTGCATAAAGTATCTTGCTCACATATCTCCTTAGAACTTACCCCACCATACCCCACTCCACCTTAAATGAATGTCCTCTTGTATTAGACATTTCAACCCTGAGAGGAAGATACCAGCTGGCTACTCTATCTGTGCCTCACACAATCTTATGATCTTCCATACGGCCTCTCCCACACAGAGTGAACAACCCAATTTTGTCCATTCTCTCCTTACAACACATGCCCTCTCATCCAAGCGGCTTTCTAATAAACTCGTTCTGCACTTGCCCCAAACCCTCCCCATTCTATCTATAATGGGGCAACCAGAATTGAATGTAATACTCCAGATGCAGCCAAACAATTTTATAAAGCTGCAAAATAACCTCCACTTGAACTCAGTGCTCAACTAACAAAGGCAAGCATGCCATGTGCCTTCTTTACCACTGTGCATATACTTTCAAGGAGCAATGGACTTCAAAGTACATTATTATCAAAGAAGGCATGAGGACGAGTGAGCCCTGGGCTGGACATCCTGCTCACTTCAGGAAGGTGAAACATTTTCCACAGCCTCTCCTTTCTAGTTGTAGTGATCGCCTCAGGACCACTGTTTGGCTGGTCATGCAGGAGATCACTCACATATGGCCTCTCCTACACTACTGTGCCCATGGCAACCTTCACGTGGCGTCCATATTCTTACTGAGTTTGCTATGTCATGGTGTGACCGAGTGTCCAGCAGTATGACTGGGCAGGCAGGCTGGGCTCATCAGCCTGGTTGGCAGCCAGCCTAAGAGAAGGACAACTCTGAATCCAGACCCGGGTAGATGGGGCTCATTAGCCTTGCCAGACAGTCTGTCTAGGAGAAAGAAAACTCTGATACCCAAACTACAGCCTCGTGGTTGCCGCAGTCCATTGTGGAATGTCCTCTGGCCTAAAGAGTGGAATTGGTCTGCGTGCACCGATCCTCACTATAACCTACGCAGCGCAGGTGGGGAGAAAGGGCCTACAATAATGGAGATGTTCCCTCCTGATCTTCGTAAGCCAGTCATGTATGTAGAATACAACTCATCTTCCCCACAGACAGCCACAAAACAACGAATAACCATGGAACCCGTTCGAAGAAAAATGTACCAACCCCTCCAAATGCAAAAAAAATCACAAAAATGGCAACAAAAAAAACAAGCGAGAACCCCGAGATCCTTCCGTATACCAAAACTGTTAAGACCCTCCTCTACATTACATGATCAAATAGCCTTCCTTCTGTATCACTATCCAAAATGAAAAGAGATCTAACTGGATGAAATAAATGCACTTCCTCATGCTCCCTTCACAAGAGTTCAAGAGCAGATTCAGTGACCAACTATCTGCCTATTTCCATTCCCTTTGGATATGCACTTTCCAGTTTCCCATTGCTTTGTGATGTTGATATCCCAATCCAAGTTGAAAATAGAGACTTTGGCATTCTACACTCTTCCATAGAAGTCTAACACAAGTTGAAGGTGTATACCTTCAAGGCTGAAATGTTGAGGTTTTAGAAGGCACTGGTGAGTCCTCACTCAGAGTATTGTGGGCAATTTTGGGTCCCTTATCTAAGAAAGGATGTGTTGACATTGGAGAGAGTTCAAAGGAGGTTCACAAAAATGATTCTGAGGTTGAAAGGATTATCATATGGGAGGCATTTGATAGCTGTGGGCCTGTACTCACTGGAATTTAGAAGAATGTTCTCATTGATATCCATCAAATGTGGGAAGACCTAGACAGAGTGGATGTGGAGAAAATTTTTCCTGTCGTGAAGGTGTCTAGGACACAGTGCACCACCCCTAAATAGAGGGATGTCCATTTAGGATGGAGTGAAGGAAGAATTTCTTTAGTCAGGTGGTGGTGAATCTGCGTAATTTGTTGCTACAGTGGCTGTGGAGGCTAAGTCATTGGGTGTATTTAAGGCGGAGATTGATAGATTTTTGATAAATCAGGCTGTGGTGGAGATGACAGCAAATGGATCAGCCATGATGGAATGGTGGAACAGGCTCGATGAGCCAAATGGTCTAATTCTGCTCCCATGCTTATGGTCTATCTTACCTTTCTTTGAGGTGCACTATAGCCTCCGGCTTTAATAATGTGTTAAATAGTTTCAGATACTAACATGTCCATTTCGCAGTAGTAGGCAGATGCTCGATTGTATTTCTGAAAGTGAGGAAGGGAATGTGCTAGAGTTCTTGGGGTTCATAAGCACCAATGAAACAGGACCCTCAGCCATTGAATCCACTCTGACCATCACATAGCAATTATGTTATACACCCTACATCCCAATCAACTGACCACTATGAACTTATAGATGGAGTCATAGCTTCATTTTGTTCATTTCTGTTTTAAATTCTTTTCATCAGTTATATTCTCTTTAGTTTTTCAATAATTTAACTATACTGTCGAATACTTATCAAAGCATTTATAAATCAAATTTCAAAATTTATTCAATATTCAAGGAACATATATGTCACTATAATCTACCTTGAGATTCATTTTCCTTGCGGGCATTCATAAGGAAATACAATAGAACCAATGAAAAAGTACATACAAAGACTGACAAACAACCATTGCTCAAAAGAAGATAAACTGTTCCAATACAAAGCAAAATGAATTAATCATGTAATAAATAAATAATACTGAGAGCATGAATTGTAGAATTCTTGAAAGAGAGCCCATAGGTTGTGGAATCAGTTCAGTGTTGAGGTGAGTGAAGTTATGCACACTGGTTCAGAAGCCTGGTGGTTGAAGGATAATAACTCTCCTGAACCTGTCTGTGTGAAACCTAAGACTCCAATACCTCCTTCCTGATGGCGGCAGCAAGAAGAGAGCATGGCCTGGATAATGGATACTGATTTCTTGTGGCAGTGCTCCTTGTAGATGTGTCAGCGGTGAGGAGGCTTTTTCTGTGATGGACTGGGTTACATTTTGTAGGCTTTTCCATTCCTGGACATTGGTGTCTCCAGGCCCTGATGTAGCCAGTCAGGATACTCTCTACTATGCATCTATGGAAGTTTATCAAAGTTTTCGATAACGTACCAAATCTGCACTAACAATTAACAAGTGGAGACACTACCATGTCTTCTTTTTAATGGGACTTACGTACTGGTCACAGGACAGATCCTCTGCAAATTATAACGCCAGCCAGGGAACTTAAAGTTACTGCCCTCTCCACCTCCGGTTTCCTCCTCCTGTAGCCAATAAAAATCGTTGGTTTTGCGGACATTGTGTGAGAGGCTGTTGTAGCACGATCCAACCAGCTTTTCAACCTCTGATTCAGCCCACAACAGTGGTGTCATCAACAAACTTAAATATGGCATTGGAGCTGTAATTAACTTCACAGTCACAGGTATAAAGCGAGTACAGCAGGTGGCTAAGCACACAGAATGTGGTGCACTTGTGGAGATGGTGATTGTGGAAGCGATTGAGGACCAAGCTGCACAAGGAGGTAAAAGGGCTGAGTGAAGAGCCAATGAAATGACATCTGCTGTAGATCTGTTGTGATAGTAGACAAACTGGAGCAAATCCAAGTCACTCCTCAGGCAGGAGTCAAGGTTTCATGAATAACCTCTCAAAGCACTTCATCACAGTGGATATTAGTGCTACTGGATGATAGTCATTAAGGGAGGTTATTGCATTTTGCTTGGACATTGGTAAACTTACAAGCTCACTATATCACAAACATGAGAAAGTCTGCAGATGCTGGAAATCCAAGCAACACACACAAAATGCTGGAGGAACTCAGAAGGGCAGGCAGCATCTATGGAAAAGAGTACGGTTGATATTCTGGGCCGAAACCCTTAGGCAGGCCTGGAGAAGAAAAACTGAGGAGTCAGTTAAAAGGGGAGGAAGAAAATAAGATGACAGGTGAAACTGTGAGGGGGAGGGGTGGAGTAAAGAGCTGGGAAGTTGATACAGGGCTGGAGAAGAAGGAATATGATAGGAGAGGACAGAGGTCATGGAAGAAAGAAAAGGGGGAGGAGGACCAGAGGGAGATGATGGGCAGGCAGGGAGATAAGGATAAAGAGGGAAAAGGGAATGGGGAATGGTGAAGGGAGGGAGGGGCATTACCGGAAGTTCGAGAAATCGATGTTCATGCTATCAGGTTGGAGGCTATCCAGATGGAATATGAGGTGATGTTCCTCCAACCCGGGTGTAGCCTCATCGTGGTAGTAGAGGAAGCCAAGGACTGACATGTCAGAATGGGAATGGGAAGTAGAATTAAAATGAGTGGCCACTGGGAGATCTGCTTTTTTGAGTGGACGGTGCTCATAGGTGCTCGGTGAAGTGGTCTCCCAATCTACATCAGGACTCACCAATATACAGGAGAACACAATGGGAGCACGAGATACAACAGATAACCCCAACAGACTGACAGGTGAAGTGTCATCTCACCTGGAAGAACTGTTTGAGATCCTGAATGGTAGTGAGGGAGGTGGTGTAGGGGCAGGTGTAGCACTTGTTCCGCTTGCAAGGATAAGTGGCAGGAGGGAGATCAGTGGGGAGGAATGAATGGACAAGGAAGTCACATAGAGAGCAATCCCTATGGAAAGCGGAAAGTGGGGGGGAGGGAAAGATGTGCTTGATGGTAGCATCCTGTCGGAGATGGCAGAAGTTTTGGAGAATTATGTGCTGGACGCAGAGGCTGGTGGGGTCGTAGTTGAGGACAAGAGGAACCCTACCCCAGGTGGGGTGGCAAGAGGATGGGGTGCGTTTATCGTTTGAAGGCAGCGTTGATGGTGAAGGAAGGGAAGCCCCTTTCTTTGAAGAAGGAGGACATCTCCTTTGTTCTGGAATAAAAATCCTCTCCTTCGTTGCAGAATAAAAAGCCTCATGCTGAGAGCAGATGTGGCAGAGACAGAAGAATTGAGAGGAGCAGATGGCATTTTTACAAGTGACAGGTTGGGAAGAGATATTGTCTAGCTAGCTATGAGAGTCTGTGGGTTTATAATAGACATCAGTAGACAAGCTGTCTCCAGAGATAGACAAAGAGATCAAGAAAGGAGAGGGAGGTGTCGGAAATGGACCAGGTAAATTTGTTATCAAGATGGCTTCACAGTGCAAGTCCACATAATACAATCTAAATTTAAAAAAAAATTTAAGTCATTATATTGTGAAATATTTGTGAGAGAATTACATTCTGCATACCTAGATCAGGTGAAAGAGCCAGAGAGTTTACTAATCAGAATTATAGTTTATTACAGCATTAGAAATCCAGGTATGCAAATGATAACTTTTTACAGGAAGGCTGGTTTGGAAATATTCAAAAATTTCATTAGTTCAAAAGGTTTCTGTCAGTTGTGGAGTAGAAAGTTGCAAAACAGTTGACTCCCTGGAGGGCCAAACCACTGACAAATACATGAACACACAAGTCCTGTTGTGGCTATCAATTTCACACTATAATGGTGCTAATTGTCAAATGAGCTGTTATCATTACAATTACAAAATCCTGACCAATGACTGTGGTTACTTTCCTCATTTTGGAAATGCTGTCTTGTTTATTCTCTTCAAAAATATAGCCTGTATTTGTACCACACACAAAATGCTGGAGGAACTCAGCAGGACAGGCAGCATCTATAAAAAGAGTATAAGTCAACTTATCAGGCCGAAACCCTTCAGTAGGACTGGAGAAAAAAAGCTGAGGAGTCGATTTGAAAGGTGGGGAGGGAGGTGGGAGAGGAGAGAGAAACACAAGGTGATAGGTGAAACCTGAAGGGGGAGGGTGAAGTAAAGAGCTGGGAAGTTGATTGCTGAAAGAGACAAAAAACATGGGAAAAAGAAAAAGGGGGAGGAATACTAGAGGGAGGCGATGGGCGGGCAAGGAGATAAGGTGAGAAGAAAGGGAAAAGGGGATGGGGAATAGTGAAGGGGGGGTGGGAGGCTTCACTGGAAGTTTGATTAATTAATGTTCATGCGATCAGGCCGGATGCTACCCAAATGGAATATAAGTTATTGTTCCTCCAACCTAAGTGTGATCTCATCATGACAATGGAGGAGGCCATGGATGGACATATCAGAATGGGAATGGGAAGTGGAAGTAAAATGGGTGGCCACTGGGAGATCCTGCTATTTCTGGTGGATGGAGCATAGGTGCTTAGTGAGGCGGTCTCCCAATCTACGTCGGGTCTCACCGATATACAGTAGGTCACACCGGGAGCACCAGACACAGCAGATGACCCCAACAGACACCCAGGTGAAGTATTGCCTCTCCTGGAAGGACTGTTCTGGGGCCCTGAAAGGTAGTGAGGGAGGGGGTGTAGCACTTGTTCTGCTTGCAAAGATAAGTGCCAGGAGGGAGATCAGTGGGGAGGGATGAGTGGACAAGGGAGTCGTGTAGGGAGCAATCCCTGCGGAAAGCAGAAAGTGGAAGCGAGGTTAGATGTGCTTGGTGGTGGGGTCCCATTGGAGATGGCAGAAGTTTCAGAGAGAATTATGTGCTGGACCTAGAAGCTGGTGGGGTGGTAGGTGAAGACAAGAGGAATCCTATCCCTGGTAGGATGGCGGGAGGATGGAGTAAGAACAGGCGTGCAAGAAATGGAAGAGATGCGGTTGAGGGCAGCGTTGATGGTGGAGGAAGCGAAGCCCCTTTCTTTGAAAAAGGAGGACATGTCTTTTGTTCTAGATTGAAAAGCCTCATTCTGACAGCAGATGTGGTGGAGTCAGAGGAATTGAGAGAAGTGGATGATGTTTTTACAAGGAATGGGGTGGGAAGAGGTATTATGTGCGTCCTATCTAGATAGGTCCTATCCAGGTGACCTATATATCTGCAGCTTCCCAAGTACCTTCTCCATAGTAATAGCAACTGCACTCACTTCTTCCCCTTGACCCTCTCGAATTTCCACCATACTGCTGGTGTATTCTACAGTGAAGACTGATGCAAAATACTAGTTTGTCCATCATTTCTTTGTCCCCCATTACTACCTCTCCAGCTTCATTTTCAAGTTGTCCACTATCTCCTCTCACCTCTCTTTTACTCTTTACATATCTGAAAAATCTTTTGGTATTCTCTTTGATATTATTGGCTAGTTTACCTTCATATTTCATCTTTTTCCTCCTTATGGCTTTTTTAGTTGCCTTCTGTTGGTTTTTAAAAGCTTCCCAATCCTCTAACTTCCCAATAATTTTTGCTCTATTATATGCCATCTCATTTGCAGTTATGTTGTCTTTGACTTCCCTTGTTAGCCACGGTTGCATCATCTTGCCTTAGAATATTTCTTCTTTGGGATATACAGTATATATCCTGCACATTCCAAGCTGCTTCCAGAAACTCCAGCCACTGCTGCTCTGCTGTCATCCCTGCTAAATTTCCCTTCCTCTCTCACACTGTAATTTTCTTTACTCCACTTGTAATACAAATACATCTGACTTCAGCTTCTCCCTCTCAAATTGCAGGATGTATTCTATCATATTCTGATCACTGCATCCCAAGGGATCCTTTATCTTAACCTCCCTTATCAAATCCAGTTCATCACACAAAACCCATTCCAGAATAACTTTTCCCTAGTGGGCTTAACCACAAGTTGCTCTAAAGAGCCATCTCGTAGGCATACTACAAATTCTCTCTCTTGGGATCCAGCACCAACTTGATTTTCCCAATTTACCTGCATCTTGCAATCTCTCATAACTATTGTAACATTGCCCTTTTGACATGCCTTTTCCATCTCCTGTTGTAAGTTGTAGCCCATATCCTGGCTACTGTTTGGAGATCTGTATACAACTCCCATCAGGGTCTTTTTGTCCTTGCTGTTTCTAAACTCAACACACAAGGATTCTACGTCTTCTAACTCTATGTCACATCTTTCAAAGGATTTGATTTCATTTTTTACCAACAGGGCCACCCCACCCCCTCTGCCTACCTGCCTGTCCATTCAATACAATGTGTATCCTTGGATGTTAAGCTCCCAACTATAATCTTCTTTCAGCCACGACTCAGTGATGCCCAAGGCATACCTGCCAACCTCTAACTGCACAACAAGATCATCTGTCTTATTCTGTAGTCTGCGTGCATTCAAATACAACACCTTCCATCCCGTATTTATCATCTATTCAATTTTGTCCCCACGTTACAGTGCACCTAGTTCCACTGACCACAATTCCACCTGTCCTTCCTCACAGTCTCACTACACACTGCATCTGCTCATGTACCAACTGCCCCATCTTCAGCCCTATCAATCGACTTTCCATCCCCCCCCCACATTAGTTTAACCCCCCACCCCCACCCCCAAGCAGCTCTAACAAAACCTGCCCAGAAGGATATTGGTATCCCTCTGGTTCAGGTGTAACTCATTCCTCTTGTACAGGTCATACCTTTCCCAGAAGCGATCCCTATGTTTGAAGAAAACCCTGCCTAATTACCATCAGCATATAATCTGTAGCACCAGAGGTACCAACACACAAGACCACTGTTATACTAAGATAAGGAATGCCTACCATTCCATGCCCAGAATGCATTTTGGTAAATCCTATCAATTGGCTGTATTTCTCCTACCTGCATACAGTCAGAGGCAAATGAGCAAAGTTCCAAAGATTAGGACAACAAAGAAGTGCTTGCAGGAGTGAGAGAAGTGACTCAGGGATTGCTTTGAGTCAGTGGACTAGGCCGTCTTCAACAACTTATTTATGGATCTGAATGAATACACCATGGTTATAACGGACTTTTTAAAAACAGCTGTAGATGAGTGTCACCACAAAATCATTCTGAGTCTTCCTCAGCCAGAAGCCCTGGATGAACCATGAAATCCACATTGTACTGAGTGCCAGATCAGAGGCATTCAAGTCCGGTGACTGAGAAAGTTACAAAAGTTCCAAGTACAATCTCCAGAAATCTATCTCACGAGTGAAATGGGAATTCTGGACTAAACTTGAATCAACAAAGGATGTCCAACAGTTGTGGCAGGACTTAAATACTATCACCACTTATAAACTTAAATCAAGTGACATAGGCAACAATAGGGCTTCGCTTCCAGATGATCTCAATGCCTTCTAAGCTTGCTTTGACCATCAAAACATGGGGGAACCATCACGAACTGCCACAGCCCCCTGTGATTTCAGTTTCTGAGGCTGACATGTGAACAGCTTTCAGGAGGATGAACTCACGAAAAGCATCCAGCCCACATGGGGTACCTGGCCAAGTACTAAAGGCTTGTGGTAATCAACTGACTGGAGTGTTCACTGAGATCATTATCTCTCACTTCAGCAGTCTGAAATACCAACCTGCTTCAAGCAGACTTCACTAATACCGATGCCTAAGAAAAGTGTACTGACCAGCCTCAATGACCATCACCCAGTAGCACTTAGATACACAGCGATGAAGTGTCTTGTTGGTGATCAAGCATCAATTCCTGCCTGAGAAGTGACTTATATCTCCTCCAATTTGCCTACCGGAGCAACAGGTCCACAGCAGATACCATCTCATTGGCTCTTCAATCAACTTTGAATCTCTGGACAACAAAGCAGCATACATCAGGTTGATAACAGGAGAAAGTCTGCAGATACTGGAAATCTGAGCAACACACACAAAATACTGGAGGTGGAGGAACTCAGCAGGCCAGGCAGCATCTATGGAAAAAAGCACAGTCGACATTTTGAGCTGAAACCCTTTGGCAGGACTGTAGAAGAAAAGCTGATATTTGAAATTTCACCATAAGGCTGTGTGCTTAGTTTCCTGCTCTTTTCACTTCACACTTATGACTGTGTGGCTAAGCATGGCTCCAATGCCATATTCAAGTTTGCTGATGACACCAGCATCATAGACCGAATCAAAGGTGGTGATGAACCAGCACATAGGAGGGAGGTTCAAAATCTGGCTGAGTGGTACCATAAAACAACCTCTTTACTCAATGTCAGGAAAACCAAGAAGCTGATAATTGACCAGGAGAAGGAAACCAGAGATCCATGGGCCAGACCTCCCTGGAAGATCACAGGTGGAGAGGATTAGCAACTTTAAATTCCTCGGTGTTATTATTTTGGAGTACCTGTCCTGGGCCCAGCACACAAGTGCAATTACGAAGGAAGCACGGCAGTGTGTCTACTTCCTTAGGAGTTTGTTGTGAATTGGCATGACATCTAAAATTTTGACAAATTTCTATAGATGTGTGGTGGAGAGTGTATTGACTGGCTACGTCACAGCCTAGTATGGAAACAACTTTGACCTCGAATGGAAAATCCTACAAAAAGTAGTGGATACCGCCCAGTCCATTACGGGTAAAGCCATTCCAACTATTGAGCCGATCTACATGAAATGCTGTTGCAGGAAAGCAGCATCCATCATCAGGGACCCGCCACCACCCAGGTCATGCTCTCTTTTCACTGCTCTCATCAGGAAGAAGATACAGGACCCTCAGGGGAATGGCCACAGGGGTAGACTGTATTGCCTGCCCATTTCCCTTCCCTTTCCTGACAGTCACCCAGGTACCGCCTCCTGCAACTTCGGGGTGACTACCTCCTTCCTGTAGCTCCTGTCTATCACCTCTTCATTTTCCTGCATGAGCCACAGGTCATCAAGCTTTACTTCACTTTTCATCTGTTTAAACACTGAATGTTTTAAGACTTAACATGATTTTGATATATTAGTAAGATCTGAATGAATAGTCAGCATTTTCTAATAATACAATAAGACAGATGTTAAATATTAGTCCAACATTAAAGTGATAATTTTACCTGGCATCTTCCCCTTTGAGGAAAATAAAAGGCTGCTGTACATGTTGCACAGAGTTGGTAAGACACTAAAGTGCTGAGGAAGTTATTTTCTGCAAAAATGTAATTACAGAAACAGCAATATCATATCCTGCCACTTTAGAAAAAGATTTCCAATATTTTAAGCAATGAATCATTAGGTCTTAAGACAACAGAGTATGTTTTTGGCCATTAATTGCGGTCCTTTGTGTACCTTCTTAGGAGGAGAATTATAGAGCTTTCTCTGACAGGTGAGCTTTTTTGGGGGGGGGGGTAGGTGTTATGGGTGAGTAAAACAGAGAAGAAACTCCATCGGGAGCTGGACTAACGCCACTATCCTTCACCCCCAGAAGACTTGATCACATGTTAATCTCACTGAACATGCTCTTATCAAGTTAATATTTTTATTACAAATAACTACAATTATTACAAAGCTTTACAAATCTCTAGAAAAACTACCTTCTTGTAACTTTATCCTAAATATATAAGCCAGCTTTATCTTAGCCTTTAATGTTTTCTGCAAAAATCAATAACATTTTGGAACTCCCCTGCTTATTGCTTTTCATCATTTAGAAAATACTCTCTTCTTAGGTCCAAAGCACGACCTCTTATCTGCTACACTAGATCACACTTTTGACCCATTTATTCTCTTTATATGTAGCCAGGTGACCGTTGAATATCATTTTTTATTGTTAAAGTGCACTTATGTATTCACTTTGGTAATGCTAAAATAGCTGCCTGTGCCTTTAAGAGAAATCAGTGATGTCATTTTGCATGGGTGGAGTAGAACGAAGAGTTACCATGTTCTAGAAAGGACGACGTTTGAATGTTTTTCCACGTTTGGTGAAGAAAGGTGAATAATATTTGATAATATCCATGTAAATTCATTTACTCTTGTTGGTGAGTCTAGAATATCAGTAATTTGACGTGGTTTACATGTGGATGCTTTAGATTTTAGCGAATAAATTGATCAGCACTGGATAGCATGATTGCGAAGTTCCTTATTTGGCCTACTAGGTTAGACTTTTAGTAATTCAACTACAAGGCAATATATTGTAAAAGTTTATTTGTCTTTATTGTTTCATGACCGAATGTGAATATAACAGAGTACTGTGAATGTGTTAATTTCTGTTCACGTATCGTGAGCGAGAAGGACTCGTTTCAGGGTCTAGCCTATACAGGTTTCCCCCACTATCCGAAGGTAGAGCATTCCTATGAAGCCATTAGTAAGCCGAAATGGTGTAAAACGAAGAAGCAATTACCATTAATTTATATGGGAAAATTTTTTGAGCGTTCCCAGACCCAAAAATAACCTTCCAAATCATACCAAATAGCACATAACACCTAAAATAACACTAACATATAGTAAAAGCAGGAATGATATGATAAATACATAGCCTATATAAAGTAGAAATAAGGTATGTACAGTGTAATTTCACTTAAAGGAATCGAGAAGATTTAGCCAAACTGATTTGTAGAAAAAAAATCGGCACGTACACGCATGTGCACATCCCTGTCCTGTGTGGCTTCACGGTCATGGCAGTCTTTCTTGGGATAAACACAAGTTTAAAGTGTTTGTCTTTTTTCGTAAAAGCAAAAATCCTCTTTCGGTTAGCGAAAACAGGTACTTATGTAGGTCTTTCGTAAAAACGAAGTGGTGTAAAGCGAACATTCTTAAAGTGGGGGACACCTGTATGTGTTTGGAAGTTAAGCACGTGTGTGCCAAATGTGAGTATATCTCTTAGTTAAGATGAGATGTAGTTATTCTTATTTTCAATGTTGTGTATAAGGTACAGGGTTGGTGGGATTCTAACTTTGTTTGTATTGTTTTCTTTTAGATTTGCCACTACCGTATTGGTTTTGGAAATTTTGTTTTAGTTATTTTCATACTGCATGCGTAACAAGAGTGTGGTCTGAAGTTAAACTGAAATTGTAATAGTGAGAACTCTTTTAAAATTTATTTTGTCGTCTTTATTTCGATACACTCTTTCTGCAATAAAACATCTAAAACTTTAAGACCCGAAAAAGTACTTGTTGTCCTGCGTGTGTATTTTTCCCCACGATACAAAATTTTAATGCCTCTGTCGTTTAATGCTTCTATTCACATTGCGTGTAAATCAGCAAACACAAATTCCTGAATTTTTCACCTGATATTTTTGTAATCTATTTTTCTCAGCAAAGCTTGGTTTATTCTAAAGAGTGTCATGTATGATGCCAAACAGAGCTACCGGACGGATGATGCTAATAAGAGAGATAACAGAAGACAATGGAGAAACATTCAAAATGCTAATAAGAGAGAAGAGAGAGATTAACAAGAAAGAAACACAATTCAGATTTTGCTGAACACCTACGCTCTGTCCGCCAGAGAAAGCAAGATCTCCCAGTGACCACACATTTTAATTCCACATCCCATTCTGACATGTCTATCCATGGCCTCCTCTACTGTAAAGATGAAGCCACACTCAGGTTGAAGGAACAACACCTTATATTCTGTCTGGATAGCCTCCAACCTGATGGCATGAACAGTGACTTCTCTAACTTCCACTAATGCCCCACCTCCCCCTCATACCCCATCCGTTATTTATATACACACATCCTTTCTCTCTCTCTCCTTTTTCTCCCTCTGTCCCTCTTACTAAACTCCCTGCCCATCCTCTGGGTTTCCCCCCTCCCCCTTTTCCTTCTCCCTGGGCCTCCTGTCCCATGATCCTCTCATATCCCTTTTGCCAATCACCTGTCCAGCTCTTGGCTCCACCCCTCCCCCTCCTGTCTTCTCCTATCATTTTGGATCTCCCCCTCCCCCTCCCACTTTTAAATCTCTTACTGGCTCTTTCTTCAGTTAGTCCTGATGAAGGGTCTCGGCCTGAAACGTCGACTGTACCTCTTCCTAGAGATGCTGCCTGGCCTGCTGCGTTCACCAGCAACTTTGATGTGTGTTGCTCAGATATTGACAGACCGTTTGCTTTGAACCTGAACTGTTTGAAGTTTGATGGACAGGTGATACCCCAGCAGGGGGGATAAAAAAAGCAGGTTTGCTAAGGCACGACACGCCACGAGACCCTGGAAAGAGCAGTGTGCCCCCACAAGTTGGTGTGAGTTTGGAGGACCGGTTCGCGGGAATTGGTCACAGGCTCACAGGGTGTAAAGGTATGATCGGTAGGAACCTGGGGTGTGTGTCCGCCCTTGCCTGGGTGCCGGGTTCACCGCAGAAGAACGATCGTATCCGGAACGGAGGGGTCACAGTCGGTGACCACAGCTGGATCAGAAGACATCAAAAGGTCTGCCCAAAACCAACTGCATCTCTCACTCTCCCTCTCTCTCTCTCTCTCTCTCTTCAACGGTACAACAAGAGCGATTACTTCGAACTGCATTAAACTGAACTGAACTTTGCTTCACTTAAGACTGATCATTTTACCCCTAGACTGCGATAGAGCTTGGTTGATTCCTATTACCCTGTTTCTGTGTATATGTGTGTATTATCATTGCTAACCTGTTACATTTATATCCTTACGATTAGAGTACTGTATTACTTATTTCTTTAATAAAACTTTATTAGTTCCTAGTAATCACAGACTCCAATGAGCGTTCCATTTCTGCTGGTTTGGCAACCCAGTTACGGGGTACGTAACAAGAGTAGACTACTTAAGTTTGAATATTTCCTGGTCAAAGAAGCAATTATATAATAAATGTGACTATCATTCATTCAAAAGACCATTTCAATAGAACTTGAGATTTTGAAATCTAATCACAGATGTTTTACACTAAACTATTTTGAGCAATATCACTGATGTAAAAGACTAGAGTGGTCCATGAAGCATTGAAATACTAACTTTGACTGTGCCAACAGCATTTCCATAGAATTAACTAAATCCATTTCTAAAGTCTTTTTTAAATGAGTGAAATACATTAACTTTTCAAATAAAAGAACAGAAATGTGCTACTGATAATGGAATTAATGGGGAGTAAAACTATTTTAAGGACCTTCCTCGATTCCAAAACTCCTGTCAAGAAATTTGTCTTTTCAAATATTAGCAAGGTTCTCACTTCCCCAAACATCACTTTCTGCAGCATACAACTTGCCCTAATAATGTTACCCTAATAACATCAAGGTTCACCTATGCCAGTGGTTCCCAACCTTTTTATGCCATAGACCCCTGCTATTAACTGAGGGGTCCATGGAGCCTAGGTTTGGAATCTCAGCTCTACGGTGAGATTTTAACCACACTAGTGTGAAATGTAATAGTTTTTTTCACAGAATAGCTCCATTTTATGTGATAGCCTTGTTTTTTTTAAAAATACAGGACAATTGTATGAATTGTATTCTTTGTCCTCAACCAGATCTGCCTCACATATACAGTACCTTGACAGTTTTATGCATGTAAAGGCCATGACCAAACTCAATTTCTTATCCTCGGAACCATTCTAGACTGATGCTGCTGTTTTCTGCTGCATGTCAGTTTGTTGTTTACTGTTAAATTAAGGAGCTCCCCTGAACTTATACTCGGTGGGAGGAGACCACAACTATCTTTCCTTCAGTCTACAGGGGCAAATAGCGCTGGCAGAACATCGCTTATATTGCAATAATTCCTTTTTCAGAACATGCTGAAAAGATCAGTTACTGCAGATTGAGAACTGATAGAGCTTGCAACATAAACAGGGAACATGGCACAATCCAACATTAGTTTCAGCACACAGGGAAATCTAACGTTACTCTACAATATATGCAATTGGAGATCTTGTCCTCTGAAATCTGCCCAACATGTATGATGAACCACAGACCTGATATGTTTATGATCAGCTCCAAAGAAAAAGCTGACTAGTTTCTAAAGCTAAATACTTGACATCCGTCAATATATTAATGCAATAGAAATAGTTAATTAGTTTTGTATCCTGAACTTCAGGTTGTTTATTAGTGTTTTGGGATTGCATTTGTAAAACTCAACAACCCAAGGAAAACTAACCTTGGTACACAGAGTTGGCAACCAAAGTGGCATAAAGACTTGAGATGGGGAATAGATGGACCAGCAAAAGTAAAAGTTAATGCTAATGCTGTCTGCAGAATTTATACAACAATCGTTTCAGCATACAGAGAAATTGCTTGTGAATCACTCTCACTGTATAAAGCCTCAGGCTCCTGCGTAAGGTTGGTGTTTAGTTTTATTCCTTTCTTCAGATTCCCACCTGTTTACTAGTCAAATATAAGATGGTTCAAATTTATTATGTTCTCTATTGGTTGATGATTTAATAGTTTAGCAGCTTGCTATTCTCACATAACCTGGTTAACAATTTAAACAAAAACTTAAAGCCAAAAGATTAAAATGGAACTCATTGTTACAATGACCAACAATAAAAGATGCAAGTGTTGACAATAATACAATTAGGCATTTAAAAATGCGTGGGCTAATCAAGACAGCCAGAAAAGATTAAATAAAAACACATGCTGCAGACCAAATGTAGTTCTTTTTAATAAGTGCTATTCATGTATAGAATCTTCAATTTCCTTACTGGCAGACCCCAGTGAATATGGATTGACAACAACATCTCCTTCGCAAGCACCATCAGCACAGGAGCACCACAAGGCTGTGAGCTCAGCCCCTGCTCTATTTGCTTTATATCTATGACTGTGAGGCTAAGTACAGCTCCAATGCTATACTTAAGTTGGCAGATGACACCAATCTCGTTGGCTGAATCAAAAATGGTGATGAACTGTCATGTAGGAGGGAGATTAAAAATCTGCTTGAATGATACCACAGCAACAAACTCTCAATCAATGTCATCTAAATCAATGATTTTTATTTACTACAGGAGGAAGAAACCAGGGGTCCATGAGCCAGTCCTCATCAGGGGATTAGAAGTGGAGAGGATCGGTAACTTTAAAGTCCTTGGTGTTATCATATCAAAGAATCTGATGTAGGACCATCACATAAGTGCCATTACAAAGAAGGCCTCTACTCTACTTTCTTAGAAGGTTACGCAGATTCAACATGTCGTTTAAAAATCTGACAGACTTCTATCTGTGAAGAGTTTCCTGATTGGTAACATCAGGGCACAGTATGAAAAACTAATGACCAAGACCAGAGAAAGTAGTGGATACCACCCAGTCCAACACAGGAAAAAATGCCTCATCAATGAACATGTGTACCAGGGGTGCTGCCACAAGAAAGCAGCATCTCTCATCTGGGACATCTACTACCTAAGCCATGTTCTCTTCTCCCTGCTGCTATTGAGAAGGAAATAGAGGAGCCTTAGGTCCCACACCAGAGGTTCAGGAATGGTTATTACCCTCAGCCATCAGGCTCCTGAACCAGCATAGATAAATTCACTCATCTCAACTCTGAACTGTTTCCATAATCCAAGGACTCACTTTCAATGTGTGGTAAACCATATATATGTTGTAACTGGGTTAACTGTCTGAGTCAGCCCCTCTGCTGACTGCCCCTGTGGCTCCTCCCACAGATTCCTGTATAAAGGTGATTCTGCCTTGCCTCTCCCCCTCAGTCCGGGGGAAGACACTCAACATGGAGGTCGTATTGTACAGCGAATAAAAGCCTTTCAGTATTTTACCCAACCTCAGTCTTTTGGAGTTATTGCAGGTGCTTCAATTTTATTCGCTGTATATTTTAAAGCATGGAACATGCGCTGAGATCCGACAGGTTAGACCTCAATCCGCAAACGCCTGAAGCTGGAAACGCTTTTGAACTCTGGCTGGCCTGCTTTGAAGCGTACCTAGAGGAGATTAAAACGACCGACCGCGTAGTGAAGCACAGAGTTCTACTCTCCAGGGTCAGTCCACGGGTCTATTCACTGATCAGAGACCAGCCGAGCTACGACGGCGCGATGAGCACACTCAAAGGCCAATACCTGCGGCCAATAAACAGCGTCTATGCTCGGTATCGCTTAGCAACTCGGCACCAGCGGCCCAGGGAATCAAGTACTGAGTTCGTCCAGGCCCTACTGACACTCGTGCGGGCCTACAATTGCCAGGAACTGTCGGCGGTGCAGCATGCAGAGCTCCTAGTGAGGGACGCCTTCGTCATGGGGACCAGGTCAGTGTACGTGCGCCAGCGGCTGTTGCAAAAAGCCGATCTTACCTTAAGTTCGGCGATCGAGCTGGCCGACACGCTGGAGGCCGCTCTCCATAACTCCAAGGTTCTCCAGGCATGCAATTCCCCGATGGCCTCGTGGGTGCCGCTGACCCCGCAACCTGCTGGCGAATCAACCACGTCTGCTGCCAGCCACGGGTCCCTTCAACCCGCCAGCGAATTGACCTCAGCTGCCGTCAGTCGCAAGTCCACGAAGTGCTTCTTCTGCGGACTAGAGAAGCACCCCCGGAAATGCTGCCCGGCTCGACAAGCTACCTATTCCAGCTGCGGAAAGAAGGGCCACTTCGCCAAGGCCTGTAAGTCCAAATCACGAGCGGGATCGAGCAGCACCGCGTGCGAGACGTGGGGGTCGCCATCTTCCCTGCACGCCACCACCACGTGCAAGACATGGGGGTCACCATCTTGCCTGCTGTCATCTTCCCTGCACGCCACCACCACGTGCGAGACATGGGGGCGGCCCCCTCCCACCGCCTACAACCAACGGGTGCTCATGGGGCACCCCACCGCGCCGGACCAAGACAGCGACCCCACCCTGGCTTCCGTGACCCTTAACCAAAGCACTCCCCACCAGCTCGCAAGGTCAATGATGGACATCCTGGTGGAGGGGCACAGGACAAGCTGCCTGTTTGACACAGGCAGCACGGAGAGTTTTATCCACCCGGCCACGGTGCAGCATTGCGGACTCGTGATATGGCCGGTAAGTCAGAGGGTCACCATGGCTTCCGGGTCGCATACAACAGACATCCGGGGGGGATGTGTAGCAACGCTAGTGGTGCAGGGCACAGAATATCAAAACGTTACGTTATTGGTCATGACTCAACTGTGTGCCCCTGTGCTATTGGGGCTCGACTTCCAGAGCCACCTGAAAAGCGTGACAATGAAGTATGATGGGGCCCTCCCACCAATTACTGTCGTAAATCCCCAGTTTTGTAGAGATATGTCACGTACCCCGCTACTGACCACACACACACACACACCGACCCGCACATCCCACCCAACACCATGCCAACTGCCACACTACCGACACCACTTGCAGCCTCTCCACCCTCAGGATCCCTCCCCCACCGCTGTTCGCCAACCTGACCCCCGACTGTAAACCTGTGGCAACTAAAAGCAGGAGGTACAGCGCGGGGGACAGAGCCTTCATTAAGTCGGAGGTGCAGCGGCTGCTCAGGGAGGGGGTCATTGAGGCAAGCACAAGTCCTTGGAGGGCGCAGGTGGTGGTTGTTCGGAACGGGGAGAAGAATAGGTTGGTCGTGGACTATAGCCAGACCATCAATAGGTTCACGCAGCTCGATGCGTACCCTCTACCCCGCATCGCGGATATGGTCAATCAGATAGCACAGTACAAGGTGTACTCGACCATAGACCTAAAATCCGCTTACCATCAGCTCCCCATCCGCCGGGAGGACCGCCCTTACACCGCCTTCGAGGCGGACGGCAGGCTTTATCAATTCCTGCGCGTCCCCTTCGGTGTCACGAATGGTGTATCTGTCTTCCAGAGGGCAATGGACCGGATGGTGGACCAGTGCCAACTGAAGGCTACGTTCCCATATCTGGATAACATCACCATCTGCGGTCACGACCAGCAGGATCACGACAACAACCTCCAAAAATTTCTCCAAGCGGCCAAAGCTTTCAATCTCTCCTATAACAAGGACAAGTGTGTGTTCGGGACCATCCGACTTGCTATCCTTGGGTGTGTCATGGAGAATGGAGTCATTGGCCCTGACCCTGACCATATGCGCCCCTTGTTGGAACTCCCTCTTCCCACTACCCTCAGAGCCCTCAAAAGGTGCCTGGGCTTCTTTTCATATTACGCCCAATGGGTCTCTAACTATGCAGACAAGGCCCGCCCCCTGGTCAAGTCCACCACATTCCCCCTCTCTGCCGAGGCCCACGCGGCCTTCAACCGCATAAAAGGGGACATTGCCAAAGCAGCAATGCATGTGGTGGATGAGGCCATTCCCTTCCAAGTAGAGAGTGACGCCTCCGACTTTGCGCTGGCTGCTACCCTCAACCAGGCGGGAAGACCAGTGGTGTTCTTCTCCCGTACCCTTCAAGGTCCTGAAATTCGGCACTCCACGGTGGAGAAAGAGGCCCAGGCCATAGTGGAAGCTATTAGGCACTGGAGGCACTATCTCGTCGGCAAAAGGTTCACCCTGCTAACTGACCAGTGCTCAGTCACATTCATGTTTAATAACCAACAGTGGGGCAAAATCAAAAATGATAAAATTCTGAGGTAGAGAATCGAACTCTCCACCTACAACTATGACATCGTGTACAGGCCTGGGAAGCTCAACAAGCCCTCCGATGCCCTATCCTGGGGAACGTGTGCCAGCGCACAGATCGACCGGCTATACGCTCTACATATAGATCTTTGCCACCCGGGGGTCACCCGGCTTTTCCAATTGGTGAAAGCCCGGAACCTGCCTTACTCCCTTGAGGAGATCAGGACGATGACTAGGGACTGCCAAGTCTGCACAGAGTGCAAACCGCATTTCTACCGACTCGAAAAGGCACAACTCATCAAGGCCACCCACCCCTTTGAACGACTGAGTGTTGACTTTAAGGGCCCCCTTCCCTCCACTGACCGCAATGTGTACTTTCTTAACATTATCGACAAGTACTCGTGGTTCCCCTTCTCCATCCCCTGCCCCGACACCACTACCACGTCTGTTATAAAAGCCCTGCGCAAGCTCTTCACTCTGTTCGGATACCCATGCTATATCCACAGTGACAGAGGGTCCTTGTTTACGAGTGACAAGCTGCGTCAATACCTACTGGCTAGGGGAATTGCAACTAGTAGGACCATGAGCTATAATCCCCGGGGGAATGGACAGGTGGAGAAGGAGAATGGCACAGTGTGGAAAGCCACACTCTTAGCCCTCAGGTCAAAGGGACTGCCAGTCTCCCGCTGGCAGGAGGTCTTTCCCGAGGCACTCTACTCCATCCACTCTCTGTTATGCACGGCCACCAATGCCACCTCTCATGAGCAGCTCTTTTCTTTTCCCAGAAAATCGACCACTGGAACCACCCTACCAACTTGGCTGACGTCCCCGGGGCCAGTGCTGCTCCGGAAACATGCGAGGAGCAATAAATACTCCCCGATGGTCGACAGGGTTCACTTACTTCATGCGAACCCCCAGTATGCCAATGTGGTTTTACCTGATGGGCGGGAGGACATCGTCTCCATCCGTGACCTGGCACCCACAGGAGCACCGGGCCCTTACCCTGAACACTCCGTGGTGACTATTGACCCCGTACCCACTGATATATATACCCATGAGACACCGCACACTCCAAGCCCTACACAGACACCACACGACACTCCTATACCGGGCGCGACGCACACGCACGAGGGATTAACAACGCCTAACGTGCTGGCACCTCAAGTCAGGCCGGAGCCAGCACAACCGCCATCACTGATGCAATCACCACCAGTGCTACGTAGATCACAGCGATGGACTCGACCGCCTGATAGACTTGACCTGTAAAAATACTTGTTTTAAATATTGCCAGTCACTTCACCCCGCGGGACTCTTTTTAAAAAAAGGAGGGGTGAATGTGGTAAACCATATATATGTTGTAACTAGGTTAACTGTCTGGACACACCCCTCTGCTGACTGCCCCTGTGTCTCCTCCCACAGAGTCCTATAGAAAGGTGTTTCGCCTTGCCCCTCCCCCTCAGTCCGGAGGAAGACACTCACCGTGGAGGTCGTATTGTACAGCAAATAAAAGCCTTTCAGTATTTTACCCAACCTCAGTCTTTTGGAGCTATTGGAGGTGCTTCAGAATGCCTGTTTTCAGTATTATTTATTTATTGTATTGGCAATTGTCTTCTCTTGAGCGTTGGTTGTTTGCTAGTCTTTGTGTGTAGTTTTAATTGATTTTACTGTATTTCCTTGTTCTACTGTGAGTGTCTGCAAGAAAATGAATGTCAAGGTAATATATAGTAACATATACTGTGCATACTTAGATGAACAGTTTGCTTTGAACTTTGGACTGAGCTATTTAGTTACCTTAACGTTACAAATTTTATGGATTTTTGGAAAGTGTTATTTCACAAGAATCCTACAAGAATAAATGGTGTAAGAAGGTATGGAGGAGCGTAACTAGTAAGTTGTCTGATGGAAGGAAACAGGAAATAGGATGTATGAAGATCAAAACGCTTCAGATGCCGGAAATCTGTTTAGATATGGCCCTTGTGGCTACGGGGATCAGGGGGTATGGAGGGAAGGCTGGGGCGGGGTTCTGAGTTGGATGATCAGCCATGATCATAATAAATGGCGGTGCAGGCTCGAAGGGCCGAATGGCCTACTCCTGCACCTATTTTCTATGTTTCTATGTAAAACAGAAAATACTGGAAGATAAGTGCTCCACAAACCAATTATCCAATTTGCATTTGGTTTTTAAGTTGTAGACACATTGTGAACACTAAATGCAGATTGGAAGAAATGGAAGTGAACAACTTATTTGCCTGGAAGGGCTTTTTAGGTCCCTGAATGGTGGGAAGGGAAGCAGTAAAAGGACAGATAACACACATCAAAGTTGCTGGTGAACGCAGCAGGCCAGGCAGCATCTCTAGGAAGAGGTACAGTTGACGTTTTGGGCCGAGACCCTTCGTCTTGAAATCAAGAATCTATCAACCTCTGTCTTAAATATACGTAAGGATTTGGACTCCACAGCTGCCTGTGGCAAAGAATTCCACAGATTCACCAGTCTCTAGCTAAAGAAATTCCTCCTCATCTCTGTTCTAAAAGGACACCACTCTATTCTAAGGCTGTGTCCTCTGGTCTTGGACTCTCCACACCCACTCTATCAATGCCTTTCAACACTCAATAGGTTTCAATTAGGTCACCCCTCATTCTTCTGAATTCCAATGGGTACAGGTCCAGAGACATCAAACGCTCTTCATATGACAAGCCATTCAATTCTGGAATAATTTTCATGAACCTCCTTTGAACCTTCTTCAGTTTCAGCACAGCCTTTCTAAGATAAGTGGCCCATAATTTCTCATAATACTCCAAGTGAGGCCTCACCAGTGCTTCATAATGTATCACCAATACATTCTTACTTTTATATTCTAGTCCTCTTAAAATGAATGCTAACATCGCAATTGCCTTCCTCACCACAGACTCTACTGTACCTGCAAAGTACCCTTTAGGTCGACTGCACCTCTTCCTAGAAATGCTGCCTGGCCTGCTGCGTTCACCAGCAACTTTTATGTGTGTTGCTTGAATTTCCAGCATCCACAGAATTCCTGTTGTTTACCCTTTAGGGAATCTGGCACAAGGACTCCCAAGTCCCTTTGAGCATCAGTTTTTTGTATTTTCTCTGCAATTAGAAAATAATCAACCATTTCATTTCTTCTACTAAAGTGCATCACCATGCAATTTCCAAAACTATAATGTACTTGCCATTTCTTTGCCCAATCTCCTAATTTGTCTAAGTCCTTCTGTAGCCTCTCTACTTCCTCAAAACTACCTGGCCCCTCCAGCTATCTTCATATTGTCTGCAAACTTTGCAACAAAGCCATCAATTCCATCATCCAAATCATTGACATATAATATAAAAGAAATCTGTCCCAACACAGACCTCTGTGGAACACCACTAACAACCAGCAGACAACCAAAAAAAGGTCTTTGCCTGCTGCTTTATCCATGTTCAAATCTTTCAGGTAGTGTATATGGATTTCAGCAAGGCATTTGATAAGGTACCCCATACCAGGCTTATTGAGAAAGTAAGGAGGCATAGGATCCAAGGGGATATTGCTTTGTGGATCCAGAACTGGCTTGCCCACAGAAGGCAAAGAGTGGTTGTAGATGGGTCATATTCTGCATGAAGGCCGGTGACCAGTGGTGTGCCTCAGGGATCTGTTCTGGGACCCCTACTCTTTGTGATTTTTATAAATGACCTGGATGAGGAAGTGGAGGGATGGGTTAGTAAGTTTGCTGATGACACAAAGTTTGGAGGTGTTGTGGATAGTATGGAGGGCTGTCAGAGTGTACAGTGGGACATTGATAGGATGCAAAACTGGGCTGAGAAGTGGCAGATGGAGTTCAACCCAGATAAGCGTGAGGTGGTTCATTTTGGTAGGTCAAATATGATGGCAGAATATAGTATTAATGGTAAGACTCTTGGTGGTGTGGAGGATCAGAGGGATCCTGGGGTCTGAGTCCATAGGACACTCAAAGCTGCTGTGCAGGTTGACTCTGTGGTTAAGAAGACATACGGTGCATTGGCCTTCATCAATTGTGGGATTGAGTTTAAGAGCCGAGAGGTAATGTTGCAGCTATATAGGACCCTGGTCAGACCCCACTTAGAGCACTGTGCTCAGTTCTGGTCGCCTCAATACAGGAAAGATGTGGAAACCATAGAAAGACTGTAGAGGAGATTTACAAGGATGTTGCCTGGATTGGGGAGCATTCCTTATAAGAATAGGTTGAGTGAACTTGGCTTTTTGTCCTTGGAGCGATGGAGGATGAGAGGTGACCTGATAGAGGTGTATAAGATGATGAGAGGCATTGATCATGTGAATGGTCAGAGGCTTTTTCCCAGGGCTGAAATGGCTAGCACAAGAGGGCACAGTTTTAAGGTGCTTGGATGTAGGTACAGAGGGGATATCGCGGGTAAATTTTTTTACACAGCGAGTGGTGAGTGCGTGGAATGGGCTGCTGGTGATGGTGGTGGAAGCGGATACGACAGGGTCTTTTAAGAGACTCCTAGGTAGGTACGTGGAGATTAGAAAATTAGAGGGCTATTGGTGACCCTAGGTAATTTCTAATGTAAGTACATGTTCGGCACAGGTTTGTGGGCCAAAGGGTCTGTATTGTGCTGTAGGTTTTCTATGTTTCTATGAAACCATGGGTTCAGCCTATTTTATCATGTGCCTCCAAATACCCTGAGACCTCATCTAACTGGCCTATAGTTTTCTTTCTTCTGCCTCTCTCCCTTGAAGAGTGGAGTGACAGTTGTAGTTTTCCAGTCTTCCTAAACCATTCCAGAATCTAGTGATTCTTGAAAGATCATTACTAATGCCTCCACAATCTCTTCAGTCACCTCTTTCAGAACTTTGGAGTGTACACCATCTGGTCCAGGTGACTTATCTACCTGCAGAACTTTCAATTTCCAAAGAACCATTTCTCTAGTAATGGTAACTTCACACACTTCATGAGCGCAGACTCCTGGAAACTCCTGGAACTTCCACCATGCTGCTAGTGTCTTCCACAGTGAAGACTGATGCAAAATACTTAATTCAGTTCGTCTGCCATTTCCTTGTCACCCAATACTACCTCTCCAGCATTATTTTCCAATGGTCCCATCCATTCTCACCTCTCTTTTATACTTTATTTATCTGAAGAAACTTCTAGTATCCTCTTTAATATTACTGGCTGATTTTTTTAGTTGCCTTCTGTTGCTTTTTAAAAGCTTCCCAATCCCCTAACTTCTTATTAATTTTTTCTCTATTATATGCCCTCTCTTTGGCTTTTATGTTGGCTTTGACTTCTTGTTAGCCATGTTGTGTCATCTTGTTTTTAGAATACTTCTTCCTCTTTGGTTTATATACATCCTATGCTTTTCGAATTGCTTCAATGGCTGGAATTTCTGTTGCTCTGCCATCATCCCTGCCAGTATTCTTTTTCAGTCAATTCTGGCCAACTCCTCTCTCATGCCTCTTTTTCCCTTTGCTCCACTGTAATACTGATACATCTGACTTTAGCTTCTCCTTCTCAAGTTTCAGAGTGAATTAAATATATCTAAGGTGTCTAGGACTTTTGCATAGTACTGTATATTCATCATAATTTTGTGGAAATACATTATGTTATATATTCTCAATGTGATACAAGTAACAATAAACTCATCACAAGAGTTTAAACTACCACAAACTACAACAGTTACAACTTATACATTGATTTATATTATTTTGGTTGCTTCTCAAAACTTCCCATCTCTGCTTCTCATACCATTTTACGTTCTGACTCACGCTCCTGTAGACACCAGAACTGTGTGTTCCGGCTGCCACTTTTGAAAACCCAGACTGATATTCCCTCTCTTTCTCTGCATCATTTCTCTGTCCATCAGTCCATCATGCCACAGCCTAACTATACTTTTTAGGTTGACGTTAATCCATATTGACCATGATATTTCTCATAGCTTCTTCAGAACTTTTTAATTGCTCCAACTTTGCAATATATTTCCCTATTAACATAAAAAAACTCAATTTACAATTGATTCAATCTATTCCCTAATTTTAAAGAAAAAATCAATCATTTTGACATCTCTTCCTTACAATTTATGCATTGTCGTCTTTTCAATCAAAACTGTCTTATTTCCACCTGACCAGTTGTCTACTAAACGGGGTCAATGCACACCAAAACATGAATGACTCCCAGATATCTTCACTACCCAAACTACTGATTCTCTTAACAACAAGTCTCACAACTTGAATACCTCAATCCACAATTTTATTCATGCAGTGCTAATCAAATATTTTGATTCCCGCCAAAGAACATACTTGTCCCAAACAAAACAAATCCATTCTTTTCTCTATAGTGTTTCTCATGATGGCCCAGACTTGGAGTACTCACCCTCTCACATTGCAAGTGCATCTAAGGCTAAATATTCTGTGCACTTTGGACCTGAACAATAGTGCCTTGTGGGAGAAACCAAATACACAGATGCTGAACTTAACCCACCATTGTATTTACTTACTGGGTATATTAATGATGTGAACTAAACTTTACTGAAAGAACAATCCTTTTCAAGCATCCTTTAGAAAGAAGATGACATCAATGAAGGTGGTGCAGTGCAGATACATGTTGTCAGTAATAAATAATTACCATTTCAAGTCTCAAGAACTGAAAAGACTGAATGAGACTAGACAGAGATGTTCAGGACCCGCAGCAGGGGAATCAGTGATGGACTCTTTCCAATGGCCATAATAATCTGCACAAAACTAAAAAAAAATTCAGGAGTACAAAAAAATTACAGGTTTTATTAAAATGTGCAATTCTCTGTAACAAATAGTTGTTCAAACATTATTTATAAATTGTTTAGGAGGAGATGTGAGTGACTTGAAAGAGATGAATACAGAGTAGACAAGTTAAGATAGAAGGAGAGACTCATTTGACTCATTGGCTCAGGTAAAGATAAATATCGGTACAGACTCAATAGCCTGAAATAACTTTCCAGCAAAGTAAAAGGTATGCATATTGGCAGTAAAAAGAACGTTCCAAAAATGTAAATATAATGGTGATATTCAATCCGAAGGAAACTCCCAAACAGGATAAGAATTGAGTAAAATCACTGAAAATGACAGATGGTTCTCCTATAGTTTCCCAGATGGTGTGTTCCCTTCTGGGATAACTGGAAGAAGCTCTGACTGAATAACTGGGAAATGCGTGAAGAAAAATGGAGATCAATAAAGTCTGGAATGGAATTAGCATCCTGGCTGGAGAATGGATTCTACGCGTCCTCAATTATTGAAAGATAAACGGCAGAGTAAAAGAATAAAAATGCAAGATCTTGGAACAGGTTTCAAAGTAAGAGCAGAATTTTATATACAGTGCCAGACTTTTAAAAACTGGCATTATTATTTCATAGTTGACTGCACAGAATTGTTGTTAATTTCCAAAATGATCAATGAAATGTATTTTTTTTCTGCAATTACTACGCCAATTAGAAGCACCCTACAGCCAGAGCACTTCTCACAGACAGACTGAACTCAAGAGCCATTCACCAGAAAGAGGCAGCAGGTCATGGATCCCAGCTGCCGATGGCTGTGTCTCTGGCATTAGGCTCCCACTGTTGGAGTGGGTGGAGATTACAGAGTGCCAGTGTTTCAATCAATTCAGAGATATCAATCCCTGGCTCAACAACTCTCAGAAACCTCCTCCCCCCCACAACTTCATCTGACCATCTGTTTCAGCATGCGAAACATTCATTGGATACGGAGACCATGTTACATCTGCTCCTCTTTATTAAGATAAACTAAAAACATATTGCTGAAAATATTGGGAAAATGAAAAGTAATAGAGCAACTAATTGAAATGCAACGTGTTAGGAAGCAAATGGAACTCAGAGTTAATCCATTTGTAACATCATTCAGCACAATAAATTTAAAAAAAAAACAAATGATTGATCAAAACATGTGTTGCCTTACTATCTCGTTGTGACACTTAGAATGAGTGTGCGTGGCTTTGTTTGATTATTGTAGAACTGTTGCAGAAAGGAACAGACTGAAATTTAGCAAAGCCTACATTAAATTTACACATATGGACTTTAGATATGGCCCTTGTGGCTACGGGGATCAGGGGGTATGGAGGGAAGGCTGGGCCGGGGTTCTGAGTTGGATGATCAGCCATGATCATAATAAATGGCGGTGCAGGCTCGAAGGGCCGAATGGCCTACTTCTGCA
Organism: Mobula hypostoma; assembly: GCF_963921235.1. NCBI lineage: Eukaryota > Metazoa > Chordata > Chondrichthyes > Myliobatiformes > Myliobatidae > Mobula > Mobula hypostoma. The sequence continues at coordinate 101,853,469 of NC_086100.1, read as the reverse complement.
CCTATTTTCTATGTTTCTATGTTTCTATGTTTCTATGTTACTGCATAGTTGTTCCAGTTTAAAATAGTCCAAAGGATAGAAACAACATTGCCAATTCCAGCATGCAAGTGCAATTGCGGAGAAGGCACAGCAGCGCCTCTACTTCCTTTGGAGTCCACAGAGATTCGACACGACATCCAAAACTTCTGACAAACTTCTATAGATTTGCAATGGAGAGTGTATTGACTGGCTGCATCACGACCTGGCATGGGAACACCAATGCCTTTGAATGGAAAGTGATACAAAAGGTAATGGATTTGGCCCAGTACATCATGGGTAAAGCCCTCTCAACCACTGAGCACATCGACATGAAATGCTGTCATAGAAAAGCAGCATCCATCATCAGGGACCCCCACCACCCAGGTCATGCTCTCCTCTTGCTGCTGCCATCAGGTGGAAGGTACAGGAGCCTCAGGACTCACACCACCAGGTTCAAGAACAGTTACTACCCTTTAACCATCAGGCTCTTGAATTAAAGGGGATAACTTCACTCACTTGCCCATCGTTGAAATGTCCCTACAACCAATTATCTCACTTTAAGGACTCTATTTCATCTCATTATCTCATGTTCTTGTAACATACTGCAACTTATTCATATTTGCACAGTTTGTTGCCCTCTGCACTCTCGTTGATCTTTCATTAATCCCATTCTATAGACTTGCTGGGTATACCCACAGGAAATTCAATTTCAGGGTTGTACAATATTATGTACTCTGTTAATAATATTCGCTTAGAACTTTGACTCATGACACTTTGACATTTTACAACCAATGAATTCACACACTTAGGTCCTTGGTTTCTGCCAGTCTCAGTACATTAGGAACTCACTCACTGCTCAGAATACATTCCCAGGAACAAGAATGTTCATTGAATCCACACCAGAAGAGATCATTGAAACATTAAAGAGAAAGAAGTGAGGTAGAGATGGTCCTGCTGAGTCAAGAACTTGACATAAATACAAGGATCAATCACTCCACAGCTCAGTATGGAGAGGCTGTAAGAAAGGGCTGGTGCTAGGCACATTGAGCACATGGTACACCTGCTCATGCTGAGACATGGGGCTCGGGGCTGCTTTCTCACAACCACAAGGTTATAAGGAAGACCATAGGTACCAAGCAGTGGGAAAACACATGAGCAGCCACTGCCTGTCCCCACTCTCTGTGCAATCAAAAGCTCCATGATGTAGTGGCAGGTTGCTTACCAACATTAACCCACGTGGGCACCAAACCATGAAAAATTCATCACTAAGAAACGACCAGAAGAGTGCAGGAGTTAGTAGCAGGATTCCAACGTGGCAGCAGGAGTTCATGCCAGTCTTCTGGCACAGCACTATGTTGCCTGAGTATGATTTTCTCTCCCAAGCTACAGGGGTGCATTCTTGTGAGTGTTAATAGAGTGGAGGGCCATGAAAAGATCAGTGCTTTTTAGGCAGTAGGAAGCAAGATATTGGTGTAGTCAAAACTTTTTGTAAACTCAAAAGTATTTCAATTCAATTCAATTTGCATTTAATTGTCACACAACTACACATGAATACAGGTAAACGAGACAGGGTTACTCTGGGGCCAAGGTGCAAAACACAGTACCAACAAACACACACAGCACAAAACGCACATAGTACATACAAGACAGCAAGCACATGTAAGATATCAGTAACATACAGCCACAGAAAAAAAGGTCCAGACCCTGAGTGCATGAATGCTGCAAAAATCTGTAGTTGACCACAATATAGCTTGTCTTCCGCCAAGTGAACACTGGGGGGCAGCACTGACTCCAGTCTGGACACCACGCCACACCGCCCCTGGTAGAGTGCACCAGCTTTGATGTCTCTCTCCTGGTGGCTGTAAACAGGCAACGCCACGGCTTGAAGCCCAGTGCTCACTACGACCGAGGCCACATAGCTCCCCCGGCATCTGCCCCTGCTGTCCACCAATAAATCAGTGAATAGGACCTGCAGTATTCCACATTAACAATGTCCAAAACAGTCTTATGATCTCAAGAAAAGCAACTAAGACAGTCACTCATTATCAGATTGTACGCCTCCTTCATGCATCAAGTTCAGCTCCTTCACTTTCTCCACCAACAAGCATCTCATTGATGGGGTAGACCAGTAGTACTTTAAGTTCTTAATGTCCAGCAGGATCTTGCAATCATAAAAAAAGTTTAAAAAAGGGTAGTAGCACCTTTTGTTGACCACGTAGAAGCTACTGCAATTGAACATGCCATCATCTTACCGGAAGCCTTATCTGCTAAGCAGAAGACCTTGTTACAACATGATGAAATTTATCCAAGGCACTGAAACAGTCAGAGTGTGCCAGACCTGAATAGGTAGTTTGTCTGATTTTAAAGTTCTCGTATATTAAATATGTGTCTTTCTCAACTAAAAGAGAAGGAAGCAAGTTGAAACTAGCTCTCCAGCTATCAATATCACATGGCTGGTAATTTCACAGCTGCGATCCTCGTACAAGTATGTTGTGAGGGGAATTTTAGTGATGTTATGCAAAGGAAAAACACGCTCTTTCCATCCCTGTACCTTTCTGATTGCTGGCAGATCACACGCACCTTGGCATCAAACAAGGAATGCACAACAGAGGGGGTCAGAGTAAGATCAGCACTCAGCACATTATCAGCAGTCAGAGGGTCTCAGTAATTAGTGGAAATGGGAGCTCCCACCTACTTACTCTTCCACTGCTATGGCTCTCCATGTTTGATGCCAAGGATTGTGTGTGATCCGACAGCAGCCAGGGAGATTGCCAGAGATGCAGAGGACAAAGGTATAGCCTTTGTAAAGCAGCCCAGAAGTGGAGAAAGTCTTATATTTCTCCCCTTCCTTAATGGGACTCCTTCACCAGCTGCTGGGCAGGGGACAGTGATTTCTGGAAATTATCTCACAACAGCTGATGGTATAAGAATATTAATGATATTCAGAAAATGATGCTCAAATAAAAAGGAGTCAATCTTTTTGCAGCAGCGACAGTCTGGATGAATGTGAGTCAGCCCAGGAGCAGAGAGGTTTGGCTCATTCTACCAACTGTGTGGGAGGAATCAAATATCACTTAAGCAAACATTTGGCATGATGTCTTTTTCTCAGACCTCTCGGACTGCCTCCAACCAGAGTTGGAAATTGTGAACAGGAGAAGGGAAGCCAAAACAAGGGGAGGCCCAATCATTTCCTCAAAACCAATACAGACAAGAACAACTACTCCAAGTCTATTTTCATTCTGAACCTAGCTGCTTCCAGCAAGTTTGGTGTGACAGGGAACTCTTGCAATGCTCTTTCCAAAGGGGCCAGGTTAACATCATCAGGACCCAATAGGACTACTTCAAATGGGTGCCCTTGCATGTAGATTAACTGCAGTCGATCAGATCGGGGCACAAACAGTGAATTTCTTTTGATGTAAGGTTTCTGACAAAATTGGCGGGGGGTGGGGGAGGAACCTCCATTGAACAAGTTTAGTGGATAGAGATCATGTTTAAATAAATACATGAAACATTTTATTTACCTCATCATTGTTCTTTTGTGTAAATTCATGACTCATGCTACGTAAATTAACATACATTTAGACATTGCAAATCCAATAAGAGTTCTGTCATGTAAAAAGACCATAATCTGAAAGCAAACCTACAGTAGACCATAAGAAATAGGAGCACACTCAAGATATTTCACGCCTCACCATTACTCTGGCATTTTATAATATCATGGCTGTTCTACAACATTTTCTCTCCTGTCTCCATACCAGTTGATTCTTCTAGTACCCAGAAATGTTCCGTTTTTGAATAAAACCAGTGACTAAGCTTCTGCATTGCTTTGGTTTAAAAAAAAATCTAAAGATTATCACACATTGAGTAAAGCAATTTCTCCTCATTTTAATCCAAAATAACCTTCCACTTATCTGGACAACATTACTACTCATTCTATAACTTCCAGCCAAAGGAGGTCCCCAAGAATGCTGCACTGTCCTATTTCAGACTTCTAAGAATATTTTTAGTTCCTTCAATCTCTCTTCTTATGATAGACTTGCCATTGCAAGAACCGGTCTACTGAATCTTTGCTGCACCCCTTTTATGAAAAGTGTGCACCTTTTGATTCACGAGAGGAATTAATGGGGTACTACCTCTAGTTGTATGTAAGCCTTGGAGGTTTATCACTGCATTCTTGTCTTCCTGCATACAGGTTAAAGAAAAATATTTAGAGGAAATGAACAAAGATTGACTGGAATTGTTCTCAACACTGTGCAGGAATATCATTGAAAATCATAAGGTATGCAGATTAGCTGGGCCACTGTCTCACAGAACCAGAGGACTTGATTCATTCCTGCCCTCAGGAGTTTTCCCCCTTTCCCTGTCACTATGTGGGTTTCCCGCAGATGGTCCAGTTTTCTCCCATATGCAGTTTGACCACTGCAAAATTGTCCCACGTGTGTGTAGACAAGTGGTAGAACGTTGAAAATGCTGGCAGAATTAGAGAAAATGGAATTAACGTAAATGAGTGGCTGACTCTCAATTCAGATCTACTGGACCAATGATTATATGTGGGAAATAAGAAATGAAAACAGAAACAGCAGGTAACACCCAACAGGTCAGGCAGCATCCATGGAAGGCAAAACAGTTAACATTTCAGGTCTAGGATCCTTTGTCAGCACCATTTGATAATCTCAATGGTTGAGGACTTCTGAGCAATCCTGGGAACACTAACAATTCTAAAGAGAGAATACTTTGAGAGACCCTATATTATGGACATGGTTTACTCTAACAGTAAACAGTCTTGTTAGAAGGTAACAGACACACTGCCAATCATTCTCTGCTGATTACTGGAGCTTACGGCAGAGTGCATTGGATTTTCTGAAATTAAAATAAAAACAAACACTGAAAATACTCACAGGTGGGACAGAAATTGTGGAAGGAGAAAGACAGTCGATATTTCTATCTGATGACTTCTCAGCTTTCCAGCACCTGCACTCGTTTTCCTCTTTAATGCCTAGATTTTCTACCTGCTGCCTTCACCAGAGACCTTGTCGCTGATGCTAGGCAGGGTGGAGATTGTGGAACTTATCTTCTAGACCTTTTAAAATTCATTGGACCAAATTATACTTCACAACTTCAATTAACTTAACTTGTCGAAAAGTGGGATTGTTGGAAGTGGTTATCCGTTGGTGTGGACATTGTGACCCAAAGAGCCTATTTCTGTGATACAAAATCTAACATATTTAACTTCTATTTTCCATACGAGGCAAAGTTTTATTTACACACTTCCAGCAATTCAGTTTCCATGTCTGATAATGCATTTCTAGTTATCAGTGCAGTCCACTGTAAAATGCAATAGAACCTAAAAGTAACCAATCATAGGAGCAAGGCACACCCAAGGAACACTAGAGGAACTCAGCAGATCAGGCAGCAGCTATGGATGGAAATGGCCAGATCAATGTTTTGAGTTGAAGCCCTTAACCTGGACTAAAGAATAGTGGGGAAATAGTCAGGAAATATGGTCAGCTAGCGGGGAAATAGAACATCGAACTAAAGAATAATGGGGAGATAGTCAGTATAAATAAAACATCGAACTTCACAGCACAGCACAGACTTTTGGCCCACGACGTTGTGCCAACCTTTTAACCTACTCTAACATTAATCTAACTTTCCCCTCTACATAGCCATCCATTTTTCTACCATCCATATGCCTGCCTAGGAGTTTCTTACATGTCCCTAATGTATCTGCCTCTACCACCATCCTTGGCAGGGAGTTCCACACACCCACCACTCCGTGTAAAAAAAAAACACCTCTGACATTCCCCCATAATTTCTTCCAATCATCTTAAAATCATATTAGCAATTTCTGCCCTGGGAAAAAAATTCTCTGGCTATCCATTCAGTCTATGCCTCTTATCTTGTAGACGTCTATAAAGTCACTTCTCATCCTCTTTCACTCCATTGAGAAAAGCCGATGCTTGCTCAACCTCTCCTCATAAGACATGCTCTCTAATCCAGGCAGCATCCTGGTTGATCTCATCTGCAGCCTCTCTAAGGCTCTACCTCCTTCCTATAATGAGGCGACCAGAACTGAACATAATAGTCCAAGTGTGGTCTACTAATGCTTTATAGATAGAAGTAGGTGGAGGGCAAGAGGGAATGGGGGGCAGGTGATAGGGAGTGTAGGTGGGAGGAGAATGATAGGCAGATGGGGGAGGTGAGTGGAAGAGCATCAGAAGCTGAAAGATAATGACAGGTGGAAGCGACAAAGGCTGAAGATGATGGAATCTGATCGAAGAGGAAAGTAAAGGGAGGGAAGCAGAGAGCAGATGGGGCGAGTGGGGGAGGGGAACCAATAGGAGGTGTGTGTGGGTGATGGAGAAGATGGTAGATAAAAAAGAGAAAAGGGATAGTGGTGGGTGGGTGCAATTTACTGTAAGTTGGAAAAGCCAATATTCATGTCACTACTCAGACAGAATACAAGCCGCTGATCCTCTAACTTAAGTTTCTTGCAGTCAAGATGGCGCCATGCTCTGCTTTCTGCTTTTCCCAAGACAATTCCAGGAGAGGACCGTGAGCACGAGCTGTCTCAAGCAGACGACCAGTGGTGGGGCATGGTGTCATGATCGACTCCATCTCTCGCTGATCGAGGAAGATTGAAACATCGAGGCAAATGAGAAGGATACCGGGTCAGTGGTTGCTCTCCGCGAGAGGCCAAGTCGGGCCAGCGGTCATTCCCCACAGAATGACCAGGTTTGAGCTGCCGCCCTCCTCGTTGATGAGAGACGATGTTTTTGAAATTCCAAGACATATGTGATTATTGGTGTGGTCTAAGTTTATATGGTCTCCTTCAGCTTTCTGTCTTTGCTTTCTTGTTGCCAATTGTCAGGTGGGCAATATGTTATTTTTTGGCAAGAGAGGGGTTTGTGGATTTGGGGTCTGATGTTCTTGTTGGTGTTTTTGGTGTGGGCGATCTGTTAATTTTTTGGGTGCAAGAAAGCGGGACAGGGGTTTGATGTTTTAACTGATGTTTTCCGGGTGGGCGATCTTTGGATTTTGTGCGGGGGGGGGTTGGTGGTTTGGGGTTTGCAAGTATTGCTTCTTTTTCTTTTCATGTAGGGGAGGTTGATGCTTTTCTTTCAACAACTTCCTTGGGTTTTTCTGTATTTTGTGGCTGACTGGAGAAGACAAATCTCAGAGTTGTATTCTGCATATATACTTTGGTATGAAACTTTAAAAAAATGAACCTTTGAACCTTCATCTTGGCAATTGAGAAGGCAGAGAACAGATATATTGGGTGTGGGAGTAGGGAGGAGAATTAAAGTATATGGCCACAGGGAAAAAATCACAGGCCCTCAAATCATTTCCCCAGTCTGAATCCAGCCCTACCAATGTAGAGGGGACCATATCAGGATCCCCAGATACAACGAGTAAGGATAGGGTATATGTATGTGAAAGACTGCCTGAACCTGGAAAAGCCTGTTTAGAGCTCTGGACACCAGAGACTAAAAGCTTATTATAAGAGATAGATCTAAGGAATACCTTAAAAACAAAGCTGCTAATGTCAATAGAAGTCAGGGATTCACAAGAGTCTGAGACTCTATATTGAAGATTGCAAGGTTAGGTAGGGTAAACATCAATGAATTTCTTGGCCAGGAGACGAGGTTGATCAATGGATCAATGAGAACTGCCACTGGGTGCAAGTAAGATAGAAAATGTCCATGCAAGATTTTCAGATGAGTTCACATTCACACAGAATGCAAGGCAGGACACCAGCCCAGGCAACATCAGAAGGCTCAGCTGAGCCAGAAAAGGCCTAGAAGGGCTGAACTAACCTAAGGCAGGGGTTGAAGCAAACCATATGACAGATCTAGAAGGAGGTGTACTCAGTCGTACAGTAGACATAGGACTGAAGGCTTGGTTTCAATGGGGCATTATAATGTTAAAGTGGATCAAGGGAAAGTCAATACGATCAGGATGAGATCATTGATATTTGAGTGAAAGGCAAAGCAGGTCCTTGATCTAAGTCTGAATATTTCATAGTCTAGCACACAGACACAATGGAGGCATTACAGTGAAAAGACTGTGTCAGCAGAGTAGGCTTGGAAGCTTGCCCAGAGTCTGTGGAGGCTGTGGCCACATGGATATGAATGAGAAAGAGCAGGCAGCCAAAGGTGGATCCTAACAAGTTCTCCAACGATAATTCTTCCTTTACAAGTTGCTAATGACCACTGAGCCACCCAATATTCTAAATTCTGAATTTAGAAGACATTATAAACAAGAGAAAATCTGCAGATGCTGGAAATCCAAGCAACACACACACAAAATGCTGGAGGAACTCAGCAGGCCAGGCAGCATCTATGGAAAAGAGTACAGTCGATGTTTCAGGCTGAGACCCTTCAGCAGGACTTATAGAAGACGTTATTCTTATTTTTACTGAACTTACTGACTTTCCTTGCAATCCCAAGTTCTCCTGTAAAAGGATTGATGGAAGGGAGAAGAACTAAAAGATAAAGAAATATGATAATTCTAAAATCTCATTTGGTAAGCAATCCTAAAAAATACTGACATGAGAATATCTGCAGATGCTAGAAATCCAAAGCAACACACACAAAGTGCTGAAGGTACTCGGCAGGTTAGGCATAGAAAAGAGTAAACAGTCATCGTTTTGGGCCAAAACCCTTCCTTGGGACTTGAGGCCCTTCCTGTAAAAAATACAGGACATTTTCCTATGTCTGCATAAAAAGATACACGCTTGTTTGAATTGTAGAATAAATGAAGACCTTGGATCACTGTCATTTTAGCTGATTGAACACTGTTGAATTAGTTATGCAACTTGTTCATCTATAATATACAAGGCAAGGTACTAAAGGTCCTTGGTCAGTTCACCAGCAACTTTGATGTATGTTGTTCAGTTGCTGGCTTTTTTTAGCATAGAAATATGGCTCATTAAGGTACACGGTTATCTTACAAATTGGTGAACTATTCCAAGACGATATCAGAAACTGAGATTATAATAAAGGGACTCCAAAGATTTTCATAAAATTCTGTAATCCCTTGAAAGAAGCTCCACCCTCGTCCACCTGCTTTGATGGCATTCAATTTCGCAGTGGTCATGTTTGTCAGACTGAAATCTGCCAGAACCAATTGTTAATCGTTAATTGAATTTAGACTCTAGAGCATGGGATGTAAGGTTGTCAGTGTGTCGAAACTTTGGCTCATATTGCTGCCTTTAGCATTTGGCAAAGGGGGAAGGTTTAGTACATAAATTCGGTTAAACATGTGTCACATCTGACAATTACTGAGAACCATCATAACTGTGAATTGCATCCAGTGACTGATTGCTTGGTTGCAACATTGTTTAGTGTGGAAGAAAGCCACAATATCAATGTTACCCTTAAACCATTAATTTAAAGAAAAAAAAATTACAGTTATTATTTTGAATTATTGGCAATTTTCCAGCATATTTGTGCAGTGGTCCCCAACCACCGGGCTGCAAATAAATGTCGGCCCAGATCAGAGACCATTGCCGATTGTGTCGCCTCTGATCTGGGCCGACATTTATGTGTCGGGCAGCACCTAATCAATTAGCTTGTTTATTTCGGCTTTAAAGGTGTGCTGGGTGCATTCCGGCACCACTGTTATAATTGACTTATCACTATATTCATGTGAGGAAAATATGCACTGTGTGTTTAATGTTAAATTCGTTAGATAAACCCCTTTAGAAACGAAATTGAGTGTATTAGCCACTAATAAGTGACTTATAGTTGACTTATTACCTATATTCCGGATGTGATTAACACCCCCCCCCGCCCCCCCCCCCAAGTCGGCCGGTCCACAAGCACGTTGTCAATACTAAACCAGTCCACAGTGCAAAAAAGGTTGGGGACCCCTGTATTAGTGAGATTATGTGACAGGTTAAGCAGGGAAAAAGACTTTGGTAAACATGATTGTACTGGTAAATACAAGTATTGAACACTCAAGCTGCCAAAGCTCTCTGTGCTGCAGACTCATATCACCAAGTGTAGATTGCCAGTCTGCATACTACTCTGTATACTACACAACATATCAGCCAATAATATATTGTAATGTCATCAAATATCCGACATCCAGCACCAAGGTTACTGCACAAGAGAGATCTGTGCTGAGGTAATATATTGGCATGAATTGCAGGTCGGCTATGCCACAGTCATGCTTGGAGTGGCTGTAAATAAATAACAGGATGCCACAGAGCTCAGTGCTAGAACACTGACTACTTATTGTTATGTTTGTTCTCAATAAAGACCATCTTGGTGTGGGTTTACGTGAGAAAATGTTATTACTGAACTGCTGCTCAATCCTGAGTGAACGCGACCATGGTCACCATCATAGCTTCCAGTTCCGGGTGAACCCATTTGTGAGGGCTACTGAGGTGACTTTAAACTAGAATGGTTGGGGGGTGGGAATCAAATTAAAGAGACTAGGAGAGAGGAGGTTAGTTCACAACAGGGGGATGGGAACAAGTGCAGAGAGACAGAGGGGTGTAAAATGGGGGTAGAAGCAAAAAGTAGTAAGGTGAAAAGTGAAAGTGGCAGGCCGACAAATCCAGGGCAAAAATCAAAAAGGGCCACTTTTCAACATAATTGTATAAGGGCTAAGAGTGTTGTAAAAGCGAGCCTGAAGGCTTTGTGTGTCAATGCGAGGAGCATTCGTAACAAGGTGGATGAATTAAAAGTGCAGATTGTTATTAATGAATATGATATAGTTGGGATCACAGAGACATGGCTCCAGGGTGACCAAACTCAACATTCAGTGATATTCAATATTCAGGAGAGATAGACATGAAAGAAAAGGAGGTGGGGTAGCATTGCTGGTTAGAGAGGAGATTAACGCAATAGAAAGGAAGGACGTTAGCCGGGAGGATGTGGAATCGATATGGGTAGAGCTGCATAACACTAAGGGGCAGAAAACGCTGGTGGGAGTTGTGTACAGGCCACCTAACAGTAATAGTGAGGTTGGGGATGGTATTAAACAGGAAATTAGAAATGTGTGCAATAAAGGAACAGCAGTTATAATGGGTGACTTCAATCTATATATAGATTGGGTGAACCAAATTGGTAAGGGCGCTGAGGAAGAGTATTTCTTGGAATGTATGCGGGATGGTTTTTTGAACCAACTAGAGAGCAGGCTATCCTAGACTGGGTATTGAGCAATGAGGAAGGGTTAATTAGCAATCTTGTCGTGAGAGGCCCCTTGGGTAAGAGTGACCATAATATGGTATAATTCTTCATTAAGATGGAGAGTTACGTAGTTAATTCAGAAACAAAGGTTGTGAACTTAAAGAAGGGTAACTTTGAAGGTATGAGACGTGAATTAGCTAAGATAGGCTGGCAAATGACACTTAAAGGGTTGACGGTGGATATGCAATGGCAAACATTTAAAGATCGCATGGATGAACTACAACAATTGTTCATCCCAGTTTGGTAAAAGAATAAATCAAGGAAGGTAGTGCACCCGTGGCTGACAAGGGAAATTAGGGATAGTATCAATTCCAAAGAAGAAGCATACAAAATAGCCAGAAAAGTGGCTCACCTGAGGACTGGGAGAAATTCAGAGTCCAGCAGAGGAGGACAAAGGGCTTAATTAGGAAGGGGAAAAAGATTATGAGAGAAAACTGGCAGGGAACATAAAAACTGACTGTAGAAGCTTTTATAGATATGTGAAAAGAAAAAGATTGGTTAAGACAAATGTAGGTCCCCTACAGACAGAAACAGGTGAATTGATTATGGGGAGCAAGGACATGCAGACCAATTGAATAACTACTTTGGTTCTGTCTTCACTAAGGAGGACATAAATAATCTTCTGGAAATAGTAGGGGACAGAGGGTCCAGTGAGATGGAGGAACTGAGGGAAATACATGTTAGTAGGGAAGTGGTGTTAGGTAAATTGAAGGGATTGAAGGCAGATAAATCCCCAGGGCCAGATGGTCTGCATCCCAGAGTAGCCCAAGAAATAGTGGATGCATTAGTGATCATTTTTCAAAACTCTTTAGATGCTGGACTAGTTCCTGAGGATTGGAGGGCAGCTAATGTAACCCCACTTTTTAAAAAAGGAGGGAGAGAGAAACCGGGGAATTATAGACCGGTTAGCCTAACATCGGTGGTGGGGAAAATGCTAGAGTCAGTTATCAAAGATGTGATAACAGCACATTTGGAAAGCGGTGAAATCATCGGACAAAGTCAGCATGGATTTGTGAAAGGAAAATCATGTCTGACGAATCTCATAGAATTTTTTGAGTATGTAACTAGTAGAGCAGATGGGGAGAACCAGTGGATGTGGTATACTTGGATTTTCAAAAGATCCCACACAGGAGATTAGTGTGCAAACTTAAAGCACATGGTATTGGGGGTAAGGTATTGATGTGGATAGAGAATTAGTTGGCAGACAGGAAGCAAAGAGTGGGAATAAATGGGACCTTTTCAGAATGGCAGGCAGTGACTAGTGGGGTACCGCAAGGCTCAGTGCTGGGACCCCAGTTGTTTACAATATATATTAATGACTTAGATGAGGGAATTAAATGCAGCATCTCCAAGTTTGCGGATGACATGAAGCTGGGCGGCAGTATTAGCTGTGAGGAGGATGCTAAGAGGATGCAGGGTGACTTGGATAGGTTAGGTGAGTGGGCAAATTCATGGCAGATGCAATTTGATGTGGATAAATAGTCATAGTCATAATCATACTTTATTGATCCCAGGGGGAAATTGGTTTTCGTTACAGTTGCACCATAAATAATAAATAGTAATAGAACCATAAATAGTTAGATAGTAATATGTAAATTATGCCAGTAAATTATGAAATAAGTCCAGGACCAGCCTATCGGCACAGGGTGTCTGACCCTCCAAGGGAGGAGTTGTAAAGTTTGATGGCCACAGGCAGGAATGACTTCCTATGACGCTCTGTGCTGCATCTTGGAGGAATGAGTCTCTGGCTGAATGTACTCCTGTGACCACCCAGTACATTATGTAGTGGATGGGAGACATTGACCAAAATGGCATGCAACTTAGACAGCATCCTCTTTTCAGACACCACCGTGAGAGAGTCCAGTTCCATCCCCACAACATTACTGGCCTTACGAATAAGTTTGTTGATTCTGCTGGTGTCTGCTACCCTCAGCCTGCTGCCCCAGCACACAACAGCAAACGTGATAGCACTGGCCACCACTGACTCGTAGAACATCCTCAGCATCGTCCGGCAGATGTTAAAGGACCTCAGTCTCCTCAGGAAATAGAGACGGCTCTGACCCTTCTTGTAGACAGCCTCAGTGTTCTTTGACCAGTCCAGTTTATTGTCAATACGTATCCCCAGGTATTTGTAATCCTCCACAATGTCCACACTGACCCCCTAGATGGAAACAGGGGTCACTGGTACCTTAGCTCTCCTCAGGTCTACCACCAGCTCCTTAGTCTTTTTCACATTAAGCTGCAGATAATTCTGCTCACACTATGTGACAAAGTTTCCTACAGTAGCCCTGTACTCGACCTCATCTCCCTTGCTGATGCATCCAACTATGGCAGAGTCATCGGAAAACTTCTGAAGATGACAAGACTCTGTGCAGTAGTTGAAGTCCGAGGTGTAAATGGTGAAGAGAAAGGGAGACAAGACAGTCCACTGTGGAGCCCCAGTGCTGCTGATCACTCTGTCTTACACACAGTGTTGTAAGCACACGTGAGGTTATCCACTTTGGTGGCAAAAACAGGAGAACAGATTATTATCTGAATGGTGGCCGATTAGGAAAAGGGGAGGTGCAACGAGCCCTGGGTGTCATTATACACCAGTCATTGAAAGTGGGCATGCAGGTACAGCAGGCGGTGAAAAAGGCGAATGGTATGCTGGCATTCATAGCAAGAGGATTCCAGTACAGGAGCAGGGAGGTACTACTGCAGTTGCACAAGGCCTTGGTGAGACCACACCTGGAGTATTGTGTGCAGTTTTGGTCCCCTAATCTGAGGAAAGACATCCTTGCCATAGAAGGAGTACAAAGAAGGTTCACCAGATCGATTCCTGGGATGGCAGGACTTTCATATGATGAAAGACTGGATCAACTAGTCTTATACTCATTGGAATTTAGAAGATTGAGGGAGGATCTTATTGAAACGTATAAAATCCTAAAGGGATTGGACAGGCTAGATGCAGGAAGATTGATCCCGATGTTGGGGAAGTCCAGAACAAGGGGTCACAGTTTGAGGATAAAGGGGAAGGCTTTTAGGACCGAGATGAGGAAAAACTTCTTCACACAGAGAGTGTTGAATCTGTGGAATTCTCTGCCACAGGAAACAGTTGAGGCCAGTTCAATTGTTATATTTAAGAGGGAGTTAGATATGGCCCTTGTGGCTAAAGGGATCAGGGGTTATGGAGAGAAGGCAGGTGCAGGGTTCTGAGTTGGATGATCAGCCATGATCATACTGAACGGCGGTGCAGGCTTGAAGGGCCGAATGGCCTACTCATGCACCTATTTTCTATGTTTCTATTACCCATTGGGAACTTAAGTTCTTCATTATGCACACATAATAACACATTTATAATCTTGCATCGGGGACTGAGTGCACCGTAATGAAATTTACTGACACAAAGAGTATGTGAGTTAGCAAGCTGCAAAGACAGCCTGGAAAGCCTGCGAAGGGATTACAGATATTTGTGTGAGTGAGCAGCAAAGTGACAGATCGGGTAGAATGGAAGAAAATCGGAAGTTACCCGCTTTGAAAGAATGAAACTACAAATTATTATTTTAATTCAGTGAAACTACAGATGTTGCAGTTGAAAATGATCTCGGAGAACCTGGTGCAAAGTTTTAGCCTGGACACACAGCAGGTAATTCAGCAAACTTATGGAACATTGATCTCTCTTGTGGGACGTAAGGTATATAAAAATAAGAAACCTTTAATGCAACTTTATAGAATTCTAGAGAGTACAGATTTGATTTGCATATTTAAAGAAGGATCTGCATTTGAGGCAGTGTAGAGAAAGTTTATTATATTGATTCCTGAGAGGAAGGATTGATGGACAAGAAAGGTTTGAGCAGGGTTGCTCCTATGCTCACTGGAGATGAAAAGACAAAAGCAAATTTTATTGAAACATTTGATTCTGAATAGGATTAACTGGTTGTAAACTAAGAGTAGGTATCCAACAGTCAGCATACACAACTAGGAGAAGGGCACAGTTTCAGAGAAAGGGGTTAACATTCAAGACAGAAAGAATTTCTTCTATCAGAGGGTTACGGCTCCAGAATTCAGTGCTCTCAAGAACTGTGGAGCCAAAATCATTGTATGTATCCAAAGAAGAGACTGACAGATATCTGATCGTGTAGGAGTCAAGGAGTTTGAGGACAGCCCACAAAAGGGATGTTGTAACCAAGGCTGAATCAGCCCTGATCTCATTGAATGGTGGAGCGTATGACTGTTTGTCTCTTACCTCCATTTGTTGTTTAGTCAAAGGACTCAGGGCTAACTTATTGGCGAAGGTCACAGGTACATTAACTTAGGGACACCATATCTCAAACTGTGCGTCATTACTTCTGGATCCAAAATAAAAATCATACATCACTTTAGGTGCCATACACACAAGTCATGTATGTCACCCATACACCCAGCTTTTAGATTGGACACTTAGGGGAATAGTAGAATATAAATTATTTGCTAGTCCTCTGAAAAGTCGATAATGTGGTGCCCAGCTTTACCAAAATGGAAAAAAGCTGCAGGAGGCAAGCAAAAGGAATTTTGTCATTTTTCTCTCTCCACAAAGGTCTCAGACATGAAAGATTAATTCTTTCTTTGCAGATGTCACTTGATCTTCTGTTAAATTTTAATTAAAACAACAACAGATTCATTATTAAAGCTTGACTATTATTTTGACTTCAGACCGCAGAAGGCAGCAGAGACCACCTGACAAAGGATGTTGGCAGCAGCATTAAGAATGGAAGAGGCCAAGCAAGATATAAAGTTTATTTGATGTTTGCGTGTTAGAAATATGTTGCAGCACAACTTGAAAAGGACAGTTTATCAGGCATGGCAGAATATTGTAAAGTAATGCTTCATGGACCTTCAGAATCAGAGGAAATACTGAGGCTCCTCTGCTTCAGGCAGACCCCTGCTACTTTCCATTGTTTCTCTTCAAAGTTGCTCTGAACTGTTTACCATGTGCTGGAATGGTTTATTTAATTTTTAACATCACATATTCACTTTCCATTGTGTTGCTATCATGACGCAACTTTGCTATGGACACTAGACTGTCTTCATGTGGGAATTGAAATTGACTGTCTAGTGCCTTCTTGTAATGCTAGAGATTGAATGAACAACCAAAATCACATCGCTGTGCAGGATCAACTGTGCTACATCAACAAGAAACACTCAAAACCAAAGAGATTCTGCAAATACAGAATGTGCATCTACAGAAGTTCTTCACTTCTTTCTGGACAACAGACATAACTAATTCCCCTCCTTCACCACCTTCTTCTGTCTGGCAGAACTATTTCTTTTTTGGCTCCTCCCACTTTCTGCAAATCCATGGCACCCACATAGGCCCCAGTTATGCCTACCATTTGGTTGTCTAACTGGAACAGTCTATGTTCCAACCCTAGACTAGAAAAACTCCACAACTCTTTCTATGCTGGCTTGCCAATTTCATCTTTGCCTCCAATTTCCACTCTGCTCTCAAATTTACATCGTCCATCTCTGCCATCTCTCTCTCCTTTCTCATTCTCTCAGTTTCCATCTCTGGACACAGGCTGCTTCCTGATATCTTTTATAAACATACTGACTCTCACAACTATATTGACTATACCTCTTCCCACTCCATCACTTGTAAACATGCTATTTCCTTTCCTCATTTCCTCCATCTCTTCAGCACTTGTTCTCAGAATGAGGCTTTTCATTCCAGAACATTTAAAATGTCCTCCTTCTTCAAAGAACAGGATTTCCCTTCCTCTACCATCAATGCTGCCCTCACCTGCATCTCCTCCATTTCCCAGACATCCACCCTCACCATTCAGCAACTGTGACAGGAATAGATTTCCCTAGCTACCACCCCATAAACATCCGCATTAAGCACATTATTCTCCACAATTCCTGCCATCTTCAACAGATCCTACCACTGAACACATCCTTCCTCTCGCCCTACTCTTCATTTTCTGCAGGGTCACTCTCTCTGTGACTCCCTTGTCCATTCATCCCTCCCCTCTGATCTCCCTCCTGGCACTTATCCCTGCAAGTTGGATAAGTGCTACACCTGCGAGTCTGTCAGGGTCATCTACTGTATCCATTAAGCACGCTGTGGCATCCTCTACACTGGGGAGACCCAACATAGATTGCGGGACAACTTCGCTGAGTACCTTCATTCCGTAAGCCACAAAAGACAGGATTTCCCAGTGGCCACACATTATAATTCTAATTCCCATTACCATTCTGGCATGTCAATCCATAGTTTCATATTCTGTTTGGGTGCCTCCAACCTGATGGCATAAATGTCAATTTCTCAAACTTCTGGTAAATGCCCCCCAACCCTCCCTTCTACATTTCCCATCCCCCTTTCCCTCTCTCACCTCATCTCCTTGCCCACCTATCGCCTCCCTCTGGTGCTTCTCCCCCCTTTTCCTTTCTTCCATGGTTTCTGCCTCTATCACCAATCAACTTCCCAGCTCTGTACTTCATCTCTCCCCACCCCCCAGGTTTCACCCATCACCTGGTGTTTCTCTCTCTCCTCCCCCAACCTTTTAAATATACTCTTCAGGTTTTTTTTCTCCAGTCCTGCCGAAGGGTTTCAGCCCAAAATGTCGACTGTACTTTTTTCCATAGATGCTGCCCGGTCTGCTGAGTTCCTCCAGCATTTTGTGTGTGCTGCTCGGACTTCCAGCATCTGCAGATTTTCTCTTGTTTGTGGTCTGAAACGTTAACTGTTTATTGTGCTCCATAAATGCTATCTGACCTGCTAACTTCCTCCAGCATTTTGAGTGTGTTGCCCAAGAAACTCTGAAATTGGTTACTCCATCTGCTGGGGTAGCCAATTCACATTCTGATCATCCTTTGGGTAAACAATTGCCAGCAGTGGCTCAGTTGGTGGCTCTCTCATGCTCAAGGAAGAAATGTAATGCTTTGAGTACCTTTTCATACATTTCTGCAAATAGATCTAAACTGCTTGTCCTATTTGGTGCTAATAAGCTAGTTTTGGAAGAGTTCTAATTAGGTGATGAAGATCTGAATGGCTCATAAATGCACAAAGAGCTGAGGATTCTATCTCTGCTCTGACTTTCAATACTTATATGAAACTTCTTATTATGCTAGTTCTTGTCAAAGGGTTTTCATCAAATTGTAAGTCTGAAATGGTTCTTGTCATCAAATTGTAAGGGTGAAATGTACTAAATATACGGTAGTTTCCCTGGCACCACAGTCAGCAATAAGAGAAATTCAACCATTGCATGTCCCTGATTTCCTGTGGTTATACTGACTTCTGGCAGATGGTTTCTTTTCAAATGGTTACACTGGAGTTTCACTTGGAAAATGTGAATCACTGTAGAAGTTTAGCAATGAAAGTTATAACAAAATCAAGCTCCCTTCTAATAAAATATGTTAGTGATTTTGTAAGGTCATTATATGCATGGTATGAGCCCAAGATGTGAGGAATGTGACAAAGGAACCAAAAACCCTCAAATCTATGGTGAAGACTGGTGTTTTCGGTGGCTCTGGAAACAAGCATGTTTACAACTCAGAACTTATCCAGCTGGTAATGTTTGTGGGATAAGAGCAGGAAGAAAACAAAAGAATATTAGAATTTAAAAACATTTGAGGTTCTTGAAGGCAATCTCAATCTCAATCTCAATTCTCAATCTCAATAAATAAAAGGTCTTAGAGGATATAAATGTCAACAGATCAATGTCTGCATTCAAAAAGCATAAAGTGGAAAATGGAAGCTTTAATACTTCAGTGCTGACAACAGCATTCTTTTTTATGTTGTAATTTTTATTCTCAAAAAATTGGAAAAATATTACAGGAGATTTAGCTTCCTTTGGAAGCCACATACATCAAAGTTGCTGGCGAACGCAGCAGGCCAAGCAGCATCTATAGGAAGAGGTGCAGTCGACGTTTCAGGCCGAGACCCTTCGTCAGGACTAACTGAAGGAAGAGTGAGTAAGGGATTTGAAAGCTGGAGTGGGAGGGGGAGATCCAAAATGATAGGAGAAGACAGGAAGGGGGAGGGATGGAGCCAAGAGCTGGACAGGTGATAGGCAAAAGGGGATATGAGAGGATCATGGGACAGGAGGTCCGGGAAGAAAGACAAGGGGGGGGGGTGACCCAGAGGATGGGCAAGAGGTATATTTAGAGGGACAGAGGGAGAAAAAGGAGAGTGAGAGAAAGAATGTGTGCATAAAAATGAGTAACAGATGGGGTACGAGGGGGAGGTGGGGCCTTAGCAGAAGTTAGAGAAGTCGATGTTCATGCCATCAGGTTGGAGGCTACCCAGATGGAATATAAGGTGTTGTTCCTCCAACCTGAGTGTGGCTTCATCTCCACAGTAGAGGAGGCCGTGGACAGACATGTCAGAATGGGAATGGGATGTGGAATTAAAATGTGTGGCCACTGGGAGATCCTGCTTTCTCTGGCGGACAGAGCGTAGATGTTCAGCAAAGCGGTCTCCCAGTCTGCGTCGGGTCTCACCAATATATAAAAGGCCACATCGGGAGCACCGGACGTAGTATATCACCCCAGTCGACTCACAGGTGAAGTGATGCCTCACCTGGAAGGACTGTTTGGGGCCCTGAATGGTGGTAAGGGAGGAAGTGTAAGGGCATGTGTAGCACTTGTTCCGCTTACAAGGATAAGTGCCAGGAGGGAGATCAGTGGGGAGGGATGGGGGGGACGAATGGACAAGGGAGTTGTGTAGGGAGCGATCCCTGCGGAATGCAGAGAGATGGGGGGAGGGAAAGATGTGCTTAGTGGTGGGATCCCGTTGGAGGTGGCGAAAGTTACGGAGAATAATATGTTGGACCCAGAGGCTGGTGGGGTGGTAGGTGAGGACCAGGGGAACCCTATTCCTAGTGGGGTGGTGGGAGGATGGAGTGAGAGCAGATGTACGTGAAATGGGGGAGATACGTTTAAGAGCAGAGTTGATAGTGGAGGAAGGGAAGCCCCTTTCTTTAAAAAAGGAAGACATCTCCCTCGTCCTAGAATGAAAAGCCTCATCCTGAGAGCGGATGCGGCAACATAGTTCAACCCACTTTGCAACTGTTTCTAAACAACCTGGACAGTCTTTCTTCAGCCCTGAAGATCACACTGCTATGACCTCTGCATATTGCAGCTGCCCCTGAGTTGATGAGTTGGGTGACATTCAGATGTCAAAATGAGATACATCACTGTGGTCTCTAGCAGCTTTCAGTTGGAGTGAAGATCTCATTGATGAAGGCAGCCAGTCAAAATAATGCCAAATTTATAAAACTTAATCAGACTCCAAAAATTATGACAAGTATTTCAATAACCTAATAATTAGTCAGTTGCTACATTTTGATCATGTTTTGAGAAAATCCTCTACAAAATTTCTATTTAGTTAATAAAACATCTCTAATGAGTAAAAGTTACTCTATATATCTACCACTGTACTCTCCCATGCTGTTAATTAACTTGAGGTAACAATCCACTGGGCAATAGTGCAATTAAAACATGGACTCAGTGGCCACTTTATTAGGTATGCCTGCTCTTTAATGCAAATATCTAATCAGCCAATCATGTGGCAGTAACTCAATACATAAAAGCAGGCAGCTCTTGTTCAGCCCAAACATCAGACTAGAGAAGAAATGTAGTCTAAGTGATTTCACCATGGAATGATTGCTGGTGCCAGATGGTTTTTTTAAAGTGTCTCTGAATCTGTAATTTGCCTGAGATTTTCACACACAACAATCTATAGAGTTTACAGAGAATGGTGTAAAAATACAAAAACCATCCAGTGAGTGGCGGTTCTGGGATGAAATTGCCTCATTAATGAGAGAGGTCAGAGGAGAATGGCCAGACCGGTTTAAGCTGACAGGAAGGTGACTCAAAGACCATGCATCACAGCAGTGGTGTGCAGAAGAGCATCTCTGAATGTACCTTGAAGTGAATGGGCTACACTACAGCAGCAGAGCTCGCTCAGTTCCACTTCTGCACCTAATGAAGTGGCTGCTGAGTGCATAGTCGAGGGATAAAAGGCTTATCATTCACCATTGTATTATTCAGATTCTCCACAGTACTACCCAGTGGTGATAATCAAACACTACAAGAAATGCATGCAATTCCTTTTATCAGAAATCTATATGTAATTTAGTACACCTTCCTGAAACAAGAGTAGGGGAGTGCAGTGGGAAACAAGGGAAGAAATAAAAACAATGGGAATTTTTGAGACAATATTGATTTTCTAAACATGAGACATGCTGTAGGTGCTGGAAATCCAGAGCAACACACACAAAATGCTGGAGGAGCTCAGGTCAGGCAGCATCTATGGAAATGAATAAATAGTGATGGTTTGGGCCAAGCACTCTTGGAGAAGGTCTTGTCATGGAGCTGACAGTCCCATAGGAAGATAGCTTGGAGGAGGCCTTTGAAAGGAAGCTCTCCAAGTACGCAGGACTGGTCAGCAACTGTCAGCAGGCTGAATGGAGAGCGAGGTGTCTCCCAGTGGAGGTTGGCTGTAGGGGATTCATAGCCCGTTCTTTAGTTAGAGCCTTCAGCATTTTGGGCATCGAGGGAGAGGGGAAGAGGAGAGCCATCCGCAGTACCACCGATGCGGCAGAGAGGGCCTCAAGATGGCTGCGGCTCAAAAGGGGGGAGCCATGGAGCCATAAGTAGCTAGCCATCTGGACACAAGCTGGGGTCTGATCAGCCCTGGTTGGCTCACCTGGAGGAGGTTGTATGATGTTGAAAGACCCAAAACACCCGATGATTCCAGGAACATCACTGAAGGTGTGTCCAGAAGCATCAATAGATGTATGTACACAGTTGTCCAGAAACATCAAGTGTTTGTTCATTTCCATAGATGCTGCCTGACCTGCCGAGTTCCTCCAGCATTTTGTGTGTGTTGCTGTTGACTTTCTACGCTAACAGTTCAACTAACCTAGTCTATGCTGAGCTGGTATATGCTGTAAGTTTTGGCACAAATTCAGTTTAAGAGGTGACATCAAAAACAATGCTGGCTGTTCTGATTCTGATCCCCCAACTGCAATTGTAAAACAGACTTTCAACACTAGACTCATAATTATTTGTCCTGTTAATTAGGTAATAAATATCAATGTAAGCATAAACACTACACTTACAATTTTACTAAAGCCAACAAAAATGTTTTTCTTTTACACAACATATATTGGAAAACACCACCATGGAAAGATGATCACAATACATGACAGAATACCTAGTCTGAATATTCACAGACAGATTTGTTCCATCCACAAGTGGCACTTACCAGTGCCCAAATATTTTAATTCCGAACCCCATTCACATTCCAGAGTGTCGGTCCATGACCTCCTCTTGTGCTAAGATGAAGCCACCCTCAGGGTGGAGGAGCAACTCCTTATACTCTGCAGGTCAGGCAGCATCTATGGAAAAGAGTAAACAGTCGACCCTTCGGGCCAAGACTCTTCGTCAGGACTGAGGAAGGGTTTCAGCCCACAGCATCGACTGTACTCTTTTCCATAGATGCTGACTAGCCTGCTGAGTTCCTCCAACATTTTGTGTCTGTTGCTTTGGATTTCCAGCATCTGCAGATTTTCCCGTCTTTGTGGCCCTATACTCCATCTGGGTAGCCTCCAACCTGATGGCATGAATATCAATTTCTCCTTTTGGTAATCAAATACTCTCCCCCTTCCTCTAGTGCAGTGGTCCCCAACCACCGGGCCGCAAAGTATGTGCTACCGGGCCGTGAGGAAACGATATGAGTCAGGTGCATCTTTCCTCATTCACTGTCACGCCCTGTTGAACTTGAACATAGGGTTGCCAACTGTCCCGTATTTGCTGGGACATCCCGTATATTGGGCTAGATTGGTTTGTCCTATACAGGACTGCCCTTGTCCCGCATTCCCCCCCCCCAAGGTAGAACATTCCTATGAAACCTTTTTTGCTGAAATCGCGTAAAGGAAGAAGTAATTACCATCAATTTATACGGGAAAAATTTTTGCGCGTTTCTAGACCCAAAAAATAACCTATCATACCAAATAATACATAAAACTGAAAATAAATAACACTAACATATAGTAAAAGCAGGAATGATATGATAAATACACAGCCTATATAAAGTAGAAATAATGTAAGAATAAATAATGTAATGTAATAAAGTAGAAATAAGTAGAAATAATAAGAAGAATAGATAGAATGGATAGCCAGCACCTCTTCCCCAGGGCACCACTGCTCAGTACAAGAGGACATGGCTTTAAGGTAAGGGGTGGGAAGTTCAAGGGGGATATTAGAGGAAGGTTTTTTACTCAGAGACTGGTTGGTGCGTGGAATGCACTGCCTGAGTCAGTGGTGGAGGCAGATACACTAGTGAAGTTTAAGGGACTACTAGACAGGTATATGGAGGAATTTAAGGTGGGGGCTTAAGTGGAAGGCAGGGTTTGAGGGTTGGCACAACATTGTGGGCCGAAGGGCCTGTACTGTGCTGTACTATTCTATGTTCTATGTTCTATACAGTATAGTCTGGAAGATGAAGGCAAAACCGATTTGTGGGGAAAAAAAAATCGGCACGTATGCGCATGTGCACGTCACTCATGCGCACACAGGTGCCTGCGCAAGGCTTCATGGTCATGGTAGTCTTTCCTGGGGTAAAGTGTCCCAGGACTTGACTGCTAATTTTGTACCTTATTTGGGAGTGAGAAAGTTGGCAATCCTAACTGTAAAAGACATGTTGAGGTGAGTTTAACCCTACTTACACCCCCCCCCCCCCAGGTGGGCCGGTCCGCAAGAATATTGTCAATATTAAAATGGTCCGCGGTGCAAAAAAGTTTGGGGACCCCTGCTCTAGTCTCCACTCTGACCTTTTACTTCTTCTCATCTGCCTATTACTTCCCCCTGGTTCCCCTCCTTATCCCTTCCTCCCATGGTCCACTCTCTCGTGCTAGCAGATTCTTTCTTCTCCAGCCCTTGACCTTTCCCACCCATATGGTTTCACCTATCATCTTCCAGCTAGCCTCTTTCCCCTCCCCCCTCCTTTTTATATTGGCATCTACCCTCTTCTTTCTCAGTCCTGAAGAAGGGTCTTGGCCTGAAATGACAACTGTTAAATCTTTTTCATAGATGCAGCCTGACCTGCTGTGTTTCTCCAGCATTTTGTGTGTGTTGTTTTGGATTTTCAGCATCTGCAGACTTTCTTGTGTTTGGGATAACAGACTTCTAGTCAGGAAATGTAGAAGAGAGTTGCCCCAAAAGAACAGCAGCAGAGGTGATTTAGCAGTGAATGGTATTTTACTAATAAGCAGCAAAATAACAAGCTGCTGCAAGGGGCCACAAAGCAAGAGAGAACATGACAAGGTAACAAGGTAACTAAAGGCTAGGAGCAGCTGGTTGAGGCTGGCTGGTTTGATGGATGAACACAAGACTGTGGATGAGAGCCAGGTGATAAGTTGGAAATGAGTGGCAGGTGACAACTGTTAGCTGGTTGTAGACTAGGAGTTACCTACCTGTGCAGGCCTGGCAGGAATCCTTCCTATGGCTGGCTCCCCACAGTCCAAGGCAACTGGGATGGGTCCCATGAAAATCTTCAATGAACAATGCATCCAAGATGAAATTGGATGGCACCCATGACTTCTCCTCCAAGACTTACCCTTCCCAGTCAACCAGGTACTGCACACCTCACCCATCAATGGGCAAACTGTGTACACTGGACCACCTTCCACCACCCTTGGATCCAGAGTTGCAGGCTCAGGTGGTTTAGTGGTCCATGAACAACGAGCTTAAGGCAGGACATGTGGAAGGTAGGTGTGATCCTGTGGGACAGTGGCTGCTGGAGATGGTCTGTGACTGGGTTGATGCGATTGGTAACCCTAAGGAGATCAATGAACCAGGGCTCCAAGGAATAAAAACTTACAGCCCATCCAACCTCTCCCTATTACCATTGAGTCCTGGCAATATCTTTGCAAATTTTTTCTGGAATTGAAATTAATGCCAAAGACTTTTGTAATTCAAAAGCAACTTTTCCAGACAATTGCCCTTATCTTTGGAGAAATTTTGTACCAATGTTGTGAAAAGCCCCCGCTGAAATAAGAAACCAGACTTTTCCCCCATCTTGCTCTGACAAAAATGAATATTGGTGCTAATGTTCTTTCTCCAACAGAGAAGCTTTCAGTACTTTCTTTAGCACATTGCACCCAGATTTTCTCCACCACATCAGGTACAATGAATGGCTCCCATAACAATGCAAGCTGATCTTTGATGACATTGCCTAAAAATTCAAGGCATTACTGCTAAATAAACTATGCTGCCACATCAGAGTGTTCTAATGTGCCTATGCAATTCATTCTTGAAGACAGCTTACACGAATCAATAGGGTGTTTAGCATTACTAACAAGAGATGAAGGGATTTATCATTTTTCATAAATATTGTTTTAAGATTCTTAAAAAATCTGTTGATATTCAATGGCAGCAAACCAAGACTGCAGAAGTGGGACACGAGTGCAGTTTCTCTTTAAGAGAAAGGAAACACAGAAAGCTTGCTGGGCTGCAGGTAAGATTGAAACACAGAGCCCTTAGACCACCACTACCTACTACCCTGCTGGCAAATGTACGACTCTGGAAACTAAAATCAAACACCTCTGTGCAAGATTGCAGTAACAGAGAGACATCAGGGACCTGTGTACTTTGCTTCATGGAAACATCGCCTCAGACTATGATAAAGTGAAGTTATGGCTAAAATTAGATTCCATTTTCCAAGGCACCTTTTCAAAACAATGTATGTTCTATTAAGATGTCCGGATTTTATTTATGTTCTTGTCTACTTTTGGACCTCCAATTTAACCCATTCAGCAGAATTGAGTAAATTTACAAGCTCACTATATCACAAACAAGAGAAAATCTGCAGATGTTGGAAATCCAAGTAACACACACAAAATGCTGGAGGAACTCAGCAGGCCAGGCAGCATCTATGGAAAAAAGTACCATCGATGTTTTGGGCCAAAACCCTTCAGCAGGACTGGAGAAAAAGTGCTGAGGAGTAGATTTAAAAAGTTGGGGAAGGGGAGAGAGAAACACAAGGTGATAGGTGAAACCTAAAATGGGAGGGATGAAGTAAAGAGCTGGGAAGTTGATTGGTGAAAGGGACAGAAGACAATGGAAGAAAGAAAATGGGGGAAGAGTGCCAGAGGGAGGCGACAGGTGGGCAAGCAGATAATGTGAGAAAGGGAAAAGGGGATGGGAAACAGTGAAGGGGGCAGGTGGGTCTCCCAAACCACATCTGGTCTCACTGATATACAGGAGGCCACACTGGGAGCACCGAACACAGTAATGACCCCAACAGACTCACGGATGAAGTGTTGCCTCACCTGGAAGCTCTGTTTAGGGCCCTGAATGGTGGTCAGGGAAGAAGTGTAGGGGCAGGTGTAGCACTTGTTCCGCTTGCAAGGATAAGTGCCAGGAGGGAGGTCAGTGGGGAGGGACGAATGGACAAGGGAATCATGTGAGGAGCGATCCCTGTGGAAAGCAGGAAGTTGTGGGGAGGAGGGAAAGATGTGCTTGGTGGGGGGATCCTGTTGGAGATGGCGGAAGTTTTGGAGAGTTTTATGCTAGATGCAGAGGATGGTGGGGTGGTAAGTGAGGACGAGAGGAACCCTACCCCTGGTAGGGTGGTGGGAGGATGGGGTAAGAGCAGACGTGTGTGAAATGGAAGAGATGCAGTTGAGGGCAGTGTTGATGGTGGAGGAAGGGTGAGCGAAGAGTATGGCGTTTTTACAAGTGACAGACTGGGAAAAGGTATAGTCCAGGTAGCTGTGAGAGTCAGTGCGTTTATAATAGACATGAGCAGATAAGCTGTCTCCAGAGATAGAGACAGTGAGATCAAGAAAGGGGAGGGAGGTGTTGCAAATGGACCAGGTAAATTTGAGGGCAGGGTGGAAGTTGGAGGCAAAATGGATGAAGTCAATGAGCTCAGCATGGGTGCAGGAAGCAGCACCAATGCAGTCATCGATGTAGTTTCTGGTAATGCCCCCCACCACCCCTCTCCTTCACAATTTGCCATCCCCTTTTCCCTCTCTCACCTTATCTCCTTTACTTCCAGCTCTTTACTTCATCCCCTCCCCCTTCAGGTTTCAGCTATCAGCCTGTGTTTCTTTCTCCCCTCCCCCACCTTGTAAATCTACTCCTCAGCTTTTTATCCCCAGTCCTGCCAAAGGATTTTGGCCTGAAACATTGAACGTACTTTTCTCTATAGATGCTGCCTGGCCTGCTGAGTTCCTCCAGCATTTTGTATGTGAAGCTCACTATATGGTTGTCACATTCAAAATGTTCTGACCGTATATTTGTAGAAGGGATGGTTTTAAAAATATGTTTAAAGGCAGAGATTAGTATCAAAATATTGCCAAGTAGCCCATAGAGAGAAGGGAACAGACTTTAATTTTTTTTAGCTCAGAAGCAATAAAACAATTATTCACATCATTAAGTGCAAGGTAATAATGGTTGAGATAGGGGAAACAAATGGCAACTTTGCGACTGTATTAAAATTCAAGAAAATTCACGAAATGAAAGTGATTTGTAGGGTATAATAAAAAAGAGTGAGAGAAATAAAAGAGAAGAGACACTGGATGCTACTGTCCAGACAGGGAGCATGACCAAGTTCAAGTGACCACACAGGAGAGGCAGCTTTGGTGCAGGCTCAGCACAGAGGAGATGTCCTGTTGAGCTTAACTTAGGCAACACCCTGACTGGAGTGTGTTGATTATAAATAGGAGAAATAGGTCAATTCTGTTGCTCTATATCTTCACTATATTGTAAATTCATTTACCAACCTTGTGTGTATTAACTTCTGCCTTCAAACTATGAAAGAAAGTTACTTAGTGGTTCACTATGAGTCTTGCTTCATTTAGCCATTGGAGAAACTGAAGGAATGCACATGCAAAAGACAAGATCTCAATTCAGACCACAAACAGTTGCTGCCATTACATTCTAGGCTCACATTATGGTAAGTGTAAGTATGGAGCAATCTAAGTCAACTCACATAAAAAAGGACAATTACATTCAAGGGAACAACCCAAGCCACTGTTCTGAAAAGGTCAGTGTCACAAATCAATTTGTAACAGTGGGTTAAGTAAAATTTACAGAAAAGAAACAGATTTTGCCCACGGTGGTGGAACTATTTCATATTTAGATCAGAATGGATTACATTGCAAATTGTAGCTGCATGATAGAATGACTTTGACTTTTTGCTAACTTTCAGTGCATGCTTCCTTCAAGTGATATTGGAAGTAATCAGTGGCAAATCTATTGACTCATATCATGTCCACATTTCTCCTGAAACCAGCACTTAGACTTAGTACACACTCTTCAAACCTCAAAGCCCCAGAGTCCCATGACTTCAAAGAACAAATCTCATCCTTAAGCAAACTAAGTTTCAAAGGAAAGGTACTAATCATAATCCAGATCCTGGCTGTGCACAAACCACACCATACACAAAGCCCTGACCCCTCTCAAACAGACCTAGTCTTCTCTGTGTTACTGTTAATAACTTCAGTATTGTTACTTCCTACCAGCCAGCCACAGCTAAGTATCTGTTTCTCTTATTATATAGCTGTCAATTCTGGACTCTGGTAGAAGCCACAGTGAGTTCCACTTTTGGAGATCTTGTTCTTTGCAATATTTTGAAAACAGTCTCCTTTATCCAGTAACCTTCGGAAATCAAAATGAGTAATTCCACATTTCTGTCCAGTCAAGACCCAGAGGATAATAAATAAACCTTTACTTTTGGGAGCCCTGTTCTACAAACAAATCTCTTTCCAGTTGTAAATGTAAAGATTACATTTATCAAAAAATTGATAACAGTGCAGGCTCCTTATAATTAATGCATTACCTCATACTAGAGTATGATCTCAGACAACCATGAGACCTAGTTCTCACCAGTCACATGCACAGAAACCCTATGTCAGGAATTTTGAGGCCATCTCTGCTGAGATATGTCATACATGAAACATTGTCATGTGTGACACATGTCATCCCAGAAAGGGTTACACAAGTGCAGTGTTAGGCTCCCATAAATACAGGAATTCACAGAGAGCACTCATGTGCTTACAGACATCAGAAGGGGATCTTTCCATCATGCACATGAAAGCTGCAAAGGGCCCTCTGGTGACTTGTAATGGATTCTGTTGCCATCTCCCATCTTGTATCCTGAATATATTCCCTGTCAACCAGCTGCTGTGACTCTTTATGGGCCAATACTTGAGATCAAGTCCATAAGAAAGCTGCTATCAAACTGAATTACTTTCACTGTTTTAGAACTAATTTGTTTTTTAAAGTTTTTTTTTTCAGGACAGCTTTAGGGAAGTTGCATACACAGTTCTAAGGTCAGAAAAATGCTGCAGCTGAATTTGAAGACCTTAATCCAGGTTCATCTTTGTCCTTTTCCATAACTCTGCTGAATATAACTGAAAAAGAATTGATGTCTCCAAAAAAATCACTACTAATACCTCCACAATTCCTTCAGCTGTCTCTTTCAGAACCCTTTGGTGTGGTCTATCTGGTCCAGGTGACTTATCTACTTTCAGACCTTCCAACTTCCCAAGCACCTTCTCCTTAGTAATAGCGACTACACTCTTTTGTGCCCCTTCACACTCTTGAATTTCAGGCATATTGATGGTGTAATCCACAGTAAAGACAGACACAAAATACTTAAAGAGTTTGTCTTCCATTTATTTGTGGCCCATTATTATCTCTTCAGCATAATTT
The DNA here is from genome assembly GCF_963921235.1 of Mobula hypostoma. Classification (NCBI taxonomy): domain Eukaryota; kingdom Metazoa; phylum Chordata; class Chondrichthyes; order Myliobatiformes; family Myliobatidae; genus Mobula; species Mobula hypostoma. Next base: position 101,823,560 of record NC_086100.1, on the reverse strand, counting down.
TCCAGTGGTCTGTCTACACTTTTCCTTTCTTGTACTTTTTGTATATCCTCTTTTGTATTATTGGCTAGCTTACCTTCATATTTCATCTTACATCTCCTTACGGCTTTTATAGTTGCCTTCTGTTGTTTTTAAAAAATTCCCAATCCTCTAGCTGTTTATTAATTTTAGCTGTATTGCATGCCAACTCTCTCTTGATTTTATGCTATCTTTGTCTTCCCTTGTCAGCCACATTTGCCTCACCTTCCCTTTAGAATACTTCTATTTTTTTGGGATGAGCCAATCCTGTATCTTCCAAATTACTCCTAGAAACCCCAGCCATTGCTACTATACTATCATTCCTGTTAGTATCCCCTTCTAATCAACTTTGGCAAGCACCCTTCTCATGCCTCTGTAATTCTCTTTACTCAACTATAATACTGATACGGCGAACTTTAGCTTCTCCCTTTTAAACTGCAGGGTGAATTCTATCATAACATCTCCAGTGTCTCCTAAGGGTTCCTTTACCTTAGGCTCCCTAATGAAATCTTCATGACACAATACCCAATCCAGAAATGTCTTTTTGTTAGTGATTGAGACCACAAGCTCCATTTTACAAATTCCTTCTTTCGAGATCGAGCACAAACCTGAGTTTCCCAATCTACCTGCATGACAACAACCTCTCCCTCAATGTTAGCAAAATAAAAGAGGTAGTCATTGAGTTCAGAAGAGGGTTGTGTACATTCTCCTGTTTACATCAATGGTGCTGAGATTGACATAATTAAGAGCTTTAAATTCCTAGGAGTGAACATCACCAATACCCTGTACTGAACATATCACATAGATGCCGTGGGCATGGATGTGCACCAGCACCCTTACTTCCTCAGGAGCTAAACAAATTTGGAATGAGTCCATTGGCCATCATTATTTTTTATAGGTGCTCTGTGGAAAGCATTCCAACCAGATGCATCATGACTTGTATAGAAACTCCTCTGTCCAAGTCTGCGAGAAACTGTACAGTTGTGGACCCAGGTCAGCAAATCACAAAAACTAACCTCCCCTCCATAGAAGGGTCCAGATGAAGGGTTTCTCAATAGATGCTGCCTGATCTGCTGAGTTCCTCCAGCACTTTTTGTGCGTTTCTCTACTCCATAGGCTTTGGCTACACTTCTCAAAGCCTTGGTAAAGCAGCCAACATAATCAAAAGCTCTTCTCACCCAGTACACTGTCTCCTCCACACACCCCCCCACCCCCACCATGGAGCTGAAGGTACAAAAGCCTGAAAGCATGTACCATCAGGCTCAAGGACAACTTCTATCTCACTGTTATAATACGATTGAATGGACTTCTCAATGATAAGATGGATTCTTGCCCTCACCATTTACCTCTTCATAACCACGTACTCACTGGTTTCCCTTGTACTAACTCCATGTACTGATTTACGGATGGCATGCAAACAAAAGTCTTACACTATACCTCAATACATGGAACAATAATAAACCAATGCAAGTCTGTATATGGAAAAGCAAAAAAAAACTGCAGGTGTTGCTGAAAGAAAATTGCCTCCCTGCAGAAAAGTCAGCCTGAAAAGTTAACTGTGTGTCTACCTCCACAGTTGGAGGATGACCTGCTGAATATTTAGAGGCTTTGCTAGTTTTGTTATTTTGGGCTGATTGTTCCTTGTCTGGTTGGGGGATAGTTTTCTATGTCAAATACTGCAAATTTGCCATTCTGCCACTTCATGAAAATTGCTTCCATCATCATTTTCCAACACTTCTTCTTCCTTAAAAAAAGATAGGCAAGAGATTGCACCAGAGGGTCATTGGAACTATTGTGTGGTATTCCTTACCCAAGGACAAAGAATTTTTCTCATGTATTTGCCCAAAAGCAGTTATCGTCTGGATAAGACTGTCACAGGAAAGATGATAATATCACATCACAACGAGACAAAAGTTATGCTTAGTAACCTACTGCAATCACATGACAATCCTAAGTCAAGTCCCATGCCCTAAAACTACGCCAGGCTGCTGCTTATAGATTACAGTTTAGCGCTCAACATAACCATATCCTCATTTCTTATCAACAAGCTACAGAACCTGGACCTCTGCACCTTCCTCTACAAATGGATCTTTGACTTCTTCATTGGGAGACCACAGTCTGTGTGGTCTCTTCCTCACTCAACATTGGTGCACCTCAAGGATCCCTTTACTCTCTCTACACCCATAACTGTGTGACTAGGCACAGCTGAAATACCACGTTTAAGTTGGTATCTATAGTTGGCAGAATTTCAGATGGTGAAATCAAGGAGGCATACAGGAATGAGGTAGATTAGCTGGTTCAGTGGTGTTACAACAACAGTTTTCTCAATGTCAGTAAGACCAAGGACTTCAGGACAAGGGAACACACACCAGTTCTCATCGAGGCTATGGAAAAGATGAGCAGTTTTAAGTATCAACATCCCTGAAGATCTATTCTGGGCCCAACATATTGATGCAATTACAAAGAAGGCATGACAATTGCTATATCTTAATAGGATTTTGAAGATTTAGTCTCCAGATTTTCACTTAATGAGGAGACTTGATACGTCACCAAATACTCTCACAAATTTCTACAGATGTACCATGGAGAGCTTTCTTACTGGATGCATCACTGTCTGGTATGCAGGGGCCACTGCACAGGATAGGAAAAAAAATTGCAGGAATTTGTAAACTGAGCCAGTTCCACCACAGGCACCAGCCTCCCCAGAATCCAGGGCATCTTCAAAAGAGGGCATCATCATTAAGGATCCCCATGTCCTCTTCTTATTGCAACCATCAAGGAAGAGATAAAGCTGCCTGAAGACAAATGCTCAAGCTATCAGGAACAGCTTCTTTCCCTCCAGCATTAGAGTTCTGAGTGGACATTCCACCCATGTACACTACATCAGTACTTCTTTTCTTTCTTTTTATACTACTTATTTAATTTAATTTTAATATATACAGGTGTCCCCCGCTTTTCGAACGTTCGCTTTACGAAACCTCACTGTTACGAAAGACCTACATTAGTACCCTGTTTTCGTTTTCAGAAGATGTTTTCACTGTTACGAAGAAAGGCAGTGCGCGATAAAAAATCAGCGCGCGAAAAAATTAGCGCGTGATAAAAGGTAGCGCGCGCCCCAAGCAGCCGCTCTCCCCCGGATTCGGAACTGCATTCTAGCCAGCATTGCTTAAACACATGCCTGTGAGCAGCCGTTTGCAAGATGAGTTCTATGGTATCGGAAAAGCCTAAAAGAACTCGTAAGGGTGTCACACTTAGTGTAAAACTAGACATAATTAAGCGTTTCGATCGTGGTGAACGAAGCAAGGACAAAGTGAGTTTGGCTTGTGGAAGTTGACGAAGATGAGGTTGAAGAGGTTTTGGCATCCCATGACCAAGAACTGATAGATCAAGAGCTGATGCAATTGGAAGAGGAAAGGATAACAATCGAAACCAAATGCAACCAAATGCAGAAAGTGAAGCAACTACATGAGATTTTTGCTGCAATGATAAAGTACGACTTTAATTTTGAAAGGGTACGTAGGTTTAGGGGATATTTGCAGGATGGTTTGAGTGCTTACAAACAACTGTATGATAGAAAAATGCGCGAGGCTCAGCAGTGAAGCAAGCCTTCCACATCAGCCACAGCAGACGACGAACCTCGACCTTCGACATCGAGGCAGGCAGTCATAGGAGAAGATGAGCTGCCTGCCCTGATTGACGATGAGATGACACCCCCATGTCTCACCACCCCAACACCCGGGCCTGGGACAGATACTGTACCGATTCGCGAAGAACGCAGCGGTAGCCGGGAGGCACACAGCACATCTTTAAGAAAAAAGCCGAAATAAACATACTAATTAATTAGGTGCAGCCTAGCATGTAATTGTCGGCCCAGATCAGAGGCGATGCAATCAGCAATCGCCTCTGATCTACGCTGACATTTACGTGCAGGGCAGCACCTAATTAAATAGCATGTTTATTTCGGCTTTTTTCTTAAAGATGTGCTGGGTGCCTCCCGGCTACCTCTGCGTTCTTCGCGGCAATGTATCGGGTCAGCAGCCCGGAGGGTGGGGGCCACTGCACCACCCAGCCTGCGACAACTCAGTCTAACACACCATCATCAGTGTGCTCAGTGCTGTTTTCCCAATTCCGGTCAGTGATACTAAACTGTACATACATTATTTCTGCTTTATATAGGCTGTGTATTTTTATGTGTTATTTGGTAGATTTGGCAGCTTCATAGTTTAAAGGTTACTGGAGAACGCATTTATGCCAACAGCGCTTGCGTGAGATTTTCTGCCGAGAGCGCTTGCGTGAGATTTTTGCTACGGAGATCTGTGCAGGCAATCGTTGTAGAGAAGTATTTCTACTTTATATAGGCTGTGTATTTATCATATCATTCCTGCTTTTACTATATGTTATTGTTATTTTAGGTTTCATGTGTTATTTGGCATGATTTGGTAGGTTATTTTTGGGTCTGCGAATGCTCACAAATTTTTCCCATATAAATAAATGGTAATTGCTTCTTCGCTTTACGACATTTCGGCTTACGAACCGTTTCACAGGAATGCTCTGCCTTCAGATGGTGGGGGAAACCTGTATTACTGTTGTAATTTATATATATATTTTTATATTGATGTCTTGCAATGTACTGCTGCTGCAAAATTACAAATTTCACGACATATGCTGGTGAAATTAAATCTGATTCTGATTCTGAATCTAATGTCCATTCTCTAGTGCTTTCCCTACAGATCTTATCTACAGAACTTCCCTTTGACACACCTCATCAAAACCATTCCCAAACCACATCAAGGACAATGGCTGTGAGCAGCTTCAACAGTGTAAATATAATCAATTATTTATGTTTTTTAAGCCTATGTAAGAAACAAACACTTAATACTAGTGACAGAAGTGGTGGAGATATCTGAGATGTCTTTGTCTCCTGGGATAAGCTGATCTTTGCTTCATGCCAGCTCCACCTTTGAATGGTCAGAAAACAAGCTGAACTTTGTGCTGTAGTCTGTAACCACATCCATTTACATCTAAAATCACTTAACAATACTAAAGGCCTAAATAAATACGTACCACTTCTGAAGACGAAAAAAGAGAAAAGAGGAAATAAAATGAAAAACACAGTTCTCCGTGCCCACTGCTACATTGACAACAACGGGAAGTGCTTTTGAATGGGAACAGGTTGACATAAAAGCAGGAATAACATCCCTGATGAAATCAGCAAAACTTTGTAAGAAATCAGTCTGATTGTCAGAAATGACAGCCTTCTCCATTCTGGCACCTTAGCCCTAGATTGAATCTAGCTTGCTGCAAGTTTCACTCTCATGGAGACCCTGGACAGATTTGTAATGCAGCATGTGTGGGTACCTAACTTAACTACTTGCAATATCTTTTTTCATAATAATATGTTACTTCAACTCTCCAATGTCCACATTTACACTAGAGTAAGGATCCATGAAATTTGGTAACCCGGGCCCTTGTGCTGAAGAGGCACTACCACCCAATTCCTCAATATGGGAAACATGTGACATCTCTCTGCCCCTTGTTCGTGAGATAGAGAGCCTGTGGCAAGTCGAATGGTTGAGTGCACAACAGATTTTGTTGACTGCAGATCATGGTCTCTTTGGGTGTTTTGCTATTGCTTGGTGGGTGGTGGGCATAGAAGCTTTTTTGTTGCAATGGGTGGGGAGGGGAGGTTGATGCTTTGCTGCTGCTTGTGCAGGGGAGGGGGAGAGGGGGCTTCAGGGTTCCAACATTTTTCTATCGTTCATTTATTTGGGGTTCTTTTTCTCGTAGATGTCTGCAAAGGCTAAGTATTTCAGGTTATATGTTGTATACATTCTCTGATGATAAACAGAACCATTTGAATACCTCATCCTCCATCAGCTGAACATGCTCACACATATTATACATTTTAGAAACATAGAAACACAGAAAACCTACAGCACAATACAGGCCCTTTGGCCCACAAAGTTGTGCACAACATGTCCCTACCTTAGAAATCACTAGGCTTACCTATAGCCCTCTGTGTTTCTAAGCTCCATGTACCTATCCAAAAGTCCCTTAAAAAATCCTATCATAACTGCCTCCACCACCATTGCTGGCAGCCCATTCCACGCGCTCACCACTCTATGAGTAAAAAACTTACCCCTGACATCTCCTCTGTACCTACTCCCCAGCACCTTAAACCTGTGTCCTCTTGTGGCAACCATTTCAGCCCTGGGAAAAAGCCTCTGACTATCCACACGATCAATGCCTCTTATCAACTTATACACCTCTATCAGGTCACCTCTCATCTTCCGTTGCTCCAAGGAGAAAAGGCCGAATTCACTCAACCTATTCTCATAAGGCATGCTCCCCAATCCAGGCAACATCCTTGTCAATCTCCTCTGCACCCTTTCTATGGCTTCCACGTCCTTCCTGTAGTGAGGCGACCAGAACTGAGCACAGTACTCCAAGTGTGGTCTGACCAGGGTCCTATATAGCTGCAACATTACCTCTCGGCTTCTAAATTCAATTCCATGATTGATGAAGGCCAATACACCATACGCCTTCTTAACCACAGAGTCAACTTGCGCAGCTGCTTTGAGCGTCCTATGCACTCGGACCCCAAGATCCCTCTGATCCTCCACATTGCCAAGAGACTTACCATCAAGACTATATTCTGCCATCATATTTGACCTACCAAAATGAACCACTTCATACTTATCTGGGTTGAACTCCATCTGCCACTTCTCAGCTCAGTTTTGCATCTTATCAATGACCCACTGTAACCCCTGACAGCCCTCCACACTATCCACAACACCTCCAACCTTTGTGTCATCAGCTAACTTACTAACCCGTCCCTCTACTTCCTCATCCAGATCATTTATAAAAATCAAGAAGAGTAAGGGTCCCAGAACAGACCCCTGAGGCACTCCACTGGTAACCGACCTCCATGCAGAATATGACCCATCTACAGCCACTCTTTGTCTTCTGTGGGCAAGCCAGTTCTGGATCCACAAAGCAATGTCCCCTTGGATCCCATGCCTCCTTACTTTCTTAATAAGCCTTGCAAGGGGTACCTTGTCAAATACCTTGCTGAAATCCATATACACTACATCTACTGCTCTTCCTTCATCAAAGGGTTTAGTCACAACCTCAAAAATTCAATCAGGTTCGTAAGGCATGACCTGCCCTTGACTAAGCCATGCTGACTATTCCTAATCATATTATACCTCTCCAAATGTTTATAAATCTTGCCTCTCAGCATCTTCTCAATCAACTTACCAATCACTGAAGTAAGACTCACTGGTCTATAATTTCCTGGGCTATCTCTACTCCCTTTCTTGAATAAAGGAACAGCATCCACAACCCTCCAATCCTCCGGAACCTCTCCCGTCCCCATTGATGATGCACAGATAATCGCCAGAGGCTCAGCAATCTCCTCCCTCGCCTCCCACATTAGCCTGGGGTACATCTCATCTAGTCCCGGCAACTTATCCAACTTGATGCTTTTCAAAAGTTCCAGCACATTCTCTTTCTTAATATTTACATGCTCAAGCTTTTCAGTCTGCTGCAAGTCATCACTACAATCACCAAGATCCTTTTCCATAGTGAATACTGAATTAAAGTATTCATTAAGTACCTCTGCTATTTCCTCCAGTTCCATACATACTTTCCCACTGTCACACTTGATAGATCCTATTCTTTTGCCTTCCTATTCTCTCTTGCCTCCATCTGTAAGAGGAAGATTCCTGGATTTGCTTGAGGAATTATTAAGAGTAGGTTGCAGAGTAAATCCTGAGACAGCTGCAAGGATGCATGCTGAATGTTGAGAAGATTGGTCTGAGAAGTATTGCTGAGAATTCACATTGTTTCCAATGTTTCTTACTACAATGTAAGCCACAGTATCTTAAAGAATAAGAGAAGTAGAATGCTTCAATGAACTGAGAGGTCATTTCATCAACCAACCTCACACCCACCCTAATTAACCCATTTAGGAAGATGGCACCAACAAACAATGCACCCAAGGGCAATATCCTTCAGATGATTCACGAACTGCTTCTTTTACATCTTCCTTTTCTTTCAAATGCAATTCTGCTACTGTTGGAGCTTCTGATCTTCATTTTGGTGGTGTGTTTTCAGGCCGACTGAGCGATCTGGCGCTTTGCTGTCTCCGAGAGAGCTTGGTGAGGTTTCAAGCAAAGTCTGCAGCCTCCAGAATAAGCAGCCTAAGACCATAAGATATAGGAGCAGAATTAGGCCATTTTGCCTCCAACCCTCACTCTGCCCTCAAGTTTACCTGGTCCATTTCTGACACCTCCCTCCCCTTTCTAGATCTTTCTGTCTCTGGCTCTGGAGACAGCTTATCCACTGATGTCTACTATAAGCCTACTGACTCTTACAGCATCTGGACTATTCCTCTTCTCACCCTGTCTCTTGCAAAAATGCCATCCCCTTCTCGCAATTCCTCCGTCTCCGCCGCATCTGCTCTCAGGATGAGATTTTCATTCCAGGACGAGGGAGATGTCCTCCTTTTTTAAAGAAAGGGGCTTCCCTTCCTCCACTATCAACTCTGCTCTCAAACGCATCTCCCCCATTTCACATACATCTGCTCTCACTCCATCCTCCCGCCACCCCACTAGGAATAGGGTTCCCCTGGTCCTCACCTACCACCCCACCAGCCTCCAGGTCCAACATATTATTCTCCGTAACTTCGGCCACGTCCAACAGGATCCCACCACTAAGCACATCTTTCTCTCCCCCCCCCCCCGCTTTCCACAGAGATCGCTCCCTACGCGACTCCCTTGTCCATTCGTCCCCCCCCATCCCTCCCCACTGATCTCCCTCCTGGCACTTATCCTTGTAAGCAGACAAGTGCTACACATGCCCTTACACTTCCTCCCTTACCACCATTCAGGGCCCCAGACAGTCCTTCCAGGTGAGGCGACACTTCATCTGTGAGTCGGTGGGGTGATATACTGCGTCCGGTGCTCCCGATGTGGCCTTCTATATATTGGCGAGACCCGACGCAGACTGGGAGACCGCTTTGCTGAACACATACGCTCTGTCCGCCAGAGAAAGCAGGATCTCCCAGTGGCCACACATTTTAATTCCACATCCCATTCCCATTCTGACATGTCTATCCACGGCCTCCTCTACTGTAAAGATGAAGCCACACTCAGGTTGGAGGAACAACACCTTATATTCCGTCTGGGTAGCCTCCAACCTGATGGCATGAACATCGACTTCTTTAACTTTCGCTAATGCCCCACCTCCCCCTCGTACCCCATCTGTTATTTATTTTTATACACACATTCTTTCTCTCACTCTCCTTTTTCTCCCTCTGTCCCTCTGAATATACCCCTTGCCGATCCTCTGGGTTCCCCCCCCCACCTTGTCTTTCTCCCCAGACCTCCTGTCCCATGATCCTCTCATATCCCCTTAGCCAATCACCTGTCCAGCTCTTGGCTCCATCCCTCCCCCTCCTGTCTTCTATCATTTTGTATCTCCCCCTCCCCTTCCCACTTTCAAATCGCTTACTAACTCTTCCTTCAGCTAGTCCTGACAAAGGGTCTCGGCCTGAAACGTCGACTGTACCTCTCCCTAGAGATGCTGCCTGGCCTGCTGCGTTCACCAGCAACTTTGATGAGTGTTGCTAGGCCATTTAGCCCTTGAGTCGGCTCTGCCATTTCGTCCCGGCTGATCCATTTGCTCTCTTATCCCCAATCTTCTGCCTTCTCCCCGTGTCCCTTCTTGCCCTGACTAATCATGAATCTATCAACCTCTACCTTAAATATATCCAATGACTTGGCCTCCACAGCTGCCAGTGGCAATGAATTCCACAGATTCACCACTCTCCGGCTAAAGAAATTTCTTCTCATCTCCATTCTAAAAGAATGTCCCTCTTTTCTGAGGCTGAATCCTCTGGTCTTAGACTCCCCCACCATAGGAAACATCCTGTCCACATCCACTCTATCGAGGCTTTCAACATTTGATAGGTTTCAGTGAGCTCGCTACTCGTTCTTCTGAATTCCAATGAATACAGGCCCAGAACCATCAAATGCTCCTCACATGACAAGCCTTTCAATCCCAGAATCATTTTTGTGAACCCTCTTTGAACCTTTTCCAGTGTTAATACATTATTTCTTAGATAAGAGGCCCAAAACTGCTCACAATACTTCAAATGAGACCTTACCAGTGCTTTATAACGCCTTAACATTACATCCCTGCTTTTGTATTCTAGTTCTCTTGAAATGAATGCTAACATAGCATTTGCCTTCCTAACCACTGACTCAACCTGAATTTTCTCTCCATTCAGAAAATAGTCCTTGTGTTTATTTCTTCTACCAAAGTGCATGACCATGCAATTCCCGTCACTGTATTCCATCTGCCACTTCTTTACCCATTCTCCTAATCTAGCCTCTCTACTTCCTCAAAACTACTTGCCCCGCTGCCTATCTGCATATCATCCACAAAGCCATCAATTCTATCATCCAAATCAATGATCAATTCCATTTCTCACCGATCTCGCTGATTAAAGTGTTGGGGAAGACCTAAATCATCAAGGCGAGAGCAGAAAGCAAATCGATGTTCAGCACCATCTATCAGCCTCTCGCTCATAGCTCCTTGAGCAAGGTCCTTGTGTTTGAACGGTCTCTCTCTCCCTCTCTCTTGATTCTACCGGAGGACACTGCTGTGATCTTGGGCAAGGTTTCATCGATGCAGTTGTGGATTGAACTATGTAGTTCATGTTATGATGTGTTTCTGGTTTCTGGCCACTCGTTTTTTTGTTACTATTTTGTGTGATTTTGATTGGGGCAGACTGACTGTGATCTGAAGTTAACATACAACACATTGCCATTTTGAACTGAACTGGGCTAAACTGAATATGCCTGGACTCTTTCGATGACTTACTGGGTTGGTGTTTTATATTTTGTGTTTTTTTGCTCGATCTTTTTTTCCATTTGTGCAATTTGTTTTTTTTGGCACATTGATGTTTTTCTTTCAATGGGTTCCTTGTTTTTTTTGTTCTGGAACTGTCTGTGGGAAGACAAATCTCAGGGTTGAATACTGAATCCATATTTTGATTATAAATGGATTTTGAATCTTACAATTTCCTATACAGCTTCATCTCCAAGCTGAAATACTGTCCTCGAAAAAATGGATAATTCTCTCTCCCCTTACTATTTTGGATTTTCTCTTTAAGTAGAATGCAGATCATGATAAATTCAGTAGGCATGAAATGCAGTCAAAATCACACTCAATGTAAGAAAGTCCACGTGCATGCATCAAAGAGTTACATGCTGCGTGTGGCTTTCTAAAAAGTGAAACCATGGAAAGGATGTATATGAAAGAACATTTTCCAATGTAAATAAAATGTTAGTATTACCTAATGGACATTAACGGCTTGATGCAGAAGATCGGGGCAATTATGAAAAACTCATATGGCAACTATCGACAGAGGCAGACCATCTGGTACAGTCCCACCTTATTCAATCATTGTCTGTGGTCTCCTTGTACCCGTGCCAGGTTTGCTGCTTTTCATAGCCACAGCGGTCTGATATATTCCTGAAAATTTCTGATATTGAATAAGATTTCAGAATTGAAGAATGAAATAAATAGTAAAAACTTTTAAATTCTTAAGCATAAAAATAAAATAAGCTGATAATATAAAAGTAATTAGAAGCATTAAACAAAATTAAAACAAATAGAGAAATGAAATCACTTTTTCCTTTTCATTCTTTCCCACAGCTCTGGGATTCTCACTGAAATCAGCTCATTTCAGGATCCTGCTGACTGGGCTCAAGCACAAGTGCTGAGGAATCTCAGCAAGATTGAACTCTGCTGCTGAGCTTCATGGTGAGATCAGTACTGTAATGGACTGCTTTGTCAGATACACCATTCTGCACAACAAACACTTTTGTGTCTGACTTTGCATGCAGCAAAGTACCAGACTGGCTAACACTGCAAAGGCAAAAGCTGGTGGCTCCCTCTGCCAACACCAGCAGTTGCCAGCAACATCTGGGTAATTTTTTTTGTCTGTAACTTTCCCCAGAGGTGCTGCAGATTCAAATTTGAGGTCACTTTAAATCCAAATTTTATAGTTTCCTTTATGTTTCTGTTTTCCAGTAGTCGAAATTCCAATGGCTGGTATTCCCCATACAGAGGAAGGAGTTGTCAACAAAACCTAGCATTCCCAAGGCTATCATTATTTCTGCCTTAGCTGTATTGATAAAGATTAATCTGTGGAAGCAAAAATTCTTCACCTTTCATTAGGCAAGTATAATTTCACTCTAAAATTCTCTTTTGATAATTTTACACCTACCCCAAACCTTACATCGGTCTGAAAGTCTCTTTCAGATTTAGTCTGTGAGAAAATTCAATTCTCAGTCTTCCTTCATCCCTAGACACCACAGCAGTCGTACCTTATACAGTCCCCGATAAGGACTGACTCATGGACCTCTGGTTTCCTCCTTATAAAGTTAATAATCAGCTCTTTGGTCTTGTTGACATTGAGTGAGAGGTTGTTGCTGTGGCACCACTCATCCAGATTTCTAATTTGCTCATTTAAAAACTTTTCTTAGTTTATGTGTGCAGCTTTTAAATGAGCAAATCTAAAAAATGGCGTCAAGGCACTTTCAAGATGGCGCCAGTAAACAATGAGACATGCTGTGGGATGTGGACAAAACTTTTAAATGTACCTCTTTTGAATTACTCATTGCAATCTGCAGCTTGTAATTTCCCTTCAAGCAAAGTATTTTTAAACCATCTAATGAATTAGCAATTTCATGATCTTCTGAAGGACTCAGCAGAATTAACTCTTAGGCACATAGGAACAGCACCTTCAGTGAGAAAGGTACATCATCATAGCCAGAAGAGAGGGAGGATGGCAGGTCTCCAAGCCAGGCTGAAAAACAGAAGAATGAGACTCCTTCTACTGTACTGCCCAGAACAAGATTGAGGACACAAGGGTATGACTGCTGTATTGGAGGGAAATAAGGAATTGCAATGTTCTGTGTTTTACGGAGACCTGGCTCACCCTGGACATGCTGGATGCATCAGTAAGATCTGAAGGCTTCTTGATATAGTGTTGATTTGGAGAAAACGTATATGGAAACACCATTGCCCTTGAACAGAAAATCTTACAAAAAGTAGTGGATATGGCCCAGTCTATCACAGTAAAGCTTGCCCCACCATTCAGCACGTCTACATGCAGCACTGTCGTAAGAAAGCAGCATCCATCATTATGGACCCCCACCACCCAGGCCATGCTCTCCTCTTGTGGCTGCCATCAGGAAAAAGGTACAGGAGCCTCAGGACTCACACCACCAGGTTCAGGAACAGTTATTACCCCTCAGACATCGGCTCTTGAACCAGAGGGGATAATTTCACTCATCTTCACTTGCCCCATCACTGAACTGTTCCCAACACCTATGGACTCACTTTCAAGGTCTCTTCATCTCATGTTTTTGAAATCTGTTGCTTTTATTTTCCTTTTGTATTTGCAACAGTTTGTTGCCTTTTGAACACCAGTTGTTTGTCCGTCCTGCTAGGTGTGGTTTTTCATTCATTCTATTATGTTTCTTGGATTTACTGTGAATGCCCACAAGAAAATGAATTTTGGGGTTATATATGGTGACATATATGTACTTTGACAATAAATGTGGGCAAGCCAGTGAGTGTAGGGAATGCCCTATAAATTCCAAAGACATATTCATTGGCAGATTAATTGGTCACAAGAGTATAATTGGACAGCACACCCCCATTGGGCCAGAGGATTCCGTTACTGTGCGGTATTTGTAATTAAAATTAAACAAAATAAAAAATTGAGAAATTAAGAATTCATTGCTGGGAAAGGGAATGCATGAATTTGAAAGCAAAGTTGTGAAACACAATTCTTAAGTGCACTATGGCAATGAATTTGAATTAGCAACTAATTGCTCAATGCCAATGAAGGCTGTCTGACTCAGTAACAAAGTATACTAAATCGCTTTAGGTCCTCTAAAGGACAGAGACCCCAGTTCATGCATAACTGTCACTAATTCCACTCAATAAAACTTTTATTAAATTCAAGTACATATGTGACGAAAGCCAGGAAGTTGTTACAAGCTTCTGGAAAGGGTGGGTATTACAAATATGTGCCACACTGGACAAATTTGCCAATTTCTAGAAAAGAGATAGATTTTCCTGTTGAATTTTTTTTGTTTTTGAGGAAATATATTGAGGATATGAGAAAGTGCAGGAAACATGATATGATATGTGATTAAACGTGATTCACAGGCGTGAATAAGTCTTGCCAAAGCTGCCTTTCACTATGTATCCAGGCTACACTTCTGTATTTCCTGGATTCTGACATTTTAAGTTGGCTTTAGAAAAGTACACTTTTCCATACCTTTGTCCAGATCCACTCAGGACCTCACTATTTCTCCTCTTCATCTCCACACCTTGACTTCAAACACTTCTCTCTAGATTGCATCCATTGCCAGTCAAGACCCCACACACAAAACCTGATCCCAGACTCAATTCCACCCTCTTTTGATACCCTGACTCTCCTATCAACCATATGTCGCAACTATTTTTCCCCAACACACAGAATAACTTTAACTCTTTAATGAACAAAGCACGGTTTTTTTGTGCAATATAGAATTTTGCCCTTGAAATTAGATACATTTTGGCCTTTGTCAGCACAGAAGAATTTCTTGGCCAAGCTTTTGAAAGTATAGGCTTTGGAGAACCGGAAGCTATTGTAAACGAGGAACTAGAAGCCAACAATTTAAGTGATTGATAGGTAACCTTTAGTTCCAAGAAAATGATGAGGGGCCAATTTGTGAAAAATACAGGAGTCTGTAGTGGGTGACCGGGAAGGAGTTAAATAGAGCTAATTCATTTTGTAATCAATGAGTTTATGAACAAAGGCTTACACTGATTTCAAATACCAAAGTAAGAAAAAGATTAAAGTAAGTTGAAGACATTTTAACGGTCCTGACGAAGGGTCTCGGCCTGAAACGTCGACTGCGCCTCTTCCTATAGATGCTGCTTGGCCTGCTGCGTTCACCAGCAACTTTGATGTATGTTGGTTGAAGACATTTTAAGTAGCCTCTTAACTATATGCTCAAAATATTAGGAAAACAGACATTTTAATTCAGAACACTTTTGAGACATGTATATATATTCATGATAAAATTGAATAAATGAGTTGTGAATATCATGGAAAAAGAATAAAAATAATGTTCTGAATTGCTGTAAAGCTGCTTTAAGGATGATTAACAAAAATTTAAACACTTTTACTATTCCAACTAAATTGAAGGTCTCATTTGTAGATTTGTAGTGTCCCCCATCATAGTTACTTGATCACAACAAAACGCATGCAAATCTCAATTCTTGCCAGCCAGTGGTGTAGTGCTGATATCCACACCAGACTTTGAGGCAAGTGGTCCCGGGTTCGAATCCGGCTGGCTCCTTGCATGCTTTCCGTTCGTGCTGGGTTGAGTGTCGAGCTAGCAACTCGGCCTCATACAAAAACAAACAAAAATGATCAAGAAACTGCAAGGTTGCTGCCTGATGCGCCGCAAGGCACGTAAAGGAACAACACAAATTTCAAATCACAGAAAGCAATAGACGCCAGTATAATCATTTAACACAGCATTAGTCTAATTTATAATGTTATTGAAAATTTTAAATGCTAAAATTTTAATGTATACTATTAGGCATACTGTAAAAAACGTTGATCCTGTGCTTCTCTGAAACAACATGTAAGATACTTTCCGCAAACATTGTCCTTCCTGTACTAGCTCCAATTATCCTCCTACTGAGGGCAGTGAGAAAGGGGCCAAATGATACCCTCCAGACAAGCAACCTATTGACAGCAGATTCATTTGACATTACTTGAACTCAAAGCATTGCAACTGCACCCTGTTATTAAAAACTAATGGCCATTTCATTTTCCAAGCGTTTTTATCCAATTAGATTTTCTGGGAAAAAAACAAAAATAAACCAGGAAATTATTTCACCCACAATTCAAAATCTACAACAGTGTGGAAGAAATGGGCTCATTATGCCAACATTAATAAAGAGACACACTGTGATGTTCACTGTACAGATGGTCTTGATTTTGCAGTTTAGTTCCTTGAAGATACATTATAAAGTTTCATTAAAACTATTCATTACTAGAAGTTAATACCTAACTGGTCCTGATTTTAAATACAATCTTTATCACCTTTTATGAATAATTTTTTAATGAAGATGTCCAGATATGACCCATGAATCAGATGCACGTCAGCTTTGGCCGAGTTTGCAGGCCAAACCTAACATCATGAATGGTGGTGATGCTTCACTCCCAGATGAGTTAAACGCCTTTATGCACACATTAAAAAGGTGAATAAAGCTACACCTGTGTGAATCCCTGCAGCACCTGGCAATCCTGTGATCTGTCTCGGAGGCCGATGTCAGAACACCTTTCATGAGGGTGAACCATCACAAGGTGTCAAGCACTGATGGTGTATCTGGTAGGGCTCTGAAAACCTGAGCCAAGCAACTGGTGGGAGTGTTCAATCTCTCACTGCAGCAGTCAGACATTCCTACTGACTTCAAAAGGGTGACAGTCATACCAGTGCCCAAGAACAGCATGGCGAGCTGCCTCAATGACTATTGCCCAGTGGCACTCACGTCTACTGTGATGAAGTGTCTGAGAGGTTTGTCATGGCCAGAATCAACTCCTGCCTAAGCAAAGACCTGGAGCGCTGCAACTTGCCTATTGACACAATAGGTCTTCAGTGAATGCAATCTCACTGGCTCTCCACTTGGCCTTGGATCTGGACAATTGTAATACCTACATCAGGCAGCAGTTTATTGACTACAGCTCAGTGTTCAACACAATCATATCCTCCATTCTAAACAACAAGTTCCAAAACCAGGGCCACTGTACCTCTCTCTGCAAATGGATCCTTGGCTTCCTCATCAGGAGACCAGAGACTGTGTGAATTGGAAATAACACCACCTCCTCGCTGATGATCAACCCTGGCACACCTCAAGGATGTGTGCTTAGCCAAAGCTCTATTCTCTCTACACCCATGATTGTGTAGCTAGGCACAGCTCAAACTCCATCTATAAATTTGCCAATAGCACAACTATTGTTGGTAGAATTTCAGATGATGATGAGAAGGAATACAGGAGTGAGTTTGCTCAGCTGGTTTAGTGACTCTGCAACAACAACCTTCACCTAACATCAGTAATACTAAGGAATTGATTGTGGACTTCAGGAAGGGGAAGTCGAGGGAACACACACCAGCCGTCATCGAGGGATCAGCAATGGAAAGGGTGGGCGGTTTCAAATGTCTGGGTGTCAACATCGCTGAAGATCTATCCTGGGCCCAACTTATTGAAGCAATTACAAAGAAGGCATGACATTGGCTATATTTCTTTTGGTGGTTGAGTAGACCTGGTATGTAACCAAAGACTCTTGCAAATTTCTGTAGATATACCATGCAGAATATGCTAACTGGTTGAGTCACCATCTGGTATGGAGAGGCCAGAGCACAGGACCAGAAAAAGCTGCAGAAAGTTTCAAACTCAGCCAGTTCCATCAGGGGGACAAGCTTCTCCAGCATTGAGGACATCTTCAAAAGGCAATCCCTCATAAAGACGGCATCTGTAATTAAGGACCTCCATCATTGAGGATATCATCAAGGAGGAGATAAGGAAGCAGAAGACACACACTCAACATTTGAGGAACAGCTTCTTCCCCTGCACCATCAGATCTCTGAATGGACAATGAACACATGAACACTCTCTCACTACTTCTTTTGGTCTCTTTTTAACTTATTTATCTAATTTAAAATTTTAATATATATTTCTTACTGTAATTTATAGTTTTTAAAAATTATGTATTGCAATGCATTGCTGCCACAAACAACAAGTTTCACGATATATGCCAGTGATTATTAAACCTGATTTGATTCTGCTTAACTTACCCAGTCTTTCACGTCAAAAGACATAATACACAAGGGTAAACAATGTGCCAATGACCATTGTGATATGTGTTGACCATCTATCAGGTCTTATGGAAGCAGTTCATGTCAGCCAAACCAATCAAAGTATACACTCAACATTCTTCTCATCTGTTTCAACTTGGCAGTACATCCAATGACATCAACAAAGTTACTGAGTAGATAACACTATCACAGCTCCCGCAATGCTACAATATTGTTCTACAAACCTGATCAAATACTCTGGATTTCCAGTAATTGGTGGGAAACTGTTCACCCAGCAACACATTCTTTCAAAATAATCCATATATCAAACATAATTATCTGCCTTTTTAAAAAAAAGTCAAACTCTGTTAAGTGAAGCACACTCACCAGGTAGTGTGGCAAATTTTATTTCCTCTTAGATTCAGTAACTGTTCATTAATTTTTAAGCAAAAAGTTTCTACCAAAAAATTGAAAATGAATCCTGCACTCTGTAACCATAAATTTTCGAATTTGAAATTCAGTAAATTGGTTTTGCACCACTCTTTGGTGTGGGATGTCTTCTATTTTATTGTGGTCAAAATGTCCAGCATTAAAAGCACCTGCTTCAAGCACTTTTATGCTCACGTTCTTTTTAAGATTTTATTTCAGGAAACCAATGTCTGTGAGCTCACTCCCCATTGTTCATACTATTAAATCCATTTCATTTATTCTGGCAGCAGAATCACATATCTGATTTATATGGGTCCATGATCCTGCTACCAATTTAGACAGCTGGATTGAGTGGGTTGGGTTATTCCTCCTTTAATTGCCACAAATCCTACCTACAAAGGTACCGAGCAAGACCAGTCTGATTATATTGCAATAGTTTGTCAAGTGCCAGCACCTTCCCAATATGTGAATGAAATCTGCATAAACAATAGAGAACAAATCACTTTGATACAGTATATCTCAAACATGAAAAAATCTGAAAATGCTGAAGATCCAAAGCCACACACACACAAAGTACTGGAGGAAGTCAGTTCAGGCAGTATTTTATGGAAAAGAGTAAACAGTCGACGTTTTGGGCCGAGACCCTTCATCAGGACTGGAACAGAAGGGGAGAAATCAGTGTAAAATGTGGGGGAGGGGAAGACTACAAGATGGCAGGTAATAGGTGAAACCAGAAGAGGGGGTGGGGGGTGAAGTAAAGAGCTGGGAAGTTGATTAGTGAAAGAGATAAAGCGCTGGAGAAGTGGAGACCTGATAGGAGAGAATAGAAGGCTATGAAAGAAAGGGAAGAAAGAGGAGCACCAGAAGGAGGTGATGGGCAGGCAAGGAAATAAGGTAAGAGTGGGAATGGTGAAGGGGGCGCCATTACCAGAAGTTCAAGAAGTCAATGTTCATACCATCAGGTTGGAGGCTACCCAGAGAGAATATGAGGTGTTGTTCCTCCAACCTGAGTGTGGCGTCATCGCAGCAGCAGAGGAGGCCGTGGACTGACATGTCAAGATGGGAATGGAAAATGGAATTAAAATGGGTGGCCACTGGGAAATCCCACTTTTCCTGGTGGACGGAGCATAGGTGCTCAGTGAAGCAGTCTCTCAATCTACATTGGGTCTCACTTATGTACAGGAGGCCACACCGGCAGCACCGGACACGGCAGATGCCCCCATAAGACCTACGGGTGAAGTGTAACCTCACCATTCAGGGGCCCTGAATGGTAGTGAGGGAGGAGGTGTAGGGATAGGTGTGGCACTCGTTCCATTTGCAAGGACAAGCACTAGAAAGAAGGCCAGTAGGGAGGAACCAGTGGACAAGGGAGTTGTGTAAGGAGCGATCCCTGGAGAAAGTGGAAAGTGGGGGTAGGGAAAGATGTGCTTGGTGGTGGGATCCCACTGGAGGTAATGGAAGTTACGGAGAATGAAGGAATTTTCCCTTCCTTCCAGTCCTGAAGAAGGGTCTCGGCGTGAAGCATTGACTGTTAACGCTTTTCCATAGATGCTGCCTGGCCTGTTGAATTTCTCCAGTATTTTGTGTGTGTTGCTTTGATATATCCGACTATGCAGTCTCTCAGTTTGTCATTAGCAATGTCTTTGTTCACAAGTAACTAACAGGTAGGGAGACTACATATTGCCATCTAGTTAGGACAGTCCAGAAATGTAAACAGCAAGTCTAGCGTCTAAAGGATTATACCTCTTCTAAATTTCCATGTCGCCGGCTGGTGGCGTAGTGGCATCAGCGCTGGACTTCAGAGTGAAGTCCAGCCGGCTCCCTTGCACGCTTTCCATCTGTGCTGGGTTGAGCATCGAGCTAGCAACTTGGCCTCGTAAAACTAAGAAAACCTGCTAAAACAAACGCCATCATGACGGCGTCCCAATGACTCCACATAGAGTTAAGGGCTTTCTTCTTCAAATTTCCATGCACAGAATTAAAATTAACTGTGTACCAACAGCAAGGTGCAACATGCTGTCCCTAATATTCAGAATGATTACAAAACAAATAATTTGATATTTACTTTGTGTTAAGATTATTATAGAATATAAATTGCTTGTATAATCGCAGGCACGTCCCCAGCTGAGAACACCAATATTTTGTCAAAGGGCAATGGTATTACTTTTTCCCATTGGAAAGGTGGTCACTCTCATA
This sequence comes from Mobula hypostoma, assembly GCF_963921235.1. Lineage (NCBI taxonomy): Eukaryota > Metazoa > Chordata > Chondrichthyes > Myliobatiformes > Myliobatidae > Mobula > Mobula hypostoma. The sequence continues at coordinate 101,802,975 of NC_086100.1, read as the reverse complement.
ACAAGATTTGAGATTGGTTATTCACATTCTTCCAGACACGAGTGTAAAGGAGTACAAAATTATTGTTACTCAAGATCCAATGCAGCATAAAAAACACAATAAATATAAATATAAAGTAATGCTATAAAACACAACGTGCAAGTAACTGCTGAGTGTGCCTCTATGTATACATAAGATTAGCTTGTATACATAGATTGTGTGAGCACATGGCCAAGTGGTTAAGGCATCGGACTAGCTACCTGAAGGTCGTGAGTTCGAGCCCAGCCGAGGGAACATGTTGTGTCCTTGAGCAAGGCTCCTTGAGCAAGGCACTTAATCACACATTGCTCTGCGACGACACTGGTGCCAAGCTGTATGGGTCCTAATGCCCTTCCCTTGGACAACATTGGTGTCATGGAGAGGGGAGACTTGCAGCATGGGCATGGGCAACTGCTGGTCTTCCATACAACCTTGCCCAGGCCTGCGCCCTGGAGAGTGAAGACTTTCCAGGCGCAGATCCATGGTCTCGCAAGACTAACGGATACCTTAGATACATAGATTGATGGTATGTACATAAAGTGACACCAGGTGCAGGATAATCTGAACATAAGGTGACTCTGACAGGAAGTGATAAAGCAGCTGATGTGGATGTAATGGTGGTGGTGGGAGGGGTGGGGGGGAGGCATGGGGGTGGGGTGTTTATCCGCAAGACAGCTTGGGGGAGCTAACTGTTTTTGAGTCTGGTGGTCCTGACGTGGATGCTATGTAGCTTCTTCCCTGATGGGAGTGGGACAAACTGTCCAAGGACAGGGAGAGTGGGATCTTCCATGTTACTGGCCTTTATCTGACTCCTCTCTGTATATACGTCCTTGATGGCTGGTAGGCTGGTGCCGGTGGTGCATTGGACAGTTTTAACTGTCTGCTGTCAACCTCTCCTGTCCACCGCAGTGCCTTTTCTCTACCACACAGCGACGCAACATGTTAAGATGCTCGCAACTGCACGACTGTAGAAATTCATGAGTATTGATGTTCATAGTCCAGCTCTCTCTCGTCAGTCTCCTCAGAAAGTAGAGGTATTGGCGAGGTTTCCTGAGTGTGCAGGAGGTGTTCTGGGACCCTGAGTGGTTGTGCGAGATGTGCACTCTCAGGGTTTGAAGCTCTCGCAGTTGCCACTGCTGTGTCACCAATGTGAAGAGTGGTGTGGGATCTCCTGAAGTTGTTAACCATCTCCTTTGTCTGACTGACATTGAGGAGGAGGTTATTTTCCTGGCACCAGGCTTCAAGCTCTTCCAACTCCTCTCTGTAGGCTGTCTCATCGTTGTTGCCAATGAACCCCACTACTGTTGTGTCATCGGCGAACTTGACGATGTGATTACTCGGGTGTCTGTCCATACAGCTGTGTAAGCAGAGTCTACAGCAATGGGCTCAGCACACAGTCCAGGAGGGCAGCCATGATGAGGATGACGAGGAGTGGTTGTGCACCCTGACTCTCTGAGGTCTGTTGGCTAGGAAGTCCAACACCCAGTTATACAGTGGTGTAATTAAACGGAGGAGTTGGAGTTCATTTTACTAAGGTCTGTGGAATAATAGTAAAGTCCAGAAGCAGCCTCTGTCTTGTGTCCTTGTTTTCTAGGTGTGTCAAGGCCAGGCACATGACAAGCACTATGGCATCTGTCATCAAGCGATTCTGTTGGTGAGTGTCCAATGTAGCAGGAGTGGAGTTTTTGATGTGTGTCATTACCAGCCATTCAAAGCACTTCATGGAGGTTGGTGTCAGTGCCACCAGGCAGTAAATGTTTAGTTCTAAAGGTGTAGAGTTCTTTGGTACAGGAATGTTGGTGGCTGATTTGAAGCACATGGGGACAGTAGCCTGGATGAGCATTTAAGATATCTGTGAAGATGTCAAAGAGCTGGTGTGTACACTCCCTGAGTACTTGGCCTGAGATGTCTGGCCTGGCAGCCTTACCGACATTGACTCTCTGCAGAGTCCTTCTTGTGTCTGCTTCTAATACAGACAGTGTCTGCTCACCTGAAGGGGTAGAAGCTTTTGTGATGGCAATTTGTTGCATAAAAGCTGAAATGCCAGTGGCGAATACAATGGAAGGAGGTATCGGACAATATTATCTTCTGAGCAGAGCAATCAAATCCAACAACAGTGAAGTCAATTGTAGGGACAATACAACTAACTTCATTGTCCCAAGCTTTGAAAGTTGACTCCCAGCATCTTTTTTTTCTGCAAATGTGAATTGTTGGACAAGTTTTATCTTGTCTGTGCAAATCCGTACTGAGAGAGCACTGCATAATTAGAGGCATCACTTTTTAGCTAATGGTATTTGTTCAGGATGTATAAAATTTAGAAAATACTGTAAATATGTGTAGTTCCACTTTAAATACCAAACCTCTGTAAAATTTCCAAATTTTAATAGATATAGGAATAAATAGCAGTTACAAAGTTTGTTTCATGTTTCAAGTTTAATTATCATTCAGCCATACATGAGTATAGCCAACAAGACAGCATCCTTCCAGGACCAAGGTGCAAAACGCATCACCAACAGCACACAGCACAGTGCACAAATAGCTCATGATTTCCAAAAAATACTGTCACAAAGAGAAAATATATAGCCAAAATTCAAGTTGTCCTTGCCCAGCTTTTCCTTCCACCAAGGAAGTGGGGGAGGGAGACATTGACAGGAGGGGTCAGCCCCCAGCCCAGTACGAAATCCACCGGCACACAGCCAGCTCCAGCGCCTCTTTTGCTAGCGACTCTGAGGCACTCCTGGGCCTTGTCTGCACAACAACCAAGGTAACACAGCTCCCCCGCCGTCAGCCTCACCAATCAACCAGTGAACTATGCTTGCAGTTTTCTACATTGTTAATGTCCGACAGGGTTTTGCAATCATAATAAAAACGTCTAAAGCCTGGTTTATACTTCTGCGTCAACGCGTCGCCGTAAGGTCTACGTTGCTGCAAACCCTACACAAAGCCAACGCGGAACCCTACGTGACAGCCTGCATTGCTGCAACACACACCTCTCCCAAGATGTAACCGTGCGTCAGGGCAACACAGAATGCAACAACTGTGATTGGTCCACTTGGTAGCATCGCATGCCATCCTACGCTGCAATAGTTTCCCATTCGGCGACTGAAGTGCAGGGAAGGAACTCTGGCTGCAATGCTTTCCATAAAGCTTTACAGACCTCCGAAATTATGGAGGACACGTTTTGCACGAAAAAAGATGCTCGCGTCTTGTTTACCTCGAGACTACCATGACCATGAAGCAGTGCGCATGTGTGACGTGCGCAAATTGCCGAGCGATGCAGGCACACCAATGCACAAGTATAAATGCTCACAATGTGCGTAGGCCACTTGCGTAGGTTACGGCGTCCAGTTAACGCAGAAGTATAAACCAGGTTTAAGACAACTACTCTCTATTAAATCCCAAGAAACAGTTAACAGCTGAAATCACCTCCACCTAGCTGTGTAAATTGCATTTCATTATCACTTTCTTTTTCAGCTATTTTACATAACACAACTCCTTTATTCGTCCAGTGGCCAAGGGTGAGGGCAAAAGGTTCTTCATGAGTGGCATGGAAAGATGAGCCAGAGAGTACAACCACCTACACACTGTAGTTTTGGCTTTTAATCCCTATAATATTTTTTAAATAAGTTCATATTTTACTCCAATTATCTTAAAAATTGCAAAACGTAGATTCCAAACTCTCCCTTAGAATAAATGAAATCATTGAAAATTTTAGGAAAAACAGGTAAGCTTTCTTCACACAATCAATGATTGGCATATGCATAACACACAAAAATGAAAGGATGAGGTTGTAATTACAAGTAGCCAATGAGTTCAATTAAGTTAAATTCAATTCAGTTAAGAATTACAGGAAGTCTGACTTGTATAGAGATATGTGGCTATTCTTTTTCTCAGATCTATTAGGAGTAAAAGAGGTGAGAGTGGATATCAGACTGCTAGAGAATGACACTGGAGAGGTAGTAATGGTGACAAAGAAATAGCAGACAAACTCATTAAGTACTTTGCATCGTCTTCACTGTGAAAGACACCAGCAGTATGCCAGAAATTCAAGAGAAGGTGCCTGGGAAGCTGAAAGTTCTAAAGGTAGATAAATCACCTGGACCAGATGGACTGCACCCCAGGGTTTCGAAAGAGATAGCTGAAGAGATTATCACAAACAAGAGAAAAATCTGCTGATGCTGTAAGTCCAAGAAACGCACACAAAATGCTGAGTTCCTCCAACATTTTGTGTATGTTGCTGAAGAGATTATGGAAGCTTCAGTGGTGATCTTTAAAAAATCATTAGATTCAATGTTGCAGAGGATCAGAAAATTGAAATGTCACTCCACTCTAAGAAGAGAGGGCAGCAAAAAACTAGACTTTTAGGCCATTTAGCCAGATTTCAGTAGTTGGTCAGATGTTGGAATCCATCACTAAGCATAAGGTTTCAGGGTACTTAGAGGCACATAATAACATAGGCCAAAGTTAGCATGATTTCCTTGGGGGGAAATTTTGTCTGATCTATCTGTTGGAATTCTTTGAGGAAATAACAGGCAGGATAGGCAATGATCATGGATGTTGTTTACTTGGATTTTCAGAAGGCCTTTGACAAGGCACATGAAACTGCAAAACAAGAGCGCATGGTATTACAGGAAAGATACTAGCATGGATAGAAAATTGCAGGAGGCAAATAGTGTGAATAAAGGGGAACTTTACTGTTTAGCCCCCAGTGTTTAGTGGCATTCTGCAAAGATCAGTGTTGAGACTACTTCGTTTCAAGTTATATGTCTGTCAATAATTTGGTTGATGAATAGATAGATGGCTTAGTAGCCAAATTTGCAAATGATACAAAGATAGGTGAAGGGGCAGGCTACAGATAGACTTGGACATTTTAGGAGAATGGGCTAAGAAATGGCAGACACAATACAGTGCAGAGAAGTGTATGGTCATGCACTTTTTCGAGAGAATAAAGGTGTAAACTATTTTCTAAACTGGGAGTAAATTCAGAAATCCAAGGTACAAAGGGATTGAAAGTGTGGGCCTGTACTCACTGGAGTTTATAAGAATGGGGGGGGGGGGGAATTCCATTGAAATCCATCAAATATTGAAATGACTGGATAGAGTAGACATAGAGAGGATGTTTCCTACATGAAGAAGCCTAGGATGAGGGCACAGCCTCTGAATACAAGGATGGCCCTTCAGAACTATTGTTGACAGAATTTCAAATGGTGACATGGAGGCATACAGGAGTGAGACAGATCAGCTGGTTGAGTGGTGTCATAATAACAACCTTGCACTTAGTGTCAGTAAGACCAAGGAATTGATTGTGGACTTCAGGAAGAGCAAGTTGAGGGAACAGACACCAGTCCTCATTTGAGGGATGAACTGTGAAGAGAGGGAGCAGTTACATGCTCCTGGGTGTCAACATCTCTGAAGATCTATCCATATTGATGCAATTAGAAGGCATGAAGTGGCTACATTTCACCAAGAGTCAAGGAAATTTGGCATGTCACCAAAGACACTCACAAATTTCTACAGATATACTATGGAGAGCATTCAAACTGGTTGCATCACTGTCTGGTATGGAGAGCCCACTGCACAGGATCAGAAAAAGCTGCTGAAGGCTGTAACTCAGTCAGCTCCATCATGGGCTCTAGCCTCCCAAGCATTGTGGACACCTTCAAAAGGCGATTCCTCAAAAAGATGGCATCCGTCATTAAGGACCCCCTTTACCCAGGACATGCCCTCTTCTCATTGCTACCATCAAGAAAGAGGTACAGGAGCCTGAAAACACACACTCAGTATTTCAGTATAGCTTCTTCCCCTCCACCATCATATTTCTGAAAGGACAATGAATCCGTGAACACTACCTCACTATTTTCTCCTCTCATTTTGCATTACTTATTTAATGTATTCTTTTTATATACTTTTTATTTTAATTCATAGTTTTTTTGTTATTATGTGCTGAAATGTACTGCTGCATCAAAACAATAATTATCACAACATATGCCAGTGATAGTAAACTTAATTCTGATTCTTACTTGTTTTGAAAGCTCTCAATGGTCTGGGACCAGAGTACATCACAGTATCACTTTTGTTTTATAACTGCTCGAGCTCTCAGGCCTTCTTCTGCCAGTCACTGAAATTACAACAATCTCCTTCAAAAGATAGGTTAGCTTTTTTTTGGTCTATGCTCCTGAACGCAATACCTAAAACTATAAGGGATGCAGACTCAGTTGACACTTTTAAACACCAGTTCAAAACCTATGTATTTAACCTTGCTTTTAATTAACACCATTTTGTCTTTTATTTTCATATTTGCACTTTATCTCATTGTAGAGCACTTTGAACGACATTGTTTATCTGAAAAGTGCTTTTTAAGTAAGTTATTATTATTATATTCAATTCAAAGATCTAATGTATATATAGTGCATATGCATTCTCTATTATGAACAGCAGAGCTGGTATCTCAGTCTCTCTATCCAGGTTTAGTAATTGTTCTTTATCAGTCTAATGTACCTCTGATGCCATTCATTACAATAATGACAAGTCTCTTCCAGATGAGCTCAATGCCTTATAATGCTTATAACCATCCTTGCACACCCCTGGTGATCCTATAATTTCAGTCTCTGAGGTCAATGCGTGTGAACAGCCTTCAGGAGGGTGAGCCCAGCCCAGACGGGGTACCTGACCAAGTACTACTTTCAACTTTGAAATTTAGTGTGAAAGTATGGTTACTGTGTAAAGTGATTGCATGTACTTTACAACTTATGGAGAAAATCGATAAAAATGGAACTCATTTGTTACCTAGTTCAAAATTCAAAGTAAATTTATAATCAAAGTCCACACAGTATATGGCACTATATACAACCCTGAAATTCATTTTCATGGCCTTTAAGTTGCTGACCCTCTACAGCTCTGATCCTCTGATGAGGACTGGCTGGTGGACCTCTGGTTTTATCCTCTCGAAGTCAATAATCAGCTCCTTGGTCATGCTGACATTGAGTAAGATGTTGTTATGGCATCACAGCCAGATTTTCAATCTCCCTTATAAACGCTGATTTGTCACCACCTTTGATTTGGCCAACAACAGTGGTATCATCAGCAAACTTCAATCTACATAGAATATGTTAGTGTCACATATGTGAATTTTCAAAGATGTTTATATTAGATTAAACAAAAAGATATACACAAAATATCTTCTATGTTGCTTCTTTCATGCTCTTAAAACATGATTGGAGAACAACTGGCAATGCTGCTTCCCACAGCATTAGTTTATTTTCACTCTTGGTCCGTGCTTAGACCTGGGATTAAAGTACAAGAATAGGGAAGTTAAGCTCTAACTTTTTGAACCATTAGTCAGACCTCAGAGTATTGCATGCAGTTCTGCTCACTATACTACAGAAAAGATGCTTTAGGGTTGGAGAGAATGTAGAGGAGATTCAATCTGATTTTGCACAGAATGTTGTGTATCAGTTGTAAAGAGAGTCTGGACATGCTAAGTCTGTTTTCTCTAAAGCAAAATTGGTTAAGAGAGGACATAATATAAAATTATGAGGGATATAGATTGGGTAGACCACAGGTATTCCCTGTTACAGAGGTAGACAAAACTAGAGGATATAGATTTGGGGTAAGAGATCCAGAGATGATCTGCAGGGCACCATTCTCACCCTGGAGTACACTGCCGAGAGAGTGGTTGAGGTTGAGTTGTTGACAGCATTTAAAAAGTCTCTAAATGACTACTTTCATCACCATTAAATAGAAGGCTGTGGGTCAAGTGCTGGAAAGTTGAGATGATTAATAAAGATGGGTCTCCATTTGTTGGTATAGTCACGGTAGGCCAAATGGCTGTATTACATGCGGCATAACCCCATTACATAATAAGGAACCAATGGTTCACTGGGCCAAATTATATATATTATTTTACCTCTGATAAGCTACAAAATCTGAAACTGTCATAAAACTTTAAACAAATAAACAAAAGTGAAAAATATGTTACATGACCACAGGGAAAATACTAGATAAATGGAATTAATTTGATTATTACACTAAAGTGCCAGTGCAAACAAAACAGGTGAAATAAACTTCTGTGATTCTGAAGAAACGTTGGACTGAGTCACTATAATTCCAACAGGATAAGTCATTGTACTTTGTAATTGTTGGAGCTAAGAACTGGGTATTCCATAGCATATCACAACAAAAATTAGTTTTGAAATGTGGTCCTTGTTGTATTGTCATTACTTGCTATAGTATATCTTCAGCTGAAGAGACTGCTCATAGAATTACATCCATATTCTGGTCATTGCCCAAATGACTTGTGCATACAATGCCTTGGAAAAGTATTCTGCCCTCATAACTATTTTCACACTTTACTGCCTCAGTTTCTAAATTTAAAATATATTGGAGCAGGATTTTTGAGCTAATCTACAGAACATTATGCATCATGTCAAATCAAAAGAAAAATGTGCTAAAAATTTGCTAAAAATTAAAAACCAAAATTGTGAGGTTGAAAAAACATTCCTCCCCTCTGTAATTACTAGGTTAACTTTCCTCAGCTGCAATAAACTCTATCACCTTATCAACTCACCCAATTTGTTGATGTAGAACATTTGGAGGATCATCTGTTTTAAAAGAATAAATACCCCTCTCTCTGTATGGTCCAACAGTACAGTAGATTTTCAACAGACCAAACCAAAATGAGAGCATTCAAGACAAGTCAGAGAAATGACAACAGAGAAGCACAGGTCTGGGGAAGGGTACCAGATCATGTCAAAGGCATTGAACATATCTGGGAGCTCAGTGCAATCTTTCATTAAAAAGTGGAGGAAATATGAAACCACAGACACACAGCCTAGATCAGGCCACCCCTCTAAACTTAGTTGCTGAACAGGAATGGTACTTGGTTAACCACCTGGGTTGCTATTTTAAGTTTGGTTGGGATGAAGGTATCAGACAGTAATTCTCATTAACTTTTGTTTGGTATCTTAATTCCCAAGCAATGTAATACAATAAAGGATTTATTATGATAGTTAGAATTGCATGTAGATCTTCTCTCACCAGGCCTGGAAACTTTACCAGGAACCCAAAAAAATAGTCCCTGCCCCAGACTGACAACAGATACACCTGGCAAATGAAAAAAATGTTGGTTACATTACAAAAACCCATTTTTGTTGCACCATCATTTACCAAAAATATCTTAAGGTACTTCACAAGAAAGTTTTAAAGGTAAAGGACAAAAATTGTGGTGAAATGGAAGGAGTTATAAAGGGATATTTTAACAGGAAAGAGGAGAACAGCTTAAAGATGGATTTTCTGAGTTCACAGCCTTGGCAACTGAACTATGGAATAATTAAATTTTGGATAAACGAGAGAAAAAGCAAAGCCGAGATAGAACAGTACAGAACTCTAGGTGATGGGTGGAGTAGAGTGTGTGTGTGTGGGTGGGGGGGAAGAGAGACTAGAGTTAGAGGAGATTGGAGATAACAGAAAAGAATTAGAAGGGATTTGAAAACAAAAGTTGAAAGTTACAAAACTGGCTTTTATGAAAGCACAGCCTAAAATGAATTCAGGCTAGTATATCAGTGATGAAGTGATATTATGCACTTTTATGAATCAACATTACAATCATAACAGCATTTAAGTAGTTAAGCTAACCATGGCATCCTGCCTGGTCAAGCCTAAAATCTCTTCCTGGTTACTAAATTTGATTGCTAAGTGAAATATTCCCAATATCAGGACAATATGCTGAAGGTGGAAAGTCTATAATTGACTAATGTGAGATCTGATGTGTAGTAAATGCAACATTTTGTAAGGAAAAAAGATGAATTTTAACCCATGTTTCCCAATGAATGCAACCTCCAAGGTTTATCCTGAAGTTGTTTCTGGTTCTATTGTGGAGTAAACTGTTGACATTGATCACCGGCACTAAAACTATTGCAACACCATTAACCAGAATGTTAGAAGAACATGTGGTTGGTCTTTTGTCATCTAGCAATTCCTGTTCTGATTGTAATTGATTTAGGCTGGGATCTGCTGCAAGCGGATAAATCTATCCACTTTTGAAAACATTTGACAATGTGCTTGGTAAGCATCCTGCTGCAGGCAGAGAAAACATTTCTAATTTGCCTTGGGTTTTCATCACCAAAGACCCTATGCTGTTGTGAGGGGAGCTCAAGATGATCTCCCTGACAGCTTCCAAACGCAGCAGAATCAGTGTTCGAGGATACTCATTCGTAGCTCTGCACGACACTCATGGTAACATTGCTGCTAGAATGCAAAATCTCCTGCTTCCGTGGCTGCTGTTGGGTTGCTTCCTTAAGTTACTATTTCACATCTAATATCTTTGTTGAACTATTCCCCTTACCTATCCTTTGTTTGTCATGAAATAATCCCAATAACATCGGGAAAATTTACCAGTAACTAAAAGAAACAATGGTGCTAACCCAAATCAGTGCTTTCTTCTTCCTCTGCTGTAAGGGAAATCCTTTGATGTAACATTTACAACAAACATAATGAGTTAATTTAACCTCTTATTTTACTGGAAGCCATCCCAAAGTTCTTTTTTTCATTAATCATTCAATCTCATTGGATTTTTGAGTGGGCATCTCTGGATTGTTGATGGTGTTCACATCAGCCCACACTAACTCTTTCAGTTCTGTTCACCTTGTAGCATCCCAATTTACACCTCTCTCCCGGTCCTTATCATATGGGTCTTCTGGGCAGTGTAGATGTCCGATTTCATTATCCGGCAAAGGCATCTCCACCTCCCCTTTTCACTGGGTTCTACATCTGTCATTTGATACAGCTCTTGGTTTAAGATTCTCATTAATGATCCAAGGATCATCCACATGTGCTTCTTTGGAAATAATTCTAACTTGTGAACCCTACTTCATTCACAGGCAGTAATCCACCAGCATTCCAGAACACATTAATTGTAATAGATTTCTAATGCTACATCAGTGCCAATGCACTATTAAAAATCAAAGACAAAATGGTGTGGTAGTGAATATCACAAAGTTACTCCAAAAATCACATTAAACTTATATTGTACATACATTAATATTTCAAAATGCAATAACGAGAGATTGCATGCTGAAATTAATTTCTCTGGATTTCATAGAGTATAGAAACATATATCTCAATCGACAAAGAATACAGAAAGGCTGCATATCTTCCCTGTGCCCTAATCTACAAAGGCATGTGATTAATCAATCTCTGCAAGGATGGAATTGTCACATCACACAACCACCACCTCTCCTGCAATCCATTCAGCTAGCTGCCTGTCCTCAAGAGAAATTCTTTTCTGTCATTCTCCTCAACAGTAAGCATTTCATCAACTCCTAGATAATGCTGAAAAAAGTAATTCCACTTTTGCAAATAATCTAAAATGCAGCATAAAAATCACCATTTTATTAAAACCTAAATTGCGATTACATTTATTGGCACGCTCTCGTTCACTCCAAAGACAAAAGCTGCGAGATCACTGACATGTATGATTAATTAAGGCGGATCTAAATGACAATCGATACTTTCTTTGACTAGAAGAAATACAGTAGAGTGACAGAAATCTGTGCAGTCGCGTTTTAAATCCCCTTGGGCAGATGATTTCCCCTCTCCCCTGGGTAATTTCAGACGTGTGGGTGTGTGTCCAGCATACAAAATGAGCACCCCTGAGATTGACTCTGAGCACCATTACCTCCCAAACAATAAATCATGTACAGTCCCACCCTTCTACCGCTTTGTTTAGCTGCTCGGTGTTCTCCTTACATCCACATTATCAATGCACAATTCTTTTTTTCTTTCCTAGATGACATAATAATGTGGCGGAAATGAACAAAAGGTATCTCATATGTTGTAATGGAAAACGAAAATTAACGCCGCACGGACCACATACTAAATTCCATTGCAGAATTATTTGATTGTTAGTGCTTCTGATTCGCAGCATGAATCACGTTAGATTTTTTTTTAGATCGTTTGATAGCCACTAGAATTGACAATGATTAAAACAAAAATCACGCGGCACTTTAAAGTATAACAAATGTCAAAAAGAGCAACTCATTTTGCGAAATCATCCCCACAATGTATGCCAAAAACGCAAAGCTTTCATAGATGAGAAAACATTCCTGCAAACCACTGAGTAAAACAGCGCCGTTACAGCTCTCCCCTTTCTCTTACATGGCAACAACTGTGGCCGTTTCTTTCATGACTTGTCTTTACATGTACTCATACCATCCTGTCCGCTTTCCTCAAATGTCAGAAAAGAACATGTCAGTTAACGGCACTGAATCGCGTGTTTGGTACATTACAATTCAATTCTTAAAATGTGCTGTACTTCCAAACTGTGTGATTAACACTGAAGCCTACCTTTAATGCATGTTTCCACTTCCAGTTTTGTTCTTTGCTCCATAACGAGAAATTGCAATGTATCGGTCCGCTGTGCTCGCTGCTCCTTGTCTCGCCGCCGCTCGGCTCACCAGCCCCTCGAACAGCTGTCAAAATTATGGAATGAGTGACAGACAGTGTTATCCAATTGGGAACGCTCATTGGTTTAACACCGCCAATGGAATGTGCGTAAAGGCGAAGGCGCAGATGTGACAATGCCCAAGGGCGGGGATTGACACATAGATTAACAAATCAAAGACTAAAATCAATCCAACCAATTGGAGTTGAAAGTGTGTCTGGTTTGTAAATTGATTGATGTTCCCAAGGTCTAATCGTAACAGGAGAAAGCAAGCAATTTGTCCAATCACAAAGTGAATAATAGAAAATGTTGTTAATATATATTTTTGTGTTGCGAACCATGGATACAAATAATGGAGACTAGTTTATGGGATTTAGACTTGTCAAAATTTGTTAGGCAGTGTAAACCAAGACAAGGGCAGGTATAAACTATAAACCTGAAGTTCTCTTCTGAAAACCCCCGATAAGTTTGAAAAAGGGTAGCAGTTTTGAATTACCTGATGTATTGCAGCTTCACAGAACTGCAGAATGTTTACAGCAAGGAGGGCCTTTCAGCCTGTCAAATCCGTGCAGACGTGTGTAGAGCAGACTAACTGATCCCATTCCCTTGCACTCTCGCCAACGCGTTTCAAATTAGGGAGATCCGTCAGGGACACAGGCGCTTCGGTGTACTGGGTCCGCGCCATCAAGAACCCGTTTTCACAACTCACTTCATTCTCCCCATCGAACTCCCTCTTACCTACACACAAGGGAAATTTACAGTCGCCAGTTAACCCACTGGTCCACACAGTTTGCATCGAAGCACCTGGTTACAAGTAGATGATGCATGCTCCAGACAGACAGGACCGAGATTATGACTGAACCCGGTTACTGTACTGGAGATCTGAATCAGCAGCTCCTTACCAACTGTCGACGTAGATCACTAATTCAGAGTCCAGAGTGCTTACTGTTGGCGTATATCTCTTCAGGTACTTATCCATCTCTGTTCAGCACACAACAATTCAATATATTTCCATGCTAGTTGTGCATTCCTCATCCTGACTATGCAATGTGCTTTTTTCCTCCTCCTTTTGTTTTGCTATACACGAATGCTCCGGATGGCTCTTGACGTGAGTTGGCAATAGCACATGACATGACGAACGTCGAGCTCTATAACGACCTACCGATGCTCACCACTAAAATCCAGGCGAGAAGACTGCAACTAGCGGGGCACTGTCTATGCCACCCCGAGCTACCTGCCGGCCTAGTCAGCATATGGGAGCCCAAGCACAGGAGGATGAACCCTGGGCGCTCTCCGAAGACTATGGTCAACACGCTCCTAGAAGACAGCGGCGCGGCTAATGTAGATGAACTGAACACACTGATGAGGGAGAGGGAGAAGTGGAGAGGTCGTCATCGTGCCCGACACCGGCCCCCTAGGCCTGAGTCAATGTAGTAGCAGTAGTTTGTTTTGCTAGTCCCCTTCATTCCATGCTCTCGAATCCACTATCTACTCTCTATCTACCTTGTCTATACCCACTCTGATTTAAAATATTTCTAATCGATGTCCAACCAGCCGTGTCTGCTCCAATGAGAACTATCCATATGATGAAACTCTCTTATTCCTGCAATGATTTTAGTAAATCTCTTCTCCATCATTCTGAACACCAGGCCTAAAAACACATTTAGGAAAAGACATAATTGTTTGGAGGGAGTGTAAAGAATTTTCATCAGCTTGATTCCTGGAATGAAGGGGCTATCAATAAAAGGAATTGGGTAGGTTGGGCTTCCATTCATTGGAATTTTGAAAAATGGGGAGGATAAACCTATTGAAACACAACATGTTGGGAAGGAAAGATAGGAATAGGGGCTAGAATGGTGGGGTTATCTAGAACTAGAATCAAAATTGCTAATTCAGGCTAATTCAGAAGGTCATGATTCTTAGGGGTTCTGTACCCCAGAGAGCCATGAAAGCAGAGCCATTCATTACATTCAGAAATTATTCAGTCATGATTTTATTAAGTATCAGAGCATGGTTGAGAGGTTGGTTGACCCGCATCTGCTTTTGTTTCCTGTGTTTTTATGTTCTTAAAACGTAGTGTTCAGAACTAGGCCCACCAATCCTCATTGGGACAAAAAATTGGATCAAAAAATTCTCCTGAAAATGCTTTAGAAACCCCTCCTCTACACTCCCCATCCCACCCTCTCCCTTGTGGTATTGCTAGTCTACATCTAGGTTGTTTCTGTCACCCATTATAACTTAAGACTTCTTCACATCTCTTTGAACCTCTCACTGGCTGACAGTCTACAGAGTAGTCCAGCAGTAGGAGCACATCTCTGTTGTGTCCTGCTTCTGCACAGAAAAGTTCTGCTATGGATTTTCCAGGACATCCTGTGTTTCCAATTCTGCAAAGTTCTCCTAAATGATGCTGCCATTTTTCCTCCTTTTACTCCTTTCCTTTCTCACCTGCACATTTTATAACCAGGAATACTTAGAATACAATCCTGTCCTATTTTAGCCAAATATCTTTTATAGCATCATAATTCCATAGGGATAATTTCACCTGCAGCTCGTTAATGTGCTTTCTGTCTGTTGAGGACATTTCATCCATTTACAAGTGTCCAGGACACAGAGAGTCCAGGATTCCCATGTGCAAAGGGTGGGCATTTCATTAGTCATGATTCTATTTTTAGATTAACTGATCAAATAAAAAAAACTTAAAATACAATTGCTATTAGATGACTTACTGTTACTTGACCTGATAGAATTTTTAAATTTGTCAGCCCATTGAATCCAACGCAGGCGGTCAGTTGTGACAGGGCTTACATGCTGTAATGGGCTACAAAGTGAAGTCAGGCAGCATCAAAAAGATGATTCCCACCCCTCGCTAATGAGCTTAATGCATTCTATACACATTTTACACAGAAGATTATTACGTGACCATCCGCCCCAACAGCACGCAATCTCATAAACCCACAGTGACCGCTGCAGATGTAAGATCAGTATTCAGGAGAGTGAAGCTATGGAAAGCATCTGGCCCAGAGGGGTCTCTGGGCATATACTTCGATCCTGTGTAGATCAGCTGTAAGGTGTATTCTTGCTTCAATCTGAAGTTCCGACCTGCTTTAAAAAGACCACTATCATTCCGGTACCTTGGAAAAACAAGGTATCATGCCTTAACAACTACTGTCCACTGCAATTTGCCTACCAGTGGCCAGGTCTATGGCAGACACCAACTCCCTGGAGCATCTGGATAGTAAGACACCTATGTTAGACTATTGTACATAGGCTATAGCTCCACTTTCAATACTATAATTCCAAGCAAACTCATTGGCAAACTAAAAGAGCTGGAAGCCAGCACCTCCCTCGGCAACCAGATCCTTGACCTGCTGACCAACAAACTACAATCAGTAAGGATGGGCAACAACACCAGTGCCATGGTAATACTCAACACTGATACCCCACAAGTCTGCATCCTCAACTCCCTTCTCTCTTCCCTATACACTCATGATGATGTGGCCAGATTCCACTCGGACTTCATCTACAAGTTTGCAGATGATATCACTATAGTGAGCGGCACCTTAAAAAAATGATGGGGGCAGAGAGAGAGAGAGAGAGAGAGAGAAAAGAAAAAGAGGGCAGTGCACATGCTCCTGTCTTCAGTAACAGTCCTAAGGTTGAGAGAGTTGAGAACTTCATTCCTAGGCGTGAACATCACCAATAGTCAAGAGTCCAGATGAGATTGCTGGGGTCTTGACCAAGAGCTTTGTATCCCCTCTAGCCACAGATGAGGCCCCAGAGGATCATGGAGTAGCTAAGGTTCCTTTGTTCAAGAAGGGAAGATGGAAAATCTGGGAAATTATAGGCCAGTGAGACTCATACCAGTGAATGGAAAGCTATTGGAGAGGATTTAAGAGCAAATGGAAAAGATTGGCCTACTTAGGATCAGGCAACATGGCCAGTCATGTCTTACTAACATGATTAAGTTCTTCGAGGAAGTGAGAAGGGAACTGATGAGGATACAGCAGTGCATGTTGACTAAGTGGATTTTAGTAATGCATTTGACATGGTTTTTCATGGAAGACTCATCCAGAAGATAAAGAATCATGGGATCCATGGTGACTTGGCAGTTTGGATTCTGAATTGTATTGCCCATAAAAGACAGAGGTTAATGGGACGTACTGTAGCTGGAGGTCTGTGACTAGTGGTGTTTCACTGGGATCTCTGATGTTTGTGATATTTATAAATGAAGTGGATGGGTGGATTAGTAAGTCTTCTGATGACACAAAGACTGGTGGTGTTATGGATAGTGTAGAAGATTACCAAAGTATATAGCAGAAAACAGATAATTTGCAGATAATATCAGAGAAACAGCACATGGAGTTTAATCCAACAAGTGTGAGGGGTTGCACTTCAGGAGGTCAAATGTATAGGGAAAGTATGCAGTTAATGGCAGGGCCCTTAGCAGTTTCAATGTGCAGATGGATCTTGGGATCCAAGTCGATAATTGCCTGAAAGTGGCTACTACACCAGTTGACAGGGTGATTAAAAAAAAGGCATATGACATGCATGCCTTTATTGGTCAAGGCACTGAATTCAAGAGTCAAGAAGTTATACTGCAGCTTTATAAAACTCTGGTTATGCCGCATCTGGAGTGTTGCATTCACCTGGACACTACGTTACAGGAGGGATGAGAAGGCCGTGGAGACATTCGGAAGAGATTTGCCACTATGCTGTCTGGATTAGAGAGTGTATGCTGTAAAGAGGGTTATTTTCCACTGAAGCAGCAGAGTCCAATGGGGAGGTCTGATAGAGGTGTATAAGATCATGATAACTGGTATCTTTTTTCCAGGGTCAAGGTGTCAAATATGAGATAGCAACATTTAAATTGGGGGGAAGGGTCAAAGGAGATGTGCTGGATGAAGTTTTTTGCACAGAGTGGTTGGTACCTGTGGTGGTAGTGGAGGTAGATGTGATCAGTTAAGAGCCTTCCAGAAAAACATGAATATGCAGAGAATGGAAGAGGCAAAATAGTTAGGTGTCATTAGCTTAATATATAGGCATCCGTTAGTCTCGTGAGACCATGTATTTGCACCTTGGAAGGTTTCAAGGGCGCAGGTTGTATGGAAGACTGGCCGTTGCCCATGCTGCAAGTCTCCCCTCTCCACGCCACCGATGTTGTCCAAGGGAAGGGCATTAGGGCCAATACAGCTTGGCACCGGTGTTGTCGCAGAGCAATGTGTGGTTAAGTGCCTTGCTCAAGGACACAACACGATGCCTCAGCTGAGGCTCGAACTAGTGACCATCAGATCACTAGACCAACACCTTAACCACTCGGCCACGTGCCAACACATTAGCTTAATATGGCTGACACAATCTTGTGGGTCAAAGGGCCTAATACTGTGCCCATTCTTTGTTCTTTCACTGTTTGATAGGCAGTTTTCTCATCCCAGCTACTATACTAATCAATCTCTTTTGAGCTGCATCAAATAAGGGTATATGCTTTTTTTTATAAATTAGGAAACATTGTGGTTATTTTCCCTATAACATTGGTTGATTTTCACTTTGGCCCAGGAAAAATTAGGAAAAAAAACATTTTTAATACAGAGACAAAAATAAAACTTTACCTTGTATATATTTACAGAATTCCTCCAGAGCACGAATTTTCAGCCCAGAACACTCTGCCCTCAAAAATAAATTGCACTCTGATCATTAAGTGCTGCAGGACTTGCTCGTAAACTAATGTGATTGTATCAGTTTTCACTGATTACATTGGGTTAGTTCTGAAGTTTGGAAGATAGTGTTCATTGATGTTGTGGGAGAAAGAAAGAGAAATAATATTCCCTTATTATCATTATGATAAATCATAAGAAAGACTGTGCCAACTCCCAAATACACCCACCTGCCCCATCAAGTGCCTTTTGTCTTTACATTTATTCATCTACCAACTCAGAACTCGTGCAGGAGAACAAATAAAGCAACTCATCCTTATCCTTAAATAGTGCCCGGAAGAAAATGAGGGTTGACACGTCATCAGGTAGGAAGTCTGCCATCCTATCAGTATGGCTTAAGTGATCCACAATAATATGGTCACTTCTTCAATGTCCTCTGAAGTGGCAAATGAGGTCAATTAGGTCATTGAAGAAGAAAAAGATAATAAATTCAGAGAAGATAGTGGTATATAGAGGGGAGGGAGTTATGTTTAAAGGCTATAAAATTGACCCCCATGGGTCTTGGATGTCAGATGTGCATCGGGTTAAACATGGGCAAGGAAATCTTCTCCTGGTTAGCCCCTCTCGTCTGCTCTCAGCTGATGAATTCATGCTCCTTCATACTGCACACTTGAAAGAAGCACTGGAAGTACTAGGTTCTCTCGGTGAGGACTTCATTGACAAACACCAAGAATGGCTCAGTAGTGTGAGCACAGCATGAACTGGCTGAGTCCCAAAGGGCTCTATTGACAGATTCTGACTGCAGCAGGTAGTGAGTGAGCCAGTCTGAGAATAAATGTACTGACCTTCAGCTCATTCATTTACTTGTGGAAGGTCCATGACAGCATCAATAGGAGTAACCAATGCATAATCTTAATGACAACAAAGTCCCAGCTTCACACTGAGGTTACCCTCCATTGTGCTGTGTCACACCACCTCTGTAGTCAATGGGAAATACTCTGAACAGGTCCAGGACCTCAAAAATCGGGTAACAGAAAAACCGGTCTTTAAGCAATTTCTTTCATTCCAAATTACATCAAGAAATGTCTGAGTTGTAGGACTGAAGAGGAACACTCAGAAAGAGCTGCACTTCTTGCCAACTGATCCAGTACAGCTGCTTCCCAGCATCTACCCACCAATGTGTCGAGTTACCACATGTGGCGTATCATGTCCATTGGAAGCAGGACTAATCCCATTGGACTAATCAGTCTTCTCTGAGTCACTGGCAAAGTCATGGAAGGTTTCTTTGACAGTGCAGTAGTGGAGAAAGCAACGACAATTACCCACCTGCATGCAGCACGAAGCGTCTCCGGTTCCACTCTGCAGTTCTCATATTGATCTCATCAGCCACCTCTGAAACCACAGCAATCATCATCAACTGAGAGACAAAGGGATTATTCATTATTCACAAAAAAAATTTGCAAAACATGGAACATCTGTGAAGAACCTGAGAAGTTAAATATCTAGTATTTCAATGGAAAGGGCTCATAAGTGTAGCAATCCCAAGAATTAGGAAGGTTTTAGAATTTATCAAAAGATTATTGAAAAACGACAAAGGAATAGAAATTTGGTCATCACCAGCTAGACCAGCATTTATTACCTAACTTTAATTATTGTTGGGAAGGTGAGGATAAACTGCTCACTGAAATTTCTGAAGGTTCTCCCATAAAGAGAGAGTTCCAAGTTTTGGACATACTTTATGATGAAAGAGCAGTGTACACTTTGGAAGGAAGCTTGGCGAATGGTAGAGATAGTGTATTTGGAAGGTGGTGCTAGAGTACGTTAGGTGAATGGTTATGATGAATTTCGTACATACTAATTCATGCTATAATGTGGGTTGTGTAAAGGATGTGCTAAAACATGAAATTACAGATTGTGGTGGGTCACGGTTTGGTTGCTTCTAATGCCTTACATTGCTTTGTGAACACCTAGTTTAGCAAGATGGAGGAACTTTCCTTAACAAGGCCAATGTTGCCGTCAGTACTGTCAAGGACAGTTGCATTTGGTAGTTTGGTCATCATTATAAAAATAGGAAAGGGAAGAACAGGACAATAGAGGTGAGGAAAGCTTAAATATCATTTGCTAAGGTTGTCAGTCATGGGATGATGTGAAACTTCATTTAGATCAAAAGAAAAACTACAATTACATTGCTTGTTATGACAGACATTTACCTTAGAAGTGAGATTTCTTAGTCATGAAAGCACAGCAGTCAGGGTGACCTTTGCAGTGACTGGAAGTGATGGATTGGCAGCAAATTGCCCCTTAGGTCAGAGCAACAGAGGGAACAGGATATCAGCTGTTACAGTAAGACCTCAGTAATGTACCTAACTCATTTTTAGGTATTTTACCTTAGGATAAGGAATCTTGTTTGTTGTTTACTAAAATTCCCATGTCTGGATTTTTGCACAGCTGGTGGTACGTTAATTACTGGCCCATTGTAAGGATAGCAAGGTAGAAGGAGACACCGGTCCTTTTTCATGGAGGGGAGATTAGTTTAGAATCAGAATCAAAGCCAGCTTTATCATTGCTGACAGATCACCTGAAATTTGTTGTTCTGTGGCAGCAGTACACTGCAAGACATAAGAAAATTACATTAAAAGGTTACACAAATATAAGTAAATAAAATAGTACCAAAGAGGAAAATAGCAGGGTAATGTCACAGATAATTCCGAAATCTGATGGCAGAGAGGAAGTTGCTAAAAAAAGTTCCTAAACTGTTGAGTGTGGGTTTTCAGGATCCTGTCCCTCCTCTCTGATTGCAGCCGTGAGAGTGTGTATTTATTTATTTACTTATAACCGTATAACAATTACAGCATGGAGACAGGCCATAG
Organism: Mobula hypostoma; assembly: GCF_963921235.1. Lineage (NCBI taxonomy): Eukaryota > Metazoa > Chordata > Chondrichthyes > Myliobatiformes > Myliobatidae > Mobula > Mobula hypostoma. Next base: position 101,781,997 of record NC_086100.1, on the reverse strand, counting down.
CAGCCCTTCTAGTCCGTGCCAAACGCTTACTCTCACCTAGTCCCACGGACCTGCACTCAGCCCATAACCCTCCATTCCTTTCCTGTCCATATACCTATCCAATTTTTTTTTAAATGACAAAATCAAACCTGCCTCTACCACTTCTGTTGGAAGCTCATTCCACACAGCCACCTGTCATGATCCGGTCTGTGAAGTCTGTATTCCGGTTCACGGTCCGGTCCATCGACCCTTGCTCCAGGTTTTCCTATCTACCCTGTGTCTATTCTTGTTGAGCTAATTGAGGCAGCCGATGCTCGTTGGGGCTGGCTGCATAAATACCTCCAGAGACCAGGGCGTGGCTGCTGGATTGTTCTTGTCCTAACTCCTTCCTCTGACTTCTGTTTCCTCGGCTGAAGCCCTGTCTTGTCTTGCTGGTAACTTTCGCCACGCCTGAAGTTCTTGTCTTGCCTTGCTTTGCCTTGTCTTGCAGGTAACTCTCGCCTTGCCTCGTCTCGCCTGCAGTATTGTCCTGGAGCCACCCTGTACCTAACTCCCTTCCTGTCCCTTGCCTCCGTTGGGTAAGCCAGGCCTTCTCGCCACTGCGGATGGTTCTATCTCTTCCTGTCCCATGCCTCCGTCGGGTGGTGATCCGCGCCATGCCTCAAGATTCCAGCCTCCAGCCTCGCCTCACCTCAAGTCTCCAGGCTCCAGCTTCGTCTCAAGCCTCAAACCTCCAGCCTCGCCTCAAGCCTCCAGCCTCCAGCCTCACCTGGCCTCAAGTCTCCAGCCTCCAGCCTCCAGACTCGCCACGCCTCAAGTCTCCAGCCTCCAGTCTCGCCTCACCTCAAGTCTCCAGCCTCCATCCTCGACTAGCCTCAATTCTCCAGCCTCCAGCCTCACCTCGCCTCAAGTCTCCAGCCTCCAGCCTCGCCGCAAATCTGCAGGCTCCAGCTTCGCCTCAAGCCTCCAGCCTCCAGCCTCGCCTCGCCTCAAGTCTCCAGCCTCCAGCCTCGCCTCAAGTCTCCAGCCTCCAGCCTCCAGACTCGCTATGCCTGAAGTCTCCAGCCTCCAGTCTCGCCTCACCTCAAGTCTCCAGCCTCCATCCTCAACTAGCCTCAATTCTCCAGCCTCCAGCCTCACCTCGCCTCAAGTCTCCAGCCTCCAGCCTCGCCGCAAGTCTGCAGGCTCCAGCTTCGCCTCAAGCCTCCAGCCTCGCCTCAAGACTCCAGCCTCCAGCCTCGCCTTGCCTCAAGGCTCCAGCCTCCATCCTCAACTAGCCTCAATTCTCCAGCCTCCAGCCTCACCTCGCCTCAAGTCTCCAGGCTCCAGCTTCGCCTCAAGCCTCCAGCCTCGCCTCGCCTCAAGCCTCTAGCCTCCAGCCTCGCCTCAAGACTCCAGCCTCCAGCCTCGCCTTGCCTCAAGGCTCCAGCCTCCAGCCTCGCCTCGCCTCAAGTCTCCAGCCTCCAACCTCGCCTCACCTCGTCTCCAGCCTCAAGCCTCACCTTGCCTCAATTCTACAGCCTCCAGCCACGCCTCGCCTCATGTCTCCAGCCTGCAGCCTGGACTCGCCTCATGTCTCCAGCCTGCAGCCTGGACTCGCCTCATGTCGCCAGACTCCAGCCTCGCCTCGCCTCAAGTCTCCAGCCTCCAGCCTCGCCTCAAGTCTCCAGCCTCCAGCCTCGCCTCCAGTCTCCAGCCTCCAACCTCGCCTTGCCTCAAGTCTCCAGGCTCCAGCTTCGTCTCAAGCCTCAAGCCTCCAGCCTCCAGCCTCACCTGGCCTCAAGTCTCCAGCCTCCAGCCTCGCCTGGCCTCAAGTCTCCAGCCTCCAGACTCGCCACGCCTCAAGTCTCCAGCCTCCAGTCTCGCCTCACCTCAAGTCTCCAGCCTCCATCCTCGACAAGCCTCAATTCTCCATCCTCCAGCCTCACCTCGCCTCAAGTCTCCAGCCTCCAGCCTCGCCGAAAGTCTGCAGGCTCCAGCTTCGCCTCCAGCCTCCAGCCTCGCCTCGCCTCAAGCCTCCAGCCTCGCCTCGCCTCAAGTATCCAGCCTCCAGCCTCGCCTCATCTCAAGTCTTCAGCCTCGCCTCTCCTCAAGTATCCAGCCTCCAGCCTCGCCTCGCTTCACGTTTCCAGCCTCGCCTCAAGTCTCCAGCCTCGCTTCGCCTCAAGTCTCCAGCCTCCAGCTTCGCCTCAAGACTCCAGCCTCCAGCCTCGCCTCGCCTCAAGTCTCCAGCCTCCAGCCTCGCCTCAAGTCTCCAGCCTCCAGCCTCGCCTCCAGTCTCCAGCCTCCAACCTCGCCTTGCCTCAAGTCTCCAGGCTCCAGCTTCGTCTCAAGCCTCAAGCCTCCAGCCTCGCCTCAAGCCTCAAGCCTCCAGCCTCCAGCCTCACCTGGCCTCAAGTCTCCAGCCTCCAGCCTCGCCTGGCCTCAAGTCTCCAGCCTCCAGCCTCCAGACTCGCCACGCCTCAAGTCTCCAGCCTCCAGTCTCGCCTCACCTCAAGTCTCCAGCCTCCATCCTCGACAAGTCTCAATTCTCCAGCCTCCAGCCTCACCTCGCCTCAAGTCTCCAGTCTCCAGCCTCGCCGAAAGTCTGCAGGCTCCAGCTTCGCCTCAAGCCTCCAGCCTCGCCTCGCCTCAAGCCTCCAGCCTCCAGCCTTGCCTCGCCTCAAGTATCCAGCCTCGCCTCATCTCAAGTCTTCAGCCTCGCCTCTCCTCAAGTATCCAGCCTCCAGCCTCGCCTCGCTTCACGTTTCCAGCCTCGCCTCAAGTCTCCAGCCTCGCTTCGCCTCAAGTCTCCAGCCTCCAGCTTCGCCTCAAGACTCCAGCCTCCAGCCTCGCCTCGCCTCAAGGCTCCAGCCTCCAGCCTCGCCTTGCCTCAAGTCTCCAGCCTCCAACCTTGCCTCACCTCATGTCTCCAGCCTCCAGCCTCACCTCGCCTCAATTCTCCAGCCTCCAGCCACGCCTCGCCTCATGTCTCCAGCCTCCAGCCTCGCCTCGCCTCAAGATTCCAGCCTCCAGCCACGCCTCGCCTCAAGATTCCAGCCTCCAGCCTCACCTCGCCTCAAGATTCCAGCGTCTAGCCTCGCCACGCCTCGTCTCCAGCCTCCAGCCTCACCTCACCTCAAGTCTCCAGCCTCCTGCCTCACCTCGTCTCAAGTCTCCAGCCTCCAGCCTCGCCTCGCCGCAAGTCTCCAGCCTCCAGCCTCGCCTCGCCTCAAGTCTTCAGCCTCCACCCTCACCTCGCCTCATGTCTCCAGCCTCCAGCCTTGCATCAAGTCTCCAGCCTCCAGCCTCGCCTCGCCTCAAGTCTGCAGGCCCCAGCTTCGCCTCAAGCCTCAAGCCTCCAGCCTCGCATCGCCTCAAGCCTCCAGCCTCCAGCCTCGCCTCAAGTCTCCAGCCTCCACCCTCGCCTAGCCTCAAGTCTCCTTGCTCCATCCTCCAGCCTCGCCTCGCCTCAAGTTTCTAGCCTCGACTCGCCTCGCCTCGCCTTCAGCCTCCAGCCTCGCCTCGCCTCCAGCCTCCAGCCTCGCTTCGCCTCAAGTTTCCAGCCTCCAGCCTCGCCTCGCCTCAGGTCTGCAGGCTCCAGCTTCGCCTCAAGCATCAAACCTCCAGCTTCGCCACGCCTCAAGTCAACAGCCTCCAACCTCACCTCGCCTCCAGTCTCCAGCCTTGCCTCGCCTCAAGTCTCCAGCCTCCAGCCTCGCCTCGCCTAAAGTCTCGAGCCTCCAGCCTCGCCTCACCTCAAGTCGCCAGCCTCCAGCCTCGCCTCGCCTCAAGTCTCCAGCCTACAGCCTCGCCTCGCCTCAAGTCTCCAGCCTCCAGCCACGCCTCAAGCCTCAAGCCACCAGCTTCGCCTCAAGCCTCAAGCCTCCAGCCTCGCCTGAAGCCTCCAGCCTCGCCTGAAGTCTCCAGCTTCGCCTTGCGTCAAGTCTCCAGCATCCAGCCTCTCCTCGCCTCAAGTCTCCAACCTCCAGCCTCGCCTCACCTCAAGTCTCCAGCCTCCAGCCTCGCCTCGCCTCAAGCCTCCAGCCTAGCCTCGCCTCAAGTCTCCAGCCTCCACCCTCGCCTAGCCTCAAGTCTCCTTGCTCCAGCCTCCAGCCTCGCCTCGCCTCACCTCAAGTTTCCAGCCTCGACTCGCCTCGCCTTGCCTTCAGCCTCCACCCTCGCCTCGCCTCCAGCCCTCCAGCCTCGCTTCGCCTCAAGTTTCCAGCCTGCAGCCTGGACTCACCTCATGTCGCCAGCCTCCAGCCTCGCCTCGCCTCAAGCCTCCAGACTCCACACTCGCATAGCCTCAAGTCTCCTTGCTCCAGCCTCCAGCCTCGCTTCGCCTTACCTCAAGTTTCCAGCCTCAACTTGCCTCGCCTTGCCTTCAGCCTCGCCTCGCCTCCAGCCTCCAGCCTCGCTTCGCCTCAAGTTTCCAGCCTGCAGCCTGGACTCGCCTCATGTCGCCAGCCTCCAGCCTCGCCTCGCCTCAAGTCTCCAGCCTCCAGCCTCACCTCGCCTCAAGTCTCCAGCCTCCAGCCTCGCCTCGCCTCGCCTCAGGTCTGCAGGCTCCAGCTTTGCCTCAAGCGTCAAGCCTCCAGCTTTGCAACGCCTCAAGTCTACAGCCTCCAGCCTCGCCTCGCCTTGCCTCCAGTCTCCAGCGTCGCCTCGCCTCAAGATTTCAGCCTCCAGCCTTGCCTCGCCTCAGGTCTCCAGCCTCCAGCCTCGCCTCAAGTCTCCAGCCTCCAGCCTCGCCTCGCCTAAAGTCTCCAGCCTCCAGCCTCGCTTCATCTCAAGTCTCCAGCCTCCAGCCTCGCCTCGCCTCAAGTCTCCAGCCTCCAGGCTCGCCTCGCCTAAAGTCTCCAGCCTCCAGCCTTGCCTCGCCTCAAGCCTCCAGCCTCGCCTCGACTCAAGTCTCCAGCCTCCAGCCTCGCCTCGCCTCAAGCCTCCAGCCTCCAGCCTCGCCTCAAGTCTCCAGCCTCCACCCTCGCCTAGCCTCAAGTCTCCTTGCTCCAGCCTCCAGCCTCGCCTCGCCTCACCTCAAGTTTCCAGCCTCAACTCGCCTCACCTCGCCTTCAGCCTCGCCTCGCCTCCAGCCTCTAGCCTCGCTTCGCCTCAAGTTTCCAGCCTGCAGCCTGGACTCGCCTCATGTCGCCAGCCTCCAGCCTCGCCTCGCCTCAAGTCTCCAGCCTCCAGCCTCACCTCAAGTCTCCAGCCTCCAGCCTTGCCTCGCCTCACCTCAGGTCTGCAGGCTCCAGCTTCGCCTCAAGCATCAAGCCTCCAGCTTCGCCACGCCTCAAGTCTACAGCCTCCAGCCTTGCCTCGCCTCGCCTCCAGTCTCCTGCGTCGCCTCACCTCAAGACTTCAGCCTCCAGCCTTGCCTCGCCTCAAGTCTCCAGCCTCCAGCCTCGCCTCGCCTAAAGTCTCCAGCCTCCAGCCTCGCCTCGCATCGTCTCCAGCCTCACCTCACCTTGTCTCCAGCCTCCAGCCTCGCCTTGCCTATAGTCTCCAGCCTCCAGCCTCTCCTCACCTCAAGTCTCCAGCCTCCAGCCGCACCTCAAGTTTCCAGCCTTGCCTCACCTCGTCTCCAGCCTCCAGCGTCACCTTGCGTCAAGTTTCCAGCCTCCAGCCTCGCCTCGCCTCTAGTCTCCAGCCTCCAGCCTCACCTCGCCTCAAGTCTCCAGCCTCCAGCCTTGCCTCAGGATTCCAGCCTCCAGCCTCGCCTCGCCTCAAGTCTCCAGCCTCCAGCCTCGCATCACCTCCAGCCTCCAGCCTCCAGCCTTGCCTCGCCTCAAGTCTCCAGCCTCCAGTCTCGCCTCGCCTCGAGATTCCACCCTCCAGACTCGCCTCGCCTGGCCTCCAGCCTCCAACCTCACCTCGCCTCAAGTATCCAGCCTCCAGACTCGCCTCGCTTTGCCTCAAGTCTCCAGCCTCCAGCCGTGTCTCGCCTCATCTCCAGCCTCCAGCCTCGCCTCGCCACAAGTCTCCACCCTCCAGCCTCGCTTCCTCTCAAGTCTCCAACCTTGCCTCGCCTCAAGCCTCCAGCCTTGCCTCGCCTCAAGTCTCCAGCCTCCAGCGTCACCTCGACTCAAGTCTCCAGCCTCCAGCCTCGCATCGCCTCACGTCTCCCGCCTCCAGCCTCGCCTCGCCTCAAGTCTCCAGCCTCCACCCTCACCTCGCCTCATGTCTCCAGCCTCCAGCCTTGCATCAAGTCTCCAGCCTCCAGCCTCACCTCGCCTCAAGTCTCCAGCCTCCAGCTTTGCTTCGCCTCAAGTCTCCAGCCTGCAGCCTCCAGCCTCGCCTCAAGTCTCCAGCCTCCTGCCTTGCCTCGCCTCAAGAATCCAGCCACCAGCCTCGCCTCACCTCAAGTCTCCAGCCTCGCCTCGCCTCAAGTCTCCAGCCTCGCCTCGCCTCAAGTCTCCAGCCTCCAGCCTCACCTCGCATGAAGTATCCAGCCTCCAGCCTCGCCTCGCCTCAAGTCTCCAGCCTCCAGCCTCCAGCCTCACCTCAAGTCTCCAGCCTCAACCCTCGCCTAGCCTCGTCTCCTTGCTGCAGCCTCCAGCCTCGCCTCGCCTCCAGCCTCCAGCCTCGCTTCGCCTCAAGTTTCCAGCCTCCAGCCTCGCCTCGCCTCAGGTCTGCAGGCTCCAGCTTCGCCTCAAGCATCAAACCTCCAGCTTCGCCACGCCTCAAGTCTCCAGCCTCCAGCCTCGCCTCGCCTCAAGCCTCCAGCCTCCAGCCTCGCCTCAAGCCTCCAGACTCCACACTCGCATAGCCTCAAGTCTCCTTGCTCCAGCCTCCAGCCTCACTTCGCCTTACCTCAAGTTTCCAGCCTCAACTCGCCTCGCCTTGCCTTCAGCCTCGCCTCGCCTCCAGCCTCCAGCCTCGCTTCGCCTCAAGTTTCCAGCCTGCAGCCTGGACTCGCCTCATGTCGCCAGCCTCCAGCCTCGCCTCGCCTCAAGTCTCCAGCCTCCAGCCTCACCTCGCCTCAAGTCTCCAGCCTCCAGCCTCGCCTCGCCTCGCCTCAGGTCTGCAGGCTCCAGCTTTGCCTCAAGCGTCAAGCCTCCAGCTTTGCAACGCCTCAAGTCTACAGCCTCCAGCCTCGCCTTGCCTCGCCTCCAGTCTCCAGCGTCGCCTCGCCTCAAGATTTCAGCCTCCAGCCTTGCCTCGCCTTAGGTCTCCAGCCTCCAGCCTCGCCTCAAGTCTCCAGCCTCCAGCCTCGCCTCGCCTAAAGTCTCCAGCCTCCAGCCTCGCTTCATCTCAAGTCTCCAGCCTCCAGACTCGCCACGCCTCAAGTCTCCAGCCTCCAGTCTCGCCTCACCTCAAGTCTCCAGCCTCCATCCTCGACAAGTCTCAATTCTCCAGCCTCCAGCCTCACCTCGCCTCAAGTCTCCAGTCTCCAGCCTCGCCGAAAGTCTGCAGGCTCCAGCTTCGCCTCAAGCCTCCAGCCTCGCCTCGCCTCAAGCCTCCAGCCTCCAGCCTTGCCTCGCCTCAAGTATCCAGCCTCGCCTCATCTCAAGTCTTCAGCCTCGCCTCTCCTCAAGTATCCAGCCTCCAGCCTCGCCTCGCTTCACGTTTCCAGCCTCGCCTCAAGTCTCCAGCCTCGCTTCGCCTCAAGTCTCCAGCCTCCAGCTTCGCCTCAAGACTCCAGCCTCCAGCCTCGCCTCGCCTCAAGGCTCCAGCCTCCAGCCTCGCCTTGCCTCAAGTCTCCAGCCTCCAACCTTGCCTCACCTCATGTCTCCAGCCTCCAGCCTCACCTCGCCTCAATTCTCCAGCCTCCAGCCACGCCTCGCCTCATGTCTCCAGCCTCCAGCCTCGCCTCGCCTCAAGATTCCAGCCTCCAGCCACGCCTCGCCTCAAGATTCCAGCCTCCAGCCTCACCTCGCCTCAAGATTCCAGCGTCTAGCCTCGCCACGCCTCGTCTCCAGCCTCCAGCCTCACCTCACCTCAAGTCTCCAGCCTCCTGCCTCACCTCGTCTCAAGTCTCCAGCCTCCAGCCTCGCCTCGCCGCAAGTCTCCAGCCTCCAGCCTCGCCTCGCCTCAAGTCTTCAGCCTCCACCCTCACCTCGCCTCATGTCTCCAGCCTCCAGCCTTGCATCAAGTCTCCAGCCTCCAGCCTCGCCTCGCCTCAAGTCTGCAGGCCCCAGCTTCGCCTCAAGCCTCAAGCCTCCAGCCTCGCATCGCCTCAAGCCTCCAGCCTCCAGCCTCGCCTCAAGTCTCCAGCCTCCACCCTCGCCTAGCCTCAAGTCTCCTTGCTCCATCCTCCAGCCTCGCCTCGCCTCAAGTTTCTAGCCTCGACTCGCCTCGCCTCGCCTTCAGCCTCCAGCCTCGCCTCGCCTCCAGCCTCCAGCCTCGCTTCGCCTCAAGTTTCCAGCCTCCAGCCTCGCCTCGCCTCAGGTCTGCAGGCTCCAGCTTCGCCTCAAGCATCAAACCTCCAGCTTCGCCACGCCTCAAGTCAACAGCCTCCAACCTCACCTCGCCTCCAGTCTCCAGCCTTGCCTCGCCTCAAGTCTCCAGCCTCCAGCCTCGCCTCGCCTAAAGTCTCGAGCCTCCAGCCTCGCCTCACCTCAAGTCGCCAGCCTCCAGCCTCGCCTCGCCTCAAGTCTCCAGCCTACAGCCTCGCCTCGCCTCAAGTCTCCAGCCTCCAGCCACGCCTCAAGCCTCAAGCCACCAGCTTCGCCTCAAGCCTCAAGCCTCCAGCCTCGCCTGAAGCCTCCAGCCTCGCCTGAAGTCTCCAGCTTCGCCTTGCGTCAAGTCTCCAGCATCCAGCCTCTCCTCGCCTCAAGTCTCCAACCTCCAGCCTCGCCTCACCTCAAGTCTCCAGCCTCCAGCCTCGCCTCGCCTCAAGCCTCCAGCCTAGCCTCGCCTCAAGTCTCCAGCCTCCACCCTCGCCTAGCCTCAAGTCTCCTTGCTCCAGCCTCCAGCCTCGCCTCGCCTCACCTCAAGTTTCCAGCCTCGACTCGCCTCGCCTTGCCTTCAGCCTCCACCCTCGCCTCGCCTCCAGCCCTCCAGCCTCGCTTCGCCTCAAGTTTCCAGCCTGCAGCCTGGACTCACCTCATGTCGCCAGCCTCCAGCCTCGCCTCGCCTCAAGCCTCCAGACTCCACACTCGCATAGCCTCAAGTCTCCTTGCTCCAGCCTCCAGCCTCGCTTCGCCTTACCTCAAGTTTCCAGCCTCAACTTGCCTCGCCTTGCCTTCAGCCTCGCCTCGCCTCCAGCCTCCAGCCTCGCTTCGCCTCAAGTTTCCAGCCTGCAGCCTGGACTCGCCTCATGTCGCCAGCCTCCAGCCTCGCCTCGCCTCAAGTCTCCAGCCTCCAGCCTCACCTCGCCTCAAGTCTCCAGCCTCCAGCCTCGCCTCGCCTCGCCTCAGGTCTGCAGGCTCCAGCTTTGCCTCAAGCGTCAAGCCTCCAGCTTTGCAACGCCTCAAGTCTACAGCCTCCAGCCTCGCCTCGCCTCGCCTCCAGTCTCCAGCGTCGCCTCGCCTCAAGATTTCAGCCTCCAGCCTTGCCTCGCCTCAGGTCTCCAGCCTCCAGCCTCGCCTCAAGTCTCCAGCCTCCAGCCTCGCCTCGCCTAAAGTCTCCAGCCTCCAGCCTCGCTTCATCTCAAGTCTCCAGCCTCCAGCCTCGCCTCGCCTCAAGTCTCCAGCCTCCAGGCTCGCCTCGCCTAAAGTCTCCAGCCTCCAGCCTTGCCTCGCCTCAAGCCTCCAGCCTCGCCTCGACTCAAGTCTCCAGCCTCCAGCCTCGCCTCGCCTCAAGCCTCCAGCCTCCAGCCTCGCCTCAAGTCTCCAGCCTCCACCCTCGCCTAGCCTCAAGTCTCCTTGCTCCAGCCTCCAGCCTCGCCTCGCCTCACCTCAAGTTTCCAGCCTCAACTCGCCTCACCTCGCCTTCAGCCTCGCCTCGCCTCCAGCCTCTAGCCTCGCTTCGCCTCAAGTTTCCAGCCTGCAGCCTGGACTCGCCTCATGTCGCCAGCCTCCAGCCTCGCCTCGCCTCAAGTCTCCAGCCTCCAGCCTCACCTCAAGTCTCCAGCCTCCAGCCTTGCCTCGCCTCACCTCAGGTCTGCAGGCTCCAGCTTCGCCTCAAGCATCAAGCCTCCAGCTTCGCCACGCCTCAAGTCTACAGCCTCCAGCCTTGCCTCGCCTCGCCTCCAGTCTCCTGCGTCGCCTCACCTCAAGACTTCAGCCTCCAGCCTTGCCTCGCCTCAAGTCTCCAGCCTCCAGCCTCGCCTCGCCTAAAGTCTCCAGCCTCCAGCCTCGCCTCGCATCGTCTCCAGCCTCACCTCACCTTGTCTCCAGCCTCCAGCCTCGCCTTGCCTATAGTCTCCAGCCTCCAGCCTCTCCTCACCTCAAGTCTCCAGCCTCCAGCCGCACCTCAAGTTTCCAGCCTTGCCTCACCTCGTCTCCAGCCTCCAGCGTCGCCTTGCGTCAAGTTTCCAGCCTCCAGCCTCCAGCCTCGCCTCGCTTCACGTTTCCAGCCTCGCCTCAAGTCTCCAGCCTCGCTTCGCCTCAAGTCTCCAGCCTCCAGCTTCGCCTCAAGACTCCAGCCTCCAGCCTCGCCTCGCCTCAAGGCTCCAGCCTCCAGCCTCGCCTTGCCTCAAGTCTCCAGCCTCCAACCTTGCCTCACCTCATGTCTCCAGCCTCCAGCCTCACCTCGCCTCAATTCTCCAGCCTCCAGCCACGCCTCGCCTCATGTCTCCAGCCTCCAGCCTCGCCTCGCCTCAAGATTCCAGCCTCCAGCCACGCCTCGCCTCAAGATTCCAGCCTCCAGCCTCACCTCGCCTCAAGATTCCAGCGTCTAGCCTCGCCACGCCTCGTCTCCAGCCTCCAGCCTCACCTCACCTCAAGTCTCCAGCCTCCTGCCTCACCTCGTCTCAAGTCTCCAGCCTCCAGCCTCGCCTCGCCGCAAGTCTCCAGCCTCCAGCCTCGCCTCGCCTCAAGTCTTCAGCCTCCACCCTCACCTCGCCTCATGTCTCCAGCCTCCAGCCTTGCATCAAGTCTCCAGCCTCCAGCCTCGCCTCGCCTCAAGTCTGCAGGCCCCAGCTTCGCCTCAAGCCTCAAGCCTCCAGCCTCGCATCGCCTCAAGCCTCCAGCCTCCAGCCTCGCCTCAAGTCTCCAGCCTCCACCCTCGCCTAGCCTCAAGTCTCCTTGCTCCATCCTCCAGCCTCGCCTCGCCTCAAGTTTCTAGCCTCGACTCGCCTCGCCTCGCCTTCAGCCTCCAGCCTCGCCTCGCCTCCAGCCTCCAGCCTCGCTTCGCCTCAAGTTTCCAGCCTCCAGCCTCGCCTCGCCTCAGGTCTGCAGGCTCCAGCTTCGCCTCAAGCATCAAACCTCCAGCTTCGCCACGCCTCAAGTCAACAGCCTCCAACCTCACCTCGCCTCCAGTCTCCAGCCTTGCCTCGCCTCAAGTCTCCAGCCTCCAGCCTCGCCTCGCCTAAAGTCTCGAGCCTCCAGCCTCGCCTCACCTCAAGTCGCCAGCCTCCAGCCTCGCCTCGCCTCAAGTCTCCAGCCTACAGCCTCGCCTCGCCTCAAGTCTCCAGCCTCCAGCCACGCCTCAAGCCTCAAGCCACCAGCTTCGCCTCAAGCCTCAAGCCTCCAGCCTCGCCTGAAGCCTCCAGCCTCGCCTGAAGTCTCCAGCTTCGCCTTGCGTCAAGTCTCCAGCATCCAGCCTCTCCTCGCCTCAAGTCTCCAACCTCCAGCCTCGCCTCACCTCAAGTCTCCAGCCTCCAGCCTCGCCTCGCCTCAAGCCTCCAGCCTAGCCTCGCCTCAAGTCTCCAGCCTCCACCCTCGCCTAGCCTCAAGTCTCCTTGCTCCAGCCTCCAGCCTCGCCTCGCCTCACCTCAAGTTTCCAGCCTCGACTCGCCTCGCCTTGCCTTCAGCCTCCACCCTCGCCTCGCCTCCAGCCCTCCAGCCTCGCTTCGCCTCAAGTTTCCAGCCTGCAGCCTGGACTCACCTCATGTCGCCAGCCTCCAGCCTCGCCTCGCCTCAAGCCTCCAGACTCCACACTCGCATAGCCTCAAGTCTCCTTGCTCCAGCCTCCAGCCTCGCTTCGCCTTACCTCAAGTTTCCAGCCTCAACTTGCCTCGCCTTGCCTTCAGCCTCGCCTCGCCTCCAGCCTCCAGCCTCGCTTCGCCTCAAGTTTCCAGCCTGCAGCCTGGACTCGCCTCATGTCGCCAGCCTCCAGCCTCGCCTCGCCTCAAGTCTCCAGCCTCCAGCCTCACCTCGCCTCAAGTCTCCAGCCTCCAGCCTCGCCTCGCCTCGCCTCAGGTCTGCAGGCTCCAGCTTTGCCTCAAGCGTCAAGCCTCCAGCTTTGCAACGCCTCAAGTCTACAGCCTCCAGCCTCGCCTCGCCTCGCCTCCAGTCTCCAGCGTCGCCTCGCCTCAAGATTTCAGCCTCCAGCCTTGCCTCGCCTCAGGTCTCCAGCCTCCAGCCTCGCCTCAAGTCTCCAGCCTCCAGCCTCGCCTCGCCTAAAGTCTCCAGCCTCCAGCCTCGCTTCATCTCAAGTCTCCAGCCTCCAGCCTCGCCTCGCCTCAAGTCTCCAGCCTCCAGGCTCGCCTCGCCTAAAGTCTCCAGCCTCCAGCCTTGCCTCGCCTCAAGCCTCCAGCCTCGCCTCGACTCAAGTCTCCAGCCTCCAGCCTCGCCTCGCCTCAAGCCTCCAGCCTCCAGCCTCGCCTCAAGTCTCCAGCCTCCACCCTCGCCTAGCCTCAAGTCTCCTTGCTCCAGCCTCCAGCCTCGCCTCGCCTCACCTCAAGTTTCCAGCCTCAACTCGCCTCACCTCGCCTTCAGCCTCGCCTCGCCTCCAGCCTCTAGCCTCGCTTCGCCTCAAGTTTCCAGCCTGCAGCCTGGACTCGCCTCATGTCGCCAGCCTCCAGCCTCGCCTCGCCTCAAGTCTCCAGCCTCCAGCCTCACCTCAAGTCTCCAGCCTCCAGCCTTGCCTCGCCTCACCTCAGGTCTGCAGGCTCCAGCTTCGCCTCAAGCATCAAGCCTCCAGCTTCGCCACGCCTCAAGTCTACAGCCTCCAGCCTTGCCTCGCCTCGCCTCCAGTCTCCTGCGTCGCCTCACCTCAAGACTTCAGCCTCCAGCCTTGCCTCGCCTCAAGTCTCCAGCCTCCAGCCTCGCCTCGCCTAAAGTCTCCAGCCTCCAGCCTCGCCTCGCATCGTCTCCAGCCTCACCTCACCTTGTCTCCAGCCTCCAGCCTCGCCTTGCCTATAGTCTCCAGCCTCCAGCCTCTCCTCACCTCAAGTCTCCAGCCTCCAGCCGCACCTCAAGTTTCCAGCCTTGCCTCACCTCGTCTCCAGCCTCCAGCGTCACCTTGCGTCAAGTTTCCAGCCTCCAGCCTCGCCTTGCCTCTAGTCTCCAGCCTCCAGCCTCACCTCGCCTCAAGTCTCCAGCCTCCAGCCTTGCCTCAGGATTCCAGCCTCCAGCCTCGCCTCGCCTCAAGTCTCCAGCCTCCAGCCTCGCATCACCTCCAGCCTCCAGCCTCCAGCCTTGCCTCGCCTCAAGTCTCCAGCCTCCAGTCTCGCCTCGCCTCGAGATTCCACCCTCCAGACTCGCCTCGCCTGGCCTCCAGCCTCCAACCTCACCTCGCCTCAAGTATCCAGCCTCCAGACTCGCCTCGCTTTGCCTCAAGTCTCCAGCCTCCAGCCGTGTCTCGCCTCATCTCCAGCCTCCAGCCTCGCCTCGCCACAAGTCTCCACCCTCCAGCCTCGCTTCCTCTCAAGTCTCCAACCTTGCCTCGCCTCAAGCCTCCAGCCTTGCCTCGCCTCAAGTCTCCAGCCTCCAGCGTCACCTCGACTCAAGTCTCCAGCCTCCAGCCTCGCATCGCCTCACGTCTCCCGCCTCCAGCCTCGCCTCGCCTCAAGTCTCCAGCCTCCACCCTCACCTCGCCTCATGTCTCCAGCCTCCAGCCTTGCATCAAGTCTCCAGCCTCCAGCCTCACCTCGCCTCAAGTCTCCAGCCTCCAGCTTTGCTTCGCCTCAAGTCTCCAGCCTGCAGCCTCCAGCCTCGCCTCAAGTCTCCAGCCTCCTGCCTTGCCTCGCCTCAAGAATCCAGCCACCAGCCTCGCCTCACCTCAAGTCTCCAGCCTCGCCTCGCCTCAAGTCTCCAGCCTCGCCTCGCCTCAAGTCTCCAGCCTCCAGCCTCACCTCGCATGAAGTATCCAGCCTCCAGCCTCGCCTCGCCTCAAGTCTCCAGCCTCCAGCCTCCAGCCTCACCTCAAGTCTCCAGCCTCAACCCTCGCCTAGCCTCGTCTCCTTGCTGCAGCCTCCAGCCTCGCCTCGCCTCCAGCCTCCAGCCTCGCTTCGCCTCAAGTTTCCAGCCTCCAGCCTCGCCTCGCCTCAGGTCTGCAGGCTCCAGCTTCGCCTCAAGCATCAAACCTCCAGCTTCGCCACGCCTCAAGTCTCCAGCCTCCAGCCTCGCCTCGCCTCAAGCCTCCAGCCTCCAGCCTCGCCTCAAGCCTCCAGACTCCACACTCGCATAGCCTCAAGTCTCCTTGCTCCAGCCTCCAGCCTCACTTCGCCTTACCTCAAGTTTCCAGCCTCAACTCGCCTCGCCTTGCCTTCAGCCTCGCCTCGCCTCCAGCCTCCAGCCTCGCTTCGCCTCAAGTTTCCAGCCTGCAGCCTGGACTCGCCTCATGTCGCCAGCCTCCAGCCTCGCCTCGCCTCAAGTCTCCAGCCTCCAGCCTCACCTCGCCTCAAGTCTCCAGCCTCCAGCCTCGCCTCGCCTCGCCTCAGGTCTGCAGGCTCCAGCTTTGCCTCAAGCGTCAAGCCTCCAGCTTTGCAACGCCTCAAGTCTACAGCCTCCAGCCTCGCCTTGCCTCGCCTCCAGTCTCCAGCGTCGCCTCGCCTCAAGATTTCAGCCTCCAGCCTTGCCTCGCCTCAGGTCTCCAGCCTCCAGCCTCGCCTCAAGTCTCCAGCCTCCAGCCTCGCCTCGCCTAAAGTCTCCAGCCTCCAGCCTCGCTTCATCTCAAGTCTCCAGCCTCCAGCCTCGCCTCGCCTCAAGTCTCCAGCCTCCAGGCTCGCCTCGCCTAAAGTCTCCAGCCTCCAGCCTTGCCTCGCCTCAAGCCTCCAGCCTCGCCTCGACTCAAGTCTCCAGCCTACAGCCTCGCCTCGCCTGAAGCCTCAAGCCTCCAGCCTCGCCTGAAGTCTCCAGCCTCGCCTTGCGTCAAGTCTTCAGCATCCAGCCTCGCCTCAAGTCTCCAGCCTCCAGCCTCACCTCACCTCAAGTCTCCAGCCTCCAGCCTCGCCTCGCCTCAAGCCTCCAGCCTCCAGCCTCGCCTCAAGTCTCCAGCCTACACCCTCGCCTAGCCTCAAGTCTCCTTGCTCCAGCCTCCAGCCTCGCCTCGCCTCACCTCAAGTTTCCAGCCTCAACTCGACTCACCTCGCCTTCAGCCTCGCCTCGCCTCCAGCCTCCAGCCTCGCCTCGCCTAAAGTCTCCAGCCTCCAGCCTCGCTTCATCTCAAGTCTCCAGCCTCCAGCCTCGCCTCGCCTCAAGTCTCCAGCCTCCAGGCTTGCCTCGCCTAAAGTCTCCAGCCTCCAGCCTTGCCTCGCCTCAAGCCTCCAGCCTCGCCTCGACTCAAGTCTCCAGCCTACAGCCTCGCCTCGCCTCAAGCCTCAAGCCTCCAGCCTCGCCTGAAGTCTCCAGCCTCGCCTTGCGTCAAGTCTTCAGCATCCAGCCTCGCCTCAAGTCTCCAGCCTCCAGCCTCACCTCACCTCAAGTCTCCAGCCTCCAGCCTCGCCTCGCCTCAAGCCTCCAGCCTCCAGCCTCGCCTCAAGTCTCCAGACTCCACCCTCGCCTAGCCTCAAGTCTCCTTGCTCCAGCCTCCAGCCTCGCCTCACCTCACCTCAAGTTTCCAGCCTCAACTCGCCTCGCCTCGCCTTCAGCCTCGCCTCGCCTCCAGCCTCCAGCCTCGCTTCGCCTCAAGTTTCCAGCCTGCAGCCTGGACTCGCCTCATGTCGCCAGCCTCCAGCCTCGCCTCGCCTCAAGTCTCCAGCCTCCAGCCTCACCTCAAGTCTCCAGCCTCCAGCCTTGCCTCGCCTCACCTCAGGTCTGCAGGCTCCAGCCTCGCCTCAAGCATCAAGCCTCCAGCTTTGCCACGCCTCAAGTCTACAGCCTCCAGCCTTGCCTCGCCTCGCCTCCAGTCTCCTGCGTCGCCTCACCTCAAGACTTCAGCCTCCAGCCTTGCCTCGCCTCAAGTCTCCAGCCTCCAGCCTCGCCTCGCCTAAAGTCTCCAGCCTCCAGCCTCGCCTCGCATCGTCTCCAGCCTCACCTCACCTTGTCTCCAGCCTCCAGCCTCGCCTTGCCTATAGTCTCCAGCCTCCAGCCTCTCCTCACCTCAAGTCTCCAGCCTCCAGCCGCACCTCAAGTTTCCAGCCTTGCCTCACCTCGTCTCCAGCCTCCAGCGTCACCTTGCGTCAAGTTTCCAGCCTCCAGCCTCGCCTCGCCTCTAGTCTCCAGCCTCAAGCCTCACCTCGCCTCAAGTCTCCAGCCTCCAGCCTTGCCTCAAGATTCCAGCCTCCAGCCTCGCCTCGCCTCAAGTCTCCAGCCTCCAGCCTCGCATCACCTCCAGCCTCCAGCCTCCAGCCTTGCCTCGCCTCAAGTCTCCAGCCTCCAGTCTCGCCTCGCCTCGAGATTCCACCCTCCAGACTCGCCTCGCCTGGCCTCCAGCCTCCAACCTCACCTCGCCTCAAGTATCCAGCCTCCAGACTCGCCTCGCTTTGCCTCAAGTCTCCAGCCTCCAGCCGTGTCTCGCCTCATCTC
This sequence comes from Mobula hypostoma, assembly GCF_963921235.1. Taxonomy (NCBI): domain Eukaryota; kingdom Metazoa; phylum Chordata; class Chondrichthyes; order Myliobatiformes; family Myliobatidae; genus Mobula; species Mobula hypostoma. The sequence continues at coordinate 101,765,297 of NC_086100.1, read as the reverse complement.
CAGCCTCCAGCCTCGCCTCGCCACAAGTCTCCACCCTCCAGCCTCGCTTCCTCTCAAGTCTCCAACCTTGCCTCGCCTCAAGCCTCCAGCCTTGCCTCGCCTCAAGTCTCCAGCCTCCAGCCTCGCCTCGCCTCAAGTCTCCAGCCCCCAGCCTCACCTCGCCTCAAGTCTCCAGCCTCCAACCTCGCATCGCCTCACGTCTCCCGCCTCCAGCCTCGCCTCGCCTCAAGTCTCCAGCCTCCACCCTCACCTCGCCTCATGTCTCCAGCCTCCAGCCTTGCATCAAGCCTCCAGCCTCCAGCCTCGCCTCGCCTGAAGTCTGCAGACTCCAGCTTCGCCTCAAGCCTCAAGCCTCCAGCCTCGACTCGCCTCAAGCCTCCAGCCTCCAGCCTCACCTGAAGTCTCCAGCCTCCACCCTCGCCTAGCCTCGTCTCCTTGCTCCAGCCTCCAGCCTCGCCTTGCCTCGCCTCAAGTTTCTAGCCTCGACTCACCTCGCCTCGCCTTCACCCTCCAGCCTCGCCTCGCCTCCAGCCTCCAGCCTCGCTTCGCCTCAAGTTTCCAGCCTGCAGCCTGGACTCGCCTCATGTCGCCAGCCTCCAGCCTTGCCTCGCCTCAATTCTCCAGCCTCCAGCCTCACCTCGCCTCAAGTCTCCAGCCTCCAGCCTCGCCTCGCGTCTGCAGGCTCCAGCCTCGTCTTGCCTCGCCTCCAGTCTCCAGCGTCGCCTCGCCTCAGGATTTCAGCCTTCAACCATACCTCGCCTCCAGTCTCCAGCGTCGCCTCGCCTCAGGATTTCAGCCTTCAACCATACCTCGCCTCAAGTCTCCAGCCTCCAGCCTCGCCTAAAGTCTCCAGCCTCCAGCCTCGCTTCGCCTCAAGTCTCCAGCCTCCAGCTTCGCTTCGCCTCAAGTCTCCAGCCTCCAGCCTCACCTCGCCTCAAGTCTCCAGCCTCCAGCCTCGCTTCGCCTCAAGTCTCCAGCCTCCAGCTTCGCTTCGCCTCAAGTCTCCAGCCTCCAGCCTCGCCTCGCCTAAAGTCTCCAGCCTCCAGCCTCGCTTCGCCTCAAGTCTCCAGCCTCCAGCCTCACCTCATGTCTCCAGCCTCCAGCCTCACCTCGCCTCAAGTCTCCAGCCTCCAGCTTCACTTCGCCTCAAGTCTCCAGCCTGCAGCCTCCAGCCTCGCCTCAAGTCTCCAGCCTCCTGCCTTGCCTCGCCTCAAGAATCCAGCCACCATCCTCGCCTCACCTCAAGTCTCCAGCCTCGCCTCGCCTCCAGTCTCCAGCCTCGCCTCAAGTCTCCAGCCTCCAGCCTCACCTCGCATGAAGTATCCAGCCTCCAGCCTCGCCTCGCCTCAAGTCTCCAGCCTCCAGCCTCACCTCAAGTCTCCAGCCTCACCCCTCGCCTAGCCTCGTCTCCTTGCTCCAGCCTCCAGCCTCGCCTCGCCTCAAGTTTCCAGCCTCGACTCACCTCGCCTCGCCTTCACCCTCCAGCCTCGACTCGCCTCCAGCCTCCAGCCTCGCTTCGCCTCATGTTTCCAGCCTGCAGCCTGGACTCGCCTCATGTCACCAGCCTCCAGCCTCGCCTCGCCTCAATTCTGCATCCTGCAGCCTCACCTCGCCTCAAGTCTCCAGCCTCCAGCCTCGCCTCGCCTCACCTCAGGTCTGCAGGCTCCAGCCTCGTCTCGCCTCGCCTCCAGTCTCCAGCGTCGCCTCGCCACAGGATTTCAGCCTTCAACCATACCTCGCCTCAAGTCTCCAGCCTCCAGCCTCGCCTCGCCTAAAGTCTCCAGCCTCCAGCTTCGCTTCGCCTCAAGTCTCCAGCCTCCAGCCTCACCTCGCCTCAAGTCTCCAGCCTCCAGCCTCGCCTCAAGTCTCCAGCCTCCTGCCTTGCCTCGCCTCAAGAATCCAGCCACCAGCCTCGCCTCACCTCAAGTCTCCAGCCTCGCCTCGCCTCAAGTCTCCAGCCTCGCCTCGCCTCAAGTCTCCAGCCTCCAGCCTCACCTCGCATCAAGTATCCAGCCTCCAGCCTCGCCTCGCCTCAAGTCTCCAGCCTCCAGCCTCACCTCAAGTCTCCAGCCTCCACCCTCGCCTCGCCTCAATTCTCCAGCATCCAGCCTCACCTCGCCTCTCCTCAGGTCTGCAGGCTCCAGCTTCGCCTCCAGCATCAAGCCTCCAGCCTCGCCTCGCCTCGCCTCCAGTCTCCAGCGTCACCTCGCCTCAGGATTTCAGCCTTCAACCATGCCTCGCCTCAAGTCTCCAGCCTCCAACCTCGCCTCGCCTAAAGTCTCCAGCCTCCAGCCTCGCTTTGCCTCAAGTCTCCAGCCTCCAGCCTCACCTCGCCTCAATTCTCCAGCCTCCAGCTTCGCTTCGCCTCAAGTCTCCAGCCTAGAGCCTCCAGCCTCGCCTCGCCTCATGTCTCCAGCCTCCAGCCTTGCCTCGCCTCAAGAATCCAGCCACCAGCCTCGCCTCACCTCAAGTCTCCAGCCTCGCCTCGCCTCAAGTCTCCAGCCTCGCCTCGCCTCAAGTCTCCAGCCTCCAGCCTCGCCTCACCTCAAGTCTCCAGGCTCACCTCGCCTAAATTCTCCAGCCTCCAGCCTTGCCTCGCCTCATGTCTCCAGCCTCCAGCCTCGCCTCGCCTCAAGTCTCCAGCCTCCAGCTTCGCCTCGCCTCAAGTCCCCAGACTGCAGCCTCGCCTCGCCTCTAGTCTCCAGCCTCCAGCCTTGCCTCGCCTCAAGTCTCCAGCCTCCAGCCTCGCCTCGCCTAAAGTCTCCAGCCTCCAGCCTCGCCTCGCCTCAAGTCTCCAGCCTCACCTCACCTTGTCTCCAGCCTCCAGCCTCGCCTCACCTCAAGTCTCCAGCCTCCAGCCGCACCTCAAGTTTCCAGCCTTGCCTCACCTCGTCTCCAGCCTCCAGCGTCGCCTCGCCTCTAGTTTCCAGCCTCCAGCCTCGCCTCGCCTCTAGTCTCCAGCCCCCAGCCTCACCTCGCCTCAAGTCTCCAGCCTCCAGCCTCGCCTCAAGATTCCAGCCTCCAGCCTCGCCTCACCTCAAGTCTCCAGCCTCACCTCGCCTAAAGTTTCCAGCCTCCAGCCTCGCCTCGCCTCATGTCTCCAGCCTCCAGCCTCGCCTCGCCTCAAGTATCCAGCCTCCAGCTTCGCTTCGCCTCATGTCTCCAGACTCCAGCCTCGCCTCAAGATTCCAGCCTCCAGCCTCGCCTCGCCTCAAGTCTCCAGCCTCCAGCCTCGCATCACCTCCAGCCTCCAGCCTTGCCTCGCCTCAAGTCTCCAGCCTCCAGTCTCGCCTCGCCTCGAGATTCCACCCTCCAGACTCGCCTCGCCTGGCCTCCAGCCTCCAGCCTCACCTCCCCTCAAGTCTCCAGCTTCCAGCCGTGTCTCGCCTCATCTCCAGCCTCCAGCCTCACCTCGGCTCGTCTCCAGCCTCCAGCCTCGCCTCACCACAAGTCTCCACCCTCCAGCCTCGCTTCCTCTCAAGTCTCCAACCTTGCCTCGCCTAAAGCCTCCAGCCTTGCCTCGTCTCAAGTCTCCAGCCTCCAGCCTCGCCTCGCCTCAAGTCTCCAGCCCCCAGCCTCACCTCGCCTCAAGTCTCCAGCCTCCAGCCTCGCATCGCCTCACGTCTCCCGCCTCCAGCCTCGCCTCGCCTCAAGTCTCCAGCCTCCACCCTCACCTCGCCTCATGTCTCCAGCCTCCAGCCTTGCATCAAGCCTCCAGCCTCCAGCATCGACTCGCCTCAAGCCTCCAGCCTCCAGCCTCACATCAAGTCTCAAACCTCCACCCTCGCCTAGCCTCGTCTCCTTGCTCCAGCCACCAGCCTCGCCTCACCTCAAGTCTCCAGCCTCGCCTCGCCTCAAGTCTCCAGCCTCCAGCCTCACCTCAAGTCTCAAACCTCCACCCGCGCCTAGCCTCGTCTCCTTGCTCCAGCCTCCAGCCTCGCCTCGCCTCAAGTTTCCAGCCTCGACTCACCTCGCCTCACCATCACCCTCCAGCCTCGCCTCGCCTCCAGCCTCCAGCCTCGCTTCGCCTCAAGTTTCCAGCCTGCAGCATGGACTCGCCTCATGTCGCCAGCCTCCAGCCTTGCCTCGCCTCAATTCTCCAGCCTCCAGCCTCACCTCGCCTCAAGTCTCCAGCCTCCAGCCTTGCCTCGCCTCACCTCAGGTCTGCAGGCTCCAGCCTCGTCTCGCCTCGCCTCCAGTCTCCAGCGTCGCCTCGCCTCAGGATTTCAGCCTTCAACCATACCTCGCCTCAAATCTCCAGCCCCCAGCCTCACCTCGCCTAAAGTCTCCAGCCTCCAGCCTCACCTCAAGTCTCCAGCCTCCAGCCTCACCTCACATCAAGTATCCAGCCTCCAGCCTCGCCTCGCCTCAATCTCCAGCCTCCAGCCTCACCTCAAGTCTCCAGCCTCCACCCTCGCCTAGCCTCGTCTCCTTGCTCCAGCCTCCAGCCTCGCCTCGCCTCAATTCTCCAGCCTCCAGCCTCACCTCGCCTCAAGTCTCCAGCCTCCAGCCTCGCCTCACCTCAGGTCTGCAGGCTCCAGCCTCGTCTCGCCTCGCCTCCAGTCTCCACCGTCGCCTCGCCTCAGGATTTCAGCCTTCAACCATACCTCGCCTCAAGTCTCCAGCCTCCTGCCTTGCCTCGCCTCAAGAATCCAGCCACCAGCCTCGCCTCACCTCAAGTCTCCAGCCTCGCCTCGCCTCAAGTCTCCAGCCTCCAGCCTCACCTCAAGTCTCCAGCCTCCACCCTCGCCTAGCCTCGTCTCCTTGCTCCAGCCTCCAGCCTCGCCTCGCCTCAAGTTTCCAGCCTCGACTAACCTCGCCTCGCCTTCACCCTCCAGCCTCGCCTCGCCTCCAGCCTCCATCCTCGCTTCGCCTCATGTTTCCAGCCTGCAGCCTGGACTCGCCTCATGTCGCCAGCCTCCAGCCTCGCCTCGCCTCAATTCTCCAGCCTCCAGCCTCACCTCGCCTCAAGTCTCCAGCCTCCAGCCTCGCCTCGCCTCACCTCAGGTCTGCAGGCTACAGCCTCGTCTCGCCTCGCCTCCAGTCTCCAGCGTTGCCTCGCCTCAGGATCTCAGCCTTCAACCATACCTCGCCTCAAGTCTCCAGCCTCCAGCCTCGCCTCGCCTAAAGTCTCCAGCCTCCAGCCTCGCTTCGCCTCAAGTCTCCAGCCTCCAGCTTCGCTTCGCCTCAATTCTCCAGCCTCCAGCCTCACCTCGCCTCACGTCTCCAGCCTCCAGCCTCGCTTCGCCTCAAATCTCCAGCCTCCAGCCTCGCTTCGCCTCAAGTCTCCAGCCTCCAGCTTCGCTTCGCCTCAAGTCTACAGCCTGCAGCCTCCAGCCTCGCCTTGCCTCGCCTCAATCTCCAGCCTCCAGCCTCGCCTCAAGTCTCCAGCCTCCTGCCTTGCCCCGCCTCAAGAATCCAGCCACCAGCCTCGCCTCACCTCAAGTCTCCAGCCTCGCCTCACCTCAAGTCTCCAGCCTCGCCTCGCCTCAAGTCTCCAGCCTCCAGCCTCACCTCACATCAAGTATCCAGCCTCCAGCCTCGCCTCGCCTCAAGTCTCCAGCCTCCAGCCTCACCTCAAGTCTCCAGCCTCCACCCTCGCCTAGCCTCGTCTCCTTGCTCCAGCCTCCAGCCTCGCCTCACCTCAAGTTTCCAGCCTCGACTCACCTCGCCTCGCCTTCACCCTCCAGCCTCGCCCTGCCTCCAGCCTCCAGCCTCGCTTCGCCTCAAGTTTCCAGCCTGCACCTGGAATCGCCTCATGTCGCCAGTCTCCAGCCTCGCCTCGCCTCAATTCTCCAGCCTCCAGCCTCACCTCGCCTCAAGTCTCCAGCTTCCAGCCTCGCCTCGCCTCACCTCAGGTCTGCAGGCTCCAGCCTCGTCTCGCCTCGCCTAAAGTCTCCAGCGTTGCCTCGCCTCAGGATTTCAGCCTTCAACCATACCTCGCCTCAAGTCTCCAGCCTCCAGCCTCGCCTCGCCTAAAGTCTCCAGCCTCCAGCCTCGCTTCGCCTCAAGTCTCCAGCCTCCAGCCTCGCCTCGCCTCAAGTCTCCAGCCTCCAGCCTCGCCTCGCCTCAAGTCTCCAGCCTCCAGCCTCGCCTCGCCTAAAGTCTCCAGCCTCCAGCCTCGCTTCGCCTCAAGTCTCCAGCCTCCAGCCTCGCCTCGCCTAAAGTCTCCAGCCTCCAGCCTCGCTTCGCCTCAAGTCTCCAGCCTCCAGCCTCGCCTCGCCTCAAGTCTCCAGCCTCCAGCCTCGCCTCGCCTAAAGTCTCCAGCCTCCAGCTTCGCTTCGCCTCAAGTCTCCAGCCTCCAGACTTGCCTCGCCTCAATCTCCAGCCTCCAGCCTCGCCTCAAGTCTCCAGCCTCCTGCCTTGCCTCGCCTCAAGAATCCAGCCACCAGCCTCGCCTCACCTCAAGTCTCCAGCCTCGCCTCGCCTCAAGTCTCCAGCCTCGCCTCGCCTCAAGTCTCCAGCCTCCAGCCTCACCTCGCATCAAGTATCCAGCCTCCAGCCTCGCCTCCCCACAAGTCTCTAGCCTCCAGCCTCACCTCAAGTCTCCAGCCTCCACCCTCGCCTAGCCTTGTCTCCTTGCTCCAGCCTCCAGCCTCGTCTCGCCTCGCCTCAAGTTTCCAGCCTCGACTCACCTCGCCTCGCCTTCACCCTCCAGCCTCGCATCGCCTCCAGCCTCCAGCCTCGCTTCGCCTCAAGTTTCCAGCCTGCAGCCTGGACTCGCCTCATGTCGCCAGCCTCCAACCTCGCCTCGCCTCAATTCTCCAGACTCCAGCCTCACCTCGCCTCAAGTCTCCAGCCTCCAGCCTCGCCTAGCCTCACCTCAGGTCTGCAGGCTACAGCCTCGTCTCGCCTCGCCTCCAGTCTCCAGCGTTGCCTCGCCTCAGGATTTCAGCCTTCAACCATACCTCGCCTCAAGTCTCCAGCCTCCAGCCTCGCCTCGCCTAAAGTCTCCAGCCTCCAGCTTCGCTTCGCCTCAATTCTCCAGCCTCCAGCCTAACCTCGCCTCAAGTCTCCAGCCTCCAGCCTCGCTTCGCCTCAAGTCTCCAGCCTCCAGCTTCGCTTCGCCTCAAGTCTACAGCCTGCAGCCTCCAGCCTCGCCTTGCCTCGCCTCAATCTCCAGCCTCCAGCCTCGCCTCAAGTCTCCAGCCTCCTGCCTTGCCCCGCCTCAAGAATCCAGCCACCAGCCTCGCCTCACCTCAAGTCTCCAGCCTCGCCTCGCCTCAAGTCTCCAGCCTCCAGCCTCACCTCACATCAAGTATCCAGCCTCCAGCCTCGCCTCGCCTCAAGTCTCCAGCCTCCAGCCTCACCTCAAGTCTCCAGCCTCCACCCTCGCCTAGCCTCGTCTCCTTGCTCCAGCCTCCAGCCTCGCCTCACCTCAAGTTTCCAGCCTCGACTCACCTCGCCTCGCCTTCACCCTCCAGCCTCGCCCTGCCTCCAGCCTCCAGCCTCGCTTCGCCTCAAGTTTCCAGCCTGCACCTGGAATCGCCTCATGTCGCCAGTCTCCAGCCTCGCCTCGCCTCAATTCTCCAGCCTCCAGCCTCACCTCGCCTCAAGTCTCCAGCTTCCAGCCTCGCCGCGCCTCACCTCAGGTCTGCAGGCTCCAGCCTCGTCTCGCCTCGCCTAAAGTCTCCAGCGTTGCCTCGCCTCAGGATTTCAGCCTTCAACCATACCTCGCCTCAAGTCTCCAGCCTCCAGCCTCGCCTCGCCTAAAGTCTCCAGCCTCCAGCCTCGCTTCGCCTCAAGTCTCCAGCCTCCAGCCTCGCCTCGCCTCAAGTCTCCAGCCTCCAGCCTCGCCTCGCCTCAAGTCTCCAGCCTCCAGCCTCGCCTCGCCTAAAGTCTCCAGCCTCCAGCCTCGCTTCGCCTCAAGTCTCCAGCCTCCAGCTTCGCCTCGCCTAAAGTCTCCAGCCTCCAGCCTCGCTTCGCCTCAAGTCTCCAGCCTCCAGCCTCGCCTCGCCTCAAGTCTCCAGCCTCCAGCCTCGCCTCGCCTAAAGTCTCCAGCCTCCAGCTTCGCTTCGCCTCAAGTCTCCAGCCTCCAGCCTTGCCTCGCCTAAAGTCTCCAGCCTCCTGCCTTGCCTTGCCTCAAGAATCCAGCCACCAGCCTCGCCTCACCTCAAGTCTCCAGCCTCGCCTCGCCTCAAGTCTCCAGCCTCGCCTCGCCTCAAGTCTCCAGCCTCGCCTCGCCTCAAGTCTCCAGCCTCCAGCCTCACCTCGCATCAAGTATCCAGCCTCCAGCCTCGCCTCCCCACAAGTCTCTAGCCTCCAGCCTCACCTCAAGTCTCCAGCCTCCACCCTCGCCTAGCCTTGTCTCCTTGCTCCAGCCTCCAGCCTCGTCTCGCCTCGCCTCAAGTTTCCAGCCTCGACTCACCTCGCCTCGCCTTCACCCTCCAGCCTCGCATCGCCTCCAGCCTCCAGCCTCGCTTCGCCTCAAGTTTCCAGCCTGCAGCCTGGACTCGCCTCATGTCGCCAGCCTCCAACCTCGCCTCGCCTCAATTCTCCAGACTCCAGCCTCACCTCGCCTCAAGTCTCCAGCCTCCAGCCTCGCCTCGCCTCACCTCAGGTCTGCAGGCTACAGCCTCGTCTCGCCTCGCCTCCAGTCTCCAGCGTTGCCTCGCCTCAGGATTTCAGCCTTCAACCATACCTCGCCTCAAGTCTCCAGCCTCCAGCCTCGCCTCGCCTAAAGTCTCCAGCCTCCAGCCTCGGTTCGCCTCAAGTCTCCAGCCTCCAGCTTCGCTTCGCCTCAATTCTCCAGCCTCCAGCCTAACCTCGCCTCAAGTCTCCAGCCTCCAGCCTCGCTTCGCCTCAAGTCTCCAGCCTCCAGCTTCGCTTCGCCTCAAGTCTACAGCCTGCAGCCTCCAGCCTCGCCTTGCCTCGCCTCAATCTCCAGCCTCCAGCCTCGCCTCAAGTCTCCAGCCTCCTGCCTTGCCCCGCCTCAAGAATCCAGCCACCAGCCTCGCCTCACCTCAAGTCTCCAGCCTCGCCTCGCCTCAAGTCTCCAGCCTCGCCTCGCCTCAAGTCTCCAGCCTCCAGCCTCACCTCACATCAAGTATCCAGCCTCCAGCCTCGCCTCGCCTCAAGTCTCCAGCCTCCTGCCTTGCCCCGCCTCAAGAATCCAGCCACCAGCCTCGCCTCACCTCAAGTCTCCAGCCTCGCCTCGCCTCAAGTCTCCAGCCTCGCCTCGCCTCAAGTCTCCAGCCTCCAGCCTCACCTCACATCAAGTATCCAGCCTCCAGCCTCGCCTCGCCTCAAGTCTCCAGCCTCCAGCCTCACCTCAAGTCTCCAGCCTCCACCCTCGCCTAGCCTCGTCTCCTTGCTCCAGCCTCCAGCCTCGCCTCACCTCAAGTTTCCAGCCTCGACTCACCTCGCCTCGCCTTCACCCTCCAGCCTCGCCTCGCCTCCAGCCTCCAGCCTCGCTTCGCCTCAAGTTTCCAGCCTGCACCTGGAATCGCCTCATGTCGCCAGTCTCCAGCCTCGCCTCGCCTCAATTCTCTAGCCTCCAGCCTCACCTCGCCTCAAGTCTCCAGCTTCCAGCCTCGCCTCGCCTCACCTCAGGTCTGCAGGTTCCAGCCTCGTCTCGCCTCGCCTCCAGTCTCCAGCGTCGCCTCGCCTCAGGATTTCAGCCTTCAACCATACCTCGCCTCAAGTCTCCAGCCTCCTGCCTCGCCTCGCCTAATGTCTCCAGCCTCCAGCCTCGCTTCGCCTCAAGTCTCCAGCCTCCAGCCTCGCTTCGCCTCAAGTCTCCAGCCTCCAGCCTCGCCTCGCCTAAAGTCTCCAGCCTCCAGCCTGCTTCGCCTCAAGTCTCCAGCCTCCAGCCTCGCCTCGCCTCAAGTCTCCAGCCTCCAGCCTCACCTCGCCTAAAGTCTCCAGCCTCCAGCTTCGCTTCGCCTCAAGTCTCCAGCCTCCAGCCTTGCCTCGCCTCAATCTCCAGCCTCCAGCCTCGCCTCAAGTCTCCAGCCTCCTGCCTTGCCTCGCCTCAAGAATCCAGCCACCAGCCTCGCCTCACTTCAAGTCTCCAGCCTCACCTCGCCTCAAGTCTCCAGCCTCGCCTCGCCTCAAGTCTCCAACCTCGCCTCGCCTCAAGTCTCCAGCCTCCAGCCTCACCTCACATCAAGTATCCAGCCTCCAGCCTCGCCTCGCCTCAAGTCTCCAGCCTCCTGCCTTGCCCCGCCTCAAGAATCCAGCCACCAGCCTCGCCTCACCTCAAGTCTCCAGCCTCGCCTCGCCTCAAGTCTCCAGCCTCGCCTCGCCTCAAGTCTCCAGCCTCCAGCCTCACCTCACATCAAGTATCCAGCCTCCAGCCTCGCCTCGCCTCAAGTCTCCAGCCTCCAGCCTCACCTCAAGTCTCCAGCCTCCACCCTCGCCTAGCCTCGTCTCCTTGCTCCAGCCTCCAGCCTCGCCTCACCTCAAGTTTCCAGCCTCGACTCACCTCGCCTCGCCTTCACCCTCCAGCCTCGCCTCGCCTCCAGCCTCCAGCCTCGCTTCGCCTCAAGTTTCCAGCCTGCACCTGGAATCGCCTCATGTCGCCAGTCTCCAGCCTCGCCTCGCCTCAATTCTCTAGCCTCCAGCCTCACCTCGCCTCAAGTCTCCAGCTTCCAGCCTCGCCTCGCCTCACCTCAGGTCTGCAGGTTCCAGCCTCGTCTCGCCTCGCCTCCAGTCTCCAGCGTCGCCTCGCCTCAGGATTTCAGCCTTCAACCATACCTCGCCTCAAGTCTCCAGCCTCCTGCCTCGCCTCGCCTAATGTCTCCAGCCTCCAGCCTCGCTTCGCCTCAAGTCTCCAGCCTCCAGCCTCGCTTCGCCTCAAGTCTCCAGCCTCCAGCCTCGCCTCGCCTAAAGTCTCCAGCCTCCAGCCTGCTTCGCCTCAAGTCTCCAGCCTCCAGCCTCGCCTCGCCTCAAGTCTCCAGCCTCCAGCCTCACCTCGCCTAAAGTCTCCAGCCTCCAGCTTCGCTTCGCCTCAAGTCTCCAGCCTCCAGCCTTGCCTCGCCTCAATCTCCAGCCTCCAGCCTCGCCTCAAGTCTCCAGCCTCCTGCCTTGCCTCGCCTCAAGAATCCAGCCACCAGCCTCGCCTCACTTCAAGTCTCCAGCCTCACCTCGCCTCAAGTCTCCAGCCTCGCCTCGCCTCAAGTCTCCAACCTCGCCTCGCCTCAAGTCTCCAGCCTCCAGCCTCACCTCGCATCAAGTATCCAGCCTCCAGCCTCGCCTCGCCACAAGTCTCCAGCCTCCAGCCTCACCTCAAGTCTCCAGCCTCCACCCTCGCCTAGCCTCGTCTCCTTGCTCCAGCCTCCAGCCTCGTCTCGCCTCGCCTCAAGTTTCCAGCCTCGACTCACCTCGCCTCGCCTTCACCCTCCAGCCTCGCATCGCCTCCAGCCTCCAGCCTCGCTTCGCCTCAAGTTTCCAGCCTGCAGCCTGGACTCGCCTCATGTCGCCAGCCTCCAACCTCGCCTCGCCTCAATTCTCCAGACTCCAGCCTCACCTCGCCTCAAGTCTCCAGCCTCCAGCCTCGCCTCGCCTCACCTCAGGTCTGCAGGCTCCAGCTTTGCCTCCAGCATCAAGCCTCCAGCCTCACCTCGCCTCGCCTCCAGTCTCCAGCATCGCCTTGCCTCAGGATTTCAGCCTTCAACCATGCCTCGCCTCAAGTCTCCAGCCTCCAGCCTCGCCTCGCCTCAATTCTCCAGCCTCCAGCTTCGCTTCGCCTCAAGTCTCCAGCCTGCAGCCTCCAGCCTCGCCTCGCCTCAAGTCTCCAGCCTCCAGCCTTGCCTCGCCTCAATCTCCAGCCTCCTGCCTTGCCTTGCCTCAAGAATCCAGCCACCAGCCTCGCCTCACCTCAAGTCTCCAGCCTCGCCTCGCCTCAAGTCTCCAGCCTCGCCTCACCTCAAGTCTCCAGCCTCACCTCGCCTAAAGTCTCCAGCCACCAGCCTCGCCTCGCCTCATGTCTCCAGCCTCCAGCCTTGCCTCGCCTCAAGTCTCCAGCCTCCAGCGTCGCTTCGACTCAAGTCTCCAGCCTGCAGCCTGCAGCCTCTCCTCCCCTCAAGTCTCCAGCCTCCAGCCTTGCCTCGCCTCAAGTCTCCAGCCTCCAGCCTCGCTTCGCCTCAAGTCTCCAGCCTCCAGCCTCACCTTGCATCAAGTATCCAGCCTCCAGCCTCGCCTCGCCTCAAGTCTCCAGACTCATCTCACCTTGTCTCCAGCCTCCAGCCTCGCCTTGCCTATAGTCTCCGGCCTCCAGCCTCTCCTCACCTCAAGTCTTCAGCCTCCAGCCTCACCTCAAGTCTCCAGCCTTGCCTCACCTCGTCTCCAGCCTCCAGCGTCGCCTTGCGTCAAGTTTCCAGCCTCCAGCCTCGCCTCGCCTCTAGTCTCCAGCCTCCAGCCTCACCTCGCCTCAAGTCTCCAGCCTCCAGCCTCGCCTCAAGATTCCAGCCTCTAGCCTCGCCTCACCTAAAGTCTCCAGCCTCCAGCCTTGCCTCGCCTCAAGTCTCCAGCCTCACCTCACCTTGTCTCCAGCCTCCAGCCTCGCCTTGCCTATAGTCTCCAGCCTCCAGCCTCTCCTCACCTCAAGTCTTCAGCCTCCAGCCTCACCTCAAGTCTCCAGCCTTGCCTCACCTCGTCTCCAGCCTCCAGCGTCGCCTTGCGTCACGTTTCCAGCCTCCAGCCTCACCTCGCCTCAAGTCTCCAGCCTCCAGCCTCACCTCGCCTCAAGTCTCCAGCCTCCAGCCTCGCCTCAAATCTCCAGCCTCCAGTCTCACTTCGACTCAAGTCTGCAGGCTCCAGCTTCGCCTCAAGCCTCAAGCCTCCAGCCTCACCTCAAGTCTCCAGCCTCCAGCCTCGCCTCGCCTCAAGCTTCCAGCCTCGCCTCGCCTCAAGTCTCCAGTCTCCAGACTGCAGCCTCGCCTCAAGTCTCCAGTCTCCAGCCTCGCCTCGCCTCAAGTCTCCAGCCTCCAGCCTCGCCTCACCTCAAGCTTCCAGCCTCGCCTCGCCTAAAGTCTCCAGTCTCCAGACTGCAGCCTCGCATCAAGTCTTCAGCCTCCAGCCTCGCCTTGCCTCCAGCCTCCAGCCCCCAGCCTCGCCTCACCTGAAGTCTCCAGCCTCCAGCCTTGACTCAAGCCTCAAGCCTCCAGCCTCACCTCGCCTCCAGTCTCCAGCGTCGCCTCGCCTCAAGATTCCAGCCTCCAGCCTCGCCTCGCCTCACGTCTCCAGCCTCCAGTCTCGCCTCACCTCATGTCTCCAGCCTCCAGCTTCGCTTCGCCTAAAGTCTCCAGCCTCCAGCCTCGCCTCGCCTCATGTCTCCAGCCTCCAGCCTCGCCTCGCCTCATGTCTCCAGCCTCCAGCTTCGCTTCGCCTCAAGTCTCCAGCCTGCAGCCTCCAGCCTCTCCTCGCCTCAAGTCTCCAGCCTCCAGCCTTGCCTCGCCTCAAGTCTCCAGCCTCCAGCCTCGATTCGCCTCAAGTCTCCAGCCTCCACCCTCACCTTGCATCAAGTATCCAGCCTCCAGCCTCGCCTCGCCTCAAGTCTCCAGACTCACCTCACCTTGTCTCCAGCCTCCAGCCTCGCCTTGCCTATAGTCTCCGGCCTCCAGCCTCTCCTCACCTCAAGTCTTCAGCCTCCAGCCTCACCTCAAGTCTCCAGCCTTGCCTCACCTCGTCTCCAGCCTCCAGCGTCGCCTCGCGTCAAGTTTCCAGCCTCCAGCCTCACCTCGCCTCAAGTCTCCAGCCTCCAGCCTCACCTCGCCTCAAGTCTCCAGCCTCCAGCCTCGCCTCAAATCTCCAGCCTCTAGCCTCGCCTCGCCTCAAGCCTCCAGCCTCACCTCAAGTCTCCAGCCTCCAGCCTCGCCTCGCCTCAAGCCTCCAGCCTCACCTCGCCTCAAGTCTCCAGCCTCTAGCCTCGCCTCACCTCAAGCCTCCAGCCTCGCCTCAAGTCTCCAGTCTCCAGACTGCAGCCTCGCCTCGCATCAAGTCTTCAGCCTCCAGCCTCGCCTTGCCTCAAGTTTCCAGCCTCGCCTCACATCGCCTCGCCTTCAGCCTCCAGCCTTGCCTCGCCTCCAGCCTCCAGCCCCCAGCCTCGCCTCACCTGAAGTCTCCAGCCTCCAGCCTTGACTCAAGCCTCAAGCCTCCAGCCTCACCTCGCCTCCAGTCTCCAGCGTCACCTCGCCTCAAGATTCCAGCCTCCAGCCTCACCTCGCCTCAAGTCTCCAGCCTCCAGTCTCGCCTCGCCTCAAGATTCCACCCTCCGGACTCGCCTCGCCTGGCCTCCAGCCTCCAGCCTCACCTCCCCTCAAGTATCCAGCCTCCATACTCGCCTCGCCTCAAGTCTCCAGCCTCCAGCTGTGTCTCGCCTCATCTCCAGCCTCCAGCCTCACCTCGGCTCAAGTCTCCAGCCTCGCCTCGCCACAAGTCTCCACCCTCCAGCCTCGCTTCCTCTTAAGTCTCCCGCCTTGCCTCGCCTCAAGCCTCCAGCCTCGCCTCGCCTCGAGTCTCCAGCCTCCAGCCTCGCCTCGCCTCAAGTCTCCAGCCCCCAGCCTCGCCTCGCTTCAAGTCTCCAGCCTCCAGCCTCGCCTCAAGTCTCCAACCTCCAGCCTCTCCTCACCTCAAGTCTCCCGCCTCCAGCCTCACCTCGCCTCAAGAATCCAGCCTCCAGCCTCACCTCACCTCAAGTCTCCAGCCTCGCCTCGCCTCAAGTCTCCGGCCTCCAGCCACGCCTCGCCTCAAGTCTCCAGCATTCAGCCTTGCCTCGCCTCGTCTCCAGCCTCCAGCCTCGCCTCGTCTCCAGCCTCCAGCCTCGCCTCACCTCAAGTCTCCAGCCTCACCTCGCCTTGTCTCCAGCCTCCAGCCTCGCCTTGCCTCAATTCTCCAGCCTCCAGCCGCACCTCAAGTCTCCAGCCTTGCCTCACCTCGTCTCCAGCCTCCAGCCTCACCTCGCCTCAAGTCTCCAGCCTCCAGCCTCACCTCGCCTCAAGTCTCCAGCCTCCAGTCTCGCCTCGCCTCAAGATTCCACCCTCCGGACTCGCCTCGCCTGGCCTCCAGCCTCCAGCCTCACCTCCCCTCAAGTATCCAGCCTCCAGCCTCGCCTCGTCTCCAGCCTCCAGCCTCGCCTCGCCTCAAGTCTCCAGCCTCACCTCGCCTTGTCTCCAGCCTCCAGCCTCGCCTTGCCTCAAGTCTCCAGCCTCCAGCCGCACCTCAAGTCTCCAGCCTTGCCTCACCTCGTCTCCAGCCTCCAGCCTCACCTCGCCTCAAGTCTCCAGCCTCCAGCCTCACCTCGCCTCAAGTCTCCAGCCTCCAGTCTCGCCTCGCCTCAAGATTCCACCCTCCGGACTCGCCTCGCCTGGCCTCCAGCCTCCAGCCTCACCTCCCCTCAAGTATCCAGCCTCCAGACTCGCCTCGCCTCAAGTCTCCAGCCTCCAGCTGTGTCTCGCCTCATCTCCAGCCTCCAGCCTCACCTCGGCTAAAGTCTCCAGCCTCGCCTCGCCACAAGTCTCCACCCTCCAGCCTCGCTTCCTCTTAAGTCTCCCGCCTTGCCTCGCCTCAAGCCTCCAGCCTCGCCTCGCCTCGAGTCTCCAGCCTCCAGCCTCGCCTCGCTTCAAGTCTCCAGCCTCCAGCCTCGCCTCAAGTCTCCAACCTCCAGCCTCTCCTCACCTCAAGTCTCCCGCCTCCAGCCTCACCTCGCCTCAAGAATCCAGCCTCCAGCCTCACCTCACCTCAAGTCTCCAGCCTCGCCTCGCCTCAAGTCTCCGGCCTCCAGCCACGCCTCGCCTCAAGTCTCCAGCATTCAGCCTTGCCTCGCCTCGTCTCCAGCCTCCAGCCTCGCCTCGTCTCCAGCCTCCAGCCTCGCCTCACCTCAAGTCTCCAGCCTCACCTCGCCTTGTCTCCAGCCTCCAGCATCGCCTTGCCTCAAGTCTCCAGCCTCCAGCCGCACCTCAAGTCTCCAGCCTTGCCTCACCTCGTCTCCAGCCTCCAGCCTCACCTCGCCTCAAGTCTCCAGCCTTTAGCCTCACCTCGCCTCAAGTCTCCAGCCTCCAGCCTCGCCTCAAATCTCCAGCCTCCAGTCTCACTTCGACTCAAGTCTGCAGGCTCCAGCTTCGCCTCAAGCCTCAAGCCTCAAGCCTCCAGCCTCACCTCAAGTCTCCAGCCTCCAGCCTCGCCTCGCCTCAAGCCTCCAGCCTCACCTCGCCTCAAGTCTCCAGCCTCCAGCCTCGCCTCACCTCAAGCCTCCAGCCTCGCCTCGCCTCAAGTCTCCAGCCTCCAGCCTCGCCTCACCTCAAGCTTCCAGCCTCGCCTCACCTCAAGTCTCCAGTCTCCAGACTGCAGCCTCGCCTAAAGTCTCCAGTCTCCAGACTGCCGCCTCGCATCAAGTCTTCAGCCTCCAGCCTCGCCTTGCCTCCAGCCTCCAGCCCCCAGC
Source organism: Mobula hypostoma (assembly GCF_963921235.1). Classification (NCBI taxonomy): domain Eukaryota; kingdom Metazoa; phylum Chordata; class Chondrichthyes; order Myliobatiformes; family Myliobatidae; genus Mobula; species Mobula hypostoma. Next base: position 101,748,916 of record NC_086100.1, on the reverse strand, counting down.
CTCGCCTCACCTGAAGTCTCCAGCCTCCAGCCTTGACTCAAGCCTCAAGCCTCCAGCCTCACCTCGCCTCCAGTCTCCAGCGTCGCCTCGCCTCAAGATTCCAGCCTCCAGCCTCACCTCGCCTCACGTCTCCAGCCTCCAGTCTCGCCTCGCCTCAAGATTCCACCCTCCGGACTCGCCTCGCCTGGCCTCCAGCCTCCAGCCTCACCTCCCCTCAAGTATCCAGCCTCCAGACTCGCCTCGCCTCAAGTCTCCAGCCTCCAGCTGTGTCTCGCCTCATCTCCAGCCTCCAGCCTCACCTCGGCTCAAGTCTCCAGCCTCGCCTCGCCACAAGTCTCCACCCTCCAGCCTCGCTTCCTCTTAAGTCTCCCGCCTTGCCTCGCCTCAAGCGTCCAGCCTCGCCTCGCCTCGCCTCGCCTTCAGCCTCCACCCTCGCCTCGCCTCCAGCCTCCAGCCTCGCTTCGCCTCAAGTTTCCAGCCTGCAGCCTGGACTCGCCTCAAGTCTCCAGCCTCCAGCCTCGCCTCACCTCAAGCTTCCAGCCTCGCCTCGCCTCAAGTCTCCAGTCTCCAGACTGCAGCCTCGCCTAAAGTCTCCAGTCTCCAGACTGCAGCCTCGCATCAAGTCTTCAGCCTCCAGCCTCGCCTTGCCTCCAGCCTCCAGCCCCCAGCCTCGCCTCACCTGAAGTCTCCAGCCTCCAGCCTTGACTCAAGCCTCAAGCCTCCAGCCTCACCTCGCCTCCAGTCTCCAGCGTCGCCTCGCCTCAAGATTCCAGCCTCCAGCCTCACCTCGCCTCACGTCTCCAGCCTCCAGTCTCGCCTCACCTCAAGTCTCCAGCCTCCAGCCTTGCCTCGCCTCAATCTCCAGCCTCCAGCCTCGCCTCAAGTCTCCAGCCTCCTGCCTTGCCTTGCCTCAAGAATCCAGCCACCAGCCTCGCCTCACCTCAAGTCTCCAGCCTCGCCTCGCCTCAAGTCTCCAGCCTCGCCTCACCTCAAGTCTCCAGCCTCCAGCCTCATCTCGCATCAAGTATCCAGCCTCCAGCCTCGCCTCACCTCAAGTCTCCAGCCTCACCTCGCCTAAAGTCTCCAGCCACCAGCCTCGCCTCGCCTCATGTCTCCAGCCTCCAGCCTTGCCTCGCCTCAAGTCTCCAGCCTCCAGCTTCGCTTCGACTCAAGTCTCCAGCCTGCAGCCTGCAGCCTCTCCTCCCCTCAAGTCTCCAGCCTCCAGCCTTGCCTCGCCGCAAGTCTCCAGCCTCCAGCCTCGCTTCGCCTCAAGTCTCCAGCCTCCAGCCTCACCTTGCATCAAGTATCCAGCCTCCAGCCTCGCCTCGCCTGAAGTCTCCAGACTCATCTCACCTTGTCTCCAGCCTCCAGCCTCGCCTTGCCTATAGTCTCCGGCCTCCAGCCTCTCCTCACCTCAAGTCTTCAGCCTCCAGCCTCACCTCAAGTCTCCAGCCTTGCCTCACCTCGTCTCCAGCCTCCAGCGTCGCCTTGCGTCAAGTTTCCAGCCTCCAGCCTCGCCTCGCCTCTAGTCTCCAGCCTCCAGCCTCACCTCGCCTCAAGTCTCCAGCCTCCAGCCTCGCCTCAAGATTCCAGCCTCTAGCCTCGCCTCACCTAAAGTCTCCAGCCTCCAGCCTTGCCTCGCCTCAAGTCTCCAGCCTCACCTCACCTTGTCTCCAGCCTCCAGCCTCGCCTTGCCTATAGTCTCCAGCCTCCAGCCTCTCCTCACCTCAAGTCTTCAGCCTCCAGCCTCACCTCAAGTCTCCAGCCTTGCCTCACCTCGTCTCCAGCCTCCAGCGTCGCCTTGCGTCACGTTTCCAGCCTCCAGCCTCACCTCGCCTCAAGTCTCCAGCCTCCAGCCTCACCTCGCCTCAAGTCTCCAGCCTCCAGCCTCGCCTCAAATCTCCAGCCTCCAGTCTCACTTCGACTCAAGTCTGCAGGCTCCAGCTTCGCCTCAAGCCTCAAGCCTCCAGCCTCACCTCAAGTCTCCAGCCTCCAGCCTCGCCTCGCCTCAAGCTTCCAGCCTCGCCTCGCCTCAAGTCTCCAGTCTCCAGACTGCAGCCTCGCATCAAGTCTTCAGCCTCCAGCCTCGCCTTGCCTCCAGCCTCCAGCCCCCAGCCTCGCCTCACCTGAAGTCTCCAGCCTCCAGCCTTGACTCAAGCCTCAAGCCTCCAGCCTCACCTCGCCTCCAGTCTCCAGCGTCGCCTCGCCTCAAGATTCCAGCCTCCAGCCTCGCCTCGCCTCACGTCTCCAGCCTCCAGTCTCGCCTCACCTCATGTCTCCAGCCTCCAGCTTCGCTTCGCCTAAAGTCTCCAGCCTCCAGCCTCGCCTCGCCTCATGTCTCCAGCCTCCAGCCTCGCCTCGCCTCATGTCTCCAGCCTCCAGCTTCGCTTCGCCTCAAGTCTCCAGCCTGCAGCCTCCAGCCTCTCCTCGCCTCAAGTCTCCAGCCTCCAGCCTTGCCTCGCCTCAAGTCTCCAGCCTCCAGCCTCGATTCGCCTCAAGTCTCCAGCCTCCAGCCTCACCTTGCATCAAGTATCCAGCCTCCAGCCTCGCCTCGCCTCAAGTCTCCAGTCTCCAGACTGCAGCCTCGCCTCAAGTCTCCAGTCTCCAGCCTCGCCTCGCCTCAAGTCTCCAGCCTCCAGCCTCGCCTCACCTCAAGCTTCCAGCCTCGCCTCGCCTAAAGTCTCCAGTCTCCAGACTGCAGCCTCGCATCAAGTCTTCAGCCTCCAGCCTCGCCTTGCCTCCAGCCTCCAGCCCCCAGCCTCGCCTCACCTGAAGTCTCCAGCCTCCAGCCTTGACTCAAGCCTCAAGCCTCCAGCCTCACCTCGCCTCCAGTCTCCAGCGTCGCCTCGCCTCAAGATTCCAGCCTCCAGCCTCGCCTCGCCTCACGTCTCCAGCCTCCAGTCTCGCCTCACCTCATGTCTCCAGCCTCCAGCTTCGCTTCGCCTAAAGTCTCCAGCCTCCAGCCTCGCCTCGCCTCATGTCTCCAGCCTCCAGCCTCGCCTCGCCTCATGTCTCCAGCCTCCAGCTTCGCTTCGCCTCAAGTCTCCAGCCTGCAGCCTCCAGCCTCTCCTCGCCTCAAGTCTCCAGCCTCCAGCCTTGCCTCGCCTCAAGTCTCCAGCCTCCAGCCTCGATTCGCCTCAAGTCTCCAGCCTCCAGCCTCACCTTGCATCAAGTATCCAGCCTCCAGCCTCGCCTCGCCTCAAGTCTCCAGACTCACCTCACCTTGTCTCCAGCCTCCAGCCTCGCCTTGCCTATAGTCTCCGGCCTCCAGCCTCTCCTCACCTCAAGTCTTCAGCCTCCAGCCTCACCTCAAGTCTCCAGCCTTGCCTCACCTCGTCTCCAGCCTCCAGCGTCGCCTCGCGTCAAGTTTCCAGCCTCCAGCCTCACCTCGCCTCAAGTCTCCAGCCTCCAGCCTCACCTCGCCTCAAGTCTCCAGCCTCCAGCCTCGCCTCAAATCTCCAGCCTCTAGCCTCGCCTCGCCTCAAGCCTCCAGCCTCACCTCAAGTCTCCAGCCTCCAGCCTCGCCTCGCCTCAAGCCTCCAGCCTCACCTCGCCTCAAGTCTCCAGCCTCTAGCCTCGCCTCACCTCAAGCCTCCAGCCTCGCCTCAAGTCTCCAGTCTCCAGACTGCAGCCTCGCCTCGCATCAAGTCTTCAGCCTCCAGCCTCGCCTTGCCTCAAGTTTCCAGCCTCGCCTCACATCGCCTCGCCTTCAGCCTCCAGCCTTGCCTCGCCTCCAGCCTCCAGCCCCCAGCCTCGCCTCACCTGAAGTCTCCAGCCTCCAGCCTTGACTCAAGCCTCAAGCCTCCAGCCTCACCTCGCCTCCAGTCTCCAGCCTCACCTCGCCTCAAGTCTCCAGCCTCCAGCCTCACCTCGCCTCAAGTCTCCAGCCTCCAGTCTCGCCTCGCCTCAAGATTCCACCCTCCGGACTCGCCTCGCCTGGCCTCCAGCCTCCAGCCTCACCTCCCCTCAAGTATCCAGCCTCCAGACTCGCCTCGCCTCAAGTCTCCAGCCTCCAGCTGTGTCTCGCCTCATCTCCAGCCTCCAGCCTCACCTCGGCTAAAGTCTCCAGCCTCGCCTCGCCACAAGTCTCCACCCTCCAGCCTCGCTTCCTCTTAAGTCTCCCGCCTTGCCTCGCCTCAAGCCTCCAGCCTCGCCTCGCCTCGAGTCTCCAGCCTCCAGCCTCGCCTCGCCTCATGTCTCCAGCCTCTAGCCTCGCCTCACCTCAAGCCTCCAGCCTCGCCTCAAGTCTCCAGTCTCCAGACTGCAGCCTCGCCTCGCATCAAGTCTTCAGCCTCCAGCCTCGCCTTGCCTCAAGTTTCCAGCCTCGCCTCACATTGCCTCGCCTTCAGCCTCCAGCCTTGCCTCGCCTCCAGCCTCCAGCCCCCAGCCTCGCCTCACCTGAAGTCTCCAGCCTCCAGCCTTGACTCAAGCCTCAAGCCTCCAGCCTCACCTCGCCTCCAGTCTCCAGCGTCACCTCGCCTCAAGATTCCAGCCTCCAGCCTCACCTCGCCTCAAGTCTCCAGCCTCCAGTCTCGCCTCGCCTCAAGATTCCACCCTCCGGACTCGCCTCGCCTGGCCTCCAGCCTCCAGCCTCACCTCCCCTCAAGTATCCAGCCTCCATACTCGCCTCGCCTCAAGTCTCCAGCCTCCAGCTGTGTCTCGCCTCATCTCCAGCCTCCAGCCTCACCTCGGCTCAAGTCTCCAGCCTCGCCTCGCCACAAGTCTCCACCCTCCAGCCTCGCTTCCTCTTAAGTCTCCCGCCTTGCCTCGCCTCAAGCCTCCAGCCTCGCCTCGCCTCGAGTCTCCAGCCTCCAGCCTCGCCTCGCCTCAAGTCTCCAGCCCCCAGCCTCGCCTCGCTTCAAGTCTCCAGCCTCCAGCCTCGCCTCAAGTCTCCAACCTCCAGCCTCTCCTCACCTCAAGTCTCCCGCCTCCAGCCTCACCTCGCCTCAAGAATCCAGCCTCCAGCCTCACCTCACCTCAAGTCTCCAGCCTCGCCTCGCCTCAAGTCTCCGGCCTCCAGCCACGCCTCGCCTCAAGTCTCCAGCATTCAGCCTTGCCTCGCCTCGTCTCCAGCCTCCAGCCTCGCCTCGTCTCCAGCCTCCAGCCTCGCCTCACCTCAAGTCTCCAGCCTCACCTCGCCTTGTCTCCAGCCTCCAGCCTCGCCTTGCCTCAATTCTCCAGCCTCCAGCCGCACCTCAAGTCTCCAGCCTTGCCTCACCTCGTCTCCAGCCTCCAGCCTCACCTCGCCTCAAGTCTCCAGCCTCCAGCCTCACCTCGCCTCAAGTCTCCAGCCTCCAGTCTCGCCTCGCCTCAAGATTCCACCCTCCGGACTCGCCTCGCCTGGCCTCCAGCCTCCAGCCTCACCTCCCCTCAAGTATCCAGCCTCCAGCCTCGCCTCGTCTCCAGCCTCCAGCCTCGCCTCGCCTCAAGTCTCCAGCCTCACCTCGCCTTGTCTCCAGCCTCCAGCCTCGCCTTGCCTCAAGTCTCCAGCCTCCAGCCGCACCTCAAGTCTCCAGCCTTGCCTCACCTCGTCTCCAGCCTCCAGCCTCACCTCGCCTCAAGTCTCCAGCCTCCAGCCTCACCTCGCCTCAAGTCTCCAGCCTCCAGTCTCGCCTCGCCTCAAGATTCCACCCTCCGGACTCGCCTCGCCTGGCCTCCAGCCTCCAGCCTCACCTCCCCTCAAGTATCCAGCCTCCAGACTCGCCTCGCCTCAAGTCTCCAGCCTCCAGCTGTGTCTCGCCTCATCTCCAGCCTCCAGCCTCACCTCGGCTAAAGTCTCCAGCCTCGCCTCGCCACAAGTCTCCACCCTCCAGCCTCGCTTCCTCTTAAGTCTCCCGCCTTGCCTCGCCTCAAGCCTCCAGCCTCGCCTCGCCTCGAGTCTCCAGCCTCCAGCCTCGCCTCGCTTCAAGTCTCCAGCCTCCAGCCTCGCCTCAAGTCTCCAACCTCCAGCCTCTCCTCACCTCAAGTCTCCCGCCTCCAGCCTCACCTCGCCTCAAGAATCCAGCCTCCAGCCTCACCTCACCTCAAGTCTCCAGCCTCGCCTCGCCTCAAGTCTCCGGCCTCCAGCCACGCCTCGCCTCAAGTCTCCAGCATTCAGCCTTGCCTCGCCTCGTCTCCAGCCTCCAGCCTCGCCTCGTCTCCAGCCTCCAGCCTCGCCTCACCTCAAGTCTCCAGCCTCACCTCGCCTTGTCTCCAGCCTCCAGCATCGCCTTGCCTCAAGTCTCCAGCCTCCAGCCGCACCTCAAGTCTCCAGCCTTGCCTCACCTCGTCTCCAGCCTCCAGCCTCACCTCGCCTCAAGTCTCCAGCCTTTAGCCTCACCTCGCCTCAAGTCTCCAGCCTCCAGCCTCGCCTCAAATCTCCAGCCTCCAGTCTCACTTCGACTCAAGTCTGCAGGCTCCAGCTTCGCCTCAAGCCTCAAGCCTCAAGCCTCCAGCCTCACCTCAAGTCTCCAGCCTCCAGCCTCGCCTTGCCTCAAGCCTCCAGCCTCACCTCGCCTCAAGTCTCCAGCCTCCAGCCTCGCCTCACCTCAAGCCTCCAGCCTCGCCTCGCCTCAAGTCTCCAGCCTCCAGCCTCGCCTCACCTCAAGCTTCCAGCCTCGCCTCACCTCAAGTCTCCAGTCTCCAGACTGCAGCCTCGCCTAAAGTCTCCAGTCTCCAGACTGCAGCCTCGCATCAAGTCTTCAGCCTCCAGCCTCGCCTTGCCTCCAGCCTCCAGCCCCCAGCCTCGCCTCACCTGAAGTCTCCAGCCTCCAGCCTTGACTCAAGCCTCAAGCCTCCAGCCTCACCTCGCCTCCAGTCTCCAGCGTCGCCTCGCCTCAAGATTCCAGCCTCCAGCCTCACCTCGCCTCACGTCTCCAGCCTCCAGTCTCGCCTCGCCTCAAGATTCCACCCTCCGGACTCGCCTCGCCTGGCCTCCAGCCTCCAGCCTCACCTCCCCTCAAGTATCCAGCCTCCAGACTCGCCTCGCCTCAAGTCTCCAGCCTCCAGCTGTGTCTCGCCTCATCTCCAGCCTCCAGCCTCACCTCGGCTCAAGTCTCCAGCCTCGCCTCGCCACAAGTCTCCACCCTCCAGCCTCGCTTCCTCTTAAGTCTCCCGCCTTGCCTCGCCTCAAGCGTCCAGCCTCGCCTCGCCTCGCCTCGCCTTCAGCCTCCACCCTCGCCTCGCCTCCAGCCTCCAGCCTCGCTTCGCCTCAAGTTTCCAGCCTGCAGCCTGGACTCGCCTCAAGTCTCCAGCCTCCAGCCTCGCCTCACCTCAAGCTTCCAGCCTCGCCTCGCCTCAAGTCTCCAGTCTCCAGACTGCAGCCTCGCCTAAAGTCTCCAGTCTCCAGACTGCAGCCTCGCATCAAGTCTTCAGCCTCCAGCCTCGCCTTGCCTCCAGCCTCCAGCCCCCAGCCTCGCCTCACCTGAAGTCTCCAGCCTCCAGCCTTGACTCAAGCCTCAAGCCTCCAGCCTCACCTCGCCTCCAGTCTCCAGCGTCGCCTCGCCTCAAGATTCCAGCCTCCAGCCTCACCTCGCCTCAAGTCTCCAGCCTCCAGCCTCGCCTCACCTCAAGTCTCCAGCCTCCAGCCTTGCCTCGCCTCAAGTCTCCAGCCTCCAGCCTCGCCTCAAGTCTCCAGCCTCCTGCCTTGCCTTGCCTCAAGAATCCAGCCACCAGCCTCGCCTCACCTCAAGTCTCCAGCCTCGCCTCGCCTCAAGTCTCCAGCCTCGCCTCACCTCAAGTCTCCAGCCTCCAGCCTCATCTCGCATCAAGTATCCAGCCTCCAGCCTCGCCTCACCTCAAGTCTCCAGCCTCACCTCGCCTAAAGTCTCCAGCCACCAGCCTCGCCTCGCCTCATGTCTCCAGCCTCCAGCCTTGCCTCGCCTCAAGTCTCCAGCCTCCAGCTTCGCTTCGACTCAAGTCTCCAGCCTGCAGCCTGCAGCCTCTCCTCCCCTCAAGTCTCCAGCCTCCAGCCTTGCCTCGCCGCAAGTCTCCAGCCTCCAGCCTCGCTTCGCCTCAAGTCTCCAGCCTCCAGCCTCACCTTGCATCAAGTATCCAGCCTCCAGCCTCGCCTCGCCTGAAGTCTCCAGACTCATCTCACCTTGTCTCCAGCCTCCAGCCTCGCCTTGCCTATAGTCTCCGGCCTCCAGCCTCTCCTCACCTCAAGTCTTCAGCCTCCAGCCTCACCTCAAGTCTCCAGCCTTGCCTCACCTCGTCTCCAGCCTCCAGCGTCGCCTTGCGTCAAGTTTCCAGCCTCCAGCCTCGCCTCGCCTCTAGTCTCCAGCCTCCAGCCTCACCTCGCCTCAAGTCTCCAGCCTCCAGCCTCGCCTCAAGATTCCAGCCTCTAGCCTCGCCTCACCTAAAGTCTCCAGCCTCCAGCCTTGCCTCGCCTCAAGTCTCCAGCCTCACCTCACCTTGTCTCCAGCCTCCAGCCTCGCCTTGCCTATAGTCTCCAGCCTCCAGCCTCTCCTCACCTCAAGTCTTCAGCCTCCAGCCTCACCTCAAGTCTCCAGCCTTGCCTCACCTCGTCTCCAGCCTCCAGCGTCGCCTTGCGTCACGTTTCCAGCCTCCAGCCTCACCTCGCCTCAAGTCTCCAGCCTCCAGCCTCACCTCGCCTCAAGTCTCCAGCCTCCAGCCTCGCCTCAAATCTCCAGCCTCCAGTCTCACTTCGACTCAAGTCTGCAGGCTCCAGCTTCGCCTCAAGCCTCAAGCCTCCAGCCTCACCTCAAGTCTCCAGCCTCCAGCCTCGCCTCGCCTCAAGCTTCCAGCCTCGCCTCGCCTCAAGTCTCCAGTCTCCAGACTGCAGCCTCGCATCAAGTCTTCAGCCTCCAGCCTCGCCTTGCCTCCAGCCTCCAGCCCCCAGCCTCGCCTCACCTGAAGTCTCCAGCCTCCAGCCTTGACTCAAGCCTCAAGCCTCCAGCCTCACCTCGCCTCCAGTCTCCAGCGTCGCCTCGCCTCAAGATTCCAGCCTCCAGCCTCGCCTCGCCTCACGTCTCCAGCCTCCAGTCTCGCCTCACCTCATGTCTCCAGCCTCCAGCTTCGCTTCGCCTAAAGTCTCCAGCCTCCAGCCTCGCCTCGCCTCATGTCTCCAGCCTCCAGCCTCGCCTCGCCTCATGTCTCCAGCCTCCAGCTTCGCTTCGCCTCAAGTCTCCAGCCTGCAGCCTCCAGCCTCTCCTCGCCTCAAGTCTCCAGCCTCCAGCCTTGCCTCGCCTCAAGTCTCCAGCCTCCAGCCTCGATTCGCCTCAAGTCTCCAGCCTCCAGCCTCACCTTGCATCAAGTATCCAGCCTCCAGCCTCGCCTCGCCTCAAGTCTCCAGTCTCCAGACTGCAGCCTCGCCTCAAGTCTCCAGTCTCCAGCCTCGCCTCGCCTCAAGTCTCCAGCCTCCAGCCTCGCCTCACCTCAAGTCTCCAGCCTCCAGCTCGCCTAAAGTCTCCAGTCTCCAGACTGCAGCCTCGCATCAAGTCTTCAGCCTCCAGCCTCGCCTTGCCTCCAGCCTCCAGCCCCCAGCCTCGCCTCACCTGAAGTCTCCAGCCTCCAGCCTTGACTCAAGCCTCAAGCCTCCAGCCTCACCTCGCCTCCAGTCTCCAGCGTCGCCTCGCCTCAAGATTCCAGCCTCCAGCCTCGCCTCGCCTCACGTCTCCAGCCTCCAGTCTCGCCTCACCTCATGTCTCCAGCCTCCAGCTTCGCTTCGCCTAAAGTCTCCAGCCTCCAGCCTCGCCTCGCCTCATGTCTCCAGCCTCCAGCCTCGCCTCGCCTCATGTCTCCAGCCTCCAGCTTCGCTTCGCCTCAAGTCTCCAGCCTGCAGCCTGCAGCCTCCAGCCTCTCCTCGCCTCAAGTCTCCAGCCTCCAGCCTTGCCTCGCCTCAAGTCTCCAGCCTCCAGCCTCGATTCGCCTCAAGTCTCCAGCCTCCAGCCTCACCTTGCATCAAGTATCCAGCCTCCAGCCTCGCCTCGCCTCAAGTCTCCAGACTCACCTCACCTTGTCTCCAGCCTCCAGCCTCGCCTTGCCTATAGTCTCCGGCCTCCAGCCTCTCCTCACCTCAAGTCTTCAGCCTCCAGCCTCACCTCAAGTCTCCAGCCTTGCCTCACCTCGTCTCCAGCCTCCAGCGTCGCCTCGCGTCAAGTTTCCAGCCTCCAGCCTCACCTCGCCTCAAGTCTCCAGCCTCCAGCCTCACCTCGCCTCAAGTCTCCAGCCTCCAGCCTCGCCTCAAATCTCCAGCCTCTAGCCTCGCCTCGCCTCAAGCCTCCAGCCTCACCTCAAGTCTCCAGCCTCCAGCCTCGCCTCGCCTCAAGCCTCCAGCCTCACCTCGCCTCAAGTCTCCAGCCTCTAGCCTCGCCTCACCTCAAGCCTCCAGCCTCGCCTCAAGTCTCCAGTCTCCAGACTGCAGCCTCGCCTCGCATCAAGTCTTCAGCCTCCAGCCTCGCCTTGCCTCAAGTTTCCAGCCTCGCCTCACATCGCCTCGCCTTCAGCCTCCAGCCTTGCCTCGCCTCCAGCCTCCAGCCCCCAGCCTCGCCTCACCTGAAGTCTCCAGCCTCCAGCCTTGACTCAAGCCTCAAGCCTCCAGCCTCACCTCGCCTCCAGTCTCCAGCCTCACCTCGCCTCAAGTCTCCAGCCTCCAGCCTCACCTCGCCTCAAGTCTCCAGCCTCCAGTCTCGCCTCGCCTCAAGATTCCACCCTCCGGACTCGCCTCGCCTGGCCTCCAGCCTCCAGCCTCACCTCCCCTCAAGTATCCAGCCTCCAGACTCGCCTCGCCTCAAGTCTCCAGCCTCCAGCTGTGTCTCGCCTCATCTCCAGCCTCCAGCCTCACCTCGGCTAAAGTCTCCAGCCTCGCCTCGCCACAAGTCTCCACCCTCCAGCCTCGCTTCCTCTTAAGTCTCCCGCCTTGCCTCGCCTCAAGCCTCCAGCCTCGCCTCGCCTCGAGTCTCCAGCCTCCAGCCTCGCCTCGCTTCAAGTCTCCAGCCTCCAGCCTCGCCTCAAGTCTCCAACCTCCAGCCTCTCCTCACCTCAAGTCTCCCGCCTCCAGCCTCACCTCGCCTCAAGAATCCAGCCTCCAGCCTCACCTCACCTCAAGTCTCCAGCCTCGCCTCGCCTCAAGTCTCCGGCCTCCAGCCACGCCTCGCCTCAAGTCTCCAGCATTCAGCCTTGCCTCGCCTCGTCTCCAGCCTCCAGCCTCGCCTCGTCTCCAGCCTCCAGCCTCGCCTCACCTCAAGTCTCCAGCCTCACCTCGCCTTGTCTCCAGCCTCCAGCATCGCCTTGCCTCAAGTCTCCAGCCTCCAGCCGCACCTCAAGTCTCCAGCCTTGCCTCACCTCGTCTCCAGCCTCCAGCCTCACCTCGCCTCAAGTCTCCAGCCTTTAGCCTCACCTCGCCTCAAGTCTCCAGCCTCCAGCCTCGCCTCAAATCTCCAGCCTCCAGTCTCACTTCGACTCAAGTCTGCAGGCTCCAGCTTCGCCTCAAGCCTCAAGCCTCAAGCCTCCAGCCTCACCTCAAGTCTCCAGCCTCCAGCCTCGCCTCGCCTCAAGCCTCCAGCCTCACCTCGCCTCAAGTCTCCAGCCTCCAGCCTCGCCTCACCTCAAGCCTCCAGCCTCGCCTCGCCTCAAGTCTCCAGCCTCCAGCCTCGCCTCACCTCAAGCTTCCAGCCTCGCCTCACCTCAAGTCTCCAGTCTCCAGACTGCAGCCTCGCCTAAAGTCTCCAGTCTCCAGACTGCAGCCTCGCATCAAGTCTTCAGCCTCCAGCCTCGCCTTGCCTCCAGCCTCCAGCCCCCAGCCTCGCCTCACCTGAAGTCTCCAGCCTCCAGCCTTGACTCAAGCCTCAAGCCTCCAGCCTCACCTCGCCTCCAGTCTCCAGCGTCGCCTCGCCTCAAGATTCCAGCCTCCAGCCTCGCCTCGCCTCACGTCTCCAGCCTCCAGTCTCGCCTCACCTCATGTCTCCAGCCTCCAGCTTCGCTTCGCCTAAAGTCTCCAGCCTCCAGCCTCGCCTCGCCTCATGTCTCCAGCCTCCAGCCTCGCCTCGCCTCATGTCTCCAGCCTCCAGCTTCGCTTCGCCTCAAGTCTCCAGCCTGCAGCCTCCAGCCTCTCCTCGCCTCAAGTCTCCAGCCTCCAGCCTTGCCTCGCCTCAAGTCTCCAGCCTCCAGCCTCGCCTCAAATCTCCAGCCTCCAGTCTCACTTCGACTCAAGTCTGCAGGCTCCAGCTTCGCCTCAAGCCTCAAGCCTCAAGCCTCCAGCCTCACCTCAAGTCTCCAGCCTCCAGCCTCGCCTCGCCTCAAGCCTCCAGCCTCACCTCGCCTCAAGTCTCCAGCCTCCAGCCTCGCCTCACCTCAAGCCTCCAGCCTCGCCTCGCCTCAAGTCTCCAGCCTCCAGCCTCGCCTCACCTCAAGCTTCCAGCCTCGCCTCACCTCAAGTCTCCAGTCTCCAGACTGCAGCCTCGCCTAAAGTCTCCAAGTCTCCAGACTGCAGCCTCGCATCAAGTCTTCAGCCTCCAGCCTCGCCTTGCCTCCAGCCTCCAGCCCCCAGCCTCGCCTCACCTCAAGTCTCCAGCCTCCAGCCTCATCTCGCATCAAGTATCCAGCCTCCAGCCTCTCCTCACCTCAAGTCTCCAGCCTCACCTCGCCTAAAGTCTCCAGCCACCAGCCTCGCCTCGCCTCATGTCTCCAGCCTCCAGCCTTGCCTCGCCTCAAGTCTCCAGCCTCCAGCTTCGCTTCGACTCAAGTCTCCAGCCTGCAGCCTGCAGCCTCTCCTCCCCTCAAGTCTCCAGCCTCCAGCCTTGCCTCGCCTCAAGTCTCCAGCCTCCAGCCTCACCTCAAGTCTCCAGCCTCCACCCTCGCCTAGCCTCGTCTCCTTGCTCCAGCCTCCAGCCTCGTCTCGCCTCGCCTCAAGTTTCCAGCCTCGACTCACCTCGCCTCGCCTTCACCCTCCAGCCTCGCATCGCCTCCAGCCTCCAGCCTCGCTTCGCCTCAAGTTTCCAGCCTGCAGCCTGGACTCGCCTCATGTCGCCAGCCTCCAACCTCGCCTCGCCTCAATTCTCCAGACTCCAGCCTCACCTCGCCTCAAGTCTCCAGCCTCCAGCCTCGCCTCGCCTCACCTCAGGTCTGCAGGCTCCAGCTTTGCCTCCAGCATCAAGCCTCCAGCCTCACCTCGCCTCGCCTCCAGTCTCCAGCATCGCCTCGCCTCAGGATTTCAGCCTTCAACCATGCCTCGCCTCAAGTCTCCAGCCTCCAGCCTCGCCTCGCCTAAAGTCTCCAGCCTGCAGCCTCACCTCGCCTCAATTCTCCAGCCTCCAGCTTCGCTTCGCCTCAAGTCTCCAGCCTGCAGCCTCCAGCCTCGCCTCGCCTCAAGTCTCCAGCCTCCAGCCTTGCCTCGCCTCAATCTCCAGCCTCCAGCCTCGCCTCAAGTCTCCAGCCTCCTGCCTTGCCTTGCCTCAAGAATCCAGCCACCAGCCTCGCCTCACCTCAATTCTCCAGCCTCGCCTCACCTCAAGTCTCCAGCCTCGCCTCACCTCAAGTCTCCAGCCTCCAGCCTCATCTCGCATCAAGTATCCAGCCTCCAGCCTCTCCTCACCTCAAGTCTCCAGCCTCACCTCGCCTAAAGTCTCCAGCCACCAGCCTCGCCTCGCCTCATGTCTCCAGCCTCCAGCCTTGCCTCGCCTCAAGTCTCCAGCCTCCAGCTTCGCTTCGACTCAAGTCTCCAGCCTGCAGCCTGCAGCCTCTCCTCCCCTCAAGTCTCCAGCCTCCAGCCTTGCCTCGCCTCAAGTCTCCAGCCTCCAGCCTCGCTTCGCCTCAAGTCTCCAGCCTCCAGCCTCACCTTGCATCAAGTATCCAGCCTCCAGCCTCGCCTCGCCTCAAGTCTCCAGACTCATCTCACCTTGTCTCCAGCCTCCAGCCTCGCCTTGCCTATAGTCTCCGGCCTCCAGCCTCTCCTCACCTCAAGTCTTCAGCCTCCAGCCTCACCTCAAGTCTCCAGCCTTGCATCACCTCGTCTCCAGCCTCCAGCGTCGCCTTGCGTCAAGTTTCCAGCCTCCAGCCTCGCCTCGCCTCTAGTCTCCAGCCTCCAGCCTCACCTCGCCTCAAGTCTCCAGCCTCCAGCCTCGCCTCAAGAATCCAGCCTCTAGCCTCGCCTCACCTAAAGTCTCCAGCCTCCAGCCTTGCCTCGCCTCAAGTCTCCAGCCTCACCTCACCTTGTCTCCAGCCTCCAGCCTCGCCTTGCCTATAGTCTCCAGCCTCCAGCCTCTCCTCACCTCAAGTCTTCAGCCTCCAGCCTCACCTCAAGTCTCCAGCCTTGCCTCACCTCGTCTCCAGCCTCCAGCGTCACCTTGCGTCACGTTTCCAGCCTCCAGCCTCACCTCGCCTCAAGTCTCCAGCCTCCAGCCTCACCTCGCCTCAAGTCTCCAGCCTCCAGCCTCGCCTCAAATCTCCAGCCTCCAGTCTCACTTCGACTCAAGTCTGCAGGCTCCAGCTTCGCCTCAAGCCTCAAGCCTCCAGCCTCGCCTCAAGTCTCCAGCCTCCAGCCTCGCCTCAAGTCTCCAGCCTCCAGCCTCGCCTCGCCTCAAGTCTCCAGTCTCCAGACTGCAGCATCGCCTCAAGTCTCCAGTCTCCAGCCTCGCCTCGCCTCAAGTCTCCAGCCTCCAGCCTCGCCTCACCTCAAGCTTCCAGCCTCGCCTCACCTAAAGTCTCCAGTCTCCAGACTGCAGCCTCGCATCAAGTCTTCAGCCTCCAGCCTCGCCTTGCCTCCAGCCTCCAGCCCCCAGCCTCGCCTCACCTGAAGTCTCCAGCCTCCAGCCTTGACTCAAGCCTCAAGCCTCCAGCCTCACCTCGCCTCCAGTCTCCAGCGTCGCCTCGCCTCAAGATTCCAGCCTCCAGCCTCGCCTCGCCTCACGTCTCCAGCCTCCAGTCTCGCCTCACCTCATGTCTCCAGCCTCCAGCCTCGCCTCGCCTCAAGTCTCCAGCCTCCAGCTTCGCTTCGCCTAAAGTCTCCAGCCTCCAGCCTCGCCTCGCCTCATGTCTCCAGCCTCCAGCCTCGCCTCGCCTCTTGTCTCCAGCCTCCAGCTTCGCTTCGCCTCAAGTCTCCAGCCTGCAGCCTCCAGCCTCTCCTCGCCTCAAGTCTCCAGCCTCCAGCCTTGCCTCGCCTCAAGTCTCCAGCCTCCAGCCTCGATTCGCCTCAAGTCTCCAGCCTCCAGCCTCACCTTGCATCAAGTATCCAGCCTCCAGCCTCGCCTCGCCTCAAGTCTCCAGACTCACCTCACCTTGTCTCCAGCCTCCAGCCTCGCCTTGCCTATAGTCTCCGGCCTCCAGCCTCTCCTCACCTCAAGTCTTCAGCCTCCAGCCTCACCTCAAGTCTCCAGCCTTGCCTCACCTCGTCTCCAGCCTCCAGCGTCGCCTTGCGTCAAGTTTCCAGCCTCCAGCCTCACCTCGCCTCAAGTCTCCAGCCTCCAGCCTCACCTTGCCTCAAGTCTCCAGCCTCCAGCCTCGCCTCAAGTCTCCAGCCTCCAGTCTCACTTCGACTCAAGTCTGCAGGCTCCAGCTTCGCCTCAAGCCTCAAGTCTCCAGCCTCCAGCCTCGCCTCGCCTCAAGCCTCCAGCCTCACCTCAAGTCTCCAGCCTCCAGCCTCGCCTCGCCTCAAGCCTCCAGCCTCACCTCGCCTCAAGTCTCCAGCCTCCAGCCTCGCCTCGCCTCAAGCCTCCAGCCTCGCCTCAAGTCTCCAGTCTCCAGACTGCAGCCTCGCCTCGCATCAAGTCTTCAGCCTCCAGCCTCGCCTTGCCTCAAGTTTCCAGCCTCGCCTCACATCGCCTCGCCTTCAGCCTCCAGCCTTGCCTCGCCTCCAGCCTCCAGCCCCCAGCCTCGCCTCACCTGAAGTCTCCAGCCTCCAGCCTTGACTCAAGCCTCAAGCCTCCAGCCTCACCTCGCCTCCAGTCTCCAGCGTCGCCTCGCCTCAAGATTCCAGCCTCCAGCCTCACCTCGCCTCAAGTCTCCAGCCTCCAGTCTCGCCTCGCCTCAAGATTCCACCCTCCGGACTCGCCTCGCCTGGCCTCCAGCCTCCAGCCTCACCTCCCCTCAAGTATCCAGCCTCCAGACTCGCCTCGCCTCAAGTCTCCAGCCTCCAGCTGTGTCTCGCCTCATCTCCAGCCTCCAGCCTCACCTCGGCTCAAGTCTCCAGCCTCGCCTCGCCACAAGTCTCCACCCTCCAGCCTCGCTTCCTCTTAAGTCTCCCTCCTTGCCTCGCCTCAAGCCTCCAGCCTCGCCTCGCCTTGAGTCTCCAGCCTCCAGCCTCGCCTCGCCTCAAGTCTCCAGCCCCCAGCCTCGCCTCGCTTCAAGTCTCCAGCCTCCAGCCTCGCCTCAAGTCTCCAACCTCCAGCCTCTCCTCACCTCAAGTCTCCCGCCTCCAGCCTCACCTCGCCTCAAGAATCCAGCCTCCAGCCTCACCTCACCTCAAGTCTCCAACCTCGCCTCGCCTCAAGTCTCCAGCCTCCAGCCACGCCTCGCCTCAAGTCTCCAGCATTCAGCCTTGCCTCGCCTCGTCTCCAGCCTCCAGCCTCGCCTCGTCTCCAGCCTCCAGCCTCGCCTCGCCTCAAGTCTCCAGCCTCACCTCGCCTTGTCTCCAGCCTCCAGCCTCGCCTTGCCTCAAGTCTCCAGCCTCCAGCCGCACCTCAAGTCTCCAGCCTTGCCTCACCTCGTCTCCAGCCTCCAGCCTCACCTCGCCTCAAGTCTCCAGCCTCCAGCCTCACCTTGCCTCAAGTCTCCAGCCTCCAGCCTCGCCTCAAATCTCCAGCCTCCAGTCTCACTTCGACTCAAGTCTGCAGGCTCCAGCTTCGCCTCAAGCCTCAAGCCTCAAGCCTCCAGCCTCGCCTCGCCTCAAGCCTCCAGCCTCACCTCAAGTCTCCAGCCTCCAGCCTCGCCTCGCCTCAAGCCTCCAGCCTCGCCTCGCCTCAAGTCTCCAGCCTCCAGCCTCGCCTCACCTCAAGCCTCCAGCCTCGCCTCAAGTCTCCAGCCTCCAGCCTCGCCTCACCTCAAGCTTCCAGCCTCGCCTCGCCTCAAGTCTCCAGTCTCCAGACTGCAGCCTCGCCTAAAGTCTCCAGTCTCCAGACTGCAGCCTCGCATCAAGTCTTCAGCCTCCAGCCTCGCCTTGCCTCCAGCCTCCAGCCCCCAGCCTCGCCTCACCTGAAGTCTCCAGCCTCCAGCCTTGACTCAAGCCTCAAGCCTCCAGCCTCACCTCGCCTCCAGTCTCCAGCGTCGCCTCGCCTCAAGATTCCAGCCTCCAGCCTCACCTCCCCTCAAGTATCCAGCCTCCAGCCTCGCCTCGTCTCCAGCCTCCAGCCTCGCCTCGCCTCAAGTCTCCAGCCTCACCTCGCCTTGTCTCCAGCCTCCAGCCTCGCCTTGCCTCAAGTCTCCAGCCTCCAGCCGCACCTCAAGTCTCCAGCCTTGCCTCACCTCGTCTCCAGCCTCCAGCCTCACCTCGCCTCAAGTCTCCAGCCTCCAGCCTCACCTCGCCTCAAGTCTCCAGCCTCCAGTCTCGCCTCGCCTCAAGATTCCACCCTCCGGACTCGCCTCGCCTGGCCTCCAGCCTCCAGCCTCACCTCCCCTCAAGTATCCAGCCTCCAGACTCGCCTCGCCTCAAGTCTCCAGCCTCCAGCTGTGTCTCGCCTCATCTCCAGCCTCCAGCCTCACCTCGGCTAAAGTCTCCAGCCTCGCCTCGCCACAAGTCTCCACCCTCCAGCCTCGCTTCCTCTTAAGTCTCCCGCCTTGCCTCGCCTCAAGCCTCCAGCCTCGCCTCGCCTCGAGTCTCCAGCCTCCAGCCTCGCCTCGCTTCAAGTCTCCAGCCTCCAGCCTCGCCTCAAGTCTCCAACCTCCAGCCTCTCCTCACCTCAAGTCTCCCACCTCCAGCCTCACCTCGCCTCAAGAATCCAGCCTCCAGCCTCACCTCACCTCAAGTCTCCAGCCTCGCCTCGCCTCAAGTCTCCGGCCTCCAGCCACGCCTCGCCTCAAGTCTCCAGCATTCAGCCTTGCCTCGCCTCGTCTCCAGCCTCCAGCCTCGCCTCGTCTCCAGCCTCCAGCCTCGCCTCACCTCAAGTCTCCAGCCTCACCTCGCCTTGTCTCCAGCCTCCAGCATCGCCTTGCCTCAAGTCTCCAGCCTCCAGCCGCACCTCAAGTCTCCAGCCTTGCCTCACCTCGTCTCCAGCCTCCAGCCTCGCCTCGCCTCAAGCCTCCAGCCTCACCTCGCCTCAAGTCTCCAGCCTCCAGCCTCGCCTCACCTCAAGCCTCCAGCCTCGCCTCGCCTCAAGTCTCCAGCCTCCAGCCTCGCCTCACCTCAAGCTTCCAGCCTCGCCTCACCTCAAGTCTCCAGTCTCCAGACTGCAGCCTCGCCTAAAGTCTCCAGTCTCCAGACTGCAGCCTCGCATCAAGTCTTCAGCCTCCAGCCTCGCCTTGCCTCCAGCCTCCAGCCCCCAGCCTCGCCTCACCTGAAGTCTCCAGCCTCCAGCCTTGACTCAAGCCTCAAGCCTCCAGCCTCACCTCGCCTCCAGTCTCCAGCGTCGCCTCGCCTCAAGATTCCAGCCTCCAGCCTCGCCTCGCCTCACGTCTCCAGCCTCCAGTCTCGCCTCACCTCATGTCTCCAGCCTCCAGCTTCGCTTCGCCTAAAGTCTCCAGCCTCCAGCCTCGCCTCGCCTCATGTCTCCAGCCTCCAGCCTCGCCTCGCCTCATGTCTCCAGCCTCCAGCTTCGCTTCGCCTCAAGTCTCCAGCCTGCAGCCTCCAGCCTCTCCTCGCCTCAAGTCTCCAGCCTCCAGCCTTGCCTCGCCTCAAGTCTCCAGCCTCCAGCCTCGCCTCAAATCTCCAGCCTCCAGTCTCACTTCGACTCAAGTCTGCAGGCTCCAGCTTCGCCTCAAGCCTCAAGCCTCAAGCCTCCAGCCTCACCTCAAGTCTCCAGCCTCCAGCCTCGCCTCGCCTCAAGCCTCCAGCCTCACCTCGCCTCAAGTCTCCAGCCTCCAGCCTCGCCTCACCTCAAGCCTCCAGCCTCGCCTCGCCTCAAGTCTCCAGCCTCCAGCCTCGCCTCACCTCAAGCTTCCAGCCTCGCCTCACCTCAAGTCTCCAGTCTCCAGACTGCAGCCTCGCCTAAAGTCTCCAGTCTCCAGACTGCAGCCTCGCATCAAGTCTTCAGCCTCCAGCCTCGCCTTGCCTCCAGCCTCCAGCCCCCAGCCTCGCCTCACCTCAAGTCTCCAGCCTCCAGCCTCATCTCGCATCAAGTATCCAGCCTCCAGCCTCTCCTCACCTCAAGTCTCCAGCCTCACCTCGCCTAAAGTCTCCAGCCACCAGCCTCGCCTCGCCTCATGTCTCCAGCCTCCAGCCTTGCCTCGCCTCAAGTCTCCAGCCTCCAGCTTCGCTTCGACTCAAGTCTCCAGCCTGCAGCCTGCAGCCTCTCCTCCCCTCAAGTCTCCAGCCTCCAGCCTTGCCTCGCCTCAAGTCTCCAGCCTCCAGCCTCACCTCAAGTCTCCAGCCTCCACCCTCGCCTAGCCTCGTCTCCTTGCTCCAGCCTCAGCCTCGTCTCGCCTCGCCTCAAGTTTCCAGCCTCGACTCACCTCGCCTCGCCTTCACCCTCCAGCCTCGCATCGCCTCCAGCCTCCAGCCTCGCTTCGCCTCAAGTTTCCAGCCTGCAGCCTGGACTCGCCTCATGTCGCCAGCCTCCAACCTCGCCTCGCCTCAATTCTCCAGACTCCAGCCTCACCTCGCCTCAAGTCTCCAGCCTCCAGCCTCGCCTCGCCTCACCTCAGGTCTGCAGGCTCCAGCTTTGCCTCCAGCATCAAGCCTCCAGCCTCACCTCGCCTCGCCTCCAGTCTCCAGCATCGCCTCGCCTCAGGATTTCAGCCTTCAACCATGCCTCGCCTCAAGTCTCCAGCCTCCAGCCTCGCCTCGCCTAAAGTCTCCAGCCTGCAGCCTCACCTCGCCTCAATTCTCCAGCCTCCAGCTTCGCTTCGCCTCAAGTCTCCAGCCTGCAGCCTCCAGCCTCGCCTCGCCTCAAGTCTCCAGCCTCCAGCCTTGCCTCGCCTCAATCTCCAGCCTCCAGCCTCGCCTCAAGTCTCCAGCCTCCTGCCTTGCCTTGCCTCAAGAATCCAGCCACCAGCCTCGCCTCACCTCAATTCTCCAGCCTCGCCTCACCTCAAGTCTCCAGCCTCGCCTCACCTCAAGTCTCCAGCCTCCAGCCTCATCTCGCATCAAGTATCCAGCCTCCAGCCTCTCCTCACCTCAAGTCTCCAGCCTCACCTCGCCTAAAGTCTCCAGCCACCAGCCTCGCCTCGCCTCATGTCTCCAGCCTCCAGCCTTGCCTCGCCTCAAGTCTCCAGCCTCCAGCTTCGCTTCGACTCAAGTCTCCAGCCTGCAGCCTGCAGCCTCTCCTCCCCTCAAGTCTCCAGCCTCCAGCCTTGCCTCGCCTCAAGTCTCCAGCCTCCAGCCTCGCTTCGCCTCAAGTCTCCAGCCTCCAGCCTCACCTTGCATCAAGTATCCAGCCTCCAGCCTCGCCTCGCCTCAAGTCTCCAGACTCATCTCACCTTGTCTCCAGCCTCCAGCCTCGCCTTGCCTATAGTCTCCGGCCTCCAGCCTCTCCTCACCTCAAGTCTTCAGCCTCCAGCCTCACCTCAAGTCTCCAGCCTTGCATCACCTCGTCTCCAGCCTCCAGCGTCGCCTTGCGTCAAGTTTCCAGCCTCCAGCCTCGCCTCGCCTCTAGTCTCCAGCCTCCAGCCTCACCTCGCCTCAAGTCTCCAGCCTCCAGCCTCGCCTCAAGACTCCAGCCTCTAGCCTCGCCTCACCTAAAGTCTCCAGCCTCCAGCCTTGCCTCGCCTCAAGTCTCCAGCCTCACCTCACCTTGTCTCCAGCCTCCAGCCTCGCCTTGCCTATAGTCTCCAGCCTCCAGCCTCTCCTCACCTCAAGTCTTCAGCCTCCAGCCTCACCTCAAGTCTCCAGCCTTGCCTCACCTCGTCTCCAGCCTCCAGCGTCACCTTGCGTCACGTTTCCAGCCTCCAGCCTCACCTCGCCTCAAGTCTCCAGCCTCCAGCCTCACCTCGCCTCAAGTCTCCAGCCTCCAGCCTCGCCTCAAATCTCCAGCCTCCAGTCTCACTTCGACTCAAGTCTGCAGGCTCCAACTTCGCCTCAAGCCTCAAGCCTCCAGCCTCGCCTCAAGTCTCCAGCCTCCAGCCTCGCCTCAAGTCTCCAGCCTCCAGCCTCGCCTCGCCTCAAGTCTCCAGTCTCCAGACTGCAGCATCGCCTCAAGTCTCCAGTCTCCAGCCTCGCCTCGCCTCAAGTCTCCAGCCTCCAGCCTCGCCTCACCTCAAGCTTCCAGCCTCGCCTCACCTAAAGTCTCCAGTCTCCAGACTGCAGCCTCGCATCAAGTCTTCAGCCTCCAGCCTCGCCTTGCCTCCAGCCTCCAGCCCCCAGCCTCGCCTCACCTGAAGTCTCCAGCCTCCAGCCTTGACTCAAGCCTCAAGCCTCCAGCCTCACCTCGCCTCCAGTCTCCAGCGTCGCCTCGCCTCAAGATTCCAGCCTCCAGCCTCGCCTCGCCTCACGTCTCCAGCCTCCAGTCTCGCCTCACCTCATGTCTCCAGCCTCCAGCCTCGCCTCGCCTCAAGTCTCCAGCCTCCAGCTTCGCTTCGCCTAAAGTCTCCAGCCTCCAGCCTCGCCTCGCCTCATGTCTCCAGCCTCCAGCCTCGCCTCGCCTCTTGTCTCCAGCCTCCAGCTTCGCTTCGCCTCAAGTCTCCAGCCTGCAGCCTCCAGCCTCTCCTCGCCTCAAGTCTCCAGCCTCCAGCCTTGCCTCGCCTCAAGTCTCCAGCCTCCAGCCTCGATTCGCCTCAAGTCTCCAGCCTCCAGCCTCACCTTGCATCAAGTATCCAGCCTCCAGCCTCGCCTCGCCTCAAGTCTCCAGACTCACCTCACCTTGTCTCCAGCCTCCAGCCTCGCCTTGCCTATAGTCTCCGGCCTCCAGCCTCTCCTCACCTCAAGTCTTCAGCCTCCAGCCTCACCTCAAGTCTCCAGCCTTGCCTCACCTCGTCTCCAGCCTCCAGCGTCGCCTTGCGTCAAGTTTCCAGCCTCCAGCCTCACCTCGCCTCAAGTCTCCAGCCTCCAGCCTCACCTTGCCTCAAGTCTCCAGCCTCCAGCCTCGCCTCAAGTCTCCAGCCTCCAGTCTCACTTCGACTCAAGTCTGCAGGCTCCAGCTTCGCCTCAAGCCTCAAGTCTCCAGCCTCCAGCCTCGCCTCGCCTCAAGCCTCCAGCCTCACCTCAAGTCTCCAGCCTCCAGCCTCGCCTCGCCTCAAGCCTCCAGCCTCACCTCGCCTCAAGTCTCCAGCCTCCAGCCTCGCCTCGCCTCAAGCCTCCAGCCTCGCCTCAAGTCTCCAGTCTCCAGACTGCAGCCTCGCCTCGCATCAAGTCTTCAGCCTCCAGCCTCGCCTTGCCTCAAGTTTCCAGCCTCGCCTCACATCGCCTCGCCTTCAGCCTCCAGCCTTGCCTCGCCTCCAGCCTCCAGCCCCCAGCCTCGCCTCACCTGAAGTCTCCAGCCTCCAGCCTTGACTCAAGCCTCAAGCCTCCAGCCTCACCTCGCCTCCAGTCTCCAGCGTCGCCTCGCCTCAAGATTCCAGCCTCCAGCCTCACCTCGCCTCAAGTCTCCAGCCTCCAGTCTCGCCTCGCCTCAAGATTCCACCCTCCGGACTCGCCTCGCCTGGCCTCCAGCCTCCAGCCTCACCTCCCCTCAAGTATCCAGCCTCCAGACTCGCCTCGCCTCAAGTCTCCAGCCTCCAGCTGTGTCTCGCCTCATCTCCAGCCTCCAGCCTCACCTCGGCTCAAGTCTCCAGCCTCGCCTCGCCACAAGTCTCCACCCTCCAGCCTCGCTTCCTCTTAAGTCTCCCTCCTTGCCTCGCCTCAAGCCTCCAGCCTCGCCTCGCCTTGAGTCTCCAGCCTCCAGCCTCGCCTCGCCTCAAGTCTCCAGCCCCCAGCCTCGCCTCGCTTCAAGTCTCCAGCCTCCAGCCTCGCCTCAAGTCTCCAACCTCCAGCCTCTCCTCACCTCAAGTCTCCCGCCTCCAGCCTCACCTCGCCTCAAGAATCCAGCCTCCAGCCTCACCTCACCTCAAGTCTCCAACCTCCAGCCTCGCCTCAAGTCTCCAGCCTCCAGCCACGCCTCGCCTCAAGTCTCCAGCATTCAGCCTTGCCTCGCCTCGTCTCCAGCCTCCAGCCTCGCCTCGTCTCCAGCCTCCAGCCTCGCCTCGCCTCAAGTCTCCAGCCTCACCTCGCCTTGTCTCCAGCCTCCAGCCTCGCCTTGCCTCAAGTCTCCAGCCTCCAGCCGCACCTCAAGTCTCCAGCCTTGCCTCACCTCGTCTCCAGCCTCCAGCCTCACCTCGCCTCAAGTCTCCAGCCTCCAGCCTCACCTTGCCTCAAGTCTCCAGCCTCCAGCCTCGCCTCAAATCTCCAGCCTCCAGTCTCACTTCGACTCAAGTCTGCAGGCTCCAGCTTCGCCTCAAGCCTCAAGCCTCAAGCCTCCAGCCTCGCCTCGCCTCAAGCCTCCAGCCTCACCTCAAGTCTCCAGCCTCCAGCCTCGCCTCGCCTCAAGCCTCCAGCCTCGCCTCGCCTCAAGTCTCCAGCCTCCAGCCTCGCCTCACCTCAAGCCTCCAGCCTCGCCTCAAGTCTCCAGCCTCCAGCCTCGCCTCACCTCAAGCTTCCAGCCTCGCCTCGCCTCAAGTCTCCAGTCTCCAGACTGCAGCCTCGCCTAAAGTCTCCAGTCTCCAGACTGCAGCCTCGCATCAAGTCTTCAGCCTCCAGCCTCGCCTTGCCTCCAGCCTCCAGCCCCCAGCCTCGCCTCACCTGAAGTCTCCAGCCTCCAGCCTTGACTCAAGCCTCAAGCCTCCAGCCTCACCTCGCCTCCAGTCTCCAGCGTCGCCTCGCCTCAAGATTCCAGCCTCCAGCCTCACCTCGCCTCACGTCTCCAGCCTCCAGTCTCGCCTCGCCTCAAGATTCCACCCTCCGGACTCGCCTCGCCTGGCCTCCAGCCTCCAGCCTCACCTCCCCTCAAGTATCCAGCCTCCAGACTCGCCTCGCCTCAAGTCTCCAGCCTCCAGCTGTGTCTCGCCTCATCTCCAGCCTCCAGCCTCACCTCGGCTCAAGTCTCCAGCCTCGCCTCGCCACAAGTCTCCACCCTCCAGCCTCGCTTCCTCTTAAGTCTCCCGCCTTGCCTCGCCTCAAGCCTCCAGCCTCGCCTCGCCTCGAGTCTCCAGCCTCCAGCCTCGCCTCGCCTCAAGTCTCCAGCCCCCAGCCTCGCCTCGCTTCAAGTCTCCAGCCTCCAGCCTCGCCTCAAGTCTCCAACCTCCAGCCTCTCCTCACCTCAAGTCTCCAGCCTCCAGCCTCACCTCGCCTCAAGAATCCAGCCTCCAGCCTCACCTCACCTCAAGTCTCCAGCCTCGCCTCGCCTCAAGTCTCCGGCCTCCAGCCACGCCTCGCCTCAAGTCTCCAGCATTCAGCCTTGCCTCGCCTCGTCTCCAGCCTCCAGCCTCGCCTCAAGTCTCCAGCCTCACCTCGCCTTGTCTCCAGCCTCCAGCCTCGCCTTGCCTCAAGTCTCCAGCCTCCAGCCGCACCTCAAGTCTCCAGCCTTGCCTCACCTCGTCTCCAGCCTCCAGCGTCGCCTTGCGTCAAGTCTCCAGTCTACAGCCTCGCCTCGCCTGAAGTCTCCAGCCGCCAGCCTCGCCACGCCTCAGGTATCCGGCCCCCAGCCACGCCTCGCCTCATCTCCATCCTCCAGCCTCGCCTCAAGACTCCAGCCTCCAGCCTCGCCTCGCCTCGTCTCCAGCCTCCAGCCTCGCCTCACCTCAAGTCACCAGCCTCCAGCCTCGCCTCGCCTCAAGTATTCAGCCTCCAGCCTCGCCTCGCTTCACGTTCCCAGCCTCGCCTCCCCTCAAGTCTCCAGCCTCGCTTCGCCTCAAGTCTCCAGCCTCCAGCCTCGCCTCAAGACTCCAGCCTCCAGCCTTGCCTTGCCTCAAGGCTCCAGCCTCCAGCCTTGCCTTGCCTCAAGTCTCCAGCCTCCAACCTCGCCTCACCTCAAGTCTCCAGCCTCCAGGCACGCCTCGCCTCATGTCTCCAACCTGCAGCCTGGACTCGCCTCATGTCACCAGCTTCCAGCCTCACCTCGCCTCTAGTCTCCAGCCTCCAGCCTCACCTCGCCTCAAGTCTCCAGCATCCAGCCTCGCATCAAATCTCCAGCCTCCAGTCTCGCTTCGACTAAAGGCTGCAGGTTCCAGCTTCGCCTCAAGCCTCAAGTCTCCAGCCTCCAGCCTCGCCTCGCCTCAAGCCTCCAGCCTTGCCTCGCCTCCAGCCTCCAGCCACACCTCACCTCCAGTCTCCAGCGTCTCCTCGCCTCAAGATTCCAGCCTCCAGCCTCGCCTCGCCTCAAGTCTCCAGCCTCCAGACTCGCCTCGCCTCGCCTCAAGTCTCCAGCCTCCAGCCGTGTCTCGCCTCATCTCCAGCCTCCAGCCTCACCTTGGCTCGTTTCCAGCCTCCAGCCTCGCCTCGCCACAAGTCTCCAACCTCCAGCCTCGCTTCCTCTCAAGTCTCCAAACTTGCCTCGCCTCAAGCCTCCAGCCTTGCCTCGCCTCAAGTCCCCAGCCTCCAGCCTCGCCTCGCTTCAAGTCTCCAGCCTTCAGCCTTGCCTCGCCTCAAGTCTCAGGCCTCCAGCCTTGCCTCGCCTCAAGTCTCCAGCCTCCAGCCTCGCCTCGCCACAAGTCTCCAGCCTCCACCCTCACCTCACCTCATGTCGCCAGCCTCCAGCCTTGCATCAAGCCTCAAGCCTCCAGCCTCGACTCGCCTCAAGCCTCCAGCCTCCAGCCTCGCCTCAAGTCTCCAGCCTCCACCCTCGCCTAGCCTCGTCTCCTTGCTCCAGCCTCGCCTCGCCTCACCTCAAGTTTGCAGCCTCGACAAACCTCGCCTCGCCTTCAGCCTCCAGCCTCGCCTCGCCTCCAGCCTCCAGCCTCACTTCGCCTCAAGTTTCCAGCCTGCAGCCTGGACTCGCCTCATGTTGCCAGCCTCCAGCCTCACCTCGCCTCAATTCTCCAGCCTCCAGCCTCACCTCCCCTCAAGTATCCAGCCTCCAGACTCGCCTCACCTCGCCTCAAGTCTCCAGCCTCCATCTGTGTCTCGCCTCATCTCCAGCCTCCAGCCTCACCTCGGCTCAAGTCTCCAGCCTCCAGCCTCGCCTCGCCACAAGTCTCCACCCTCCAGCCTCGCTTCCTCTCAAGTCTCCCGCCTTGCCTCGCCTCAAGTCTCCAGCCTCGCCTCGCCTCAAGCCTCAAGCCTCCAGCCTCGCCTGAAGCCTCCAGCCTTGCCTGAAGTCTCCAGCCTCGCCTTTCGTCAAGTCTCCAGCATCCAGCCTCGCCTCGCCTCAAGTCTCTAACCTCCAGCCTCACCTCACCTCAAGTCTCCAGCCTCCAGCCTCGCCTCAAGCCTCCAGCCTCCAGCCTCACCTTGCCTCAAGTCTCCAGCCTCCACCCTCGCCTAGCCTCAAGTCTCCTTGCTCCAGCCTCCAGCCTCGCCTCACCTTGCCTCGCCTTCAGCCTCCAGCCTCGCCTCGCCTCCAGCCTCCAGCCTCGCTTCGCCTCAAGTTTCCAGCCTGCAGCCTGGACTCGCCTCACGTCGCCAGCCTCCAGCCTCGCCTCGCCTCAAGTCTCCAGCCTCCAGCCTCGCATCACCTCAAGTCTCCAGCATCCAGCCTTGCCTCGCCTCAAGTCTCCAGCCTCCAGTCTCGACTCGCCTCAAGATTCCACCCTCCAGACACGCCTCACCTGGCCTCCAGCCTCCAGCCTCTCCTCGCCTCCAGTATCCAGCCTCCAGACTCGCCTCGCTTCGCCTCAAGTCTACAGCCTCCAGCCGTGTCTCGCCTCATCTCCAGCCTCACCTCGGCTCGTCTCCAGCCTCCAGCCTCGCCTTGCCACAAGTCTCCACCCTCCAGCCTCGCTTCCTCTCAAGTCTCCAGCTTTGCCTCGCCTCAAGCCTCCAGCCTTGCCTCGCCTCAAGTCTCCAGCCTCCAGCATCGCCTCGCCTCCAGTATCCAGCCTCCAGACTCACCTCGCTTCGCCTTGAGTCTCCAGCCTCCAGCCATGTCTCGCCTCATCTCCAGCCTCCAGCCTCACCTCGGCTCGTCTCCAGCCTCCAGCCTCGCCTCGCCTGAAGTCTCCTGCCTCCAGCCTCGCCTCGCCTCAAGTCTCCAGCCTCCAGCCTCGCCTCACCACAAGTCTCCAGCCTCCACCCTCACCTCGCCTCATGTCTCCAGCCTCCAGCCTTGCATCAAGCCTCCAGCCTCCAGCCTCGCCTCGCCTCAAGTCTGCAGACTCCAGCTTCGCCTCAAGCCTCAAGCCTCCAGCCTTGAGACGCCTCAAGCCTCCAGCCTCCAGCCTCACCTCAAGTCTCCAGCCTCCACCCTCGCCTAGCCTCGTCTCCTTTCTCCAGCCTCCAGCCTCGCCTCACCTCAAGTTTCCAGCCTCGACTCACCTCGCCTCGCCTTCACCCTCCAGCCTTGCCTCGCCTCTACCCTCCAGCCTCGCTTCGCCTCAAGTTTCCAGCCTGCAGCCTGGACTCGCCTCATGTCGCCAGCCTCCAGCCTCAACTCGCCTCAAGTCTCCAGCCTCCAGCCTCGCCTCAAGTCTCCAGCCACCAGCCTCGCCTCGCCTCGCCTCAGGTCTGCAGGCTCCAGCTTTGCCTCAAGCATCAAGCCTCCAGCTTCGCCACGCCTCAAGTCTACAGCCTCCAGCCTCGCCTCGCCTCCAGTCTCCAGCCTTGCCTCGCCTCAAGTCTCCAGCCTCCAGCCTCACCTCACCTCAAGTCTCCAGCCTCCAGCCTCGCCTCGCCTCAAGCCTCCAGCCTCCAGCCTCGCCTCAAGTCTCCAGCCTCCACCCTCGCCTAGCCTCAAGTCTCCTTACTCCAGCCTCCAGCCTCGCCTCGCCTCTCCTCAAGTTTCCAGCCTCAACTCGCCTCGCCTCGCCTTCAGCCTCGCCTCGCCTCCAGCCTCCAGCCTCGCTTCGCCTCAAGTTTCCAACCTGCAGCCTGGAATCGCCTCATGTCGCCAGCCTCCAGCTTTGCCTCGCCTCGCCTCCAGTCTCCAGCGTCGCCTCGCCTCAAGATTTCAGCCTCCAGCCTTGCCTCGACTCAAGTCTCCAGCCTCCAGCCTCGCCTCGCCTAAAGTCTCCAGCCTCCAGCCTCGCCTCGCCTCAAGTCTCCAGCCTCCAGCCTCGCCTCGCCTCAAGTCTCCAGCCTCCAGCCTCGCCTCGCCTCAAGTCTCCAGTCTACAGCCTCGCCTTGCCTCAAGTCTCCACCCGCCAGCCTCGCCACGCCTCAGGTATCCGGCACCCAGCCACGCCTCGCCTCATCTCCATCCTCCAGCCTCGCCTCAAGACTCCAGCCTCCAGCCTCGCCTCGCCTCGTCT
This sequence comes from Mobula hypostoma, assembly GCF_963921235.1. Classification (NCBI taxonomy): domain Eukaryota; kingdom Metazoa; phylum Chordata; class Chondrichthyes; order Myliobatiformes; family Myliobatidae; genus Mobula; species Mobula hypostoma. The sequence continues at coordinate 101,720,521 of NC_086100.1, read as the reverse complement.
CCAGCCTCCAGCCTCGCCTCACCTCATGTCACCAGCCTCCAGCCTCCAGCCTCGCCTCAAGACTCCAGCCTCCAGCCTCGCCTTGCCTCAAGGCTCCAGCCTCCAGCCTCGCCTTGCCTCAAGTCTCCAGCCTCCAACCTCGCCTCACCTCAAGTCTCCAGCCTCCAGCCTCACTTTGCCTCAATTCTACAGCATCCAGCCACGCCTCGCCTCATGTCTCAAGCCTGCAGCCTGGACTCGCCTCATGTCTACAGCCTCCAGCCTCTCCTCAAGTCTCCAGCCTCCAGCCTCGCCTCGCCTCAAGTCTCCAGCCTCCAGCCTCGCCTCGCCTAAAGTCTCCAGTGTCCAGCCTCGCCTCGCCTCAAGTCTCCAGTCTACAGCCTCGCCTCGCCTCAAGTGTCCAGCCACCAGCCTTGCCTCGCCTGAAGTCTCCAGCCGCCAGCCTCGCCACGCCTCAGGTATCCGGCCCCCAGCCACGCCTCGCCTCATCTCCATCCTCCAGCCTCGCCTCAATTCTCCAGCCTCCAGCCTCACCTCCCCTCAAGTATCCAGCCTCCAGACTCGCCTCACCTCGCCTCAAGTCTCCAGCCTCCATCTGTGTCTCGCCTCATCTCCAGCCTCCAGCCTCACCTCGGCTCAAGTCTCCAGCCTCCAGCCTCGCCTCAAGTCTCCACCCTCCAGCCTCGCTTCCTCTCAAGTCTCCCGCCTTGCCTCGCCTCAAGCCTCCAGCCTCGCCTCGCCTCGAGTCTCCAGCCTCCAGCCTCGCCTTGCCTCAAGTCTCCAGCCCCCAGCCTCGCCTCGCTTCAAGTCTCCAGCCTCCAGCCTTGCCTCAAGTCTGCAACCTCCAGCCTCTCCTCACCTCGAGTCTCCAGCCTCCACCCTCGCCTAGCCTCAAGTCTCCTTGTTCCAGCCTCCAGCCTCACCTCGCCTTGCCTCGCCTTCAGCCTCCAGCCTCGCCTCGCCTCCAGCCTCGCTTCGCCTCAAGTTTCCAGCCTGCAGCCTGGACTCGCCTCATGTCGCCAGCCTCCAGCCTCGCCTCGCCTCAAGTCTCCAGCCTCCAGCCTCGCATCACCTCAAGTCTCCAGCCTCCAGCCTTGCCTCGCCTCAAGTCTCCAGCCTCCAGTCTCGCCTCGCCTCAAGATTCCACCCTCCAGACACGCCTCGCCTGGCCTCCAGCCTCCAGCCTCTCCTCGCCTCCAGTATCCAGCCTCCAGACTCGCCTCGCTTCGCCTCGAGTCTCCAGCCTCCAGCCGTGTCTCGCCTCATCTCCAGCCTCCAGCCTCACCTCGGCTCGTCTCCAGCCTCCAGCCTCGCCTTGCCACAAGTCTCCACCCTCCAGCCTCGCTTCCTCTCAAGTCTCCAGCCTTGCCTCGCCTCAAGCCTCCAGCCTTGCCTCACCTCAAGTCTCCAGCCTCCAGCCTCACCTCGACTCAAGTCTCCAGCCTCCAGCCTTGCATCAAGCCTCCAGCCTCCAGCCTCGCCTCGCCTCAAGTCTGCAGACTCCAGCTTCGCCTCAAGCCTCAAGCCTCCAGCCTCACCTCACCACAAGTCTCCAGCCTCCACCCTCACCTTGCCTCATGTCTCCAGCCTCCAGCCTTGCATCAAGCCTCCAGCCTCCAGCCTCGCCTCGCCTCAAGTCTGCAGACTCCAGCTTCGCCTCAAGCCTCAAGCCTCCAGCCTTGAAACGCCTCAAGCCTCCAGCCTCCAGCCTCACCTCAAGTCTCCAGCCTCCACCCTCGCCTAGCCTCGTCTCCTTTCTCCAGCCTCCAGCCTCGCCTCGCCTCAAGTTTCCAGCCTCGACTCACCTCGCCTCGCCTTCACCCTCCAGCCTTGCCTCGCCTCTAGCCTCCAGCCTCGCTTCGCCTCAAGTTTCCAGCCTGCAGCCTGGACTCGCCTCATGTCGCCAGCCTCCAGCCTCAACTCGCCTCAAGTCTCCAGCCACCAGCCTCGCCTCGCCTCGCCTCAGGTCTGCAGGCTCCAGCTTCGCCTCAAGCATCAAGCCTCCAGCTTCGCCACGCCTCAAGTCTACAGCCTCCAGCCTCGCCTCGCCTCCAGTCTCCAGCCTTGCCTCGCCTCAAGTCTCCAGCCTCCAGCCTCACCTCACCTCAAGTCTCCAGCCTCCAGCCTTGCCTCGCCTCAAGCCTCCAGCCTCCAGCCTCGCCTCAAGTCTCCAGCCTCCACCCTCGCCTAGCCTCAAGTCTCCTTGCTCCAGCCTCCAGCCTCGCCTCGCCTTGCCTCAAGTTTCCAGCCTCAACTCGCCTCGCCTCGCCTCCAGCCTCCAGCCTCGCTTCGCCTCAAGTTTCCAACCTGCAGCCTGGAATCGCCTCATGTCGCCAGCCTCCAGCTTCACCTCAAGCATCAAGCCTCCAGCTTCGCCACGCCTCAAGTCTACAGCCTGCAGCTTCGCCTCGCCTAAAGTCTCCAGCGTCCGGCCTCCAGTGTCACCTCGCCTCAAGATTTCAGCCTCCAGCCTTGCCTCAACTCAAGTCTCCAGCCTCCAGCCTCGCCTCGCCTAAAGTCTCCAGCCTCCAGCCTCGCCTCGCATCAAGTGTCCAGCCTCCAGCCTCGCCTCGCCTAAAGTCTCCAGCCTCCAGCCTTGCTCGCCTCAAGTCTCCACCCGCCAGCCTCGCCACTCCTCAGGTATCCGGCCTCCAGCCACGCCTCGCCTCATCTCTATCCAGCCTCACCTCAAGACTCCAGCCTCCAGCCTCGCCTCGCCTCGTCTCCAGCCTCCAGCCTCGCCTCACCTCATGTCACCAGCCTCCAGCCTCGCCTCGCCTCAAGTATCCAGCCTCCAGCCTCGCCTCGCTTCACGTTTCCAGCCTCGCCTCGCCTCAAGTCTCCAGCCTCGCTTCGCCTCAAGTCTCCAGCCTCCAGCCTCGCCTCAAGACTCCAGCCTCCAGCCTCGCCTTGCCTCAAGGCTCCAGCCTCCAGCCTCGCCTTGCCTCAAGTCTCCAGCCTCCAACCTCGCCTCACCTCAAGTCTCCAGCCTCCAGCCTCACTTTGCCTCAATTCTACAGCCTCCAGCCACGCCTCGCCTCATGTCTCAAGCCTGCAGCCTGGACTCGCCTCATGTCACCAGCCTCCAGCCTCGCCTCGCCTCAAGTCTCCAGCCTCCAGCCTCGCCTCGCCTCAAGTCTCCAGCCTCCAGCCTCGCCTCACCTCAAGTCTCCAGCCTCCAGCCTCACCTCGCATCTAGTCTACAGCCTGCAGCCTCGCCTCAAGTCTCCAGCCTCCAGCCTCGCCTCGCCTCGCCTCAGGTCTGCAGGCTCCAGCTTCGCCTCAAGCATCAAGCCTCCAGCTTTGCAACGCCTGAAATCTACAGCCTCCAGCCTCGCCTCTCCTCCAGTCTCCAGCGTCGCCTCGCCTCGCCTCCAGTCTCCAGCGTCGCCTCGCCTCAAGATTTCAGCCTCCAGCCTTGCCTCGACTCAAGTCTCCAGCCTCCAGCCTCGCCTCGCCTGAAGTCTCCAGCGTCCAGCCTCGCCTCGCCTCAAGTCTCCAGTCTACAGCCTCGCCTCAAGTCTCCAGCCTCCACCCTCACCTAGCCTCAAGTCTCCTTGCTCCAGCCTCCAGCCTCACCTCGCCTTGCCTCGCCTTCACCCTCCAGCCTCGCCTCGCCTCCAGCCTCCAGCCTCGCTTCGCCTCAAGTTTCCAGCCGGCAGCCTGGACTCGCCTCATGTGGCCAGCCTCCAGCCTCGCCTCAAGTCTCCAGCCTCCAGCCTCGCATCACCTCAACTCTCCAGCCTACTGCCTTGCCCGCCTCAAGAATCCAGCCACCAGCCTCGCCTCACCTCAAGTCTCCAGCCTCGCCTCAAGTCTCCAGCCTCGCCTCGCCTCAAGTCTCCAGCCTTCAGCCTCACCTCGCATCAAGTATCCAGCCTCCAGCCTCGCCTCGCCTCAAGTCTCCAGCCTCCAGCCTCACCTCAAGTCTCCAGCCTCCACCCTCGCCTAGCCTCGTCTCCTTGCTCCAGCCTCCAGCCTCGCCTCACCTCAAGTTTCCAGCCTCGACTCACCTCGCCTCGCCTTCACCCTCCAGCCTCGCCTCGCCTCCAGCCTCCAGCCTCGCTTCGCCTCAAGTTTCCAGCCTGCACCTGGAATCGCCTCATGTCGCCAGCCTCCAGCCTCGCCTCGCCTCAATTCTCCAGCCTCCAGCCTCACCTCGCCTCAAGTCTCCGGCCTCCAGCCTCGCCTCGCCTCACCTCAGGTCTGCAGGCTCCAGCCTCGTCTCGCCTCGCCTCCAGTCTCCAGCGTCACCTCGCCACAGGATTTCAGCCTTCAACCATACCTCGCCTCAAGTCTCCAGCCTTCAGCCTCGCCTCGCCTAAAGTCTCCAGCCTCCAGCCTCGCTTCGCCTCAAGTCTCCAGCCTCTAGCTTCGCTTCGCCTCAAGTATCCAGCCTCCAGCCTCGCCTCGCCACAAGTCTCCAGCCTTGCCTCGCCTCAATCTCCAGCCTCCAGCCTCGCCTCAAGTCTCCAGCCTCCAGCCTCACCTCGCCTCAAGTCTCCAGCCTCGCCTCGCCTCAAGTCTCCAACCTCGCCTCGCCTCAAGTCTCCAGCCTCCAGCCTCACCTCGCCTCAAGTCTCCAGCCTCCAGCCTTGCCTCGCCTCAAGTCTCCAGCCTCCAGCCTCGATTCGCCTCAAGTCTCCAGCCTCCAGCCTCACCTTGCATCAAGTATCCAGCCTCCAGCCTCGCCTCGCCTCAAGTCTCCAGACTCACCTCACCTTGTCTCCAGCCTCCAGCCTCGCCTTGCCTATAGTCTCCGGCCTCCAGCCTCTCCTCACCTCAAGTCTTCAGCCTCCAGCCTCACCTCAAGTCTCCAGCCTTGCCTCACCTCGTCTCCAGCCTCCAGCCTCGCCTTGCCTCAAGTTTCCAGCCTCCAGCCTCACCTCGCCTCAAGTCTCCAGCCTCCAGCCTCACCTCGCCTCAAGTCTCCAGCCTCCAGCCTCGCCTCGCCTCACGTCTCCAGCCTCCAGTCTCGCCTCACCTCATGTCTCCAGCCTCCAGCTTCGCTTCGCCTAAAGTCTCCAGCCTCCAGCCTCGCCTCGCCTCATGTCTCCAGCCTCCAGCCTCGCCTCGCCTCAAGTCTCCAGCCTCCAGCCTCGCCTCGCCTCAAGTCTCAAGTCTCCAGCCTCCAGCCTCGCCTCTCCTCAAGTCTCCAGCCTCCAGCCTTGCCTCGCCTCAAGTCTCCAGCCTCCAGCCTCGCCTCGCCTCAAGTCTCCAGCCTCCAGCCTCGCCTTGCCTCAAGTCTCCAGCCTCCAGCCTCGCCTCGCCTCAAGTCTCCAGCCTCCAGCCTCGCCTCAAGTCTCCAGCCTGCAGCCTGGACTCGCCTCAAGTCTCCAGCCTCCAGCCTCACCTCGCCTCAAGTCTCCAGCCTCCAGCCTCGCCTCGCCTCAAGTCTCCAGCCTCCAGCCTCGCCTCACCTCAAGTCTCCAGCCTCCAGCCTCGCCTCGCCTCAAGTCTCCAGCCTCCAGCCTCGCCTCGCCTCAAGTCTCCAGCCTCCAGCCTCACCTCGCCTCAAGTCTCCAGCCTCCAGCCTCGCCTCAAGTCTCCAGCCTCCAGCCTCGCCTCGCCTCAAGTCTGCAGCCTCCAGCCTCGCCTCGCCTCAAGTCTCCAGCCTCCAGCCTCGCCTCGCCTCAAGCCTCCAGCCTCAAGTCTCCAGCCTCCAGCCTCAAGCCTCCAGCCTCACCTCGCCTCAAGTCTCCAGCCTCCAGCCTCGCCTCGCCTCAAGCCTCCAGCCTCGCCTCAGTCTCCACTCCAGACTGCAGCCTCGCTTCGCATCAAGTCTTCAGCCTCCAGCCTTGCCTCGCCTCCAGCCTCCAGCCCCCAGCCTCGCCTCGCCTCAAGTCTCCAGCCTCCAGCCTCGCCTCAAGCCTCCAGCCTCCAGCCTCACCTCGCCTCAAGTCTCCAGCCTCCAGCCTCACCTCGCCTCAAGTCTCCAGCCTCCAGCCTCACCTCGCCTCAAGTCTCCAGCCTCCAGCCTCGCCTCGCCTCAAGTCTCCAGCCTCCAGCCTCGCCTCGCCTCAAGTCTCCAGCCTCCAGCCTCGCCTCCCCTCAAGTATCCAGCCTCCAGACTCGCCTCGCCTCAAGTCTCCAGCCTCCAGCTGTGTCTCGCCTCATCTCCAGCCTCCAGCCTCACCTCGGCTCAAGTCTCCAGCCTCGCCTCGCCTCAAGTCTCCAGCCTCCAGCCTCGCCTCCGCTCAAGTCTCCCGCCTTGCCTCGCCTCAAGCCTCCAGCCTCGCCTCGCCTCGAGTCTCCAGCCTCCAGCCTCGCCTCGCCTCAAGTCTCCAGCCTCCAGCCTCGCCTCGCCTCAAGTCTCCAGCCTCCAGCCTCGCCTCGCCTCAAGTCTCCAGCCTCCAGCCTCTCCTCGCCTCAAGTCTCCAGCCTCCAGCCTCACCTCGCCTCAAGTCTCCAGCCTCCAGCCTCGCCTCGCCTCAAGTCTCCAGCCTCCAGCCTCGCCTCGCCTCAAGTCTCCAGCCTCCAGCCTCGCCTCGCCTCAAGTCTCCAGCCTCCAGCCTTGCCTCGCCTCGTCTCCAGCCTCCAGCCTCGCCTCGTCTCCAGCCTCCAGCCTCGCCTCGCCTCAAGTCTCCAGCCTCACCTCGCCTTGTCTCCAGCCTCCAGCCTCGCCTTGCCTCAAGTCTCCAGCCTTGCCTCACCTCGTCTCCAGCCTCCAGCCTCACCTCGCCTCAAGTCTCCAGCCTCCAGCCTCACCTCGCCTCAAGTCTCCAGCCTCCAGTCTCGCCTTGCCTCAAGTCTCCAGCCTCCAGCCTCGCCTCAAATCTCCAGCCTCCAGTCTCACTTCGACTCAAGTCTGCAGGCTCCAGCTTCGCCTCAAGCCTCAAGCCTCAAGCCTCCAGCCTCGCCTCGCCTCGCCTCAAGCCTCCAGCCTCACCTCAAGTCTCCAGCCTCCAGCCTCGCCTCGCCTCAAGCCTCCAGCCTCGCCTCACCTCAAGTCTCCAGCCTCCAGCCTCGCCTCACCTCAAGCCTCCAGCCTCGCCTCAAGTCTCCAGCCTCCAGCCTCGCCTCACCTCAAGCTTCCAGCCTCGCCTCGCCTCAAGTCTCCAGTCTCCAGACTGCAGCCTCGCCTAAAGTCTCCAGTCTCCAGACTGCAGCCTCGCATCAAGTCTTCAGCCTCCAGCCTCGCCTTGCCTCCAGCCTCCAGCCCCCAGCCTCGCCTCACCTGAAGTCTCCAGCCTCCAGCCTTGACTCAAGCCTCAAGCCTCCAGCCTCACCTCGCCTCCAGTCTCCAGCCTCCAGCCTCGCCTCGCCTCAAGTCTCCAGCCTCCAGCCTCACCTCGCCTCAAGTCTCCAGCCTCCAGCCTCGCCTCGCCTCAAGTCTCCACCCTCCAGCCTCGCCTCGCCTCAAGTCTCCAGCCTCCAGCCTCACCTCCCCTCAAGTCTCCAGCCTCCAGCCTCGCCTCGCCTCAAGTCTCCAGCCTCCAGCTGTGTCTCGCCTCATCTCCAGCCTCCAGCCTCACCTCGGCTCAAGTCTCCAGCCTCGCCTCGCCACAAGTCTCCACCCTCCAGCCTCGCTTCCTCTTAAGTCTCCCGCCTTGCCTCGCCTCAAGCCTCCAGCCTCGCCTCGCCTCAAGTCTCCAGCCTCCAGCCTCGCCTCGCCTCAAGTCTCCAGCCTCCAGCCTCGCCTCGCCTCAAGTCTCCAGCCTCCAGCCTCGCCTCGCCTCAAGTCTCCAGCCTCCAGCCTCGCCTCAAGTCTCCAGCCTCTCCTCGCCTCAAGTCTCCAGCCTCCAGCCTCACCTCGCCTCAAGAATCCAGCCTCCAGCCTCACCTCACCTCAAGTCTCCAGCCTCGCCTCGCCTCAAGTCTCCGGCCTCCAGCCACGCCTCGCCTCGTCTCCAGCCTCCAGCCTCGCCTCAAGTCTCCAGCCTCACCTCGCCTCGCCTCAAGTCTCCAGCCTCCAGCCTCGCCTCGCCTCAAGTCTCCAGCCTCCAGCCTCGCCTCAAGTCTCCAGCCTCCATGCCTCACCTCGTCTCCAGCCTCCAGCGTCGCCTTGCGTCAAGTCTCCAGTCTACAGCCTCGCCTCGCCTGAAGTCTCCAGCCGCCAGCCTCGCCACGCCTCAGGTATCCGGCCCCCAGCCACGCCTCGCCTCATCTCCATCCTCCAGCCTCGCCTCAAGACTCCAGCCTCCAGCCTCGCCTCGCCTCAAGTCTCCAGCCTCCAGCCTCGCCTCGCCTCAAGTCTCCAGCCTCCAGCCTCGCCTCGCCTCAAGTCTCCAGCCTCGCCTCGCCTCCAGCCTCGCCTCGCTTCACGTTTCCAGCCTCGCCTCCCCTCAAGTCTCCAGCCTCGCCTCGCCTCAAGTCTCCAGCCTCCAGCCTCGCCTCGCCTCAAGTCTCCAGCCTCCAGCCTCACCTCGCCTCAAGTCTCCAGCCTCCAGCCTCGCCTCGCCTCAAGTCTCCAGCCTCCAGCCTCGCCTCGCCTCAAGTCTCCAGCCTCCAGCCTCGCCTCGCCTCAATTCTACAGCCTCCAGGCACGCCTCGCCTCATGTCTCCAACCTGCAGCCTGGACTCGCCTCATGTCACCAGCTTCCAGCCTCACCTCGCCTCTAGTCTCCAGCCTCCAGCCTCACCTCGCCTCAAGTCTCCAGCATCCAGCCTCGCATCAAATCTCCAGCCTCCAGTCTCGCTTCGACTAAAGGCTGCAGGTTCCAGCTTCGCCTCAAGCCTCAAGTCTCCAGCCTCCAGCCTCGCCTCGCCTCAAGCCTCCAGCCTTGCCTCGCCTCCAGCCTCCAGCCACACCTCACCTCCAGTCTCCAGCGCCTCGCCTCGCCTCAAGTCTCCAGCCTCCAGCCTCGCCTCGCCTCAAGTCTCCAGCCTCCAGCCTCGTCTCGCCTCAAGTCTCCAGCCTGCAGCCTTGCCTCGCCTCGTCTCCAGCCTCCAGTCTTGCCTCGCCTCAAGATTCCACCCTCCAGACTCACCTCGCCTGGCCTCCAGCCTCCAGCCTCACCTCCCCTCAAGTATCCAGCCTCCAGACTCGCCTCGCCTCGCCTCAAGTCTCCAGCCTCCAGCCGTGTCTCGCCTCATCTCCAGCCTCCAGCCTCACCTTGGCTCGTTTCCAGCCTCCAGCCTCGCCTCGCCACAAGTCTCCAACCTCCAGCCTCGCTTCGTCTCAAGTCTCCAAACTTGCCTCGCCTCAAGCCTCCTGCCTTGCCTCGCCTCAAGTCCCCAGCCTCCAGCCTCGCCTCGCCTCAAGTCTCCAGCCCCCAGCCTCGCCTCGCTTCAAGTCTCCAGCCTTCAGCCTTGCCTCGCCTCAAGTCTCAGGCCTCCAGCCTTGCCTCGCCTCAAGTCTCCAGCCTCCAGCCTCGCCTCGCCACAAGTCTCCAGCCTCCACCCTCACCTCACCTCATGTCGCCAGCCTCCAGCCTTGCATCAAGCCTCAAGCCTCCAGCCTCGACTCGCCTCAAGCCTCCAGCCTCCAGCCTCGCCTCAAGTCTCCAGCCTCCACCCTCGCCTAGCCTCGTCTCCTTGCTCCAGCCTCGCCTCGCCTCACCTCAAGTTTGCAGCCTCGACAAACCTCGCCTCGCCTTCAGCCTCCAGCCTCGCCTCGCCTCCAGCCTCCAGCCTCACTTCGCCTCAAGTTTCCAGCCTGCAGCCTGGACTCGCCTCATGTTGCCAGCCTCCAGCCTCACCTCGCCTCAATTCTCCAGCCTCCAGCCTCACCTCCCCTCAAGTATCCAGCCTCCAGACTCGCCTCACCTCGCCTCAAGTCTCCAGCCTCCATCTGTGTCTCGCCTCATCTCCAGCCTCCAGCCTCACCTCGGCTCAAGTCTCCAGCCTCCAGCCTCGCCTCGCCACAAGTCTCCACCCTCCAGCCTCGCTTCCTCTCAAGTCTCCCGCCTTGCCTCGCCTCAAGTCTCCAGCCTCCAGCCTCGCCTCAAGCCTCAAGCCTCCAGCCTCGCCTGAAGCCTCCAGCCTTGCCTGAAGTCTCCAGCCTCGCCTTTCGTCAAGTCTCCAGCATCCAGCCTCGCCTCGCCTCAAGTCTCTAACCTCCAGCCTCACCTCACCTCAAGTCTCCAGCCTCCAGCCTCGCCTCAAGCCTCCAGCCTCCAGCCTCACCTTGCCTCAAGTCTCCAGCCTCCACCCTCGCCTAGCCTCAAGTCTCCTTGCTCCAGCCTCCAGCCTCGCCTCACCTTGCCTCGCCTTCAGCCTCCAGCCTCGCCTCGCCAAGTCTCCAGCCTCCAGCCTCACCTCGCCTCAAGTCTCCAGCCTCCAGCCTCGCCTCGCCTCAAGTCTCCAGCCTCCAGCCTCGCCTCGCCTCAAGTCTCCAGCCTCCAGCCTCGCCTCACCTCAAGTCTCCAGCCTCCAGCCTCGCCTCGCCTCAAGTCTCCAGCCTCCAGCCTCGCCTCGCCTGAAGTCTCCAGACTCATCTCACCTTGTCTCCAGCCTCCAGCCTCGCCTTGCCTATAGTCTCCGGCCTCCAGCCTCTCCTCACCTCAAGTCTTCAGCCTCCAGCCTCACCTCAAGTCTCCAGCCTTGCCTCACCTCGTCTCCAGCCTCCAGCGTCGCCTTGCGTCAAGTTTCCAGCCTCCAGCCTCGCCTCGCCTCAAGTCTCCAGCCTCCAGCCTCGCCTCGCCTCAAGTCTCCAGCCTCCAGCCTCGCCTCGCCTCAAGTCTCCAGCCTCCAGCCTTGCCTCGCCTCAAGTCTCCAGCCTCCAGCCTCGCCTCGCCTCAAGTCTCCAGCCTCCAGCCTCGCCTCGCCTCAAGTCTCCAGCCTCCAGCCTCGCCTCGCCTGAAGTCTCCCGCCTCCAGCCTTGCCTCGCCTCAAGTCTCCAGCCTCCAGCCTCGCCTCACCACAAGTCTCCACCTCTCCAGCCTCCAGCGTCGCCTTGCGTCACGTTTCCAGCCTCCAGCCTCACCTCGCCTCAAGTCTCCAGCCTCCAGCCTCACCTCGCCTCAAGTCTCCAGCCTCCAGCCTCGCCTCAAATCTCCAGCCTCCAGTCTCACTTCGACTCAAGTCTGCAGGCTCCAGCTTCGCCTCAAGCCTCAAGCCTCCAGCCTCACCTCAAGTCTCCAGCCTCCAGCCTCGCCTCGCCTCAAGCTTCCAGCCTCGCCTCGCCTCAAGTCTCCAGTCTCCAGACTGCAGCCTCGCATCAAGTCTTCAGCCTCCAGCCTCGCCTTGCCTCCAGCCTCCAGCCCCCAGCCTCGCCTCACCTGAAGTCTCCAGCCTCCAGCCTTGACTCAAGCCTCAAGCCTCCAGCCTCACCTCGCCTCCAGTCTCCAGCGTCGCCTCGCCTCAAGATTCCAGCCTCCAGCCTCGCCTCGCCTCACGTCTCCAGCCTCCAGCCTCCAGCCTCGCCTCACCTCAAGTCTCCAGCCTCCAGCCTCGCCTCGCCTCAAGTCTCCAGCCTCCAGCCTCGCCTCGCCTCATGTCTCCAGCCTCCAGCCTCGCCTCGCCTCATGTCTCCAGCCTCCAGCTTCGCTTCGCCTCAAGTCTCCAGCCTGCAGCCTCCAGCCTCTCCTCGCCTCAAGTCTCCAGCCTCCAGCCTTGCCTCGCCTCAAGTCTCCAGCCTCCAGCCTCGATTCGCCTCAAGTCTCCAGCCTCCAGCCTCACCTCGCCTCAAGTCTCCAGCCTCCAGCCTCGCCTCGCCTCAAGTCTCCAGCCTCCAGCCTCCAGGCCTCGCCTCAAGTCTCCAGTCTCCAGCCTCGCCTCGCCTCAAGTCTCCAGCCTCCAGCCTCGCCTCACCTCAAGCTTCCAGCCTCGCCTCGCCTAAAGTCTCCAGTCTCCAGACTGCAGCCTCGCATCAAGTCTTCAGCCTCCAGCCTCGCCTCGCCTCAAGTCTCGAGCCTCCAGCCTCCAGCCTCGCCTCGCCTCAAGTCTCCAGCCTCCAGCCTCGCCTCGCCTCAAGTCTCCAGCCTCCAGCCTCGCCTCGCCTCAAGTCTCCAGCCTCCAGCCTCGCCTCAAGTCTCCAGCCTCCAGCCTCGCCTCAAGTCTCCAGTCTCCAGCCTCAGCTCGCCTCCGTCTCCAGCCTCCAGTCTCGCCTCACCTCATGTCTCCAGCCTCCAGCTTCGCTTCGCCTAAAGTCTCCAGCCTCCAGCCTCGCCTCGCCTCATGTCTCCAGCCTCCAGCCTCGCCTCGCCTCATGTCTCCAGCCTCCAGCTTCGCTTCGCCTCAAGTCTCCAGCCTGCAGCCTGCAGCCTCCAGCCTCTCCTCGCCTCAAGTCTCCAGCCTCCAGCCTTGCCTCGCCTCAAGTCTCCAGCCTCCAGCCTCGATTCGCCTCAAGTCTCCAGCCTCCAGCCTCACCTTGCATCAAGTATCCAGCCTCCAGCCTCGCCTCGCCTCAAGTCTCCAGACTCACCTCACCTTGTCTCCAGCCTCCAGCCTCGCCTTGCCTATAGTCTCCGGCCTCCAGCCTCTCCTCACCTCAAGTCTTCAGCCTCCAGCCTCACCTCAAGTCTCCAGCCTTGCCTCACCTCGTCTCCAGCCTCCAGCGTCGCCTCGCGTCAAGTTTCCAGCCTCCAGCCTCACCTCGCCTCAAGTCTCCAGCCTCCAGCCTCACCTCGCCTCAAGTCTCCAGCCTCCAGCCTCGCCTCAAATCTCCAGCCTCTAGCCTCGCCTCGCCTCAAGCCTCCAGCCTCACCTCAAGTCTCCAGCCTCCAGCCTCGCCTCGCCTCAAGCCTCCAGCCTCACCTCGCCTCAAGTCTCCAGCCTCTAGCCTCGCCTCACCTCAAGCCTCCAGCCTCGCCTCAAGTCTCCAGTCTCCAGACTGCAGCCTCGCCTCGCATCAAGTCTTCAGCCTCCAGCCTCGCCTTGCCTCAAGTTTCCAGCCTCGCCTCACATCGCCTCGCCTTCAGCCTCCAGCCTTGCCTCGCCTCCAGCCTCCAGCCCCCAGCCTCGCCTCACCTGAAGTCTCCAGCCTCCAGCCTTGACTCAAGCCTCAAGCCTCCAGCCTCACCTCGCCTCCAGCCTCCAGCCTCACCTCGCCTCAAGTCTCCAGCCTCCAGCCTCACCTCGCCTCAAGTCTCCAGCCTCCAGTCTCGCCTCGCCTCAAGATTCCACCCTCCGGACTCGCCTCGCCTGGCCTCCAGCCTCCAGCCTCACCTCCCCTCAAGTATCCAGCCTCCAGACTCGCCTCGCCTCAAGTCTCCAGCCTCCAGCTGTGTCTCGCCTCATCTCCAGCCTCCAGCCTCACCTCGGCTAAAGTCTCCAGCCTCGCCTCGCCACAAGTCTCCACCCTCCAGCCTCGCTTCCTCTTAAGTCTCCCGCCTTGCCTCGCCTCAAGCCTCCAGCCTCGCCTCGCCTCGAGTCTCCAGCCTCCAGCCTCGCCTCGCCTCAAGTCTCCAGCCTCCAGCCTCGCCTCGCCTCAAGTCTCCAGCCTCCAGCCTCGCCTCACCTCAAGTCTCCAGCCTCCAGCCTCACCTCGCCTCAAGTCTCCAGCCTCCAGCCTCGCCTCGCCTCAAGTCTCCAGCCTCCAGCCTCGCCTCGCCTCAAGTCTCCAGCCTCCAGCCTCGCCTCGCCTCAAGTCTCCAGCCTCCAGCCTCCAGCCTCCAGCCTCGCCTCGTCTCCAGCCTCCAGCCTCGCCTCGTCTCCAGCCTCCAGCCTCGCCTCACCTCAAGTCTCCAGCCTCACCTCGCCTTGTCTCCAGCCTCCAGCATCGCCTTGCCTCAAGTCTCCAGCCTCCAGCCGCACCTCAAGTCTCCAGCCTTGCCTCACCTCGTCTCCAGCCTCCAGCCTCACCTCGCCTCAAGTCTCCAGCCTTTAGCCTCACCTCGCCTCAAGTCTCCAGCCTCCAGCCTCGCCTCAAATCTCCAGCCTCCAGTCTCACTTCGACTCAAGTCTGCAGGCTCCAGCTTCGCCTCAAGCCTCAAGCCTCAAGCCTCCAGCCTCACCTCAAGTCTCCAGCCTCCAGCCTCGCCTCGCCTCAAGCCTCCAGCCTCACCTCGCCTCAAGTCTCCAGCCTCCAGCCTCGCCTCACCTCAAGCCTCCAGCCTCGCCTCGCCTCAAGTCTCCAGCCTCCAGCCTCGCCTCACCTCAAGCTTCCAGCCTCGCCTCACCTCAAGTCTCCAGTCTCCAGACTGCAGCCTCGCCTAAAGTCTCCAGTCTCCAGACTGCAGCCTCGCATCAAGTCTTCAGCCTCCAGCCTCGCCTTGCCTCCAGCCTCCAGCCCCCAGCCTCGCCTCACCTGAAGTCTCCAGCCTCCAGCCTTGACTCAAGCCTCAAGCCTCCAGCCTCACCTCGCCTCCAGTCTCCAGCGTCGCCTCGCCTCAAGATTCCAGCCTCCAGCCTCGCCTCGCCTCACGTCTCCAGCCTCCAGTCTCGCCTCACCTCATGTCTCCAGCCTCCAGCTTCGCTTCGCCTAAAGTCTCCAGCCTCCAGCCTCGCCTCGCCTCATGTCTCCAGCCTCCAGCCTCGCCTCGCCTCATGTCTCCAGCCTCCAGCTTCGCCTCGCCTCAAGTCTCCAGCCTGCAGCCTCCAGCCTCTCCTCGCCTCAAGTCTCCAGCCTCCAGCCTTGCCTCGCCTCAAGTCTCCAGCCTCCAGCCTCGCCTCAAATCTCCAGCCTCCAGTCTCACTTCGACTCAAGTCTGCAGGCTCCAGCTTCGCCTCAAGCCTCAAGCCTCAAGCCTCCAGCCTCACCTCAAGTCTCCAGCCTCCAGCCTCGCCTCGCCTCAAGCCTCCAGCCTCACCTCGCCTCAAGTCTCCAGCCTCCAGCCTCGCCTCACCTCAAGCCTCCAGCCTCGCCTCGCCTCAAGTCTCCAGCCTCCAGCCTCGCCTCACCTCAAGCTTCCAGCCTCGCCTCACCTCAAGTCTCCAGTCTCCAGACTGCAGCCTCGCCTAAAGTCTCCAGTCTCCAGACTGCAGCCTCGCATCAAGTCTTCAGCCTCCAGCCTCGCCTTGCCTCCAGCCTCCAGCCCCCAGCCTCGCCTCACCTCAAGTCTCCAGCCTCCAGCCTCATCTCGCATCAAGTATCCAGCCTCCAGCCTCTCCTCACCTCAAGTCTCCAGCCTCACCTCGCCTAAAGTCTCCAGCCTCCAGCCTCGCCTCGCCTCAAGTCTCCAGCCTCCAGCCTCGCCTCGCCTCAAGTCTCCAGCCTCCAGCCTCACCTCCCCTCAAGTCTCCAGCCTCCAGACTCGCCTCACCTCGCCTCAAGTCTCCAGCCTCCATCTGTGTCTCGCCTCATCTCCAGCCTCCAGCCTCACCTCAAGTCTCCAGCCTCCACCCTCGCCTAGCCTCGTCTCCTTGCTCCAGCCTCCAGCCTCGTCTCGCCTCGCCTCAAGTTTCCAGCCTCGACTCACCTCGCCTCGCCTTCACCCTCCAGCCTCGCATCGCCTCCAGCCTCCAGCCTCGCTTCGCCTCAAGTTTCCAGCCTGCAGCCTGGACTCGCCTCATGTCGCCAGCCTCCAACCTCGCCTCGCCTCAATTCTCCAGACTCCAGCCTCACCTCGCCTCAAGTCTCCAGCCTCCAGCCTCGCCTCGCCTCACCTCAGGTCTGCAGGCTCCAGCTTTGCCTCCAGCATCAAGCCTCCAGCCTCACCTCGCCTCGCCTCCAGTCTCCAGCATCGCCTCGCCTCAGGATTTCAGCCTCATGCCTCGCCTCAAGTCTCCAGCCTCCAGCCTCGCCTCGCCTAAAGTCTCCAGCCTGCAGCCTCGCCTCGCCTCAAGTCTCCAGCCTCCAGCCTCGCTTCGCCTCAAGTCTCCAGCCTGCAGCCTCCAGCCTCGCCTCGCCTCAAGTCTCCAGCCTCCAGCCTTGCCTCGCCTCAATCTCCAGCCTCCAGCCTCGCCTCAAGTCTCCAGCCTCCTGCCTTGCCTTGCCTCAAGAATCCAGCCACCAGCCTCGCCTCACCTCAATTCTCCAGCCTCGCCTCACCTCAAGTCTCCAGCCTCGCCTCACCTCAAGTCTCCAGCCTCCAGCCTCATCTCGCATCAAGTATCCAGCCTCCAGCCTCTCCTCACCTCAAGTCTCCAGCCTCGCCTCGCCTCAAGTCTCCAGCCTCCAGCCTCGCCTCGCCTCAAGTCTCCAGCCTTGCCTCGCCTCAAGCCTCCAGCCTTGCCTCGCCTCAAGTCTCCAGCCTCCAGCCTCGCCTCGCCTCAAGTCTCCAGCCCCCAGCCTTGCCTCGCCTCAAGTCTCCAGCCTCCAGCCTCGCCTCGCCTCAAGTCTCCAGCCTCCAGCCTCGCCTCGCCTCAAGTCTCCAGCCTCCAGCCTCACCTCGCCTCAAGTCTCCAGCCTCCAGCCTCGCCTCGCCTCAAGTCTCCAGCCTCCAGCCTCGCCTCGCCTCAAGTCTCCAGCCTCCAGCCTCGCCTCGCCTCAAGTCTCCAGCCTCCAGCCTCGCCTCAAGTCTCCAGCCTCCAGCCTCGCCTCGCCTCAAGTCTGCAGCCTCCAGCCTCACCTCTTGCCTCAACCTCCAGCCTCCAGCCTCGCCTCGCCTCTAGTCTCCAGCCTCCAGCCTCGCCTCGCCTCAAGTCTCCAGCCTCCAGCCTCGCCTCAAGATTCCAGCCTCCAGCCTCGCCTCACCTCAAGTCTCCAGCCTCCAGCCTTGCCTCGCCTCAAGTCTCCAGCCTCCAGCCTCAACTCGCCTCAAGTCTCCAGCCTCCAGCCTCGCCTCGCCTCGCCTCATAGTCTCCAGCCTCCAGCCTCTCCTCACCTCAAGTCTTCAGCCTCCAGCCTCACCCAAGTCTCCAGCCTTGCCTCAAGTCTCCAGCCTCCAGCCTCGCCTTGCGTCCTCCAGCCTCCAGCCTCACCTCGCCTCAAGTCTCCAGCCTCCAGCCTCACCTCGCCTCAAGTCTCCAGCCTCCAGCCTCGCCTCAAATCTCCAGCCTCCAGCCTCACCTCGCCTCAAGTCTCCAGCCTCCACCTCGCCTCAAGCCTCAAGCCTCCAGCCTCGCCTCAAGTCTCCAGCCTCCTCGCCTCGCCTCAAGTCTCCAGCCTCCAGCCTCGCCTCGCCTCAAGCCTCCAGCCTCCAGCCTGCAGCATCGCCTCAAGTCTCCAGCCTCCAGCCTCGCCTCGCCTCAAGTCTCCAGCCTCCAGCCTCGCCTCACCTCAAGAATCCAGCCTCCAGCCTCGCCTCGCCTCAAGTCTCCAGCCTCCAGCCTCGCCTCGCCTCAAGTCTCCAGCCTCCAGCCTCGCCTCGCCTCCAGCCTCCAGCCTCGCCTCGCCTCAAGTCTCCAGCCTCCAGCCTCGCCTCGCCTCAAGTCTCCAGCCTCCAGCCTCGCCTCGCCTCAAGTCTCCAGCCTCCAGCCTCGCCTCGCCTCAAGTCTCCAGCCTCCAGCCTCGCCTCGCCTCAAGTCTCCAGCCTCCAGCCTCGCCTCGCCTCAAGTCTCCAGCCTCCAGCCTCGCCTCGCCTCAAGTCTCCAGCCTCCAGCCTCGCCTCGACTCAAGTCTCCAGCCTCCAGCCTCGCCTCGCCTCAAGTCTCCAGCCTCCAGCCTCGCCTCGCCTCAAGTCTCCAGCCTCCAGCCTCGCCTCGCCTCAAGTATCCAGCCTCCAGCCTCGCCTCGCTTCACGTTTCCAGCCTCGCCTCGCCTCAAGTCTCCAGCCTCGCTTCGCCTCAAGTCTCCAGCCTCCAGCCTCGCCTCAAGACTCCAGCCTCCAGCCTCGCCTTGCCTCAAGGCTCCAGCCTCCAGCCTCGCCTCAAGTCTCCAGCCACCAGCCTCGCCTCGCCTCGCCTCAAGTCTCCAGCCTCCAGCCTCGCCTCGCCTCAAGTCTCCAGCCTCCACTCACCTCACCTCAAGTCTCCAGCCTCCAGCCTCGCCTTGCCTATAGTCTCCGGCCTCCAGCCTCTCCTCACCTCAAGTCTTCAGCCTCCAGCCTCACCTCAAGTCTCCAGCCTCCAGCCTCGCCTCGCCTCAAGCCTCCAGCCTCCAGCCTCGCCTCAAGTCTCCAGCCTCCAGCCTCGCCTAGCCTCAAGCTCTACTCCAGCCTCCAGCCTCACCTTGCCTCAAGTCTCCAGCCTCCAGCCTCGCCTCAAGTCTCCAGCCTCCAGTCTCACTTCGACTCAAGTCTGCAGGCTCCAGCTTCGCCTCAAGCCTCAAGTCTCCAGCCTCCAGCCTCGCCTCGCCTCAAGCCTCCAGCCTCACCTCAAGTCTCCAGCCTCCAGCCTCGCCTCGCCTCAAGCCTCCAGCCTCACCTCGCCTCAAGTCTCCAGCCTCCAGCCTCGCCTCGCCTCAAGCCTCCAGCCTCGCCTCAAGTCTCCAGTCTCCAGACTGCAGCCTCGCCTCGCATCAAGTCTTCAGCCTCCAGCCTCGCCTTGCCTCAAGTTTCCAGCCTCGCCTCACATCGCCTCGCCTTCAGCCTCCAGCCTTGCCTCGCCTCCAGCCTCCAGCCCCCAGCCTCGCCTCACCTGAAGTCTCCAGCCTCCAGCCTTGACTCAAGCCTCAAGCCTCCAGCCTCACCTCGCCTCAAGTCTCCAGCGCCCCGCCTCGCCTCAAGATTCCAGCCTCCAGCCTCACCTCGCCTCAAGTCTCCAGCCTCCAGCCTCGCCTCGCCTCAAGATCTCCAGCCTCCAGCCTCGCCTCGCCTCCTCCAGCCTCCAGCCTCGCCTCGCCTCAAGTCTCCAGCCTCCAGCCTCGCCTCGCCTCAAGTCTCCAGCCTCCAGCTGTGTCTCGCCTCATCTCCAGCCTCCAGCCTCACCTCGGCTCAAGTCTCCAGCCTCGCCTCGCCTCAAGTCTCCACCCTCCAGCCTCGCTTCCTCTTCCAGCCTCGCCTCGCCTTGCCTCGCCTCAAGCCTCCAGCCTCGCCTCGCCTCAAGTCTCCAGCCTCCAGCCTCGCCTCGCCTCAAGTCTCCAGCCTCCAGCCTCGCCGCCTCGCTTCAAGTCTCCAGCCTCCAGCCTCGCCTCAAGTCTCCAGCCTCCAGCCTGCCTCACCTCAAGTCTCCAGCCTCCAGCCTCGCCTCGCCTCAAGAATCCAGCCTCCAGCCTCGCCTCGCCTCAAGTCTCCAGCTCAGCCTCGCCTCGCCTCAAGTCTCCAGCCTCCAGCCTCGCCTCGCCTCAAGTCTCCAGCATTCAGCCTCGCCTCGCCTCAAGTCTCCAGCCTCCAGCCTCGCCTCGTCTCCAGCCTCCAGCCTCGCCTCGCCTCAAGTCTCCAGCCTCAGCCTCGCCTCGCCTGTCTCCAGCCTCCAGCCTCGCCTTGCCTCAAGTCTCCAGCCTCCAGCCGCACCTCAAGTCTCCAGCCTTCGCCTCACCTCGTCTCCAGCCTCCAGCCTCGCCTCGCCTCAAGTCTCCAGCCTCCAGCCTCACCTCGCCTCAAGTCTCCAGCCTCCAGCCTCACCTCGCCTCAAGTCTCCAGCCTCCAGCCTCACTTCGACTCAAGTCTGCCTCGCCTCAGCCTCCAGCTTCGCCTCAAGCCTCAAGCCTCAAGCCTCCAGCCTCGCCTCGCCTCAAGCCTCCAGCCTCACCTCAAGTCTCCAGCCTCCAGCCTCGCCTCGCCTCAAGCCTCCAGCCTCGCCTCGCCTCAAGTCTCCAGCCTCCAGCCTCGCCTCACCTCAAGCCTCCAGCCTCGCCTCAAGTCTCCAGCCTCCAGCCTCGCCTCGCCTCAAGCTTCCAGCCTCGCCTCGCCTCAAGTCTCCAGCCTCCAGACTGCAGCCTCGCCTAAAGTCTCCAGCCTCCAGCCTCGCCTCGCCTCAAGTCTCAGCCTCCAGCCTCGCCTTGCCTCCAGCCTCCAGCCCCCAGCCTCGCCTCACCTCAAGTCTCCAGCCTCCAGCCTTGACTCAAGCCTCAAGCCTCCAGCCTCGCCTCGCCTCCAGTCTCCAGCCTCCAGCCTCGCCTCGCCTCAAGATTCCAGCCTCCAGCCTCACCTCGCCTCAAGTCTCCAGCCTCCAGCCTCGCCTCGCCTCAAGATTCTCACAGCCTCCAGACTCGCCTCGCCTCCTCCAGCCTCCAGCCTCGCCTCGCCTCAAGTCTCCAGCCTCCAGACTCGCCTCGCCTCAAGTCTCCAGCCTCCAGCTGTGCCTCGCCTCATCTCCAGCCTCCAGCCTCACCTCGCCTCAAGTCAGCCTCCAGCCTCGCCTCGCCTCAAGTCTCCAGCCTCCAGCCTCGCTTCGCTCTAAGTCTCAGCCCCAGCCTCGCCTCGCCTCAAGCCTCCAGCCTCGCCTCGCCTCGAGTCTCCAGCCTCCAGCCTCGCCTCGCCTCAAGTCTCCAGCCCCCAGCCTCGCCTCGCTTCAAGTCTCCAGCCTCCAGCCTCGCCTCAAGTCTCCAACCTCCAGCCTCGCCTCACCTCAAGTCTCCAGCCTCCAGCCTCGCCTCGCCTCAAGTCTCCAGCCTCCAGCCTCGCCTCACCTCAAGTCTCCAGCCTCCAGCCTCGCCTCAAGTCTCCAGCCTCCAGCCTCGCCTCGCCTCAAGTCTCCAGCCCAGCCTTGCCTCGCCTCAAGTCTCCAGCCTCCAGCCTCGCCTCGCCTCAAGTCTCCAGCCTCAGCCTCGCCTGTCTCCAGCCTCCAGCCTCGCCTCGCCTCAAGTCTCCAGCCTCCAGCCGCACCTCAAGCCTCCAGCCTTGCCTCACCTCGTCTCCAGCCTCCAGCCTCGCCTCGCCTCAAGTCTCCAGCCTACCAGCCTCGCCTCGCCTGAAGTCTCCAGCCGCCAGCCTCGCCTCGCCTCAGGTATCCGGCCCCCAGCCTCGCCTCGCCTCATCTCCAGCCTCCAGCCTCGCCTCAAGACTCCAGCCTCCAGCCTCGCCTCGCCTCAAGTCTCAGCCTCCAGCCTCGCCTCACCTCAAGTCACCAGCCTCCAGCCTCGCCTCACCTCAAGTATTCAGCCTCCAGCCTCGCCTCACCTCGTGTCCAGCCTGCAGCCTCGCCTCAAGTCTGCTCAGCCTCCAGCCTCGCCTCCCTCGCCTCAAGTCTCCAGCCTCCAGCCTCGCCTCGCCTCAAGACTCCAGCCTCCAGCCTTGCCTCGCCTCAAGGCTCCAGCCTCCAGCCTTGCCTTGCCTCAAGTCTCCAGCCTCCAGCCTCGCCTCACCTCAAGTCTCCAGCCTCCAGGCTCGCCTCGCCTCAAGTCTCCAGCCTGCAGCCTCGCCTCGCCTCAAGTCTCCAGCCTCCAGCCTCACCTCGCCTCAAGTCTCCAGCCTCCAGCCTCGCCTCGCCTCGCCTCAAGTCTCCAGCCTCCAGCCTCGCCTCGCCTCAAGTCTCCAGCCTCCAGTCTCGCCTCGACTAAAGGCTGCAGGTTCCAGCCTCGCCTCGCCTCAAGTCTCCAGCCTCCAGCCCTCGCCTCAAGCCTCAAGCCTCCAGCCTCGCCTCGCCTCCAGCCTCCAGCCACGCCTCACCTCCAGTCTCCAGCGTCGCCTCGCCTCAAGATCTCCAGCCTCCAGCCTCGCCTCGCCTCAAGTCTCCAGCCTCCAGACTCGCCTCGCCTCGCCTCAAGTCTCCAGCCTCCAGCCGTGTCTCGCCTCATCTCCAGCCTCCAGCCTCACCTTGGCTCGTTTCCAGCCTCCAGCCTCGCCTCGCCTCAAGTCTCCAACCTCCAGCCTCGCTTCCTCTCAAGTCTCCAAACTTGCCTCGCCTCAAGCCTCCAGCCTCGCCTCGCCTCAAGTCTCCAGCCTCCAGCCTCGCCTCGCCTCAAGTCTCCAGCCTCCAGCCTCGCCTCGCCTCAAGTCTCCAGCCTCCAGCCTTGCCTCGCCTCAAGTCTCCAGCCTCCAGCCTCGCCTCGCCTCAAGTCTCCAGCCTCCAGCCTCGACTCCCTCATGTCTCCAGCCTCCAGCCTCGCCTCGCCTCAAGTCTCAGCCTCCAGCCTCGACTCGCCTCAAGCCTCCAGCCTCCAGCCTCGCCTCGCCTCAAGTCTCCAGCCTCCACCCTCGCCTCGCCTCGCCTCTCTCGAGCCTCCAGCCTCGCCTCGCCTCGCCTCAAGTCTGCAGCCTCGACCCCTCGCCTCGCCTCAGCCTCCAGCCTCGCCTCGCCTCCAGCCTCCAGCCTCACCTCGCCTCAAGTCTCCAGCCTGCAGCCTGGACTCGCCTCATGTCTCCAGCCTCCAGCCTCGCCTCGCCTCAAGTCTCCAGCCTCCAGCCTCACCTCGCCTCAAGTCTCCAGCCTCCAGCCTCGCCTCGCCTCGCCTCAAGTCTCCAGCCTCCGCCTGCTCGCCTCAAGTCTCCAGCCTCCAGCCTCGCCTCGCCTCAAGTCTCCAGCCTCCAGCCTCGCCTCGCCTCAAGTCTCCAGCCTCCACCCTCAGCCTCGCCTCCCTCAAGTCTCGAGCCTCGAGCCCCCAGCCTCGCCTCGCCTCAAGTCTCCAGCCTCCAGCCTCGCCTCACCTCGCCTCAAGTCTCCAGCCTCCAGCTTCGCCTCGCCTCAAGTCTCCAGCCTCCAGCCTCGCCTCGCCTCAAGTCCCCAGCCTCCAGCCTCGCCTCGCCTCAAGTCTCCAGCCTCCAGCCTCCAGCCTCGCCTCGCCTCAAGTCTCCAGCCTCCAGCCTCGCCTCGCCTCAAGTCTCCAGCCTCCAGCCTCACCTCGCCTAAAGTCTCCAGCGTCCAGCCTCGCCTCGCCTCGTCTCCTTGCTCCAGCCTCCAGCCTCGCCTCGCCTCAAGTCTCCAGCCTCCAGCCTCCAGCCTCGCCTCAAGCCTCCAGCCTCCAGCCTCGCCTCGCCTCAAGTCTCCAGCCTCCAGCCTCGCCTCGCCTCAAGTCTCCAGCCCCCAGCCTCGCCTCACCTCAAGTCTCCAGCCTCCAGCCTCGCCTCGCCTGAAGTCTCCTGCCTCCAGCCTCGCCTCGCCTCAAGTCTCCAGCCTCCAGCCTCGCCTCGCCTCAAGTTCCAGCCTCCAGCCTCCCTCGCCTCAAGTCTCGAGCCTCCAGCCTCGCCTCCCTCCCTCTCGAGCCTCCAGCCCCCAGCCTCGCCTCGCCTCAAGTTCTCAGCCTCCAGCTTCACCTCGCCTCAAGTCTCGAGCCTCCAGCCTCGCGTCGCCTAAGTCTCCAGCCTCCAGCCTCGCCTCGCCTCAAGTCTCGAGCCTCCAGCCTCGCCTCGCCTCAAGTCTCCAGCCTTGCCTCGCCTCAAGCCTCCAGCCTTGCCTCGCCTCAAGTCTCCAGCCTCCAGCCTCGCCTCGCCTCAAGTCTCCAGCCCCCAGCCTCGCCTCGCCTCGCCTCAAGTCTCCAGCCTCCAGCCCCCAGCCTCGCCTCGCCTCAAGTCTCCAGCCTCCAGCCTCGCCTCGCCTCAAGTCTCCAGCCTCCAGCCTCGCCTCGCCTCAAGTCTCCAGCCTCCAGCCTCGCCTCGCCTCAAGTCTCCAGCCTCCAGCCTCGCCTCGCCTCAAGTCTCCAGCCTCCACCCTCACCTCGCCTCATGTCTCCAGCCTCCAGCCTTGCATCAAGCCTCCAGCCTCCAGCCTCGCCTCGCCTCAAGTCTGCAGACTCCAGCTTCGCCTCAAGCCTCAAGCCTCCAGCCTTGAGACGCCTCAAGCCTCCAGCCTCCAGCCTCACCTCAAGTCTCCAGCCTCCACCCTCGCCTAGCCTCGTCTCCTTTCTCCAGCCTCCAGCCTCGCCTCGCCTCAAGTCTCCAGCCTCCAGCCTCGCCTCGCCTCAAGTCTCCAGCCTCCAGCCTCGCCTCGCCTCAAGTCTCCAGCCTCCAGCCTCGCCTCGCCTCAAGTCTCCAGCCTCCAGCCTCGCCTCGCCTCATGTCTCCAGCCTCCAGCCTCGCCTCGCCTCAAGTCTCCAGCCTCCAGCCTCGCCTCAAGTCTCCTGCCTCCAGTCTCGATCCTCCAGCCTCGCCTCGCCTCAAGTCTCCAGCCTCCAGCTTCGCCTCGCCTCAAGTCTCGAGCCTCCAGCCTCGATTCGCCTCAAGTCTCGAGCCTCCAGCCTCGCCTCGCCTCAAGTCTCGAGCCTCAAGCCCCCAGCCTCGCCTCGCCTCAAGTCTCGAGCCTCCAGCCTCGCCTAGCCTCAAGTCTCCTGCCTCCAGCCTCGCCTAGCCTCAAGTCTCCTGCCTCCAGCCTCGCCTAGCCTCAAGTCTCCTGCCTCCAGCCTCCAGCCTCGCCTAGCCTCAAGTCTCCTTGCTCCAGCCTCCAGCCTCGCCTCGCCTCAAGTCTCCAGCCTCCAGCCTCGCCTCGCCTCAAGTCTCCAGCCTCCAGCCTCGCCTCGCCTCAAGTCTCCAGCCTCCAGCCTCGCCTCGCCTCAAGTTTCGAGCCTCGAGCCCCCAGCCTCGCCTTCGCCTCAAGTCTCGAGCCTCCGAGCTTTGCCTCGCCTCGCCTCAGCCTCCAGCCTCGCCTCGCCTCAAGTCTCCAGCCTCCAGCCTCGCCTCGCCTCAAGTCTCGAGCCTCCAGCCTCGCCTCGCCTCAAGTCTCCAGCCTCCAGCCTCACCTCGCCTCAAGCCTCCAGCCTCCAGCCTCGCCTCGCCTCAAGTCTCGAGCCTCCAGCCTCGCCTCGCCTCAAGTCTCGAGCCTCCAGCCTCGCCTCGCCTCAAGTCTCGAGCCTCCAGCCTCGCCTCGCCTCATGTCTCGAGCCTCCAGCCTCGCCTCGCCTCAAGTCTCCAGCCTCCAGCCTCGCCTCAAGTCTCGAGCCTCCAGCCTCGCCTCGCCTCAAGTCTCGAGCCTCCAGCCTCGCCTCGCCTCAAGTCTCAGCCTCCAGCCTCCAGCCTCGCCTCAATATCTCCAGCCTCCACCCGCCTCGCCTCGCC